>NC_140503.1:99791556-100426107 GCF_964339955.1 Pipistrellus hanaki | reverse complement strand
TTGCTATTCATCACCTTGAATATTTCTTGCCATTCCCATCTGGCCTGCATGGTTTCTGTTGAGAAATCAGCTGACAATTGTATGGATGCTCCTTTATAGGTAACTACTTGCTTTTCTGGTGCTGCTTTTAATATTCTCTCTTTGTCTTTTGCTCTTGGCATTTTAGTTATGATGTGTCTTGGTGTGGTCCTCTTTGGATTCCTTTTGTTTGGGGTTCTGTGAGCTTTCTGGACTTGTAAGTCTATTTCTTTCACCAGGTGAGGGAAGTTTTCTGTCACTATTTCTTGCAGTATTCTTTCGGTATCTTGCTCTCTCTCTTCTTCTGGGACCCCAATAATTCTGATGTTGGTTTGCTTGAAATTGTCCCAGAGGTTTCTTACACTATCTTCAACTTTCTGGATTCTCTTATCTTCTTGCTTCTGCAGAGGAGTGTCCTCTGGCTCTTTGTGTTCTAAATCTTTGTCTTCTTGCGTTCTTCCATTCTGTTTTTAGCACTCTGTGTAATATTTTTTTAATTTCAGACAATGTTTTCTTCATTTCTAGTTGACCCCTTATTATTTCTAGTTGCTCCCTTTTCATATCCTCATAGGTCTCATTTATTTTATTGGCCTTTTTTAGGATATTCTTGAATAACCTTATAACTGTAGTTTTGAACTCAATGTCCATTCTTTTATTTTCTTCCATCTCCTTCCTTTGTGTCCTGCCACTTGTCTGCATTTTAATTGTTTCCTTGATTTGATGGAATAGTTTTTGTGTGCTAGGTGTTCTGGTAGAGCCCAGTAGCACAGCCTTCCCAGTTACCTGCGGTGAACAGTCTTGGTGTAGCCCTTTGTGGGCTGTGTGTGCAGTCTTATTGTTACGCCTTGCTTATTGTTGGTATCACTGGGAAGCGTTGATCTCCAAGCCAATTGGCTGTGAGGATCAGCAGTGTCTCAGCTAGGAGGGCTTCTGTACTCTGCTTGGATAGGGAGGGGTCTCAGGGTGGCACAGACAATCTTTAGTTCCCTGTCAGTCTCGCCTTAGAAAAGTCCTGTTTGCGGTGAGTCTCACAAGATTTGTTGCAGTCGCACGCACCTCTTTGGTAAAGGTGCAGACAAGCTTTGGATTCTGGCCAATCCCTCCTTAGAGAAAGCCAGCCTCTGGGAGAGCTTCGGTGCACAGCTTGGATGGGGCGGAGTCTCAGGGTGGTGCAGACAAGCTTTGTTTTCCCATTGGCCCCTCCCCAAATCCCCCAGTAAAGGCCACTGGCTTCACACACCTCCGAGAGATTTCTGCCTGCTTCCTGACAGTCTGGCCTCTCCCTGACTGGGGCCATCTATCAGAGGAATAGGGTGATTCTGTTTTCCTCCAGAACAAGAAAGCCAGTCGCGCGTTAGCTGTTCGCTCTCTCTGCGCCCCGGCAGTAAGCCAGCAGCAAACGCAGCCCGGCTGCCCTCTTCACGCGCTGGGAGTTGGCCAGCAGCAATCTCTGTCAAGCTCTCCCTCTCCACACACACAGTTCTCCATACCTTCAGTTTCTAAGGGTCAGCGCACCTTCTCTCTCCTTCTCAGATGGCAGAGCCTTCTCTCAGCTAGCCGTCCGGTGCTTCCCCTGTTTTCCAGTTCTAAATTCAAATTTGTTGTGGTAGGCTGCATTCAGGTGTCTACCTTATGCCACCATCTTGGTTTCTCCTACCTAGAGGGCATATTTTTATGCCCTGCAATATAAAATTGATTTCTCTCCATCTCTGTAATTTGGGGGTTCTCACTCTTGGCTGCATGTTGGTTTTAAAAATCCTAATACTCAGTCTACATCCTAAATGAGGGAAGGCAGAAACTCTGGATGCAGGGTCTAGGCATAAGAATTTTAAAAACTTACCAGTTGATTACAATGTGCAGCCAGGGTTGAGAGCCAGTGCTCCAATTTCCTGATCTTGTTATTAAAACTTGTGATTTGTGAATACATTTATTATGCCAAGTTCTAGCCCAGCAGTCTGAGTGCTGCTATGAGCCATGTACCCAAGTGATGTTGTATTTGAGCCTTTTCTCTCCCAAATGCTGTGCCAAGGGCAGATCATCTGGACCTCCAGGGAAATCTCTGGACATTCACAATTCTACTCAATGCCAAGAACAAGGTTTGGCTCCTAAGGGAGGAAAACAATACCCCAAAGGATCCATAGGCCAAGTACCTGGTTGCTACCTTCTTAGCAAAGCTAAAGCCTTCTTAGTACAACCCATGCCCGCCCTTTGTCCAGGGGCCTGATGCTGATTACTTCAGGCTAGAGTCCTGGCAGGATTCCAAGTTAGAGAAAGAGATAGTGTCCTATGAGAGAGGAAAATCCTGCTTAGAGCAACATGGGATTTACCTAAGAAAGAGAAGCCAATTGCTTACCTTACTGGGACCAACATGTATCTTGGCAGAGTGGAGTCTGAGCCAGCAAATGTAGGCTGAGCTTCCCAGCCTCCATACTGCTAGGTGAGAGCTGGAAACGGGACAGGTAAAGTCATTGTTTTCTGAGCAGTTGCCTGTCAGAGTTCCCCTAACCGTAGATGGGTGGTAGAACTCACTCATCTTTGACCTTTGGCAAGTCCCCTGCTCTCTGAGTCTATTTCTGCTTCTATATAATGAATAGTGGATCCAATCACCCCTAAAGTGCTTTCATTGAGGTTGTCCCAGGGTCCACTTTGAGACTGCCCTAGTATCTGTCCAGAAATTTTCAACATGCCTCTGGACCTGCCTTTTTCTCTCAGACTCCAGGGCTGCAAGCCAGCCAGGCCTGATTCATGCCCTCAGCTGAACCTCCTGGATGATCCAGGGAGACATCACATCTAATATATTGTCTGTCTACAATAATTGGAAGCTTCTGGAAACCCTCCACACTTAAGACTCCATAAGAAATAGTTGCTGAACAAGTTCCTCATCTTCATTAAAGGAAAATTCTGAATAGCTAAACTTTGGAATAAATTGTAACCATAAAATAGAACCAAAGCTTGCAAGGATTTTTTTCTGCCAAGAAACATATATGACAAGGTAAAGTTTCAGCAATAATCAAGTGGTCTTAAAACAATTAAAAAACACCATTTATACCTATTAAATTGGGAAAGCTTTTAAAAAATATTTGTGAAATGGCCTATGTGGCCAAATGGGCACATAAATTTCACAAAAAGGTGAGTTGGTCAAGCCTTCTGGAGAAAAAAAAAAGGACTTTTAAAGGAGTTCATGCCCTTAGATATAGTAATTCTATCCCAATATGTATTCTAAGGAAATAATCCTTGTAGGGGAAAAATTCATATTGAAGATGTTCAACAAGCATATTTTATGATAGTAAAATATTGGACACAACCTAAATGTTCAGAGGTTGGTTAAATAGATTATGGTGAATTCACCTGCTGAAACATTATATAACTATTAAAAATGATGTTTTTGAATATTTGAATATATTTTCTCTATAAAATATAATTCAAACTGTATAAATTATAGGAAGTAGTATGATCCCAATTTTGTTTAAAATTTTAGCTATATAGAGAAAAGATGAAAAGTAAATTCCACAAAATGTCAACAGTAGTTATATATAAGTGATGGAATTACTGTCAGTTTCCATTTCTTTCTATATATTTTACTGCCTCTTTTTTTACAATAAATGTGTAATACTTTTGTAATCAGAAAGAAAAACATACTTTTTACAAAAAGATCCAGTAATTGCTTGTATGTAGTTAGATGATTGACAACATGGAGAAATGTTTCTATGGAGAAGAAATTAAATAACTATGACAAAGATCTTGGTATAGAATAACTCAGTTTTTTGACTACCTGCAAGAAAGCAGCCTGGCCACACACAGAAGAACTATCTCTGAGGTTTGGAATTTCACACATGCCAAAGCCTGTTCAGTGCCACTGAGTATTTCCTTTAATGGCACATGGGAACCTGAAGTTCTCTGACTGTAACTAAGACAGACTTTAATGGACAGCAGGAATGCTGAGCTGTGTCTTTCTGGTTCTGCCTTGGATTTCCTAGGTGACAAGGAAAAAGTCCTTTAACCTGTAGAGCTCCTTAAGTACCTCTCAGAAACGGAAATCCACGAACATCAACAGGGTACCTAAAAGCAAAAGAAGAAAAGAATAAAAACCACAAATAAGATCAGTAGGAAGGGGACACTCATATCTGCCTCCAGATCCTTGGTTTGGAGGCAGGGGACCTTCCCAGGGTCCCATGTCATAGCCCTCTCACTGCAGCACTGTTCTACTAAGCAACAAAGGAATGGCTGAGTATTCCACACAGGAAGTGTGGAGCTGCCTGGGACCCACCACTGCTCCTTCAAGGAGGAGCCTCTACTGCAGGAGCTAGGTAGCATAATATCATAAATCTGTCTGCTCTTGGCATTGTCTCATGCAGTAGTAACAGGCTTATAAGACTGGATTTCCTTGTGGACATTGAATGTTAGTCCTAAGGGCATATTTGGTCAATATTCAGGCCTTTCTCAACTTGTAAATGAGCCAGAATCCTAAACCTCGTTTGCAAAGCAATCCTGAAGAACCTGAACTGCCAGGAAAACCATGGTATAACTATGCACAGTACATAGCACATAATACTTGATAACCAGTGTTGGTCAATTGAAGTTCAATGGTCAGCTATTAAAAACATATTGAACTTATGTAGACAAAAGCTTAATGTTTTTCAATATAGGTAACAATTTTGCTTATCCTGTATAATAAAAGCCTAATATGCTAAGTATCTGGTCATCTAGTAGTCCATTTAACCAATCAAAGCATAATATGCTAATGATATGCTAAGGCCACTCAACCACTCACTATGACGTACACTGACCACCAGGAGGCAGATGCTCCGACTGGTAGGTTAGCTTGCTGCTGGAGTCCAGCTGATCAGGACTGAGCAAGACGGGCTGGATACACCCTAGAACCCTCCCGTGGGAGCTGGCCAATCTCCCACATTCCTCCCCAGCCCCAATCGTGCAGCCAGTCGGGTTCCTCTTGCAATCTAGGACCTCTCAGGGGATATCAAAGAGCCAGTTTCGGCCCAATCCCACTGGTGCATGAATTCGTGCTCCTCTGCCAGCCTAATTGCTCTCCCGTGCCAGTCCAATTGACCCCAACTGCCATACCCTGCAGGCCTGTTTCTCCTCCCACCCCCAACTGCCCTCCATACTATTTTATCTCTCTTAGGCATTGATAAGGCTGTCAGGGGAGTGGTTAGGGGGTGATCAGGCTGGCAGGGAGGTGAACAGTTGGGAGCCAGCAATTCCTGATTGTGAAAGGAATGTCCCAGATTGGAGAGGGTGCAGGCTGGGCTGAAGAACATCACTGCCCCCTCCCCCACCCTTACCCCCAGTGCACAAATTTTGTGCACTGGGTCTCTAGTATCATATAATACCTATTCCACTTCAGATTTCTTCAATTGAACCCCAAAATATTCTTTATAACTGATCTTATCATACCAAGATAAAATAGAGGATCAAAATTACATTTGATAATTAGCTCTTTGAATTCTCTTTTGACCTAGAATCCCCACTTCTTTTTGTTTTCTATAATATTAACTTATTGAAGATTGTATAGAATATTCCATGTTTTGGATTTGCCTGATTGCTTCATTAAGGGTAATACCTAGCATGTTCCTGCCTCTGCGTTTCTCCTAAGAATGAAGCTAAATCTAAAGTCTAGATGTGATTCAGGTTAAATATTTTTATCTAGAAAGCCTCATAGATAATGCTTTGTCCTTAGCACTGCATCACACCAGGAGGCATACAATGTTGGGTTGGCCTACTGTTACCAAAACTGAGATTGATCACAGGGTTGTGATGCCTTGATCCTTTCATTGCAAAGTAAAGGGTTTCCCCTTGGAACCAGCAAATAAACTGTGGAGTGATAATTTACCTTGTAAATACATAATCTACTATTAACTTTTCAGCCCAGATAATTTTAAACTCCACTGGAGATATTTACCTGAATTAATTATCCCAATAGGGGGTGCAAAATGATAACTTTCCAATTCTATCATTCCTTCTTCACTTATTAACCAGCATTCTTCTGTAAAACAGAGCTTTCCCTAGTCAACTGGCACTATTTGGTTATTCCTGATTATAGCTCCTAATGAAAAGGCAGGATATATACATATAATTCTTTCCCTTTAACAATTAATTTCCAAAAAATGTTATTGGTAATAACAATCTATTTTAAATGCTAGAGTTAAAGCAAAGCTTGTAGAAGGATTTTTCTCTACCATCTGGCCTGATACTAATTATCTTAGCATTAGTCTGGGCAGGGATTGGAGGAATGGGAGTGTGGCTGCTGCCCAGACTGCTTAGACCTCTGATCTCATCCATCTGTTCCTCAGGTTCCTTCTCATACAGTTGGCTCATACTTTATTTAAGACAATGGTTAGCAAACTCAACAGAGCCAAATATCAACAGTTCAACGATTGAAATTTTTTTTGAGAGCCAAATTTTTTAAACTTAAACTTCTTCAAAATAGATTCATTCAGGCTGTGGTATTTTGTGAAAGAGCCACACTCAAAGGGCCAAAGAGCCACATGTGGCTCGAGAGCCGCAGTTTGCTGACCACAGATCTAAAATAATACACAGCTATTGTGAGTTAGCAGGTTTTGTTTATACAATTTATGTATTTGGTGCTAATCTCTCTATAATTGGAAATATCTCATAATGTGATTTTTCCAAGGTGTCCTTTAGAAAAATATTCCACCGATGGGATGCATTGTCACTTATTTTTACTCTTTGGTTTAAATTTTATTTTATTTTTTTTTCACGTGATGGAATGATTTATTAGAACAAATTCCATGACAAATCATATAAAATAACCATTTTCTAAAAGACACCCACAGACCACCTGTGGACAAACCGGAGGAGCCTCCGCGGAGCTGGACACACACGTTACAGAGCCCAGGCCGAGCTGGAGGGGAACGCATCTACGGATAAAAAAAAGTGCACGGTGACCCCGGGGAGGGTGTGCAAGGGCAGGGCCTCGTGGCCGGGATCCGTGGCCCGGGAAAACGTGTGTCCGGGTGGCTGCGGACGAGGCGTGGAGCATGTGGGGTGGGACCAGGACTCGATCCTCCTCTGAGGGACTCCGCGGGCTCTTGGGGGGATACCAGGCAGGGACCCCGCTGCCACTCACACACGTAAACATCAGGAGGGGCGCCCGCCATGCCCGGCGCCCAGTGTAAACAGCCACGACCTCCGTGGCCTTAAATTTTATTTTAAACATGCCAATGAGGACTCAATTCCAAAACCTCAAATGGAAGTAAATAACTCTCCTCCATCCCCACTGTTTATATCATGTATCTGTGACTGGGCCCATCATTAGCATAAAACCTCCACTCTGCCTAGTCAAGCAAAACCAACTGCGCTGAGCTTTTTAATACAGCTTCATAAATCCAGCCCTGCTCAGTACTTCTCTAGCCCTGCACCTCTCAATACCCTGCCATCCTTAGTCTCTAGATTGGTTCCCACAGAACTCAGCTTAGCATGGCTGCATTGCAGAGCTCCCTTCTGAAGTCAAAATGCAGAATGTCCTACCCTTTCTTTGACCCCTTTGTCGCCACACTGCAACATAAGCTTCCATCTAATTGCTGCTCTGCCTCTCTCAGCAGAACTTGACCTCTTTCTGAGCTCTTCTCTTAAAGCAACTGTCCGTGTTTTTTCATTATGTTTGCCAAGATGTATTAGCTTGAACTTTTCCCCGATGAGGCTTGTTTTGTTACTTTTTCTTCAAACCTCTGAGGCAGCAGGTTCAAGAATGCAGCCTTCCGGGGAAAGCTTTTATTTTCAGAGATTTCAGCCAAGACAGTTGAGTTAATCAGTCTGTCCTTGTGCTGTGTGAGAACTGGCCCTTTAAAAAGTGGACAAATTCTGGTTCCAACTCCAAACCTCAGTTGGAAGTTCAAGCTGCAATTTGAACACACACATCCTGTACAGAAATATGCCCCAGCCTGGAGCTGGCTTTCTCCTACAAGGCTGTCCTCCTCGAACCCAACCTACACAAACACAAACAGCTTCGTTTAAACATTGAAGTAGAAGAGCTTCCACCCTGAAAAAGACATCGAAAACCAAGTTCCAGGCACCCTCAGGTTCTCCAGTGCAGCTTCTATGGCAGGCTGGGTTTGCCCAATGCCAGCCAGAATTCCTTTACGAACACCAGGAAGATGTCATCCCTTTATCTCAGCTAATCCTTCACTTAAAAATAAAAGTGCTCATGAGACAGAGAGAAGAGAGGGGAAATGCAGAGTGATAAGAATGCTAAGCTGTTAGCTTGGCTAACAACAACAACAACAAAGAAAAAGACATCTATAAAAAGGACTAGAAGGCTTTTTCTTGCAGCCCAGGTCTTTGCAAGGAAACAGATTTCTCTCCCTCATCTGTTTATCCTTGGTGTGTTGTCCTTTTTTCCTTTCTTCTTTCTTTCCACTTTTAACTGAGCTCTCTCTGTCTGAGAAGCAATCGGCAGGGAGTGAGAGATAACTGCCCAGTGCAGACCCTGGGAACCAGTGAAGCTGTCTCCTTGTTGATGGGGACACTGGACTGTTAGGGTGCAGTAGGGAGACCCCACTCCTCAGTGAGGTGGAGTCCTATAGAGGTCATACCCAGAACTCCCAGAACTGCTGCATTTTCTAACACCTTCCACGCGGTTTCATCTCCATTTCCTTCTTTATTGAATGTCCCTCTAGCATAAACACATTTCTTTGGTGACAAATGACCAACTGTAGTCATCAAGCCTGAGGCTGCCTTCTCACACCCTTTTCTGCACTTTGTTTTTGACAAGGCTGATTTCTGTGGCTCAGCATATCTAAGGATGGCCTTCTCCCTAACTCCATTATCTGGCTGCTCCACCCCAATGTCTTTGTATAATAAATAAAATAGTATAATCTCAAGAGAGGAATCAATCAATATGTAAATAAACCCACAAATAAGGGGGATGTCCTAGGACTTTGAGAAGATGTGATAAAGCATTTTAGAAGATGGATATTGCTGATGAGCACTGATTGAAGGGCTGGGATCCCAGAGGTAGGCTATGGGAGAAAGAAAGTAAGCCTTGAAAGTAATTCCCTTATGCACTGATTTGACTTCAATACATTCCAGAAGCCATTTTAACTGCTGGTTCAGTCTCAGACTTTGATCTTCCTTCTTTCAAATATCTGCATTTCAAGTAGTTTTTGTCAGCCCTGAGTCTTATTGGGAATCTTTCTGGATGCATGATAGGCTCTTCTGAGAACACAGTGCTGGGAATTTTGCCCTTGGCAAAGGAAGAACCAGGCATTCCCTACCTAGGAGAGTCATACAGTTATTTATCATTTTGAATTGGAAGTACAGAAGCAGGCTCTCACTGTTCATATAGACTCAGAGCCACGTTGTTATTGAAGTAGAGTCTAGGAGAAGGCAGGAGAGCTTTCAATCTTGTGGGTCCTTGTGTATCACCCAGCCAGCATGGAAGGCCACAGACACTGACTTCCATGATCCTCTTGTCAATTCAGAACTTCCTAGTCCTCCCTGCTGCCAGTCTCCTCTGCTTAACTCCTCCTCTGATTCATTCTCTCTTCTCCCTTTCCCTCTTTACTTTTTCTCCTATGCCTCCTGGAAAATTTCAAACACATGTAAAAATAGAATAGTAAAATGATTCTCCATAGACTATGAACCCATTATGCAGCGTTAGTAATTATCAGCTTGTAGTGTATCTTGTTTCAAGTACATGCCCATCTACTTTCACCACCATTTTTCACCTCTCATCTTACTGGGGTGATTTTGTCTTTTTTTTTTTTTTTTTTTTTTTTTTTGTAGAAAACCATATTGATGCATTTATTTTTGCTGTATTTTTTTAATTTAATAAATCTTTATTGTTCAGATTATTACAATTGTTTCTCCTTTTTCCCCCATAGCTCCCTTTCACCTGGTTCTCACCCCACCCTCTGCCCTTAACTCCCTGCCCCACTGTCCTCATCCATAAGTGTACAATTTTTGCCCAGTCTCTTCCCATCCCCCACACACCTTTTCCCCTGAGAATTATCAGTTCACTTTCTTTCTATGATTCTGATTCTATTATATTCACCAGTTCATTCTGTTCCTCAGATTTTTTATTCACTTGATTTTTAGGTTTACTTGTTGATAGATATATATTTATTGTTCATAATTTTTATCTTTACTTTTTTCTTTTTCCTCTTCTTAAAAAAATCTATTATAAAGAATATAATACTGGTTTGGTGGTAATGAACTCTATTAGCTTTTTCTTATCTGTGAAGCTCTTTACCTGACCTTCAATTCTCAATGATAATTTTGCTGGATAGAGTAATCTTGGTTGTAGGTTCTTGCTATTCATCTCTTTGAATATTTCTTGCCACTGCAATCTGGCCTTCATAGTTTCTATTGAGAAATCAGCTGATAATAATATAGGTGCTCCCTTGTAGGTAATTAACTGTTTTTCTCTTGCTGCTTTTAATATTCTCTCTTTGTCTTTTGCCCTTGGCATTTTAACTATAATGTGTCTTGATGTGGTCCTCTTTGGATTCCTTTTGTTTGAGGTTCTATGGGCTTCCTGAACTTGGAAGTCTATTTCTTTCACCAGGTGAGGGAAGTTTTCTGTAATTATTTCTTCAAATAGGTTTTCAGTGTCTTGCTCTCTCTCTTCTTCTGGCATCCCTATAATTCTGATGTTGGTACACTTAAAGTTGTCCCAGAGGCTTCTTATACTATCTTCAATTTTTTGGATTCTTTTTTCTTTTTGGCTTTCAGCTTGAGTGTTTTTTGCTTCTTTGTATTTAAAATCTTTGACTTGATTCTTGCATTCTGCTGGTCTGCTGTTGGGTCTCTGTATAATATTTTTTATTTCAGTCAGTGTATGTTTAAATTCTAGTTGGTCCTTTTTCATATCCTCGTCTCGTTAAATTTATCAGCCTTTTCTAGGAAATTCTTGAAAAACCTTATAACCATGGTTTTGAACTTTATATCCAGTCATTTTTTTTCCTCCATTTCTTTAGTTTATGGTCTGTTTCTTTGTCTCTGCATTTTCGCTGCTTCCCTGAGTTGGTAGGGTAGCTTTGTGTGCTAGGTGTCTTATATGGTCCAGTGGCTCAGTCTCCCCAGTTACCTGAGGCAGACACTCTTGGTGCACTTCTTTGTGGACTGTGTGCACAGCCTTCTTGTAGTTAAGACTTGATTGTTGTTGGTGCCACCGGGAAGAATTGACCTCCAGGCCAACTGGCTATAAGTATCAGTTGTGTCTATGCCAGGAGAATTTCTGTGCTGGAGACAGCCTTATGGGACCAGACTTGGAAAATTGCAAAAACCTCTGTGCTCAGCTTGGATGGTGCTGAGCAGACAGTCTTGGCTTCCCATCAGCCCTTCCCTAAGAGGCCCCTGGGTCTCAGTGTCCCTCAGAAATCGCTGCAAGCACCTCTGAGAGAAAGCTGCCCTCGAGTTTCACACACTGCCAGACTGTCCAGTTCTTCCCCAATGAATCTGGATTCTAAGATTTTCACCTGGAACTAGTCTGTGGCACACTTAGTAGTCAGTCCTCTCTGTGTGTACTGTGCGTGCACCTCCAAACCTCTGCCTTTCGCTGCTTTCCTGAGTTTTTGCCTGACAGTTCAGATTTCCCCCAAAAGAGCATGGATCCCCAGGGCTCTCCCGGAACTGGGGTTCAGTGCTGTTCTGAAGCTTCCAACTCCCTCCTGCCCAGGAAAGCCAGTGGCAACCTCAGCAGTCTGTTATCTGCATGCACTCAAATGGGAGCACCTCCAAACCCATGCCCACCATGGCTCCCCCAAGTCTCTGTGTCTCCATGTGCCTTTCTCTCTACCTGACAGTCCAGACTCCACCTGTATGAGCCTGGGTCCACAGGGTTTCACCCAGAAGTGGGGTTCAGTGCAGTTAGGAGTGGGTGATTTTGGAACAAATTTGAAATATCAATTAATCTGTAAATAGTTTAGCATATATCTCTAAAGATATAGACTATTTTTATATAGACTATTTTGAACATAAAAGTAATTTTATTACATCTAACAATAATAATAATTCCTATTGTCTCTAAATATGCAGTGTTAAAATTCCCCAATGTCTCAATTTATTTTTACATTTGTTCAATTCAGAATCTAAACAAGGTCCATATACTGTAATTGTGAGGTATATATATATATATATATATATATATATATATATATATGTGTGTGTGTGTATTGTATTTCTCCCTCTCTCTCTCTCTCTCTCTCTCTCGCTCTCGCTCTCGCTCTTGCTCTCGCTCTCGCTCTCTCTCTCTCTCTCTTCTAGCTATTTGAATTATAGAGTTTTTCACTGCCTAGATTTTGCTGACTGCTTACCTGTGGTATTGTTTAGTATGTTCCTCTGCCCCTTGTATTTTCTTGAACTAGTAGTCAGATGAAGAGCTTCATCAACTTCAGGTTTATTTGTGTTTTCTTTACAAAATACTTTATAGGTGCTGCTGTTTCATCCATCAGAAAGCACATATTTTTTTTTCTTTTTTGTGCAATTAACAGCCATTGAATGCTATTGTCCAGATCTACTATCTCATCTATCTCATTACGGGTTGAAGAACTGTGACATTTTAGTTGTCATGAAATCTTCATTTATTAGCTAGAATGTTGCTATAAAGAGAAATCCCCTTCATCAACCAACTTGTCTCCCTTAGTTCAATCATCCCTTGGAAATTTTAGGCTACCCAGCCAGAATATAAAAGTACTTTGTGACCAATGTCCTCCAGAACTTGGGGTAGATTCTACAGGAAGAAGTTGATTTTTTTTTTCTAGGCTATCTATGTCCATTTTTTAAAAGATATTTTAAAGTCCATTTGCCAGTCAAGAGAAGGGCCCTGTTTCAATATCTATATGTTCCACATTTACCAGTGGGTAATATAGATTAATTTCAATAATTTAGAGAGAAAAAATCTCAACTCAGTCTTCCCAAATTCCAACCAACCCTTCCAGATTTCAGAACTGGGCCTCACACAGAGTATAGTGTGGCCTTTACTATGATCCACTATAAATGATGTTCAAGCCATGAACCCACTCTTCCAGGCTTATCCTGCATGTTGCCTACATGGTAAGAAAGATCTATCCTCAGTTTTTAAGGTTCTCAGTCCTGGCTTTGAGGAGCAGGAAAGCATAAACTCCTTCATGTATAGGGGCTGTCAATAGTTGAGGCCAGGGTCCAGCTGCTTATGTTATGCTACCAGCCTCACCCACTGACCATGGGACTCAGAGTCCAGTCTCAGAGTCCCTCCTGCTCACATGTGCTCTGAAAAGAGAGGCATGCTACTCAAGTCTTTCGGCAACTGTCGAGAACTGTAGGCTGAAGATGGGTAGTTTTCCACCAGATTACACCAATAGAGGCTTTGCTGCCCACACCTGGTGGGGGAACTGAGAGATGGGTGTTCCCACACAAGCTGTCAGCAGCCTTCATAAGGACTCTTAAATTCCCAAGAGACTTATCCAAGAAGATAACAGTTAAGTTCCAGGGCCTTTTATCAGGGCCAGGCCAGCCAGCCAGCTTGTACTTGGTGGTTTATAGACCCTGTTGAACAAGACTCCATCTCACAAATTGAATGGATGAATTTTAACCAATATCTGAAAGGATCTCTGAGAAGTGAGATGTAGTAAACTGGCCTGGACTGTAGCTAGCGGCTTGAAAATCTAGATACTGACTATATCTGCTATCCACTGGGAAAAGCTTGTCCCACTAGGAATATGAGGAGAAACAATGGCAGGAGTGCAGCAGGTTCTCTATTCTTTGCCCCAAACAGACAGAATGCAACAAGGATAGGGAACTGGGTACCACCCATGCTGACTACCATTGTAAGTTTGGTGCTTGGGGACCCAGTTGGGTGGGCCCTGTGTGCAACTGCATGAATTTAACCATCTCTACTTGAATCTTTCAGCTAACACTTCAAGTTTCTCTCTAGGACACAGTGTGTTCTGGCTTTTCACCAAAATGCAAAGAGGTATTAGTTAAAATTCATCCCTTCCAAATTTGTGAGCTGGACTCTAGTTCAACAGGGTCCATAAACAACCTGATGTAAGCTGAGCTTTGTGCAGGTGGTTGTATCTGCCAAACACCCATAACAGGGGCAGAATAGCAGGAAGTGAGAGTGGAACCTCTCACCTATAAGATGCTTTGAGTTTTACTTGTGGAGTCTGAAATGGGAAGGACACAGGAGAAGTTAGTATTGTTGCCCTTTTGCTGATGTTATATGCTGCTAATAAATGTAGCTGGCATGATGGCTGGACTGGCTGGCTTGGCCCTGATAAAAGGCCTTATGGCTCTGGCAGCTTTACTCTAGTGTCCTGATACCAACAGACCATGCAAAGACTCATCAGATAGTAATAAAGTAAACCTGAAACCTCTAAGTTGTACTGGGACAGATCTTGCCAAATGTAAGGACTGGTTTTCAAAGCCTCATACCCAGGTCTGCAGGAGTTCAAAAGCACATGGGATCCTTGCCACAAGTTGGGCATTCTTTGCAGAGGAATGAACTTCCGTTAGGAATTAACATGTTGATGATATGAGGCTGCCATTTGCTTCCACTTGATGCCAGCTTTTTAATCAGCTCAAATCATCCCCAGGATCCACAAAAGTAACCTTGCTGGGAGCTCAGTCATTCACATCAGGAACCAGTGGAAAACACTAAGTGTAGTAGTCATTAATGCTATCCACCAAATATTCTCTGACCTCTGCCATCTGGACATATGGCAAGATTGCCTTTTTTATTTCATTGTGTTTGAATGTGACCATATGAATTCATAGCTTTGACGTATAAATTCACAGAAGTGATATTTTTCACTTCTAAGCCAAAGTATTTAATTTCTGAGCAAAATACTGTTGCCCCCAATATGACCCCTCTCTATCCCTCTGCCATGACAACTGGCAATGTTTAAAATGGTGGTTGTTCTGTCATAGTGTAGGTGTCAGAGTAAGAGCGCAGAGTAGAGCCCTGCTGACCCATGATGGATGTGTAGTATTACCCGATAAAACTTGGTTGTTATAAGCTATCAAGGTTCTGGAATTATTTGTTACCATATCATAACCTACACTATTCTAACTGATACATAGATCAGACATGTTTGTTTAGGGCAACGTAGCTATGTAGAGCGTCAGGTTCCATGAGATACTGGCCATCAACCCTGCCAGCCTGCTTCCAGATGATCCAGAGGAACCCATTCATGACTGCATAGAGGTAACAGACGCAGTACGACAGATGTCCTGCCATCATCACCAGACAAGGTACTGTTCACAGATGGGAGCAGTTACATTCAAGATGGGATCTGATATGCAGGGGCAGCAGTAGTCACCTTGGACCACACCATTTGGGCACAGTTACTAAACTTTTGGCCTTATCCAGGCCCTTTAACGGGGACACAGTGCCATCCACTGGGAAAGAGGGTTATCAACTGCAGCCAGAAAGGAAAGGCCATCTGGCTCCCAAAGGCAGTTGCAATAGTGAACTGCAAAAGACATTAGAAAGGGGAGACAATTGAAGCCAGAGGAAATAGAGCCACAGACCAAATTGCTAAGGAAGATGCCCCAAAACCAGGGAGGCCTTTACAAGTCTTAGTAACTCTACCAGACCCCAACCTACAAAGGACTCCCTCCTACACCAAACAATAGGAAGAATTGGCAGAACAGAAGCAAGCCATCAAAGTACCAGATGGTTGGTGGACCCTACCAGATGACAGACTGTTGGTCCCAGAGGCTCTAGGTCGGACGTTAGTTGCCCAGTTACACCAGGTTATCTAGGCGTCACTATGACTTCTGAACTTCTGTGAGGCAGATACTGCCAAGCTTAGATAAGGTAATTAAAAGCATAGTCACTAGAAGTACTGTCTGTGTACAGGTAAAAACTAATCCAGGTAAGAGGGGTCCCTGGGAATCCGGGCCCAGAGAAATTTCCCAGGAGAGCATTGGGAAGTGGATTTCACAGAGATTAAGCCACCACCATTAAGGTACAAGTACATGCTAGTTTTTGTAGACACCTTCTCAGGTTAGGTTGAAGCATACCCCACTAGGACAGAAACTGCCTCTGTAGTAGTCAAGAAATTACTCCAGGAGATTATACCTAGATTCAGGCTGCCAGTAATAATAGGATCAGATAATAGCCCCAGCTTTGTAGCAAGGTATCTCAAAGTATAGTTCAAGCCTTAGGACAGGCATGATCAGGACTCTGAAAAGGAGTTTAATTAAATGTGTCCTACAAACTGGTGAAAACTGGACCAACCTCCTGCCCCTTTGCCTTCTTATGGGCCAGGTTTACCCCCTGCAGAGATGGGTTCCCCCCTTTAGAGATCATGTATGGTAGACCTCCTCCCATCCTTTCCAGGGTCAGGGAGAAACTGAAAGCTGGAATTCATAACGTTTCCTTGCTCAAGTCCCTACAGGCTCTGCAGTATACCCAGAGAGCCACCCATAAGCTTGTTCCAGATGCACTGTCAGTGCCCACCGCAGACCCTGTATATCCCTTCTAGCCTGGGAACTCAGTGTGGGTAAAGAAGTTCACTGTGCAAGGACTCACCCCAACCTGAAAGGGACGCTACACTGTTACCCTGAGCACACCCATGGCTGTAGAAGTAGACAGCACCCAGACCTTGCTACACCACTTCCAGCTCCTGCACAGAAAACGGCCTGGATCCTGGCAACCAGCAGCCTCATCCGTGAGATCCATAGCCTGGACTCCACGCAGGCAGGGAGGAGACTTGATGCCTGTAGGAGAGGAACTGGACTTGAGTGAGGATAGTACTGATGAAAATTGAGGTACTAGGGGTCCCGGTAAGAACATTTATGCTAGCCAGTGAGAAAGTCTGGGGCTAAATAAGGCTAGATATGCTAGGGGATGGGAGAGTACAAAGAGAACAGAGAATGCCCTTAAAGAAAGTGGGATGAGTCCAAGATTGGACTCATGCACATAAAACCAATGGGGAATGAAATATGGTGGCAACCATACTTGGATAAAAACTGCTGTTTGAATTTTAAAGAATAGGGTAGTTACAGGAGATTGATTCCCACTGATTCAGTAGCTTCAGGGGCAGAAACTATACCTTTAAAGATTAACCTCTGAGTTCTGCTTCCGTATTATCAGCAAGATATGGCCACATTCCAATGTTCCCAGCTTTTAAAATTTAGAACAAAGGAAAATTCCTGTAGTTTGAACCTTTAAAAAGACTGCCTAGAGAGAAAAACCAAGATGATGGCATAGGTAACCACCTAACTGCAGCCTCACACAACAATTTCAAAAAATACAACTAAAATATAAAGTGGACATTATCCAGAACTACAGGAAAGTTGACTGACTGGAAATTCTAAAATGAGAAGGAAAGAGAAAACCAGAAGGAAAATCAGAGAAGCTGTAAAAACCTAAGGTACAAAGACACATTGCATGCGAGGAGAGGATGGAGCCAGAGAGGACGGGCTGCTGAGTGCCTGGCTGGCGTTCCCTAGCAGGAAGGAGATAAAAGCTCCAGACTGTGCTGAACCCCAGTTCCACAGCACTGAACCCCAGTTCTGAGCAAAACCCTGGGGACCCAGACACATACAGAGGGAATCTGGGCTGTAGGGCGGAAGCTCAGGGGAGTGGCAAAAGGCAGAGCCCTGGAGGCACGCACATTGTGAGCAGAGGACAGACTGGTGACTGTTCTGCTAGATTACCCTAGCGGGAAGGAGACAAAAGCTCCAGACTGTGCTGAGCCAATTCTGACTGCACTGAACCCTAGTTCTGGGCGAGACCATCGGGCCCCAGGCTCATACAAAAGGAATCTGGGCTGTAAGGCGGAAGCTCAGGGGAGCAGCAAAAGGCAGAGCCCCTAAGTCGCACACATTTCGCACGGAGGACTGACGGTTGATTGAGCCACTGGATTGCCCTAGCAGGAAGGAGACATAAGCTCCGAACTGCTCTTAACCCCACTTCCAACTGCACTGAACCCCAGTTGCTGGCTCGTTGGGGAAGAAACTAGACTGTCTGGTAGCAGGCGAAACTCTAGGGCACCTTTCTCTCAGAGGTGCTTGCAGCGAGTATCAAAGGTCACTGAGGAACACTGAGACTCAGGAGCCTCATAGGGCAGGGCTGACAGAAAGCCAAGGCTGTAGGTTGCACCCTGAAACTCCACCCCATCCAAGCTGAGCACAGAGGCTTTTGCAGTTTTCCAAGTCTAGTCAAATAAGGCTGTCTCCTGGCATAGATACAGCTGATCCTCCCACCCTACCAACTCAGGGAAGCAGCGAAAATGCTGAGACAAGGAAACAAATCACAAACGAAAGAAATGGAGGACAAAAAGCAACTGGATATAGAGTTCAAAAGCACACTTATAAGGTTTTTCAAGAATCTCCTAGAAAAGGCCGATAAAATAAACAAGACCTATGAAGATATGTAAAGGGATCAACTAGAAATAAAGAATACATTCTCTGAAATAAAAAATATTATACAGAGTCCTAAAAACAAAATGGAAGATTGCAAGAATCAAGTCAAAAATTTGGAACACTAAGAGCCAGAGGACACTCCTCCTCAGAAGCAAGAAGACAAGAGAATCCAGAAAGTTGAAGATAGTGTAAGAAACCTCTGGGACGACTTCAAGCAAACCAACATCAGAATTATGGATGTCCCAGATGACAGAGAGAAAGATACCAAAAACATACTGGAAGAAATAGTGACAGAAAACTTCCCCCACCTGGGGAAAGAAATAGACTTACAAGTCCAGGAAGCACACAGAACAACAAACAAAAGGAATACAAAGAGGACCACACCAAGACACATCATAATTAAAATTCCAAGAGCATAAGACAAAGATAGATTATTAAAAGCAGCAAGAGAAAAGCAGGTAGTTACCTATAAAGAAGAACCGATAGGATTGTCAGCTGTTTCTCAACAGAAACCATGCAGGCCAGATATTCAAGGTGATGAATAGCAAGAACCTACAGCCAAAAATACTCTACCTAGCAAAGCTATCTCTCAGAATCGAAGACCAGATAAAGAGCTTCACAAATAAAAGAAAGATAAAGAGTTCATCACCGCCAAACCAGAGTTATATGAATTGCTGAAGGTGGTTCTTTAGGAAGAGGAAGAAAATAAAGATAAAAATTATAAACAACAATTGTGTAACTATCAACAAGTGAATCTAAAAACCAAGGGAATTAAAAAACCTGATGAACAGTATCAACTGTTGAATATAATAGAATCAGAGGTACTGAAAGGGAGTGGACTGACAATTCTTGGGGAAAATATGAGTGGGGGGTGCGGGAAGAACATAAACTCTGCACCGATGGATGAGGACAGTGGAGGGTGGAGAAATGGTAGAGGCTGGGGTGGGAACCTGGTGGAGGGAAGCAATAGAGGGGGGGAAAATGAAGAACTTTTGTAATAATCTGAACAATAAAGATTTATTTAAAAATAAATAAATAAATAAATAAATAAATAAATAAATAAATAAATAAATTTAAAAAGACTGCCTACACCTGGAACAGTGCGGTCATGTGGACTCCACCTGCATGTGGTGCTCCCGTGGCTGTCCTGGCCAGTTTTTTTTTTAATAAATCCTTGCCTGCTTTTTTTAATCAATTATCAGCCTCCAGTGGTCTTATTTTGAGCCCAGAGTTCGTCCCCACAACATATGCCAAAAATGTTAACAAAAAAAAAAATTGAAACCTGTAAAGAAATTTTGTGAGTTTATTTGAGCCAAACTGTCAATATATGCCAGGAAGCAGAACCTCAATGAATTGAGATAATGCTCCAAAGAATGGCGGGTTACATTTCTATTTATACATTGCAATCAAAGGAGGGACATACGTGGGTTACATGAAATTCATTGGTGGGGGATTAAGGAGGTGGAATAAAGCAAAATGGTGGGAAACTCCTGGGATTGGCTATAAAGTAAAATGATGGACACATACTTAGGTGGGTAGAGAAATAATTAACATGATAATTAAAGAATTTGAGGCATCTGTTGTGCCCCAGGGGCTCCAGAAAAAAAGGAAGTTACAAGTTACCCAGACATCTCACAGATATGTTATCTTGAGGCAAAAAGGCAAATAGACTTAGTAAAGAAGATCTAAGTCAGGCTAGAAAGTGACTACCCACTATAACCTGTTTGTAGTTAAATATTTAATTTTCAGACCATCTTTTGTGGTTATTTTAGGTCTCTGAATTTACAAGACTGCCATGCAGGCCTCCCCTGAGCTTGTCAGGTTAGCATGTGGCTCTTTTCGTCCACACTACCAACAGTCTGTTCAAGGCAATCTATGCTTTTCCTATCACATGTCCCAAATTCTACCAGCCTCTACCCATGACCCAATTTCAAAGCCATTTTCACACTTTCAGGTATTTGTTACAGCACTATTCTACCTCCAGTACCAAAATCTGCATATATATTGAGAGAGAGAGAGAGAGAGAGAGAGAGAGAGAGAGAGAGAGAGAGAGAGAGAGAAAGAGAGAGAGAGACATCAAGGAATAGGCTTATATAATTGTGGAGGTTGGCTGGGCAAATCTGAAACCTATAGTTCCGGTGGTCATGGAGGGAAGGCTGGGACTCTCAGGCACACTGAAGCTGCAGTCCACACCTGGAATTTCTTCTTCTTCAGGGAAAGCTCAGTTCTATAATTAAGGCCTTTCAGCTGATTGAATCAGACCCACCCAGATTGTCTAAGATAGTGGTAAGCATTCATTAGTCAACAGAGCCAAATATCAACAGTATAACAATTGAAATTTCTTTTGAGAGACAAATTTTTTAACTTAAACTTCTTCTAATGCCACTTCTTCAAAATAGACTGGCCCAGGCCATGGTATTTTGTGGAAGAGCCACACTCAAGGGACCAAAGAACTGCATGTGACTCGCAAGCTGTGGTTTGCTGACCACTGGTCTAGGACAATCTTTACTTAAAGTCAACTGATTATGCACATTAATCACATCTACAAAGTGCTTTCATAGCAACACCTAGATATGTGTTTATTTGAATGAATGGGGACTATAACATAGCCAAATTGACACATAAAACTGACCATCACATGTATGCAAAATATTTAGACAACCCAGAAATATAAAATAATGTAATGAAAACTACCAGAAGATCTACTATCCAGAATTACTACTGCTGACACCAAAAATAATATATGTTCACCAAACAGCACTCAGAAAAATATAAGAAAGTAAATTTTATTGAAAGTCTCATAACTCAGAGAAATATCACCATAAATATTTAGATGTATCTTAAAAAGATTTATAGATAAATAAATCTATATAGTTATTATGTTTAATTTTAATAGATATATGCATGTTATTCTAAGACTGTACCATAATTTATTTAACCAGCCTTTTTCTTTAAAAAAAAAAAAAAATTAGGAATACTTAGGGCCTACACAAAAAGGCAAATAATCCTTTCCACTAATATTTATGGAGTAAAATAAGATGGTTGTTAGAGTATTAAATTTGACAGTAAAATATTAGTCAAGTTTTCAGGCTAATTTAAATTGGCTAATTTTAATAAGTGAATATTCTAGAAAAATCAATTGTACTGGACAAAAAGCTGTTCCTAAAGTTTTACCTAAAATTTTTGTTGGTAGTACATCTCATGGTAAAATTGTGTAACATGTAATGAACCAAAGCAGTCATATTTTAATGCAAAAAATTAAAATTTAAAAGCTATCAAGATTACATTATAAAATTTCCAGAAGCCTTATAATATTTAAATCAAAAAAGGGGGATAGTAGAAGAATATCATGTAAGGAAAAATATCCTGTAAGTAAATTATATCTGAAAAATTTTTACTTTAGAAAATTAAATTTCATTTGTAATGCTAACAGCAAGACACTCATGAAAAACATACATGGTGTCAAAACAAGCCAAAGGAAAATCATTTGAGCAAAAAATGAAAAAGGATCACAAGTCAGATTTATAGAAAATTCCTTTATTAACTTTTGGTTGAGAATATGTTCGTATATTTTCAGAAAACAACTCCAAGACCATGTGAATTCCTGCAATACAGAGGAATTAACAGGAATGCTCCAGCCATGAAGACAGAAGAGAAACAGTCCAGAGATGGAAGATGCTGATGTCACCTTGTCATACTAGCAGTCAGCAGTTATGCATCGCTGCAGATTACTCAAGACCAAACCAAAGAGGGTCGGACCTACATTACCACCATTTGTCCATCATCCAGAACTGAAATATCATTGCTGACATGTACACAAAAGGAACTGTTTGACATAGAAATTGGGACTCAAAAGAACTGTTGACCCAGAAAGAAACTCACTATAGACTGATTCATTTGCCTCTCGGCATAACCATTATTGCTTGTCTCATTTTCGGTTCTTATAAGTGTATTTCTAGTATCACATGAGCTCACTCATCTAGGGGAAATGATGAACAACATAGAATGATGAGCAAGAACAGACCTGGAGACATGGAACCATTGAGCAGACTGTCGGACCTCAGAGGGAAGGTAGAGTAGGAGAGGGATAAGAGAGAGAGATCAACCAAGAGACTTGTGTGCATGCATATGAGCCTAACCAGTGGTCACAACAGGGGGGTGAGGGCATGAGTGGGAGGGGTTTGGGATGGGAATGGGGGGATGAGAAATTTTTAAATTTTTAAAGAAATTTTATTTATTTGATTAAGGTATCACATATGTGTCCTCATCCCCCCATAATCGCCACCAACCCCCCCACCACCACTCATGCCCTCGCCCCCCTGTTGTCTGTGTCCATTGGTTAGGCTTAAATGCATGCATACAAGTCCTTTGGTTGATCTCTTCCCTTACCCCAGCCTTCTCCTGCCTTCCCTCTCAGGCTTAACAGTCTGGTTGATGCTTCTCTGACTCTGGATCTGTTTTTGTTCATCAGTTTATGTTGTTCAGTATATTCCATAAAAGAATGAGATCATGTGGTATTTATCTTTCTCTGACTTACTTATTTCACTTAGCATAATGCTCTCCAGTTCCATTCATTCCTTCTTTTTTACTTCAGCATAATATTCTATCTTGTAGATGTACCAGAGTTTTCTAATACACTCCTCAGCTGATGGGCACTTATTCTGTTTCCAAATCTTAGCAATAGTAAATTGTGCTGCTATGAACATATGGGTGCATATATCCTTTCTGATTGATGTTTCTGTTTTCTTTGGATATATTCCTAGAAGTGGGATCACTGGGTCAAATGTGAGTTCCATTTTCAGCTTTTTTGAGGAAACTCCATACTGTTCTCCACAGTGGCTGCACCAGCCTGCATTCCCACCAGAAGTGAAGGAGGGTTCCTTTTTCTCCACATCCTCTCCAGCACTTGTCATTTGTTGATGATAGCCATTCTAACAGGTGTGAGGTGGTACCTCATTGTTGTATTGATTTGCATCTCCTGGATGATTAGTGACTTTGATCATTTTTCATATGTCTCTTGGCTTTCTACAGAAGCAGAGGACTGAGTAGTGAGATAGAAGATAAGGTTCAGAAACAAGCCCAATCTAAACAACAACTAGACAAAATAATTAAAAAGCAGGAGGAGAGCCTAAGGGAGCTTTGGGACAACATAAAATGAAGTAACATATGTATAATAGAGCTGCCAGAAGGACAAGAAGAGCAGAAAGGATTAGAAAATCTATTTGAATAATGACAGCAAAATTCCCTAATATGGGGAAGAAAAGTTACACAAGTACAGAGAGTCCAAAGCAAGATGAATTCCAAAGACCCACACCAAGATAAGTCATAATTACAATGGCAACTGTTAACGACAAAGACAGAATCTTAAAGGCTGCAAGAGAGAGACAGAGAGGTACCTACAAAGTGTCCCCCATCAAATTATCAAATGATTTCTCAACAGAAACATATAAAGCTAGAAGGGAATGGAAAGAGGTATATAAAGTGATGCAAAGCAAAGGGCTGAATCCAAGATGGGGTCAGGAGGACTGAGACCGAAGTCTGCAGTCCCAAGTTTATTCCAAACAGCATATTTAAGCACACACAACAATCTAGGCAAAAACAGTAAGTTCCTTGTTTACAAAAAATATTTTTGCGCCACTAAGTCTACTGACTATTTTTTAACCAAGTCAAGTAAATGTCAAGGCTAGCAATGCAAGCAGTCCTTGTGCTGCAAGTCAAAACAATTCCTGATAACTGCAAACAGCAGTAGTTTCCCACTGCCTGCTGTGAAGCGAGGGAGGAAAAGAGAGCTATGTCTCAACAAGTGAGACCCCTGCTTTCAGGGCAGCTCCCCACAATCTTCCAAGCCAGCAACATAGCATTTCTCTGACCCTGCTTCCACCAATTACATTTATCTTACTCTTCCTTCTCTTCTATCCTTCTCTTCCACATTTAAGGACTTTTGTGATGATATCAGGTCCACCTGGATAATACAAGATAACCTCCCTATCATACCGCCAGCTGATTATGAATTTTAATTGCATCTGCTAATTTAATTCCCCTTTGCCATGTAAACTAATAGTCACAAGTTCCAGGACTGTGGGAATCTTTGGGGAGTTGCTTTCCTACCAACTACAGAAGAGAACTAGTTCAACCTGATTTTAAAAACCCATAGCTAACATTATACTTAAAGGTGAAAGACTGGATGTTTTCTTCCTAAGATCAGGAATAAGACATGGATGTCTGCTCTAATAGACATTGTACTGAATACAGAGGTTCTATCCATGGTAATTACACATAAAATTAAATTAAATTAAATTAAATTAATTAATAAAATAAATAAAATATATTCAGATCATAAAGGAAAAAATACAAGTATCTTTTCAAATGACATGTTCTTATAGACAGTCATAAAAATTGACTAAAAACTACTGTAAATGTAAGAATTTATTTATCAATTCTCAGTTCTGTTTCACTGATCTACATATCTATCCCTATGCCATATAGAACTAATAAACAAGTTCAGCAAAGTTTCAGTATACAGGATCAATATACAAAAATCAATTGTATTTCTATGGACTAGCAATAAAAACAATCTAAAATTAAGAAAACAATTCTGGTTACAAAAGCATCACAAAAGAATAAAATACATAGGAATGAATTTAATAAAAGCAAAACATGTACTCTGGAGACTGCAAAACATTTTTTAAAGATTTTTAGAGAGAGAGGAGGGAGAGAGAGAGAAAAAAAACATTGATGTGAGAGCATAACATCAATGGCTGCCTCCTGCATACCCTCTGCCTGGAATCGAATTGGCAACCTTTCAGTGCACTGAACAACGCCCAACCAACTGAGCCACACCAGCCAGGGCTACAAAACATTTCTGAAGGAAATTAAGGATGACCTAAATAGGTCTTCATTAAGATGGCAATACTCAAATTAACCTATAGATTCAATGCAATCCCTATCAAAATTCCAGCTGCTTTGTTGTTGTTGTTGTTGCAGAAATTGACAAGCTGTTCCCAAAATGTATATGGAAATGCAAGAGACCCAGAATTCCAAAACTATATTTAAAAAGAACAAAGTTGAAGACTCGGTCTTCCCAATTTCAAAACTTACTACAAAGCTATAGTAATCAAGACAGTATGGTACTGGCATAGGGATAGATATATAGATCAATGAAATAAAACTGAAAATAGAGAAATAAATTCTTACATTTATAGTCAATTGATTTTCACAAAAGGCACCAAGACAACTGAATGAAGAAAAAATAATAATCTTTACAATAAATAGTGCTGGGACAACTAGATATCTACAGGTAAAACAATGAAGTTGGATTCCTGTCTCATACCCTATACCAGGGGTCCTCAAACTTTTTAAAGTGGGGGCCAGATCACGGTCCCTCAGAGAGCTGGAGGGCCGGACTATATGAACTACTAATTCCTACTGTAACACCTTGGCTGCGCTCACTGCCCAAAAAACCTGGCGGGCAGGATCAGACTCCCCTGGGGGCTGCATGTGGCCCGCGGGCCGTAGTTTGAAGACCCCTGCCCTATACACAAATATTGTCAAAATGGAAAGAACTAAAACTATAAAACTCTTTTAAGAAAATAGGAGAGCATTTTTGTGACCTTGGATTGGACAAAAACTTCCTGGGTATGATACTGAAAATAAAATGACAAAAAGAAAAATAAATAAATTGCACTTAAGCAAGCTAAAATTGTTGTGCTTCAAAGAACACTTTTAAGAAAATTAAGACAACCTGCATAATGAAATACTTGCAAATCATATACCTAAGCAGGGTCTAGTATCTAGAATATATATATAAAAAAAAAAAATTCTCAAAAGAGAAAAAAGATGGTGGCGTACATAAACACACCTAAACTGCTGCCGTGCACAACAATTTCAAAACTACAGCTAAAAAACAAAATATCTATCACCCAAAACCAAGGGAAAGCTGGCTGAGTGGAAGCTCTACAACTAGACTGAAAGATAAAAGCATTCAGGGCACAAGTGCTGAAAAACTGAGGTAGGGGGGGCACAGACGTGATACGGGCTGGTGGTGAATCACAGCTGGTGGAGGGCATTGCTTTCTTCAACCCAAAGAGAGACGAGCTCCCAGTCTCTCTGAAATTCAGATAATGGGGAGAAGCTAGACTGTCTGCAAGCAAGAATAATTGCTGTGCTGTGGTGTGAGATGTGGGGAGATACGGGGGTGAGGTCGGAGAGGTGGGCAGCCATCACTGTTGACCATACCCCAGCCTAGTGACACCCTGAGACTCCACCCCACACACCTACAAACACACCCAAGCTCCAAGCAGCAGCTTTTGCATATGAATGGCCTCTCTGTTGCAATTTAACCTAGCAAATTTGCAACCTGGTGCAGACAGCTCCAAGCAGGGAGGAGAGAACTGTGGTTCTCACTATAGCTCCTGCAGGGTGGCCTCAGACAGTAGCTGAACTGCACCCCATTGTAGATCCAGAAGCCAGTGTTCCTAGTGGTCAGTTTCAACCCCTCACACCCATAAGTGACACATTCGGGAGACAGACTCAGTGAGCACCAAAGCCCCACTGAAACAAGGCGTGTCTCCAACACAGCAACTCTTCCTTTATAGACACAGCAGGTCCTCACAGACAATTTGCCTGGAGGTCAATTCCTCCCAGTGTACCAACAGCAATCAAGACTTAATTACACCAAGACTTTGCACTCAGCCCACAAAGGAATATACCAAAGCGACCACCTCAGGTGATTGGGGAAACTGAGCTACGGGCCCCTATAGGTCACTGACCACACAAAGCCACTCCATCAACACAGGGATGAAGCCAAAGTGAGGAGGCTCAGAAGCATGTCACGAACAGGAGAGATGGAGAAAAGTAAAGTACTGGACGACAGAGTTCACATTTATAATGTTATTCAAGAATCTTCTAAAAACCTTTTAGAAACTTGATGAGACCTCCAAGAAGTTTTGTGAGACCTCCAAGAAGTTTTGTGAGACCTTCAAGGACCTCAATGAGAATGTCAAAAAATGGAAAAGGACCAGTCAGAAATTAAGCATACACAGTCTGAAATAAAGAATATACAGAAACTCAACTATAGATCAACATACACCAAGAATCAAACCAAAGATCTGAAATATAAGGAAGCAAAAATCACCCAACCAGAGAGGGAGAAAGAAAAAAGAATCCAAAAGTGTGAGGCTAGTGTAAGGAGCCTCCAGGATGGCTTAAAGCGTACCAACATCCAGATTTTTGGGGTGCCATAAGATGAGAGCGAGCAGGATATTAAAGGCCTATTTGAAGAAATAATGACAGAAAACTTTCCCTACCTGGTGAAAGAAATAGACTTACAAGTTCAAGAAGCACACAGAACCCCAAACAAGAGGAATCCAAAGAGGACCACATCAAGACACATCATAATTAAAATGCTAAGGGCAAAACACAAAGAGAGAATCTTAAAAGCAGCAAGAGAAAAACAGCTAGTTACTTACAAAGGAGTACCGATATGACCGTCAGAAACTATGCAAGCCAGAAGGGAGTGGCAAGAAATATTCAAAATGATGAACAACAAGAACCTATAACAAAGATTACTCTACTCAGCAAAGCTATTATTCAGAATTTAAGGTCAGATAAAGAGCTTCACAGACAAGAAAAAGTTTAAAAAGTTAATCACCCACCAAACCAGGATTACATTAAATGCTGAAGGGTATTCTTTAAGAAGAGGAAGAAGAAGAGAAAGGTACAGGTAAAAATTATGAACAACAAAAAGACATCAAATACATATCTACCCTGTTTCCCTGAAAATAAGACAGTGTCTTATATTAATTTTTTCTCCCAAAGTTGCTCTAGGTCTTATTTTCAGGAGATGTCTTATCTTTTCAAGCACTAGGTCTTATTTTCGGAGGATGGCTTATTTTCAGGGAAACAGGGTACCAACAAGTGAATCTAAAAATGAAGGGATTAAAAAATCTGAAGAACAAAATGGACTGGTGGATATAATAGAATCAGGGACATAGAAAGGGAGTGGACTGAAAATTCTCAGGGGGAAGGGGATCTGATGGCTGCGGGAAAAGTTTGGATAAAAATCTTACACCTATGGATGAAGACAGTGGCAGGGTAAAAGCATGGGGTGGGGTTGGGAATCAGGTGGAGGGGATCTATGAGGAAGGGGGAGAGGAACACCTATAATATTCTGAACAATAAAGATTTATTATTATTTAAAAAAAGCTCTCACAAGTCAACAATAAAATGACAACCCAATTTGAAAAATCATCAAAGAAATCAAATAGGCACGTCTCCAAAGAAAATAAAAAATAATAAAAGTGTAATATGCTAATTAGACTAGACGTTCAGAAGCTGGGGCTACAAGGGAAGCCCGGGTTCCAGGTGCCAGAGGGAAGCCAATGCTAGCAGCTGGGAGAAGGATGGCCTACTCTTGCATGAATTTTGTATATTGGGCTTCTAGTAGTATATATAAATGACCAGTAGAGGAGAAAACAAGATGGCGGCATAGGTAAACACCTAACTGCAGCCTCACACAACAATTTCAAAAAATACAACTAAAATACAAAATGGATATTACCTAGAACTACAGGAAAGTCAACTGGCTGAAAATTCTACAACTATAAGGAAAGAGGAAACCAGAAGGAAAATCAGAGAAGCTGTAAAAGCCTAAGGTATGGAGACAGAGTGCACGCAGGGAGAGGACAGAGCTGGAGAGGATGGGCTGCTGAGTGCCTGGCTGGCATTCCCTAGCAGGAAGGAGATAAAAGCTCCAGGCTGTGCAGAACCCCAGTACCGACAGCACTGAACCCCAGTTCTGGGAAAGACCCTGGGGACCCAAACACATAAGGAGGGAGTCTGGGCTATAAGGCAGAAGCTAAGGGGAGCAGTGAAAGGCAGAGCCCCCAGAGGCACGCACATTGCACGCAGAGGACAGACTGTTGACTCTGCTGCTAGATTGCCCTAGGGGGAAGGAGACAAAAGCTCCAGACTGTGCAGAGCCCCAGTTATGACTGCACTGAACTCCAGTTCTAGGCCAGATCCTGGGGACCCATGCTCATAAGGAGGGAGTCTGGGCTGTAAGACGGAAACTCAGGGGAGCGGTGAAAGGAAGTCCGGAGGTGCATACATTGTGCGCAGAGAACGAGAACGGACAGTTGACTGTGCCGCTGGATTGCCCTAGTGGGAAGGAGACAAAAGCTCCAGACTGCTCTGAGTCCCACTTCAAACCCAACTTCCAACTTAACTGAACCCCAATTCCAGGCTCATTGTGGGAGAGCCTAGACTGTTTGGTAGAGGGCAAAACTCAAGGGCACCTTTTTCTCAGAGTGCTTGCAGCGAGTACCGAAGGACACTGAGGAACACTGAGACTCAGGAACCTCATAGGGTGAGACTAACAGGAAGCCAAGGTTATAGGCTCCACCCTGAAACTCCACCCCATCCAAGCTGAGCACAGACACTTTTTCAATTTGCCAAGTCTAATCAAATAAGGCTGTCTCCTGGCATAAACACAGCTGACCCTCACAGCCAATTGGCCTGGAGGTCAGTTCTTCCCAGTGATACCAACAACAATCAAGACTTAACTACAACAAAGATGTACACACAGTCCACAAAAGAGTGCACCAAGAGTGTCCACCTCAGGTAACTGGTAGACTGACCCACTGAACCATATAGGACACCTTAGCACACAAAGCCATGCTACCAACTCAGGGAAGCTGCAAAAATGCTGAGACAAGGAAACAGATCACAAACGAAAGAAATGGAGGACAAAAAGTGACTGGATATAGAGTTCAAAACCACGTTTATAATTTTTTCAAGAATTTCCTAGAAAAGGCCGATAAAATAAATGAGACTTATGAAAATATGAAAAGGACTCAACTAGAAATAAAGAATATATTGTCTGAAATAAAAAATATTATACAGAGTCATAAAAACAGAATGGAAGATAGCAAAAATCAAGTCAAAGATTTGGAGCACAAAGAGCCAGAGGATACTCCTCTGCAGAAGCAAGAAGACAAGAGAATCCAGAAAGTTGAAGATAGTGTAAGAAACCTCTGGGACAACTTCAAGTGAACCAACATCAGAATTATGGGGGTCCCAGAAGAAGAGAGAGAGCAAGATACCGAAAGAATACTGCAAGAAATAGTGACAGAAAACTTCCCCCACCTGGTGAAATAAATAGACTTACAAGTCCAGGAAGTTCACAGACCCCAAACAAAAGGAATCCAAAGAGAACCACACCAAGACACATCATAATTAAAATTCCAAGAGCAAAAGACAAAGAGAGAAAAAGCAGCAAGAGAAAAGCAGTTAGTTACCTATAAAGGAGAACAGATACGATTGTCAGCTGATTTCTCAACAGAAATCATGCAGGCCAGACGGGAATGGCAAGAAATATTCAAGGTGATGAATAGCAAGAACCTACAGCCAAAGATAATCTATCCAGCAAAGCTATCACTCAGAATCAAAGGCCAGATAACGAGCTTCACAAAAAAAAAAAAAAAAAAAAAAGCTAAAGGAGTTCATCGAGTTCATCACCGCCAAACTAGAAAATCTAAAAAACAAGGGAGTTAAAAAAACCTGATGAACAATATCAACTGTTGAATATAATAGAAACAGAGGTATAGAAAGGGAGTGAACTGACGATTCTCGGGGAAAAGGGAAGTGAGGGGTGCAGAAAGAGACTGAACATAAACTGTGCACCTATGGATGAGGACAATGGAGGGTGGGGAAAGGGCAGAGGGTGGGGTGGTAACCTGGTGGCAGGGAGCAATGGAGGAGGAAAAAATAAGGAACATTTGTAATAATATGAACAATAAAGATTTATTAAAAAATAAAAATATAAAAATAAAAAAATGAAATATGAAGAAGCAAAAAACACCCATATATAAAAGGAAAAAGAATTCAAAAATTTGAAGATAGTGTAAGGAACCTCTGGGACAACTTCAAGCATACCATTGTCTGAATTATGGGGGTGCCAGAAGAAGAGAGAGAGCAAAATATTGAAAACCTATTCGAAGAAATAATGACAGAAAATTTCCCCCACCTGGTGAAAGTCCATGAAGCACAGAAAACCCCAAACAAAAGGGCTCTAAAGAGGACCATACCAAGACACATCATAATTAAAGTCCCAAGGGTCAAAAGACAAAGAGAGAATCTTAAAAGCAGCAAGAAAAAAAAAAAGTTAGTTACCTACAAGGGAGCACCCATATGATTGTCAGCTGATTTCTCAAAAAAAAAAAAACTATGCAGGCCAGAAGGGAGTGGCAAGAAATATACAAAGTGATGAATAGCAAGAACCTACCACCAAGATTACTCTATCAAGCAAAGCTATATGAAGGTCAGATAAAGAACTTCACAGACAAGAAAAAAATGAAGGAGTTTATCATCACCAAACAGTATTATATGAAATGCTGAAGTGTACTCTCTAAAAAGAGGAAGAAAAAGGTAAAGATAAAAATTATGAACAACAAAGTGACAACAAATACATATCTATCAACAAGTGAGTCTAAAAATCAAGTGAATAAAAAAACTGAAGAACAGAATAAACTGGTGAATATAATAGAATCAGGGGCACAGAAAGTGAGTAAACTGGCAATTCTTGGGGGGTTCAGGAAGAGATTGGACAAAAATCTTACACCTATGGATGAGGACAATGGGGGGAATTAAGGGCATGGGCTAGAGTGGGTACCGAGTGGGGGGAAGCTATGGGGGAGGGGGGAGAATCTCAAGAAGTAAGTCACACAGTGTGATGTTCAAACCAGCGGCAGCTATATCACCTGAGAACTTATTACAAATTCAGATTCTCCATGTCTTTCTCCTGAATCATAAACTCAGGGGTTGGGGCTCAGCATCTGTGTTTTAACAGCTTTCCTGGTTGCTCTGATGTTTGTTCAAGTCTGAAAACTCACAGCATTTCTGCGCTTCTGACCACCTTCAACAGAGTCGCTTGGATTCTAGGCAGCCGATTTGTGGACTCCAATTAATGTGCCCAATTGAACTCTCAGAGATTTTAGACTGGATTCTGCATGTTCCACAACTTTGTGATACTAGTGCATGCTAACCTTATGAACTACGGGAAGATCTTGTTTTTTGTATTTCCCTTTATTGTGCTTCACAAGTGTTATGTTCTTCAAAAATTGAAGGCAAGACACTCCATAGCAATAAAAACTGATTATGACTCACTTTACTGCAATACTCACTTTGTAGCAGAAGTCTGGAACTGAATCCATGATATCGCTGAGATACTAGTATGTCTGTCCTGTCTCCAGTGCCTCACCCTTGCTAGGCCTCTGAATATGTTTCAACGTTCCAACACCAAGCAGTTTTGGTTAATTTTAGTGCCCCAGGCTATTTCTACCTGGTTAATTACCTGTGTAGAAACTTAGCATGATTAATTCAGGTGAATACCATCTTGGAAGTCCCATAGAACCCTATAATTATGTGTGAAATACACATTTAATTTAAGCACAGGGACAAAGATCACCCTAATGAAGCTTAGGGGCCTCAGGGTGTGCAGAGCAGATTTTAAGAAGAGCATGGGAGCCACTCCTTCCTCTGCTTATGCCATAGCCCTTTGGTGCTGGTACAATGCTCAAGATTTGGGCTTTCTCAGTTCCCAAGTAAGTCATATAGCATCCAATTAAGTCTTAATGCTGCCAGCTTGCCTAAGGTCTGAGCAAAAGATAGCCAAGACCCCATAGATAACACCCAGCAGAGATCTAGGTATAATTATTTAGATCAGTTGACCACAAAATGTGCCAAATGAAATGTAGTTTTGTTTTTTTTTTTTCTCTGCAAATATATTTTTGGGGCCTGAGTGATCAAAATCTCATTGGTCTCTTGTTTTGGCTCTTGTAGAAATTGAATCTTTAAATTTTTGTTTTGCAAATAATACATTTTAATGTGCTATGCTATAATGTGTAAAGCAAATGGAGAGATTTGGGTTCAGATATTCTTCTTTTTCCCTCTGTACTGGCCACGCATTTGAAATGATTTAGCTTTGGCTTAAGTATTCCTTTGTAAAGTTGTTTGTTTGTTTGTCTGTTTGTTTTTGGTAGTGCTTTAGGAAAAAAAAAATCAACTCCAAAGTTCCAAAGAAACAGCCAAAGCAACTCCGCAACTGCCATTTCACCTTGGGCAGAAAAAATAAAATCCAAACAACACAAATCAGCTTAACAGGCCATCCCCTAACTAAATGAAACAGTTCTTTGGAGAATGTTTCTAGGGCTTTCTCTCCACTGCTGAGTCCAGGCTGCCTTTGAAAAGGAGCCAGTCTCTGGTACCTCCTTCCTTTTGATTGCTGTTTATCTCCTGAAACGTGATTGTCTGTAATTATGTATAATCTCTCCCTGTTTACTCTTCTCCACCAAAACTGAAACACTGTTCAGTGGTTTCACTCTCTTTGCTCTGCCCTGAAGAAATGCAATGAAGAAACATTTCTTGTATTTTCAACTTTTATTTTTGAAATAAAGGGTTATGTCTCTATTTGTCCCTTTGTTCTTTGACACCTGACATTCATCCCTAAGTTGATTCAGTCAACATCAGTGGAATGCCAAGCACTGCTTTAAGCACCTTAGAAGAGTTACAGGTGAAACCAAATGGATCCTGCCCCCATGGATTGACCAAAATAAATGTCTTTGGTATAAAATGTGTGATAACTTTTAGGAAAACAGTGTAATTGAGAAAATGTGAAGAAATAAAGCTACTATCTTTTAATTGACAGCATATCAATTGTCAGTATTTTCCCTCTCTCAGCTACTTGATGATTTAATTCCTGACCCTGAATTAATCATTCATAGCTGAGTTTAACAGAGGCAGAGGTCCACTAGTATCTTATTTGACTTTTTCACTATAGACCATCTCTACCCTCCTATTTTAAAGAAAGTGAAGTAGGAGAAGAGAACCATGATGGTGGCCTAGGTAAGCAACTAAGCTGCCACCTCCAACAACAATTTCAGAACAACAACTAAAATCAGAACGGACATCATCTAAAAATACAGGAAAGCTGGTAGAGTGGGAAATCTACAACTAGAAAGAAGAAGAGAGGCTCACGGATCGGATTGGGAGCCGCAAAGTGCTGAGGTAGGGAGACACTCCCTCAGAGAGAAGAAGTGCAGCCGAATGCCTGGCTGGCGGGAGGGCAAAGGAAGTCCCCGATTGCACTGAACCCTTTCCGACTGTACTGAACCCCAACCCAGGCCGAAACCCTGTGGACTCAGGCTCATATGGGTGGAGTCTGGACTATAGAGAAAGGAGACTCAGAGACTGGGAGTCTCAGGAGAGCCAGGAGCCACTGTGGCAGGGTCTATAGTCCTGCACAAGTGAGAGCAAGCAAAGAGATCTGAGCACAGAGGTTGCTGCTGCCTCCCCATAGCGGAAGGAGTCAGAAGCTTTAGAATACAGAGACCCAACCCACTTCCGGGCAAGCCTCTGGGGCACTCACGCTCTTGCACGAGGAATCTGGGACGGTCAGGGGGAAATTCAGGCGAGCGCACAAGAGCAGGGCTGACAGAAAGCCAACACTGTCAGCTCAGCCCTGAGACTCCTCCCCATCCACACTGAGCACAGAATCTTTTGCAATTTTGCAAGTCTGATCCTATAAGACTGTCGCAAATACAGAAGGTATCCCAGAGTAGACATAGCTGATACTCATATCCAATTGGCCTGAAGGTCAATTCCTCCCAATGATACCAACAACAATCAAGACTTGACTACAACAAGGCTATACATGCAATCCACAAAGGGGAGCACCAAGAGTGTTTACCTCAGGTAACTGATGAGGCTGACCCATTGGGCCATATAGGACACCAAACAAACAAAGCCATCCTACCAACTCTGGGAAGCAGCAAAAATGCCAAGACAAAGAAATAGATCTCAAACGAAAGAGATGGATGATATAGAGTTCAAAACCACAGTTATAAGGTTTTTCAAGAATTTCCTAGAAAAGGCCGACAAATTGAATGAGACCCAACTAAAAATTAAACATAAACTGACTAAAATGGAAAATATTATGCAGAGATCCAACAGCAGAATGGAGGGACACAAGAATCAGGTCAAAGAGTTGGAATACAAAGAGCCAAAAGACACTCCTCTAGAGAAGCAAGAAGAAAAGAGAATCCAGAAAGTTGAAGATAATATAAGGAGCTTCTGGGACAACTTCAAGCGTAAAAACATCAGAATTATGGGGGTGCCAGAAGAAGAGAGAGTGCAAGATACTGAAAACTTATTTTAAGAAATAGTGTCAGAAAACTTCCCCCATCTGGTGAAAGAAATAGACTTACAAGTACTGGAAGTACACAAAACCCCAAACAATAGGAATCCAAAGAGGACCACACCAAGACACATCATAATTAAAATACCAAGGGCAAAAGACAAACAGAGAATCTTACAAGCAGCAAGAGAAAAGCAGTTGGTTACCTATAAGGGAGCACCCATACGATTATCAGCTGATTTTTCAACAGAAACTATGTAGGCCAGAAGGGAGTGGCAAGAAATATTCAAAATGATGAATAGCGAGAACCTACAACCAAGATTACTGTATCCAGCAAAGTTATCATTCAGAATTGAAGGGCAGATAAAGAGCTTCACAGATAAGAAAAAGTTAAAGGAGTTCATCACTACCAAACCAGTATTATATGAAATGCTGAAAGGTATTATTTAAGAAGAGAAAGAAGAAGAAAAAAGATAAAAATTATGATCAACAAATACATATATATCAAGTGAATCTAAAAATCAAGTGAAATAAAAATCTGAGGAACAGAATAAACTGGTGACTATAATAGAATCAGGGGCAAAGAAAGGGAGTGGAATGATAATTATCAGGGGGAAAGGTGTGTGGGGGGTGCAGGAAGAGACTGAATTAAAATCGTACACCTATGGATGAGGACAATGGGGGGCGGAGGTAAGGGCAGAGGGTGGGGCGGGAACCAGGTGAAAGGGAGCTATGGGGGTGGGGGGGAAGAAGAAACAATTGTAATAATCTGAGCAATAAAGATTTATTTAAAATAAAAAAATAAAAGATTTATCTAAAATAAAAAAATAATAATAATAAAAAGAAAGTGAAGTAGAGTTCTTTACATGCAAAGCAGGTCTCTAAAAACAGACAGGTACATGGATACATGCTTATAACAAGCCTCTGTGGGTTCACAGCTTTGCTGTCCCATGGGACCCCATGCTCAGACAGACCCTTTTTTGATTTAATGCACTGCTGTTATCACTGCAACATTCTAAGTAATTTTTGGACAAGGGACAGGCATTTTGTTTTATACTGTGTCCTACAAACTACTGCGTACTTGTTCCTAAAAATATCCCAGAACTCATCCTCTTATGGCATTTTCATCCAACTTTGAGCAAAAGTCAATGAAAATTCATCCAGAATATGATGGCAAAGAAAGAGAAAAGTTTGTGTGTTCATGTGCTAATGACATTTATGGCCCTCCTCCAGCCAGTGTTTAGATTTCTTTAACATGCCTATTAATCTTTTTAAGTTTCAACTTAGCTCCCCAGAAATAAAAGTGATCCCAGAAATATCCTGGCAGTGGGCTGTTCAGGCTCTGCCGTCTCTCCTGCTCACTGAGGGTGCTGTTAAGGGGACATGTGTCTCCTTTCGAGGGATGATCCTAATTCCCAGGATTGATTTTGGAGGACAAACTGAGTGTAAATAACACTTGGGATAGGGTCGGGGGAGGGAAGGTGGAACCTGTTTGCTGAATCACCAGAGAATTGCATAGAGAGAACCAGTGTCCACTCCCTCAAAACCTTAATTTGTAGGTTCCAGGTTCCAAAAGGACAAGGGGAAGGCCACTTATCAGGCTGTGAGGAGATTGAGCCCCATCTTTTGAAAGGGCCCCAAAGCTCTCTAAGTGGCCTATGGTAAATGAGAAAAGTGAATTTTCCTTTGACACACCCCTTTAAGTTCTTATGAGGTTTGCTTTGTATTTGGTGAGGCAAATATTGGCAAGGAATCAGTTTCTTTTTTTAAAAGACCAAAATTTTGAAAGCCAAAGCTTTAAAAAGCCTGGAAGAAAATACTAAAGAAAATGTTTCAGCACTTAATTTTGAAATTGTGAGAAGATGATTGTGATTTCCCCTTATTACTTCTTTTTACTTCTGAGTTTTCAAAAAATTTACTGATACCTTATAACTTTCACAATATAAAAATAAGTTTAATTAACAACTTTTTAAAAATGAAAGGCTTCTGCCCTGACTGGTTTGGCTCAGTGGATAGAGCGTCAGCTTGCGCACTCAAGGGTCCCAGGTTAAGGGCACATGTACCTTGGTTGTGGGAACATCTCCAGTAGGGAGTGTGCAGGAGGTAGCTGATTGATGTTTTTCTCTCATCCATGTTTCTAATTCTCTATCCCTCTCCCTTCCTCTCTGTAAAAAATCAATAAAACAGATTTATTTTAAATGGAATCTTTAAGTCTAGAGCCACAGGCACACATCCTATATAATAAAGAAGTACCGTGTTTCCCCAAAAATAAGACATCCTCCAAAAATAAGACCTAGCGCATGGAAAGATAAGACATCCCCTGAAAATAAGACCTACTGCAACTTTGGGAGAAAAAATTAATATAAGACACTGTTGGGGAAACAGGGTAATATGCAAATTGACCATCACTCCAACACACAAGATGGCCACTCCCAAGTGGTCGAAGATGGCTGCCCCCATGTGGACACAAGATGGCCCCACAAGATGGCCAGCAGGGAAGGGCAGTTGTGGGTGATCAGGCCAGCAGGGGAGGGCAATTAGGAGTGACCAAGCCTGCAGGGGGGGGCAGTTGGGAATGACCAGGACTGCAGGAGGTGGGGAGGCAGTTGAGGGCAACCAAACTTGCAGGGGAGAGCAGTTAAGGGAGCCAGGCCTGCAGGGGAAGGCAGTTGAAGGGAACCATACCTGCAGGGGAAGGCAGTTGGGGGTGGCCAGGCCTGCAGGGGAGGGCAGTTAGGCATTGATCAGGCTGGCAAGCGAGTGGTTAGGGGTGATCAGGCTGGCAGGCAGAAGCAGTTAGGGACAATCAGGCAGGCAGGCAGGTGAGCGGTTGGGAGCCAGCAGTCCTGGATTGTGAGAGGAATGTCCAACTGCCCATTTAGGCCTGATAGGTGGGATCAGGCCTAAACGAGTAGTCAGACATCCCTTGAGAGGTCCCAGATTGGAAAGGGTGTGCGTGCACACACACACACACACACACACACACACACACACAATGTATGAATTTTATGCACCAGGCCTCTAGTTTAAGCATGTTCATAAACTGAGAACTCTTTTCCTGTCAGTTTCCAGTGTGGAGCCTTCATGGAGAAGATCGATCATTTGATTTACACTTCTCAAGTCAACATTTTTAAATCTTAGGGAATATTTATATGCAAACAGGAATATGAGCCCATGGCTGACAGAATTCATTTGTATCTGCTAAACATTCCTACCTCCATCTCCATTGTTCTTCTGCAATTTCCAAAGTGAAAGGAATCTAAGCCATAAAAAGCCAGTGGTGACATCAGGCTGCAAGGCACAGATGTCTAAGAAACTGGTGCTCACGCTATGCAAGCAAGAGAGGCATGAGGACTGTTGTCATAAATTACTTGGCATTTTTAAGTACCAATGTATGCAAGAAAATCTTTCAACTTATTTTCCCCAAGAAGTTTTAGTGGCTCTTTCAAGTACCAATTGTAAATTTCCAAACTCTAGACATTTGGGTGCCAATCTGAAACAGGACTGTTCATGCTTAAACTTGTAGTAAATTACAACAGTATGGAAAGTGGGTGGTTTGTTTCTCAGAATTCAAGTAGGGACTGCAACTGGCAGTGGAATCTTTTCTAAATACTTCTACACAGGGCTTTTTGTTATTCCAAAATGGGAACTAGCTTCCATAGGGTCCTGAAAGAGGCTGGCTGGAGGAGTGACCATCAGGAGACAGAGCTCTCTGGCCTGCTGGCTCTAGGCTCATCAACAAAAAAGTAACTGCTTAATGCAGCTTCCAGCTATAAGAGAAGTAGAAATGAACACTGCGTTCTTCCAATGCCGCCTGGGGTGATATGTATGTGTTAAATTTATCTATAGAGTCAGGACTTGTGGATAACTCTTATGGTTAACAAGTCAAAATGTGAGCAACAGTGGTAGTTAACTTTATAGATTTGGCCTTGTTTCAGACAGAGGGTCACTGAGCTGTCACTGAGGGTTGGTGAGGAAAAAAAAAGTATGCCAAATGCCTCAGAATAGCAGCATATTAACTGGGGTAAACATCAGCAAGTGCTGTGTTTTATACATGTACAAACATATATATTTATACCTTAGTCAGATGAATGGCACCACAAAACCAGTATTTAAGTGAATAAGTGTTTTTGAGATTGTGTTGATTTCAGAAGAGGCAGCATATGAAAGGAGGAAGGCAGGAAAAGGATGTGGGTTGTAAGTAAGAGGAGTATATGCTATCTCTATGGGTGACTGGGAAGTGCTGGACCTGAAGAGAAATGCTTGTGTTAGCCACTACCATCCAGGAACAGATCAAGTAAGGCTGCTGCTTTATCTGGACATAGAAATTCCAATGGTTTAGAGCAGTGGTTCTCAACCTTTCTAATGCCGAAACCCTTTAATACAGTTCCTCACGTTGTGGCGACCCCCAACCATAAAATTATTTTCGTTGCTACTTCATAACTGTAATTTTACTACTGTTATGAATTGTAATGTAAATATCAGGGTCTCTAAGACCATTGGAAAACACAGATATTTACATTACGAGGCAAATCTGGTCTAGAGGCAAATCTGGTCATAACAACTGGCTTCTCAAGGATTGGCATCAAGACCCATGATTCAGTAAAGAGGAGATGAAATCAGAAAGATTTTCTACCTCAAGATAAAGCCTCGAAGTCAAAGAGAAGGCAAGCTTCTTCTAACACATTAGTGTTTCCTGAAGCAGTAACAAAGAGACTAATCAGCAAGAGGAGAAAAAGGAGATGCCTGACTACCTGTGATGTTAGGCATGATAGGACAACTTGAATTTTGAATAAGGTGGTATAATTTTGAAAACAGACACAATGGGTCCAAGGCTGACTGTCACTTCTTGAGCCAAATTAAACAGACCAAGTTGAATCATATATGACCATTAATTTCAATAGCTCTGGCAGTATGGGAGAGTAGTCGGTCACCCTGAAAATCCTGCTCTGACTCCCCTTGCCAGTTGACTGATTATATACTGATGAAGGAGAAGATAACTACATGCATCTTCGAGCTACAGTGTAACAGGGAACAGGGAGGAGAGGGTCTGCAGTCCAGCCTTCAGGACCTCAAAGCCCGATAACAAGGTGGCTAATCTTCTATGAAAAATGTATTATCTAATACAAATTAAAATAAAATCAAAGTACTTCATTCTCTATACATTTATATTTGTCAGCTGTTTTCCTCAATACCATGTGCTGATTTTAGCCCGTTCCTGAGAATGATGAGGATTTCTGAGGCAAAATCCCAAAGGGATCAGGATACAAGTGAAATATAGTGGCAACCATATTTTGGTAAAAACTGCTGTTTGAATTTTTTTTTTAATTCTTAATTCTATCTTTATTGTTCATATTATTACAAAGGTTCCTCATTTCATCCCCCCTCCACCAGGTTCCCACTCCACCCTCCACCCCCTCCCCACCCCCCATTGTCCTCATCCATAGGTGCACAGTTTATGTTCAGTCTCTTCCCTCATCCACCACTCCCCCTTTCCCTGAGAACTGTCAGTCCACTCCCCTCCCGTATTGCTGACTCTACTACAATCAACAGCTAATATTGTTCATCAGGTTTTTCAATCTCCTTTTTAAGTTGTTGTTGTTGTTGTTTTTTAATTAATAAACTTTTATACTACTAATAATAAATTTTAAAATCTAATAATTTTAAACCTTGTTTTTTTTCTGCCCTGGGAATTGAGAAGTAAACTTGTTTACATGTAAACTTGCCCTTAGGCTATCAAAAGGTGTAGCCATTCAAGTGTAAATGAACACATTGTTTAAAGATACCTGCTGGTTGGAATTGGATTACCTGTTCTGGGTGGGAATGGCTTGTCCTCCCCTTTCTCCATTAAAATTAAGGTGTTAGTTTTAAAACCTCTTTTTGGCAAGAGACCTTAAACTTTCAGAACTTAAAATTTTTCAGATAGTAAATCAGTTACTTAGCATTTTCTCAAATCAATAATACCTCCACATGCCCAAGGATACACTTCACACAAAAGACATTTCCAAATAGATCAACCAAACTCATCCAGACCCCACACAAGGCACTCACAGATCAACACCCCAGCGCTATACTAACTCAACACTTCCAGATCTAAGCCTTCATCACTTGATTCAGCAGACCCTCAAGTTCCCCCAAAAGTTTCCAGCCATGTCTGAGAGACAGCCCTGGGGTGGTGGCAGGCGAGGAGCCAGCTGTTTTGGGCCTGGATGCTCCAGGCCTGGCCTCTGTTGCTCTGGTTCGCTCCACAACCAGCTGCTCTGGGTCTGGCTACTGCCGCTCTGCTGCTGCTCCTGGCCTGGCTGCTCCCAACCCAGCTGCTTTGGGCCCGGCTGCTCCAGGCCCGGCGGCTCTGGGCCTGGCCACTCCCGACCTGGCTGCTCCGGGCTTGGCTGCTGCTGCTCCGAGCCTGGCTGCTCCTGACCCAGCTGTTCCGGGCCCGGCCACTCCAGGCCTGGGTTTTCCTGGCCTGGCCAACTTGGGCTTGGCCGCCTCTGCCCCAGGCCTGGCTGCCACTGCCCAAGGTCTGGCTGCTCTGGGCCTGGCTGCTGCTGCTCTGGTTCTGGCTGCTGCTGCTCTGGGGCCTGGCTGCTGCTGCTCCGGGCCCGGCTGCCACTGCCTTGTGCCTGGCCACTCTGGGCCTGGTTGCCGCCATTCCAACATTCTGTTCTATTTAAAAAAAAAAAAAAAAAAAAAAAAAAAAAACGCATTTATTTTGCAATGTTGGCTGCTGAGTTGAGTTCTGATTTAGTCTTTGATTTTTCAAGATCTTCTTTGTATTCTTTTTAAAGTAATTTTACTATCTTTTGCTATAACTTGATTTCTTCACATTGAAAACTTCTTCGGTTTCTTCCTCCTTGTCCTGGAAGCTCAGCAGGTTGGCCTGTGGCACCCCTTTGTTCTCCGCGGCCTCCTGCGCAGCTTCAGCCTGTTGCCAGAGTCAGCACTGCCCAGGAAGCAGCCCCTGGCCTTGGCTCCATGGCCCGTGCTCAGCGGTCAAGGGCCCAGCGGCACCCCCGCCTCACCCTGGGGGCCCCGTCGCCCGGCTCCTTGCCGGCGCCCGGCTGGCCGGTGTGCGGAAGCAGCTCCTGCTCCTCATCATGTTCCTCCCAGTCTGGAGCTTTTTTTTTTTTTCTCCTTCCCGCTAGGAGAGTCCAGTATCAGAGTCAACAGACTGTCCTCTGTGCGCACTGTGCATGACTCTGGAGGCTCTGCCCCTCACCGTGCCCCTGGGACTCCACCTCACAGCCCCGTCTCCCTCTGCTTGAGCCTGGGTCCCCAGGGATTGGCTTAGAACTGGGGTTCAGAGCAGTTGGCACTGGGGCTCAGCACAGCTGGAGGTTTTGTTTCCTTCCTGCCAGGGCAATCCAGCATCAGAGTCAACATTCCATCCTCTGAGCGCAATGTGCATGACTCCCTGGGGCTCCAGTTTTCGCCACTCCCCTGGGATTCCGCCTCACAGCCCCGTCTCCCCCTGCCTGAGCCTGCGTCCCCAGGGTCTGGCCCAGAACTGGAGTTCAGCACTGCTGGTTCTGGGGTTCAGCCCAGTCCGGGGCTTTTATTTCCTTCCTGCTAGGGAACGCCAGGCAGGCACCCAGCCTTCTCCTCCTCTCCAGCTCCGTCCTCTCCGCGCACGTGCACGTGCGCGCAGCATGTCCCCGTACCTTAGGCTTTTTCAGCTCCTCTGATTTTCCTTCTGGTTTTCTCTTTCCTTATGGTTGTAGAATTTTCAGTCAGTCAACTACCTGTAGCTCTGGGCAATGTCCATTTTATATTTTAGTTGTATTCCATTGAAATTGTTGTGTGCGGCTGCAGTTAGGTGTTTACCTGAGCAGCCATCTTGGATCCTGTCCTCGGCTTTTTTTTTTTTTTTTTTTTTTTTGCTGCTGTTTGAATTTTAACCCTTCTAGTTTGGCCCCTACATCTGATTAAAACACAGGGTACTTACCTCAGCTTCCAGGTGAAGACCTGGAGGCTAAGGCAATTTTCCCTTGCCTGGGACCAGGACCACAGGAGACTGATTCCCACTGACTCAGTAGCTTTGGGGATAGAAACTGTAGATAACCTTTAGAGTCTAACAGCTGAGCTCTGCTTCTGTGTTATCGCTATTGCAAGATAAGGCCACATTTCAATATCCAGCAGGATGTGACTGGGAACCAACCCTGCGGGCTATCCCCAGTCTTTAGAATTTAGTCTTTAGGATTTAGGAACAAAAGGAAAATTCTTGTGGTTTAAACCTTTAAAAGGAATTGCCTGTCCCTGAAATGGTGCAGTCATTTGGAGTCCACCTGCTTGTGGTGCTCTTGTGGCTGTCCTGGCCAGTTCAATAAATCCTTGCCTGCTTTTTTTAATTAATTAATCAGCCTCCTGTGGTCTTATTTTTGAACCCAGGGTTCTACCCCAGAACAACAAGCACAGCAACCAAATCAAAAGGTGTCCTGTCCTTAGTCTGTTTTTAAAATGTGTTTCTTTTCTGAGTAATGGACCCATCAAGACATCTTTTTTTAGAGTTTGTTTTATCCTCCAGTTTCCCAGGGTCTGTAAGAAAACTTATTTGTAGTTTAGTAAGGTGAATAATTATTATACAACTGTTGTCCTGAAGCATCCATCTCATATAAAAACTGCTGTTTGAAATTTTAACCCTATTATTTTGGCTTCTGTAAATGCTTTCTTGCTTAAATAATAAGGAAAATAAGACTACTCCCATTTCAGAGAGGCTGTGGACTATGCACCAGACAGAGTTGTCAGTGCTGACACCAGACCAGGCCTTGAGATATGGTCTCATGGCTCTTTCCCAGCATGTAGGCCTTCTTTCCCAGAATTCCTGGAAGTCTCATTCCAAATTTGGGAGACAAAAGAGCTAGAAAAAGTATAAGTAGAAAAGGTTTCCTCCATGTGGGGGGTCCCAGAATTTGAAAGGCACATTTTTCTCTGGTCCTGCCCTTAATAAAATGTAGCTCCCTTTCTCTAGCATGGCTTGGTTGATTGTTTGTTTTTCCAGACTTGTGTAACATAATGGTTCCCTGACCATGAAGAAGGCCAGACATGCTTGTCTTTTGGCCTCTAGTGAGTGGATTGTGTTTTGGGCCCAGGGGAGCCGGACAGGCCTCCAGGTGGTGCTGCTTTGCTGATTTAGCAAAATTGAACCAGAGGACTCTGGGCACTCCTGGACCTTAGCCTAAGATCTGGCTGGCATCTGGAGAAAGTGGACAGACACTTCTGGACCTGTCGACAGAATCGGTAAGGTAGGGGCCCTATCAGTCAGGCCCACTCCCAGTGAGTGGAAGGGAGAACTTGGTCACCTCCCTTAAAGTCAAGGATTTACTCAGGCCATTAATCAGGAATCAGGTGGACTATTTAAACTCTGAGTAAATATCTGGTAAAAGTAAAAAACTCAGACTGTCTGGTGTATAAATGTAAGTGTGAGAGTCTGTGTGAAAGACAGTGTAAACACCACTTTAGGGGGGAAGACAGTAGAGAACTTTTCATTGCTTTTCCTTGATTTATAATTTTGCTTTGTTAGTTTAAAATTTTTGAATTCTAGGGTTAATTTAAGGATATCAAATTTGTGAAGTTGCCAGAGAAGTTTAAACAAAGGCTTGTTGGGTTAAGATTAGTCATAATTAACTGCTTTGTAGGCTGCCTTTTCCAGCCCTGCTAGCAAACAGAGAATCATGTAGTCCCGAGAACTGTGACCTTCCTGCCCTTCCTGATAGATTTACAGTGGGTCTCTGGGGGAGGAAGGGAGCCAAAAACTGCTCTGGAGCAGGTGTGAGAAAGGGTAGAGGTGGTGGAATTCACTCTCAGCCTGCTGAGATAGAGAAGCCCTAGGCTGGGGGAGAAGGGGATGGTTGGAGATATCAGAAATGGTGAAGGAGGAGGAGGATTTGATTCCTCTGGGGCCTTGGAGTAAAGAAGGAAAATTTGGGAGGGAGAGCACCTGTTCCTTAAGTGTAAAAAGCCTGGTTATACAGGATCTCAGACCGCTTGCCTTATTTCCCCTGCTAAGGACAGAGTAAATGGTTAATACAGAAAAGGGGGGATGTTGGAGGGGAGAGTAGGGAGAGTTAGGTTTTTGTTGATTTTGCTGGCTACAACCCACTCTGCTGGTATTCTTGGTTTCTTACTTATTTGAACTATGCTGGACTCAAAGCTTTCTGCAAAACACAGTGCATCTTCTTCTGCCCTGTTTTCTTCTTTTTAACCCTTCCAAACCACATAAAGAAAATCTCATTGTTTGAGCCTGGCAGGGTGGGGTTACTGGGTACTTATTCAGCAAAGGAACTTTAAGATATAATATCTTTAATATTACAACTCGTTTAAGTTTTAAAAAATCTCTGTCTCTCAAAAAGAAATATTTTTACCTACTCTTTGTTTTATCACAGAAGGTCTAAGTCATGAATGTTAATCTAAGAAATTCTGGCTGTTTACTTTTTAGGAATCATTAAAGAATTGAGGTTTCAAGAATAAGGAATACTGAGTAGAAGATCTGAGGCAGGGTTATGCATTTTTAAAGGACATAGAAAGAAGGTTTGGAGGCTAATTTGGAAGTATAAAATTTATAAAGGTTGTGTATGTAATAAAAAGGAGAAGAGAAATGTTAAAAGGAAATTAATCAAATAATACAGGCCAGTAAGCCAGAAAGAGTAAGTAATTTACATTCTGCTTCTCTAAACAGATGGTAAATAGTAATGCCAAAGTACTTAGGGAGGGGCTGATAAAAGAAATCTAACAATTATTGCTTGTTATAATACATTCAGAAAATATTACTTTGGAAAGTCCATAAAAAGGACTGGCAAGGAAAATTCTATCTTAAAGCAGGTCAGTATATTTTTCTCCTTATACAATTCCTCCAAAATTGGGCAAGACTTAATAAATAAATCATAGCAATACATTTCTTCGCATAACTTCAATAAGACCAGTTTCCAATAGTGGTTTTATTAACTAGAAACTTTGACTGGAGTATCATGTTTTAAAGAGCCCTGCCTGAACTCTGAAGACTTGAAGCTAATAAGAGTGCCATGGAGAAAACTGCTATCCTGGTTGGTAGCCCTGAAAATAGCTGGTGCTGGAGCATCAGGCCCATGTGCTACCATCACTGGCAGTTGGTCAGAGTAGAAGGGGAGCAATACCTCTGCGTCTCTGTGGGGACCCCCACAGACTCTGAGCCATGAAGAGTAAGAGGGCTGAGATGGCCTTGAAGCCTAGGGCATGGGCCTGGGTAGAGCCACTACAGGTGAGGACTTCACCTAACTCAGCAGATACTACAGGCAAGCCTTATGGCAGCTTGATGGCTTGGCTACCTAGCCCTACAGGACACATTAAGATACAATTATGAAATTCTGGCAAAGGTAGTCAGTTACCATTCTTGTTATTTTTATATAACAATCAGGCCAAATTAAATACAATAGATAAAGTAGTCTTAATTTGGCTCTTTTGATAAATATGGGGGTAATTTTGAGGAGAAAAATTATATTTCAATAGAAGTTATTAAAACTGAAAGGTTTTCTTTCCCTTCCACCAGACCATTTGTTACAGTTTGTCTATGCAAGGTCACAGGCCCACCTCCTTCTGTGCCCAGGCCTCATTGTCCCTCTGACAGACAGCAAGGATCTCTTGGCTCTGAGATAAACCTCTGAACCAACTCACCAGGAAGTAGCTAAAAAAGCCCATTGATGTCCATTTTACCTAAAACCATGGCGGGCAAACAGCGGTTCTTTGGCCCTTTGAGTGTGGCTCTTCCACAAAATACCACAGCCTGGGCGAGTCTATTTTGAAGAAGTGGCGTTAGAAGAAATTTAAGTTTAAAAAATTTGGCTCTCAAAAGAAATTTCAACCATTGATATTTGGCTCTGTTGACTAATTAATGCCAACCACTGCCCTAAAAGAATTCAGAGCCAGTATCTTTGAGGTAATATATTAGGCAATTAGACAGATATGAGCAGAGCAAGGATGGTGGCCCAACTAGCACTACCAGATGTAATTAAGTCTTTCCATCTCTACCTATGTGAGACAAGGGGACTCCCCAGAAGCAAAAGGGAATGAAAGTGAAGGTGAAGCAGCCTGGGAGGCTGCACTAAAACCAGTAGGGCCTCTACAGATTCTAGTGACTCTTCCAAACCCTGACCTATCCACCTCACCAGCTTACATGGAAACCCAATCTGGAAAAGCTGAAATCCATAACCAATATTTACTCAAGTTCTTACAGGCTTTACAGACTACTCAGAAAGCAGTCCAGAAACATGTACAAGGTACTCTGCCTGTGACAACTTCTGATCCAGTCCATCCTTCCACTCTGGTGACTCTATTTGGGTAAAGAAATTTGCCACGCAAGGACTGACTCCTACCAGGAAAGGACCACCCCCACAGCAGTCAAGGTTGATGGGATTCATCACACCGGGCTTAAGACAGCCCAGGCAAAATAGAGTCCAGGACTCTTCAGACCCTCTAAAGATTAGTCCTGGCCCTCATTCCGGGACCTTATCTTATAAATAGGCCCACTGACTTTATTCTGCAGAGAATTAATTCTATCAAGCTTATAGTCCTCATGAATCAATATAACTCCCTCACCAACAATGACCCAAAAGAGTTAATGATTTGACTCACGTACATAAAACCAGTCAGGAATGAAGCATCCATCTCATATAAAAACTGCTGTTTGAAATGTTAACCCTATTATTTTGGCTTCTGTAAATGCTTTCTTGCTTAAATAATAAGGAAAATAAGACTACTCCCATTCCAGAGAGGCTGTAAACTATGCACCAGACAGAGTTGTCAGTGCTGACACCAGGCCAGGCCTTGAGATATGGTCTCGTGGCCCCTTCCCAGCACATAGGCCTTCTTTCCCAGAATGCCTGGAAGTCTAATTCCAAATTTGGGAGACAAAAGAGCTAGGAAAAGTATAAATAGAAAAGGTTTCCTCCATGTGGGGGGGCCCAGAATTTGAAAGGCACATTTTTCTCTGGTCCTGCCCTTAATAAAATGTAGCTCCCTTTCTCTAAGCATGGCTTGTTTTGTTTTGTTTTGGTTTTTTTTTTCCTGCCTTCTGTAACAGTCCTATTCTAATTATGTGCCCTTCCTCACTATCAATTTGAACTGGGAACCAACAGTCCCAGAGCAAGTTTAACAAGAGAAAAAGCTCTAAAAACAAACAAAATCCTGGGAAATGTGTAGTCATTTTTTCAAGAGGCATCTATAAGAGTTGAAACACTGACTACATGCGAGACTTGGGCCAGAACAGAGAGAGACCAAGGACTAGCAGGAAAAATAAAAGATGTGTGACCCAGAAGCTCTAGTCAAAATTCAAGTCTTGGAAAACTTCAATGCTTCTTCTATTGGTAGGCACCAGAAGAAACAAGGGTTATTTGGAAAAGGATGAAAATTACTATAAGAGCCTGTTGTTAAATATGAACCTAAAAGTTACAATACATAGCATGGACTGTGGCATCCAAGAAATCTGACTTCATAGCTTACAACCTTCCTAAACGTGGCTTACTTAGACTACTTGAGCCTCGTCTTTAAAATGTGGATGATAAGTTTACCTCAAGGGGCTGGGATAATGAAACAAGACACTGACACACAGTGGGCACTCAAAAATATTATATAGTTTCCCTCTTTTTCCTTCTCTCCCCATTTAACCTTCTTGATTCAGATCACTTCCACTTTTCATTTAATAATGCCTTTCTTCAATTCCAATTCCTTCTATTGTCTTTCAAAGAAAGATGGAGACTAAAGGTGTGCATTGACCTCCTTGTCCCTGGCCATGATTCCAGTTCTGACACTTTCTTCTCCCTTGTTATAAGATGGATTCAACATGCAGGGGGCTCCTAAATGCCACAGAGCAGACAAGAAGAGCCCCATGTTGACTTTGACCTGAATCTTCATTCTGTTGTAGAATAGTCTGGAAAATTGCATTTCTTCTGAAATAGGTAACATAACTTTAAATTACAGTGTTGCATTCTTTGGCCTTAGTACTCAATTATAAGTTTCTTGCAAAATCATTAAGGAATTATCCTGCTCAGGCTCCACTGCCTGTACTCTTAGACCAAATAGTGGCCTTGTTCTAATTTTCACCTTGGGATCACTTCACTGTTTGGAAGAGAGACCAAAACTAGGTCAGCCTCTGTTATCAAAGGCTAAATTTAGTACGTGGTATTGAGGAAAGCAGCTGACAAATATAAACATATAGAGAATTAAGTTCTTGGATTTATTTTAATTTGTATTAGATAGCACATTCTCATGGTTAAAAATCAAAACAAAGGTATAAAAAGGTATAGAATGAAAGGTTTTGTTTTTTCTTTTCACTGAATTTTTTGGGGGTGATACTGGTTAAGAAAATTATGCAGTTTTCAGGTGCACAATTCTACAACACATTATCTGTACACTATCTTGTCACATCAAGTCTCTGTCCATCATCATTTGTCTCCCCTATACCATCTTCCACCTCCCCCAACCTACCATCCCCTGCAGCAATCACTACACTGTTGTCTATGTCCATTATATTTTTACCTTCTTTTTTTTCTTTTTCCTCAAACCCGTAACCCCTCCAGCTCTCCTTCCCCACAAGCTGTCAGCCTGCTCTCTGTCTATGAGTCTATAACTACCCTGTTTCCCCGAAAATAAGACAGTGTCTTATATTAATTTTTGCTCCCAAAGATGCGCTAGGTCTTATTTTCAGGGGATGTCTTATCTTTCCATGCACTAGGTCTTATTTTCGAAGGATGTCTTATTTTCGGAGAAACACAGTATTTTGCTTGTTATTTCATTTTTTCATTAAATTCTACATGAGGGAAATCATATGGTACTTGCCTTTCTCTGACTGGCTTATTTCACTTAGCATAATGTTTCCAGGTCCATCCATGTCATCTCAAAGGGTAAGATTTCCTTCTTTTTTATAGATGAGTAGTATTTCATTGCGTAAATATATTACAGCATTTTGTTTGCTCAACTACTGATGGGCACTCGGGCTACTTTTCAATCTTGGCTATTATAAATAACACTGCAATGAACATAGGATATAGTCTTTTGAATTGGTGTTTTGGATTTTTTTGGATAAATTCCCAGAAGTGAAATTGCTGAGTCATAAGGCGGTTCCATTTTGAAAATACTGCTTTCCACAGTGGCTGCACTAATCTTCATTCCCACCAACAATGCACAAGGGTTCTCTTTTCTCCATTTCCTCACCAACTTGTTGATGATAGCTATTCTGACACGTGTGGGGTGATTATCTCCTGGTTTAAATTTGGATTTTTCTGACGATTAATGACCTTGAGAATCTGTGCATATGCCTACTGCCATCTGTATGTACTCTTCGAGAGTGTGTATTCAGGTCTTTGACCATTTTTAAATTGTATTGTTTATTTTTTGTGTTGAGTTGGTTGAGCTTTTTTCTTTGGCAAATATGTTCTCCCATTCATGGGGTGTCTTTCATTTTATTGCTGGTTTCCTTTGCTGTGCCAAAACATTTTAGTTTGATGTAGTCCCATTTATTTGTTTATTTAAAATCCTTACTCCAGGATATTCTTGTTTCTTTTTTTTTTTCTTGTTTCTTTAGTTGATTTTAGAAAGAGAGGGAGGGAGAGAAACATCAATATGAAAATAACATCTATCAGTTGCTTCCTGTTTGCATCAAGCAAGGATCCAATCTACAACCTGCGTATGTGCCCTGAGAGAAAATCAAACTCATGACTCTGTGATGTAAAGACAATGCTCCAACCATCTGAGTCACACTGGCCAAGACTCATTTGTCTATTTTTTCTTTTGTTTTCCTTCTCCAAGATGATATATGGGAAAAAAAATATTGCTATGAGAAATGTCTGAGATTTTACTGCCTATGTTTATTTATAGGGTTTTTATGGGTTTAAGTATTTAATCCATTTTGAATTTATTCTTGTGATTGGTATAAGGAGGAAGTCTAGTTTCATTTTTTGCATGTATCTGTTCAATATTTTCAACACCAGTTATTGAATTAACTACCTTTAATTCATTGTATGTTTTTATCTCCTTTGTCAAATGTTAATTCACTATAAAGGCATGGTTTGATTTCTGGGTTCTCTATTCTGTTCCATTCATCTATATTTTCATTTTTATGCCAGTACCGTGATGTTTTGTTTTATTTGTTTGTTAATCCTCACCGGAGGTTATTTTTTTCCATTGATTTTTTTGGAAGAGAGGGAAGGAGAGAAAGAAACATCAATGTGAAAAAGATACATTGATTGGTTGCCTCCTGCATGCACCCTGAGCAAAGCCAGGGATTGAATCTGCAATCCAGGTACTACATGCCCTGGACCAGGAATAGAATCCACAACCCAGAGAAGCCAAGATGGTGGCAAAGGTAAACAACTAAACTGCTACCTCACAACAATTTCAAAACTACAACTAAAAGACAAAAGGTCTATCACCCAGAACCACGGGAAAGCTGGCTGAGTGGAAGTTTTACAACTAGAAGGAAAAGGAAAGGAGCACAAACACTGAAAAGCTGAGATATGGAGGCACACAAATTGGGCTGGTGGCAGGCGACTGGGCATGCAGCTTTTTGTCAACCCAAAGGAAAACAAGCTCCCGATCACTCTGAAATCCAGTTTCTGGGTTCACGTGGGGAGCCCAGACACCTACAGGGAGAAGCTGGACTGTCGGCCATTGGGTCAAAAGTGAGGGCAACTTTTTTGCAGAAGTGCGCCCAGCAATCATTGTTTACTGCACTGGAGCATGGGACACAGGGACTTGGAAATGCAGAAAGGCAGAGAAGGCTGGCTGACAACCATCACTGTTTGCCATGCCCCAGCCTAGTGATGCCCTGAGATCCTGCACCACCCTGAGACCCCACCCTGCACATTCTACAAACCCTCCCAGGCAGCACACAGTGGCTTTTGCATATAAATGGCCTGCTCTGTGGCACTTAACCAAATAAACTGCAGCTCCAGTCAGACTGCTCCAAAACCGCCAAACCCTACAGCAAGAACTATAGCTAGTTCTTGCTGTAGCTCCTGCTGGGTGGCCTCAGACAGTAGCTGACCTGCATCCCATTGGAGATCCAAAAACTAGTGTATCTAGTGGTCTGTGTGAGATGACATCAGATTTCAACTACTCTCACAAGGGACACATTCAAGAGGCAGACTCAGTGAGCACCAAAGCCCTACTAAAACAAGTTCTGCCCCATAAACATGTCTCCAGCACAGCAATTCTTCATTATAGACACAGCAGGTCTTCACAACCAATTGGCCTGGAGGTCATTTTCTCCAAGTGACACCAACAACAATCAACTCTTAACTACAACAAAGCTGTACACACAGTCCACAAAGGGGTGCACCAAAAGTATCTACCTCAGGTAACTGGGAAACTGCCCCATTGAACCATATAGGACAGCTAACACACGAAGCTACCCTACCAACTCAGGAAAGCAGTGAAAATTAGGAGACAAGAAAACAGATCACAAACGAAAGAAATGGAGGAGAACAAATGACTGGATATAAAGATCAAAACCAAGATTTAAGGTTTTTCAAGAATTTTCTAGAAAATGCCAATAAATTTAACAAGGCCCTTGAGGATATGAAAAAGGACCAACTAGAAATTAAACATACACTGACTGAAATAAAAAATATATATATTATACAGAGAACCACCAGCAGACTAGAGGAACACAAGAATCAAGCCAAAGATTTAGAATACAAAGAGGCAAAGGACACTCCTCTGGAGAAGCAAGAAGAAAAGAGAATCCAGAAAGTTGAAGATAGTGTAAGGAGCCTCTGGGACAACTTCAAGCATACCAACATCAGAATTATGGGGTTCCAGAGAAGAAAGAGAGCAAGACACTGGAAACATATTTGAAGAAACAATGACTGAAAACTTCCCCCACCTGGTGAAAAAAAATAGACTTACAAGTCCAAGAAGCCCACAGAAACCCAAACAAAAGGAATCCAAAGAGGACCACACCAAGACACATCATAATTAAAATGCCAAAGGCAAAAGACAAAGAGAGAATCTTACAAGCAGCAAGAAAAAAAAAGTTAGTTACCTACAACAGAGCACCCATACGATTATCAGCTGATTTCTCAACAGAAACTATGAGGCCAGATGGCAGTGGCAAGAAATATTCAAAGTGATGAATAGCAAGAACCTACAACCAAGATTACCCAGCAAAATTATCATTCAGAATTGAAGGGCAGATAAAGAGCTTCACAGATCAGAAAAAGTTAAAGGAGTTCATACCACCAATCCAGTATTATATGAAATGCTAAAAGGTATTCTTTAAAAAGAAGAAAAAAGTAAAGATAAAAATTATTAAGAACAAATACATATCTATCATTAGGTGAATCTAAAAGTCAAGTGAAATAAAAATCTGAGGAACAGAATAAACTGGTGAATATAATGGAATCAGGGGCATAGAATGGAAGTGGATTGATAATTCTCAGGAGGTAAGGGGTGTTTGTGAGGGGATACAGGAAGAGACTGGACAAAAATCATACACCTATGGATGTGGGGAGAGGTGGCGGGGGGGAGGTAAGGGCAGATGATGGGGTGGGAACTGGGTGGAGGGGAACTATGAGGGGGAACAAAGGAGAAACAATTGTAATAATCTGAACAATAAAGATTTATTAAATTTTTGAAAAAAGAACCCACAACCCTTAGGTGCATGGGCTGATGCTTTAAACACTGAGCCACAATAGCCATGGCAGTATCATGTTATTTTAATTATTATTGCTTTGTAGAATAGTTTGATATCAGGTAGTATGATTCTTTCAACTGTGTTCTTTTTTCTCAAGATTGCTATTTGTGGTTTTTGTAATTCCATATACATTTTTGGAAAATTCTAGTTCTGTGAATTACACCATTGGTATCTTGATATGTATTCATTGAATCTATAGATTACTTTAAGGAGTATGGATATTTTAATTATGTTAATTCTTCCAATCCATGAAAAAAGTGTTTGCTTCCAATTATTTGTATCTTTTTTATTTTTTTCTTCTGTGTCTTATAGTTTTCTTTTTTAAAAAATATATCTTATTGATTTTTTTGCCCCCCTTCCTCCTTCCCATACAAACCTTCCCTCCCCAGAGTTTTATTTCCACTGGTTGTACTTATATGCATGTACACAAGTCCTTTGGTTGATCTATTACCTCCCCCAGATCTTCCTCCCCTCCCCACTGTAATTTGACAGTCTGGCTGTGGCTTTACTGCCTCTATATCTGTCTCATGGTTCATCAGTTTATAATGTTCTTTATCATCCACAAATGAGTGGGGTCATGTGGTATTTCTCTTTCATTGATGGGCTTATTTCACTCAGAATGATGTTCTCCAATTCCATCCAGGTTGCTGCAAATGATGAAAATTCCTTCTTTTTTATAGCAGCATAGTATTCCATAGTGTAGATGTATCATGGTTTTTGGATCCAATCATCTGCTGACGGGCACCTAGGCTGTTTCCAAATTCTGGCTATTGTAGATTGTGCTGCTATGAACATAGGGGTGCATATAACATTTCTGATTGGTGTTTCTAGTTTCTCGGGATATATTCCTAGAAGTGGGATTACTGGGTCAAATGGGAGTTCCATTTTCAGTTTTTTGAGGAAACTCCACACTGTTCTCCACAGTGGTTGCACCAGTCTGCATTCCCACCAGCAGTGCACGAGGGTTCCAATTTCTCCACAACCTCGCCAACACTTGTCGTTTGTTGATTTGTTGATGTTGTCCATTCTGACAGGTGTGAGATTGTACCGCATTGTTGTTTTGATTTGCATCCCTCGGATAATTAATGACTTTGAGCATCTTTTCATGTGCCTTTTGGCCTTCCTTCTGTCTTCTTTTGAAAATATTCCATTTAGGTCCATTGCCCATTTCTTAATTGGATCATTCATCTTCCTTTTATTTAGTTGTATCAGCTGTCTGTAGATGTTGTAGATTAAACCTTTATCAGTGGTATTATTTGCAAATATATTCTCCCACACAGTGGGCTTTCTTGTTGTTTTGTTGATGGTTTCTTTTGCTGTAAAAAAGCTTTTTATTTTGATGTAGTCCCAATTGTTTATTTTATCTTTAGCTTCCATTGCCCTGGGGGCAGTATCAGTGAAGAAGTTCTTTTGACATACATCTGAGATATTGCTGCCTGTGGATGCTCTAGTATTTTTATGGTTTCCCGTCTGATGTTTAAGTCCTGTATCCACTTTGAGTTTATTTTGGTGAATGGCGTAAGTTGGTGATCTAGCTTCATTCTTTTGCATGTGTCTGTCCAATTTTCCCAACACCATTTATTGAAGAAACTGTCTTGACTCATTGTATATTCGTGCCTCCTTTCTCAAATATGAATTGAGCATAGTGATTTGGGTTGATATCTGGGATCTCGATACTATTCCATTGATCTATATGTCTGTTCTTGTGCTAGTACCAGGCTGTTTTGAAAACAGTGGCTTTGTAATATAGTTTGAAGTCTGGTATTGAGATACCTCCTACTTTACTCTTCTTTCTCAGGATTGCTGTGGGAGTCTTTTATTGTTACAAATGAACTTTTGGAGAGTTCTTCCTAGGTCAGTGAAATATGTCATTGGTATTTTAATGGGGAGTGCATTAAAACTATAGATTGCTTTAGGAAGTATGGATATTTTGATGATGTTGATTCTAACAATCCAAGAACATGGTATGTTCTTCCATCTCCTTACATCTTCCTCTATCTCTTTTTTCAGTGTCGTGTAGTTTTCCACAAATAGGTCCTTTACTTCCTTAGTTAAATTTATTCCTAGGTATCTTAATTTTTTTGGTGCGATGGTAAATGGAATTGCTTTTTTAGCCTCTGTTTCTGTAGTTTCACTGTTGGTGTATAGAAATGCCATGGATTTTTTTGGCATTAATTTTGTATCCTGCTACATTGCCAAATTCATTTATTAAGTAGATTAGTTTTTTAATGGAGTCTTTTGGGTTTTTTATGTACAATATCATGTCATCTGCAAATAAGGATAACTTTACTTCTTCTTTTCCAATTTGGATGCCTTTTATTTCCTCCTCTTATTTAATTGCAATGGCTTGTACTTCTAGTACTATGTCAAACAGGCGTGGCGAGAGTGGGCATCCCTGTCTTGTTCCTGTTCTTAGAGGAAATGGTTTTAGCTTTTGCCCATTAAGTATAATGTTGGCTATGGGTTTATCATATATAGCTTTTAGTATGTTGAGGTATGATCCTTGTACTCCCACCTTGTTAAGAGTTTTTATCAGGAAAGGGTGTTGGATTTTATCAAATGCTTTTTCTTCATCAATTGATAGGACTATATGATTTTTATCTTTCAATTTGTTTATGTGATGTATCACGTTTATTGATTTATTGATATTGTACCATCCTTGCATTCCTGGAATAAATCCTAGTTGGTCATGGTGTATGATCTTTGTGATGTTCTTCTGGAGTCGATATGCTAGAATTTTGTTGAGAATTTTGGCATCTATGTTCATGAGGGATATTGGCTTGTAATTCTCTTTCATTGAGTTGTCTTTATCTAGTTTTGGTATTAGGGTGATGCTGGCTTCATAGAAAGAGTTTGGAAGTGTTCCTTCCTCTTGGATTTTCTGGAATAGTCTGAGGAGGATAGGTTTTAGTTCTTCCTTGAATGTTTGGTAAAACTCTCCTGTGAAGCCATCTGGCCCTGGGCTTTTGTTTGCTGGAAGCTTTTTGATGACTGTTTCAATTTCTTCCCAAGTCACTGGTCTATTGAGATTTTTAGATTCTTCCTGATTGAGTTTTGGAAGTTTGTATTTTTCTAGGAATATGTCCATTTCCTCCAGGTTGTTCAGTTTGTTGGGATAGAGTTGTTCGTAGTATTTAGTAACAATCCGTTGTATTTCGGTGGGGTCTGTTGTTATTTCACCTCTTCCATTTCTGATTTTGTTTATTTAGGTCCTCTCATTTTGTTTCTTGGTTAGCCTGGCTAACCATCTGTCTTGTTTATCTTTTCAAAGAACCAGCTCTTGGTTTTGTTGATCTTGTGTATTGTTTCTTTGGTCTCTATGTCGTTTATCTGTGCTCTGATTTTTGTTATTTCCTTCCTTCTGCTTACACTGGGCTTTTCTTGTTGCTCTTTTTCTAACTCTTTGAGTTGTAGAGTTAGATCATTTGTTACCGTTTTTTCTAGTTTTCTGCAATAGGCTTGTAAGGATATGAACTTCCCTCTCAAAACTGCTTTTGCTGTGTCCCATAGATTTTGGATTGTTGTGTTTTCATTGTCATTTGTTTCCAGGATGTTTTTAATTTCTTCCTTGATTTCTCTGGTAACCCAGTCCTTATTTAATAGCATGCTGTTTAGTCTCCATGTGTTTGATTTCTTTGGATTATTTTTATTGTAGTTAATTTCCAGTTTTATGCCATTATGATCTGAGAAGATGCTTGATATGATTTCTATCTTCTTGAATTTGAAGAGACTTTGCCTATGTCCCAAAATGTGGTCTATCTTTGAGAATGTCCCATGTGCACTTGAGAAGAATGTATATTCTGTGGCTTTGGGGTGGAATGTTCTGAAGATGTCAATTAATTCCATCTGGTCTAGTGAGTCATTTAGGATTGATATTTCTTTGCCGATTTTTTGTTTAGATGATTTGTCGAAGGGTGACAGTGGGGTATTAAAGTTTCCTGCTATTATTGTATTGCTATTAATCTCTCCCTTAATGTCCTCCAGAAGTTTTTTTATGTATTTGGGTGCTCCTGTATTGGGTGCATATATATTTACCAGGGTTATTTCTTCTTGTTGGATTGTTCCCTTTAGTATTATGAAGTGGCCTTCATTAGCTCTTGTTAGGTCCTTCATTCTGAGATCTAATTTGTCAGATATAAGTATTGCTACCCCAGCTTTTTTTTTTCATTTCCATTTGCCTGGAAAACTTTTTTCCATCCCTTCAACCTCAGTCTTTGTGCAGCTTTTTTTCTGAGGTGGGTTTCTTGTAGACAACAGATGTATGGGTCTTCTTTTCTTATCCAATCTGACACCCTATGTCTTTTGATTGGAGCATTCAATCCATTTACATTTAAGGTTATTATTGGTAGGTACTCATTTTCATGCCATTTTTATTCTATAACCGTGTTCCTTCTTCACTTCCTATTTCTTTATTTTTACTGTAGACCCTTTAGCTTTCTTTCATTGCTGTTTTGGTGGAGATAAATTCCTTCAGTCTTTTTTTGTCTGTGAAGCTCCTGATTTCCCCTTCAATTTTGATTGATAGCCTTGCTGGGTACAGTATTCTTGGATTCAGACCCTTCCTTTGCATGATTTTGTATATTTCATCCCATTCCCTTCTGGCCTGATATGTTTCTGTTGCGAAATCAGTTGCTAGTCTGATGGGGGTTCCTTTGTATGTAACTTTTTGTCTCTCTATGGCTGCTTTTAAGATTCATACTTTGTCGTTGTTGTTTGCCAACTTAATTGTAATGTGCCTTGGCGTCTGTCTTCTGGGATTCATTTTGCTTGGGACTCTGCGAGCATCTTGGATTTGTGTGGGTTTTTTCTTCTCTATCTCAGGAAAGTTTTCTGTCATTATTTCTTGAAATACTTTTTCCTTTCCTTCTGGAACCCCTATTATTCAAATATTATTTTGTTTTGTACTGTCCCAAAGCTCCCGTAGGCTCTCCTCCTGCTTTTTAATCTTTTTTTCTAGAAGCTGCTCTAATTGGGTATTTTTTTCCATCTTGTCTTCTAGCTCGCTGATGCGGTCCTCTGCTTCATCTAGTCTACTCTTGATGCTTTCTATTGAGTTCTTCATGGTCATGATGTCATTTTTCATTTCTTCTTGGTTCCTCTTCAATTCCTCTTGGTTCTTCTTCAATTCCTCATGGTTCTTCCTCATTTCTTCTTGGTTATTGTCAAATTTCTCTTCTATTCTTTTTAGCCATGATCATTACTCTGAATTCTTGCTCTGGTAGGCTGCATGCCTCTGACTCAATTACTTCCTTTTCTGGTGATGCCTGCTTTTCCTTCATGTCCAGGCCATTTCTCTGTCTCCCCATGGTCTCTCTTTTCAGGATGTCTATTTATGTGGTGTTCCTTCTCCTGCGTTGATTTAAAGGTACAAAATAAAACACTACCAGGTACAACACAAGAGGCACTTAACAGGAATGTAGTTACAATATTAATAACCTCTAATAAAGGCGAGGACTGAAGAAAGGCAAATTATCGGATAGGAGAGAAGGAAGAAAGGTAAAAAATAAAATAAAGAAAAATTTTTAAAATAAATAAGTAAATTTTTAAAAAGAGGGATAAAGAGATAGAAAAAGAAGAAAAAAAGGAAAAAAAGTAATGACAAAATGAAGTTGGAAAACAGGTAAAAAAGAAGAGAGAGAGAGAGAGAGAGAGAGAGAGAGAGATAGAAGCAGACTAAAAGAGAAATGGGAAACAAACCAATATATATATATATATATATATATATATATATATATATATATATATATGGGTAAAATTCCAATAGAACCACCACTAAACCCAGCAAAGACAGTAAAAATACTTGGAGATTAATACAAACTACAATATCCACTATTATTATGTAAGGCTATAATATACAGAAGTAAAAAAAACAAATAAAAACAGAGGATTTAAAAAAAACACAAAGCAACAATAGCAACACAGGAATAAGCATAACCATTTCACTAAAAAGCATAAAAATTCACAATAATCAACATTCACACAAACAATGAGAAAAAGATAGAAAGGAGAACAGGTTTTTTATTGTTGTTTTTTTAACTAGTTCATATAGTGCAGAGAGTGGTATTTATACACTTGGATCAGGGGTTGGAACTTAGGTCTATAAGTATATTGAGAGCTTTAGCAGGGGGTATACAGAAAGAATAGAGGAAAAACTAAAGCCGGAAAGGGATAGGATAAACAGGAGACTAAAAGGATTGAGTTGAGATATGGTTGAATGATGCAATAGTAGAGATTAAAATAGAATGAAGATTGCTCCCAATGCAAAAAAAAAAAAAAAAAAGGAAACAAAAATTGCAAAATAGCAGTAGTAGTAGTGATGATAGAGACTGAAAAAATGTAATAATTGAAAAGGTAAAATCAAGTATGGGTAAAAGAAAAAAATAGTTTAAGTAAAAGATGTAAAAAATGCAAATTAAATAAAAGATGTAAAAAATGAAAATAAAATAAAGAATAGTAAAATTAGCATAAAAATGTCCAGTAGTGGTCATTCACTTCCTCTATTATTGTATTTGGCACGCCTGATTCTCGGACTAGACAGTCTTGCAGTACCCAGCATTCCTCTGCACCTCAGTTTTGTAAGGTAGTCCTTAATTTTAAGTAGGCTATATCTTAGTTATTTGTGTCCATTTATTTTTGATTAATTAAAAGTAAAAAGTAAAAAAAAAAAAAAAAAAAAAAAAAAAAAAAGCAGTTTTTACTTCAGCCTCTAGGTTGCAGTATTTCCTGTATGACCTCCCAGTCTTTTTGGTTGCTATGGCCTTCTTTCTCTATGGCTCTAGCTGGCAGAGTGCCAACTGGCTCCCAGACTATCTCTTCTGGCTCTGATCCCTTGTTTCCAAGAAGGCAATTTCCCCCTGCAATTTCCCCGGATATGCCCAACTGAGCAGCCCTTCCCTAGTATTCAGGAGCAAGGGGGTGAAGGGGATCAGGCACAGAAGTGTCCAGATGTTCCTCCCTTGTCGGGACAGCCGCTATTCTTAACAATCTGTCCCGTGTCCCCTGGCGTTTTAAAAAAGTCCCGCTTCTGGGGAAGATTAGGCCAAACCCCGGACTGGGTGTTGCCGGGCAAGGTTCTGGCTGTAGCCTTCTTTGGGCGCAGCTAGGCGCGGGCTGCCACGGTGCTCCCGGCTACAGTGGAGGCAGGGCCTCACGGGAGCTCCGGGGCTACCGTCACTGCCTGCACCGCGGGACCCAGAACCCTCAAGTTTTCCCTGCAAACTCTGACCTTTCCGTGGGTGATTGAAGAACTCCCTTGAATCCACGTGTTTGCGCCGATTGGGGCATCACAGCTGCTCGATGGACTCCTCCGCTGTGGGTTTTCCAGGCCTCAGAGAAGCTCCTCCTTTCCTGGTAAGATGGCGCAGCCTTCCCTACGAGCCCGCAGCTCCGGGAGAAGTCACTGCTGCCGCAGTGCTGGCCGCATGGTCAGGAAATCCTGTCCAGCGGACCCTTCCTTACCTTCCTTGAGAGTTCCGCTGCCCCTTAGCTGCCAATCCACATTCCCTGAGCGACTCAGATGCTGCTTTTTTCTGTTCTGGGACCAGGGTCAGAACAAGTCCGTCTGTTCGGTCGCCATCTTCAAGCTCCGCCAATTACAGAGAAGGTGTGTCTTATAGTTTTCTAAGTTCAGGTCTTTTACATCCTTGGTTAAATTTATTTCTATGTATGTTATTATTTTTAAAGCAACAGTAAATAGCATTGTTGTTTTTTGATTGTTTGTTTGTTTCCTTTTCTGATAATTCAGTATTGTTTGATTTCTGGATACTTATTTTGTATCCTGCTATTTTACTGAATTCATTTAATAGTTCTAGTAGTTTTATTTAGTGGAATTGTTAGGGTTTCCTATATACAGTGTCATGTCATCTGCAAATAATGACAGTTTTACTTCTTCCTTTCCACTTTGTATACCTTTTATTTCTTCTTCTTGTCTGCTTGATATGACCTCCAGTGCTATCTATATATATATAAAAGGCTAAGTGTCCATTCATCTGACTGGTCACTATGGCATGCACTGACCATCAGGAGCTCCCTCAATGCATACTGGCCATTTAAAAATAAACAGCACTGAGAGGAGAAAATGGCAGCAGAATAAACAGATATGTTCTGAGCCTTGTATCAGAGCAGAAAGAAGGAACAGCTAAAGGTCACACAAGGGGTGTTTGTTTGCAAGCTAAGGGACAGCCAAACTCCAGGAGAAGATGGGGACTGCTAGACAGAGTTTCCCTGACTGAGCAGCCCTCACTGTGGCTGGGTCCCCTCCTGAAGCTACGGACTCAGACGGGGATATCACGACATTTTGAAAGGGAAAATGGATCTTATTGGAAGCCTGAAAATCCACAACTGCAGCAACCACCAAACAACTGGGAGCCCCAGAACACTGGTCCCCAATTTACAAACACGTGGATTCAAAGGAGCTCTTTACCTGCCCCTGCCCCACGGCTGCCTCTCAGACATGGCTGGAAACTTTTGTGGGAACTTGAGGGTCTGCTGAATCAAGTGATGAAGGCTTAGATCTGGATGTGTTGAGTTAGTATAGCACTGGGGTATTGATCTGTGAGTGCCTTGGGTGGGGCCTGGATGAGGCTGGTTGACCTATTTGGAAATGTCTTTTGTGTGAAATGTATCATTGGGCATGTGGAGGTATTATTGATATGAGAAAATGCTAAGTAACTGATTTACTATTTGAAAAGGGATTTACTATCGGAGAAAGGGAGGGAGGAAGAGACTGAACATAAACTGCACCTATGGATGAGGACAATGGGGGATGGGGAGGGGGTGGAGGGTGGGGTGGGAACCTGGTGGAGGGGGCAAGAAATGAGGAACCTTTGTAATAATATGAACAATAAAGATTGATTTAAAAAAAAATACCCAATTAGAGCAGCTTCTAGAAAAAAAAAATTAAAAACCAGGAGGAGAGCCTATGGGAGCTTCGGGACAATACAAAACAAAACAATGTTCAAATAATAGGGGTTGCAGAAGGAAAGGAAACTGAAGAAGACATGGAAAACGTATTTCAAGAAATAATGTCAGAAAACTTTCCTGAGATAGAGAAGAAAAAAACCCACACAAATCCAAGATGCTCGCAGAGTCCCAAGCAAAAGGAATCCCAGAAGACCAACGCCAAGGCACATTATAATTAAACTGGCAAACACCAACAACAAAGTAAGAATCTTCAAAGCAGCCAGACTAGCAACTGATTTTTCAGCAGATACTCATCAGGCCAGAAGGGAATGGGATGAAATATACAAAGTCATGCAAAGTAAGGGTCTGAATCTAATACTGTACTGAGAAAGGCTATCAATCAAAATTGAAGGTGAAATCATGAGCATCACAGACCAAAAAAAAAGGACTAAGGGAATTTATAACCACCAAACCACCAGCAATACAAGAAATGCTAAAGGGTCTGCTGTAATATATATATATTTGCATGATTTTGTATATTTCATTCCATTCTCTACTGGCTTGATGAGTTTCTGTTGAGAAATCAGTTGGTGGTCTGATAGGTATTCCTCTATAGGTAACTTTCTATCTCTCACTGGCTGCTTTTACTTTGTCATTGGTTTTTGCCAATTTAATTATAATGTGCCTTGATGTCGACCTTTGGGGGTTTATATTGCTTGGGACTCTGTGAGCTTCTTGGATTTGTATGGGGGTTTTTTTCCCTATAAGAGAAAAGTTTTATGTCATTATTTCTTATATATATGTGAAATGAAGAAGGAACACAGGGGTATAGACTAAAAATGGTAACAAATAAAGTACCTATTGATAATAACTTTACATGTAAATGGATTAAGTGCACCAATCAAAAGACATAGGGAAACGAACTGGATAAGAAAATAAGACCCATATATCTACTATCCACAAGAAACCCACCTCAGAACAAAAAACTCACAAAGACTGAGGGTGAAGGGATAGAAAAAGGTTTTCCAGGCGAATGGAAATGAAAAAAAGCTGGGGTAGCAATATTTCTTTAAAAACATTTATGCACCCAAAACAGGAGCACCCAAAGACTTTTTTTTTAAAAACCTCCTGGAGGATATCAAGGGAGAGCCTGACAGCAATACAATCATAGAAGGAGACTTTAATACCTCATTATCATCATTAGACAAATCTTCTAAACAAAAAAATCACAAAGAAACATCAATCCTAAATGACTCACTAGACCAGAGAGAATTAATTGACATCTTCAGAACATTTCACCCAAAAGCCACAGAATATACATTCTTCTTAAGAGTACATGGGTCATTTTCAAAGATAGACCACATTTTGGGACATAGGCAAAGTCTATTCAAATTCAAGAAGGTAGAAATCATATCAAGCATTGAGCTAAAATGCAGAGACAAAGAAGCAGGCCACAAATGAAGGAAATAGAGGAAAGCAAACGAAGGGATATAGAGTTCAAAACCACATTTTTTCAAAAATTTCCTAGAAAAGACTGATAAATTAAGTGAGGCCTATGAGCATATGAATAGGGATTAACTAGAAATTAAGCATACACTGATTGAAATAAAAAATATTATACAGAGACTTAAAAACAGACCAGAAGACCTCAAGAAACAAGTCAAAGAATTGGAATACAAACAGGCAAAGGACACGCCGCAGAGGCAAGAAGAGAAGAGAATCCAGAAAGTTGAAGATAGTGTAAGAAGCCTCTGGGACAATTTCAAGCATACCAACATCAGAATTATGGGGGTCCCAGAAAAATAGAGAGAGCAAGACACTGAAAACCTATGGGAAGAAATTGTTACAAAAAACTTCCCCCACCTGGTGAAAGAAATAGACTTACAAGTCCAGGAAGCTCACAGAACCCCAAACAAAAGGAATCCAAAGAGGACCACACCAAGACACATCATAATTAAAATGCCAAGAGCAAAAGACAAAGAGATAATATTAAAAGCAGCAAGAGAAAAGCAGTTAGTTACCTATAAGGGAGCACACATACAATTGTCAGCTGATTTCTCAATAGGAACCATGCAGGCCAGATGGGAATGGCAAGAAATATTCAAGGTGATAAATAGCAAGAAACTACAGCCAAAAATAATCTACCTAGCAAAGCTAACACTCAGAATCAAAGACCAAATAAAGAGCTTCACAAATAAAAAAAAAAAAAAAGCTAAAGGAGTTCATCACCACCAAACCAGAATTATATGAAATGCTGAAAAGTATTCTTTAAGAAGAGGAAGAAGAAAGATAAAAATTATGAACAACAAATACGTAACTATGAACAAGTGAATCTAAAAACCAAGGGAATTTAAAAATCTGATGAATAGTATTAACTGGTGAACATACCATTTCCCCAAAAATAAGACAGTGTTTTATATTAATTTTTTCTCCCAAAGTTGTGCTATGTCTTATTTTCAGGGGATGTCTTATTTATGGGGAAACAGGATAATAGAGTCAGAGGTATAGAAAGTGAGTGGACTGACAATTCTCGGGGAAAAGGGGAGTGGGGGATGCGGGAAGAAACTGAACAAAAATTGTACACCTACGGATGAGGACAGTGCAGGGTGGGGAAAGGGCAGAGGGTGGGGTAGGAACCTGGTGGAGGGGAGCTATTGAGGGAAAAAAGAGGAAGAATTGTAATAATCTGAACGATAAAGATTTATTTTTTTAAAAAGGAAATGACTTCAAGTTTTCTCACTGCACAGGATACAGTCAAACATTGCTGCTGTTAAATATGTTACCCTTTATTCTCCCTGCATGATCTACAATAATAATCTACTTTATGTTGTTATTTACTGCTGTGTTGCTAACAATTACTTGAAAAAGAAGTTGTGGTGCTTCACTGGGCTGGAAAAAGTTTAGCTACATCAGAAAGCAGGTCTATTATATATATACTAGAGGCCCAATGCATTAAATTTTATCATATATATACTAGAGGCCCAATGCATGAAATTCGTGCCTGAGGTGGGGAGGCGTTGGTCCCTCAGCCCAGCCTGCACCCTCTCCAATCTAGGACTCCTCTCACAATCCAGGACTGCTGGCTCCCAACTGCTCACCTGCCTGCCTTCTTGATTGCCCCTAATCACTTCTGCCTGCCAGCCAGATCACCCCCTAACCACTCCGTTGCCAGCCTGATTGATGCCTAACTGCTCCCCTGACAGCTTGTTTGCCCCTAACTGCCCTCCCTTCAGGCCTGGCCACCCCTAACTGCCCTCCCCTGCAAGCCTGGTCCTCCCCCCAACTGCTATTCCCTGCAGGCCTGGGTCCCTCCCAACTGCCCTTCCCTGAAGGCCTGGTCACCCTCAAATTCCCTCCTCTGCCAGCTCGGACAGCGCTAACTGCCCTCCCCTGCAGGTTTGATCACCCGCAACTGCTCTCCTTTGCAGGCCTAGTCCCTCCCAACTACCCTGCCCTGCTGGCCATCTTGTGATGGCCATCTTGTGTCCACATGGGGGCAGGATTTTTGACCACATGGAACAGCCATCTTGTGTGTTGGAGTGATAGTCAATCTGCACATTATATGTGCAAGTTGACTTGTGTACGAGCAATACATATAAAGCTCTCGCTGGTGCCAATTGTATGTGTATGTTTTGATCTGTCATTGTCAATCATGAATTTGGTTGACACTTCTATTATAGAGAAAGGGTGAGTTGTGATATTAAAATATTTCTTCCAATTAATTTCCTTTCAATGGGCACGAATCCATACACCAGGTCACTAGTGTTGAATAAAAGCATTGAATGCAGACAACCCTTTCTTATTCCCTATATTTAAAAAAAAAAAAATGCTTGTAGTTTTTACCTGTTGAGTACGATGTTGGCTGTGGGGTTTTCATATATGGCCTTCATTATGTTGATATATAGTCCCTTTATTCCCAATTTGCTTAGTTTTATCATAAATGGGTGCTGGATTTTATCAAATGTTTTTTCTGCATCTATTGATGTGATCATATGATTTTTATTCTTCATTTTTATAGGTGTATATGCTTATTGATTTGTAGATATTATACCAACTTTGCACCCCCTTAATAAATCCCACTTGATCATGTTGTATGATCTTTTGAATGTATACCTGGATCCAGTTTGCTAATATTTTGTTGAGGATTTGAGCAATTACGTTCTTCAGGGATATTGACTTTATAATTTTCTTTCTTTATAGTGTTTTTATCCATTTTTGGAGTTTGGGTAATGCAGGGCAAATAAAATGAGAGTTGAAGTATTTCCTTATCTTGAATATTTGGAATAGTTTGGAATAGGTGTTTGAATGTTTGGTAAAATTCTTCCATGGTATCCAGTCCAGGACTTTCGTTTATTTGGAGTGTTTTAATTACTACTTCAATATCAGTAGTAGTAATCTATCTATTCAGATTTTGTGATTCTTCCTGATTCATTTTTGGAAAATTGTATCTTCCTAGAATTTGTCCATTTCTTTCAGAATGTTCAATTTGTTGGCATGCAGTTGTTCATAATATATTCTTACAAACCTTTGTATTTCTTTGGTGTCAGTTGTTATTTCTCCTCTTTCATTTCTGATTTTATTTATGGGTCCTCTCTCTTTTTTCTTGATGAGTTTGCTCAAAGGTTTATCTGTTAATCATGTTTATATATATATATTTTAACTATATTTGGTCTTCAGAGATGCTGTTTTTTTTAAATATGTTTTCAGTAGAGGCACAGTGCACAAAATTCATGCACGGAGCAGGAGGGTGTCCCTAAGCCCAGCTTGCACCCTCTCCAATCTGGGACCCCTTGAAAAATGTCTGACTGCCCATTTAGGCCCGATTCTGGGCAGTCCGACATCCCTCTCACAATCCAGGACTGCTGTCTCCCAACTGCTTGCCTGCCTTCCTTCCTAATTGGCCCTAACCGCTTCTGTCTGCCAGCCTGATCACCTTAACAATTCCCATGCCAGCCTGATTAATATCTAACTGCTCCCCTGCCAGCCTGTTTGCCCTCAACTTCCCTCCTCTGCTGACCTGGTCACCCCTAACTTCAGGGTTGGTCACCTCCAACTGCCCTCCCCTGCTGGCCATCTTGTGGTGGTCATCTTGTGTCCACAAGGGGGCAGGATCTTTGACCACATAGGGGCAGCTATCTTGATCTTGTATGTTGGAGTGATAGTCAATCTGCATATTACTCTTTTATTAGATAGGATAGAGACCTTGTGCACAAGTGGGAACCAGCTGGTTTGCCCTGAAGGATGTCCCGGATCAGGGTGGGGTTCCCTTGGGGAATGGGATGGCCTGGGCAAGGGGCCTGTGGTGGTTTGCAGGCCAGTCGTGCCCCCTGGCAACCCAAGCAGAGACCCTGGTATCTGGAATTTATTTACCTCCTACAATTGAAACTTTATAGCTTGGAGTGGAGCCAAGCCTCTTTCTTGATCTGTGGCCGGCAGCCATTTCTGTTTGGATTTGTTTACCTTCTATAATTGAAACTTTGTATCCTTGAGTGGAGGCCTGGGCCAGCCAGAGTGTGTGGAAAGCTTGGCTTCCTCTGTTGCCAGGGAAACCCAAGCCTCCCTTCTGGGAGCCATCTTGGTTGGGTTTATTTGCATACTTGTTCTAATTGGCTGGTGGGCGTGGCTGGTGGGTGTGGTGAGGTGGTGGTTAATTTGCATATTACTTTTTTATTAGGTAGGATTGACTCTAGAGAGGAAGGGAGAGAGAGAGATAGAAACATCAATGATATAAGAGAATCATTGATAAGCTGCCTCTTGTACACCCCCTACTGGGTATTGAACCCTCAGCCTGGGAATGTGCCCTTGACCAGAATCAAACCTGGGAACCTTCAGCCCGCAGGTTGATTCTCTATCCACTGAGCCAAACTGGCTAGGGCTAATGATGTTTATCTTTTCGAAGAACCAGCTCTTGATTTTATTGATCTTTTGTATTGTTTCTTAGACTTTATTTTGTTTATTTCTGCTTCAATCATTATCATTTCCTTTCTTCTACTCATCTTGGTCTTTATTGTTCTTTTTCAGTTTCCTTTAAGTATAAAGTTAGATTGTTTATTTGAGGTTTTCTTGACCTGTAATGCTATGGATTTCCATCTTAGAACTATATTAGCTGTGTCCCATAGATTTGGGGTTGTTGTGTTCTTGTTTTCATTTGCTTGAAGGTGTGTTTTGATTTCTTCCTTGATCTATTGTTAACCCATTCATTGTTTTGTGATATGTTATTTAGCCTCCATGTGTTTGTGTGGTTTCCGTTTTTTTCTTATAATTGATTTCTAGTTCATATTACGGTCAAAGATGCTTAATATGATTTCAGTCTTCTTAAATCATTAAAACTTGTTTTGTGTCCTAACATGTAGTCTATCCTAGAAAATGATCCATGTGTACTTGAGTAGAATTTATATTCTGCTGTTTTGAGGTAAAATGCTTTGAAGATATCAATTAGATCCAACAGATCTAGTGTGTCATTAAAGCCTCCATTTCCTTGTTGATTTTCTGTCTGGAAGATGTATCCATTGACAATAATGTGGTGTTAAAATCCACTACTATGACTGTATTACCATTAATCTCTTCCTTTATGTCCATCAAGATTTGTTTTACATACTTAGGTGCTCCTATGTTGGATGCATAAATGTTCATAAATTTTGTATCTTCTTATTAGATTGCTCTCCTTATAACAATGTAGTGACCTAAAATTTATTATCAAATATAAATTTTGCTACCCCAGATTTTTTAAATTTTCATTTTCATGAAATATTTTTTTCCATCTCTTACTTTTACTTTGTGTGTATCTTTCATTCTGAGGTGGACTTCTTGTAGACAGCACATATATGGGTCTTATTTTCTTATTCATTCAGCTACCCTAAGTCTTTTTATTGGAGCATTTAAGCCATTTACATTTTTTTAAATATATTTTATTGATTTTTTTTTGCCCCCCTCCCTCCCTCCCGTACATACTCTCCCTCCCCAGAGTTTCATGTCCATTGGTTGTACCTATATGGATGTACACAAGTCCTTCAGTTGATCTACTATCTCCCCCAGATCTTCCTCCCCTCCCCACTGTAATTCGACAGTCTGCCTGTTGTTTTACTGTCTCTATATCTGTCTCTTGGTTCATCAATTTATAATGTTCTTTATCATCCACAAATGAGTGAGGTCATGTGGTGTTTCTCTTTCATTGATTGGCTTATTTCACTCACCATGATGTTCTCCAATTCCATCCAGGTTGCTGCAAATGATGAGAATTCCTTCTTTTTTATGGCAGCATAGTATTCCATTGTGTAGATGTACCATGGTTTTTGGATCCAATCATCTGCTGATGGGCACCTAGGCTGTTTCCAAATTCTGGCTATTGTAGATTGTGCTGCTATGAACATAGGGGTGCATATAACATTTCTGATTGGTGTTTCTAGTTTCTTGGGATATATTCCTAGAAGTGGGATTACTGGGTCAACTGGGAGTTCCATTTTCAGTTTTTTGAGGAAACTCCACACTGTTCTCCACAGTGGTTGCACCAGTCTGCATTCCCACCAGCAGTGCACGAGGGTTCCTTTTTCTCCACAACCTGGCCAACACTTGTCGTTTGTTGATTTGTTGGTGTTGGCCATTAGGACAGGTGTGAGATGGTACCGCATTGTTGTTTTGATTTGTGCCTCTCGGACAATTAGTGACTTTGAGCATGTTTTCATGTGCCGTTTGGCCTTCCTTCTGTCATCTTTTGAAAATTTTCTATTTAGGTCCATTGCCCATTTTTTAATTGGATCATTCATCTTCCTTTTATTTAGTTGTATAAGCTGTCTGTAAATGTTGGAGATTAAACCTTTATCAGTGGTAACATTTGCAAATATATTCTCGCACACTGTAGGCTTTCTTGTTGTTTTGTTGATGGTTTCTTTTGCCATAAAAAAGCTTTTTATTTTGATGTAGTCCCATTTGTTTATTTTCTCTTTAGCTTCCATTGCCCTAGGGGCAGTATCAGTGAAGAAGTTCTTTTGGCATACGTCTGAGATTTTGCTGCCTGTGGATGCTCTAGTATTTTTATGGTTTCCCGTCTGATGTTTAAGTCCTGTATCCATTTTGAGTTTATTTTGGTGAATGGTGTAAGTTGGTGATCTAGTTTCATTCTTTTGCATGTGTCTGTCCAATTTTCCCAACACCATTTATTGAAGAGACTATCTTGACTCCATTGTATATTCGTGCCTCCTTTGTCAAATATTAATTGAGCATAGTGATTTGGGTTGATATCTGGGTTCTCGATACTATTCCATTGATCTATATGTCTGTTCTTGTGCCAGTACCAGGCTGTTTTGAGAACCGTGGCTTTGTAATATAGTTTGAAGTCTGGTATTGAGATCCCTCCTACTTTACTCTTCTTTCTCAGGATTGCTGTGGCTATTCGGGGTCTATTATTGTTCCAAATGAACTTTTGGAGAGTTCTTTCTAGGTCAGTGAAGTATGCTGTTGGTATTTTAATGGGGAGTGCATTGAACCTATAGATTGCTTTAGGAAGTATGGACATTTTGATGATATTGATTCTACCAATCCATGAACATGGCATGTTCTTCCATCTCCTTACATCTTCCTCTATCTCTTTTTTCAGTGTCGTGTAGTTTTCCGCAAATAGGTCCTTTACTTCCTTAGTTAAATTTATTCCTAGGTATCTTAATTTTTTTGGTGAGATGGTAAATGGAATTGCTTTTTTAGCCTCTGTTTCTGTAATTTCACTGTTGGTGTATAGAAATGCCATGGATTTTTTGGCATTAATTTTGTATCCTGCTACATTGCCAAATTCATTTATTAAGTCAATTAGTTTTTTAATGGAGTATTTTGGGTTTTGTATGTACAATATCATGTCATCTGCAAATAAGGATAACTTTACTTCTTCTTTTCCAATTTGGATGCCTTTTATTTCCTCCTCTTGTCTAATTGCAATGGATAGTACTTCCAGTACTATGTCAAACAGGAGTGGCGAGAGTGGGCATCCCTGTCTTGTTCCTGTTCTTAGAGGGAATGGTTTTAGCTTTTGCCCATTGAGTATAATGTTGGCTGTGGGTTTATCATAAATAGCTTTTATTATGTTGAGGTATGATCCTTGTACTCCCTCCTTGTTAAGAGTTTTTATCAGGAAAGGGTGTTGGATTTTATCAAATGCTTTTTCTGCATCAATTGATATGACTATATGATTTTTATCTTTCAATTTGTTAATGTGATGTATCACGTTTATTGACTTGCGGATGTTGTACCATCCTTGTATTCCTGGAATAAATCCTACTTGTTCATGGTGTATGATCTTTGTGATGTTCTTCCGGAGTCGATTTGCTAGAATTTTGTTGAGGATTTTGGCATCTATGTTCATGAGGGATATTGGCCTGTAATTCTCTTTCATTGAGTTGTCTTTATCTGGTTTTGGTATTAGAGTGATGCTGGCTTCATAGAAGGAGTTTGGAAGTATTCCTTCCTCTTGTATTTTTTGGAATAGTCTGAGGAGGATAGGTTTTAGTTCTTCCTTGAATGTTTGGTAAAACTCTCCTGTGAAGCCATCTGGCCCTGGGCTTTTGTTTGCTGGAAGCTTTTTGATGACTGTTTCAATTTCTTCCCAAGTCACTGGTCTATTGAGATTTTTAGATTCTTCCTGAGTTTTGGAAGTTTGTATTTTTCTAGGAATACGTCCATTTCCTCCAGGTTGTTCAGTTTGTTGGAATAGAGTTGTTCGTAGTATTTAGTAACAATCCGTTGTATTTCGGTGGGGTCTGTTGTTATTTCACCTCTTCCATTTCTGATTTTGTTTATTTGGGTCCTCTCTCTTTTTGTCTTGGTTAGCCTGGCTAGAGGTTCATCTATCTTGTTTATCTTTTCAAAGAACCAGCTCTTGGTTTTGTTGATCTTGTGTATTGTTTCTTTGGTCTCTATGTCGTTTATCTGTGCTCTGATTTTTGTTATTTCCTTCCTTCTGCTTACACTGGGCTTTTCTTGTTGCTCTTTTTCTAACTCTTTGAGTTGTAGAGTTAGATCATTTGTTACCGTTTTTTCTAGTTTTCTGCAATAGGCTTGTAAGGATATGAACTTCCCTCTCAAAACTGCTTTTGCTGTGTCCCATAGATTTTGGATTGTTGTGTTTTCATTGTCATTTGTTTCCAGGATGTTTTTAATTTCTTCCTTGATTTCTCTGGTAACCCAGTCCTTATTTAATAGCATGCTGTTTAGTCTCCATGTGTTTGATTTCTTTGGATTATTTTTATTGTAGTTAATTTCCAGTTTTATGCCATTATGATCTGAGAAGATGCTTGATATGATTTCTATCTTCTTGAATTTGAAGAGACTTTGCCTATGTCCCAAAATGTGGTCTATCTTTGAGAATGTCCCATGTGCACTTGAGAAGAATGTATATTCTGTGGCTTTGGGGTGGAATGTTCTGAAGATGTCAATTAATTCCATCTGGTCTAGTGAGTCATTTAGGATTGATATTTCTTTGCCGATTTTTTGTTTAGATGATTTGTCGAAGGGTGACAGTGGGGTATTAAAGTTTCCTGCTATTATTGTATTGCTATTAATCTCTCCCTTAATGTCCTCCAGCAGTTTTTTTATGTATTTGGGTGCTCCTGTATTGGGTGCATATATATTTACCAGGGTTATTTCTTCTTGTTGGATTGTTCCCTTTAGTATTATGAAGTGGCCTTCATTAGCTCTTGTTAGGTCCTTCATTCTGAGATCTAATTTGTCAGATATAAGTATTGCTACCCCAGCTTTTTTTTCATTTCCATTTGCCTGGAAAACTTTTTTCCATCCCTTCAACCTCAGTCTGTGTGCATCTTTTTTTCTGAGGTGGGTTTCTTGTAGACAAATGTATGGGTCTTCTTTTCTTATCCAATCTGACACCCTATGTCTTTTGATTGGAGCATTTAATCCATTTACATTTAAGGTTATTATTGATAGGTACTCATTTGACGCCATTTTTATTCTATAACCGTGTTCCTTCTTCACTTCCTATTTCTTTATTTTTACAGTAGACCCTTTACCATTTCTTGCATTGCTGGTTTGGTGGATATAAATTCCTTCAGTCTTTTTTTGTCTGTGAAGCTCCTGATTTCCCCTTCAATTTTGATTGATAGCCTTGCTGGGTACAGTATTCTTGGATTCAGACCCTTCCTTTGCATGACTTTGTATATTTCATCCCATTCCCTTCTGGCCTGATATGTTTCTGTTGAGAAATCAGTTGCTAGTCTGATGGGGGTTCCTTTGTATGTAACTTTCTGTCTCTCTATGGCTGCTTTTAAGATTCTTACTTTGTCGTTGCTGTTAGCCAATTTAATTATAATGTGCCTTGGCGTCTGTTTTCTGGGATTTATTTTGCTTGGGACTCTGCGAGCATCTTGGATTTGTGTGGGTTTTTTCTTTTCTGTCTCAGGAAAGTTTTCTGTCATTATTTCTTGAAATACTTTTTCCATGTCTACCTCAGTTTCCTTTCTTTCTGGAACCCCAATTATTCGAATATTATTTTGTTTTGTATTGTCCCAAAGCTCCCGTAGGCTCTCCTCCTGCTTTTTAATCTTTTTTTCTAGAAGCTGCTATAATTGGGTATTTTTTTCCATCTTGTCTTCTAGCTCACTGATGCGGTCCTCTGCTTCATCTAGTCTACTCTTGATGCTTTCTATTGAGTTCTTCATGGTAGTGATGTCATTTTTCATTTCTTCTTGGTTTTTCTTCAATTCCTCTTGGTTCTTCTTCAATTCCTCTTGGTTCTTCTTCAATTCCTCTTGGTTCTTCTTCAGTTCCTCATGGCTCTTCTTCAATTCCTCATGGTTCTTCCTCATTTCTTCTTGGTTATTGTCAAATTTCTCTTCCATTCCTTTTAGCCATCCTATGATCATTATTCTGAATTCTTGCTCTGGTAGGCTGCTTGCCTCTGACTCGTTTACTTCCTTTTCTGGTGATGCCTGCTTTTCTTTCATGTGAGGGCTATTTCTTTGTCTCCCCATGGCCTCTCTTTTCAGGATGTCTGGTTATGTGGTGTTTCTTCCCCTGCGTTGATTTAAAGGTACATACTACAACACTACCAGGTACAACACAAGAGGCACTTAACAGGAATGTATTTACAATATTAATAACCTCCAACAAAGGTGACCACTAGAGAAAGGCAAATTGGGGGATAGGAGAGAAGGAAGAAAGGTAAAAATAAAATAAAGAAAAATTTAAAAAATAATAAATAAAATAAGTAAATAAGATAAAAAAAAGAGGGATAAAGAGATAGAAAAAGAAGGAAAAAGGTAATGACAATATGAAGGTGGAAAACGGAAAAAAGAAGAGAGAGGGAGAGAGAGAAGGAAAGAGAGAGAAGAAGGAAACTAAAAGAGAAATGGGAGACAAACTACATATCTGTGGAGAAAATTGCCATAGAACAACCACTGAACCCAGCCAATGCCAGTAACAATACTTGGAGATCAATACAAACTACAATATCCACTATTATTAAGTAAGACTATGATATACAGAAGTACAAGAAACAAACAAAAACAGAGGATTTTTTAAAAAAATACAAAGCAACAATAACAACACAGGTATAAGCATAACAATTTCACTAAAAAGCATAAAAATTCACAATAATCAACCTTCACACAAACAATGAGAAAAGGATAGAGAGGAGAACCTTTTTTTTTTTTTAACTAGTTAATATAGTGCAGAGAGTGATATTTATACACTTGGGTCAGGGGTTGGAACTTAGGTCTATAAGTATAGTGAGAGCTTTAGCAGGGGGTATGCAGAAAGAATAGAGGAAAAACTAAAGCAGGCAAGGGATAGGATAAACCGGAGACTAAAAGGGTAAAGTTTAGTACGAGAGTGATGGTGTAAAGGTCAAGTTGAGAAAGGGTTGAATGATGATATAGTAGAGATTAAAATAGAATGAAGGTTACTCCCAATGTAAAATAAAGAAAAAATAAAATGGTAGTGGAGAGGGGGAGGAAAAAGGAAAAGAAAAAAGAAACAAAAATTGCAAAATAGCAGTAGTAATAGTGATGATAGAGATTGAAAAATGTAATAATTGAAAAGGTAAAATCAAGTAAGGAAAAAAGAAAAAAAAATTTCGTTTCTTAAGTAAAAGATGAAAAAATGAAAATTAAATAAAAGATTAAAAGCTGAAAATAAAATAAAGAATGGTAAAATTAGCATAAAAATGACCAGTAGTGGTCATTCACTTTCTCTGTTATTGTATTTGGCACGCCTGATTCACGGAACAGACAGACTTGCAGTTCCCAGCATTCCACTGCACCTCAGTTTTGTAAGGTAATCCTTAATTTTAAGTAGGCTATATCTTAGTTATTTGTGTCCATTTATTTTTGATTAATAAAAAGAAAAAAGAAAAAAAAAAGAAAAATGAAAAAGAAAAAAAAAAAGCAGTTTGTAATTCAATTCTTAGGTGTCAGTGTTTCCAGTTTGACCTCCCAGTCTTTTGGTTGCTCTGGCCTTCTTTCTCGATGGCTCTAGCTGGCAGAGTGCCAACTGGCTCCCAGACTATCTCTAAAGCTCCGATCCCTTGTTTCCAGGAAGGCAATTTCCCCTTGCAATTTCCCCGGATAAGCCCAACTGAGCAGTCCTTCCCTAGTTTTCAGAAGCAAGTGGGTGAAGGGGGTCAGGCGCCAAGGTTTCCAGATGATCCGTCCTTGTCGGGTCAGCCGCGATTCTTAACAATCTGTCCCGTGTCCCCTGGCATTTTGTAAAAAAGTCCCAGATTACGCCAAACCCAGCACTAGGTGTCCCAGGCAGAATTCTCGCTGCAGCCGTCTTTAGGCGCAGCTCAGTGCAGGCGGCAGCACTGCGCTGGCGGCTATAGTGGGGGGCTGGGCCTTGCCGGAGCTCAGCGGCTACCATCACTGCCTGTGCCGCGGGACCCAGATCCCTCAAATTTTCCCCGCAAACTCTGACCTTTCCGTGGGTGACTGAAGAACTCCCTTGAAACCAAGTGTTTGAGCCGATTGGGCTGTCTCAGCTACTCGATGGTCTCCGCCACTGTGGGTTTTTCCAGGCTTCAGAGAAGCTCTTCCTTTCCTGGTAAGATGGCGCAGCCTTCTCTCCAAGCCCGGAGCTCCAGGAGAGCTGCGGCGGTGGCCGCAGTGCTGGCCGGTTGGTCAGGAAATCCTGTCCAGCGGACCTTTCCTTACCCTCCTTGAGATTTCCGCTGTCCCTCAGCTGCCAATCAACTTTCCCTGAGCGACTCAGACGCTGCTTTTTTCTGTTCTGGGACCGAAGTCAGAACAAGTCCGTCTGTTCGGTCGCCATCTTCAAGCTCCACCTTACGCCATTTACATTTAAAGTGACTATAGATAGGCATGTATTTGTTGCCATTTTATCCTTTTAATTATATGTTCCTCTGTTTCCTCTCCTCTTCTTTCTTTTTCTTTTTCTGTTTCTTTAAAGAAAGCCCTTTAAAATTTTTATAATACTGGTTTGGTAGTAACAAACTCCTTTAGGATTTTTATTTTTATTTTTATCTGAGAAGCTTTTTATTTCTCCTTTAGTTTTTAATTATAGTCTTTCTGGGGAAAGTAGTCTTGGTTGCAGGTCCTTGCTTTTACTCACTTTGAATATTTTATGCTAATTCCTTCTGGCCTTAAATTGGGCAATCAGCTGGCATTCTTATCTGAACTCCCTTGTACATAACTATCTTTCTGTTGCGGCTTTTAAGAGTCTCTCTTTGTCTTTAAACTTTAGCATTTTAATTATAATGTGTCTTGTGTGAGCCTCTTTGGTCATCTGATTTGGGTTCTGTACTTCCTGGAATTGTGTGTCTTTTTCCTTCACCAGGTTAGGGTTGTTTTTGGTAATTATTTCTTCAAATAGTTTTGATCCCTTGCTTTTTCCTTTCTCTTTCTGGTAACCATACAAGGTGAATGTTGCTATGCTTAATATTGTCTCAAGGTCCCTTAAATTATCCTATTTTATTTTATTTATGTTTTTGCTGCTCTGATTTTTTTCTATTTTGTCTTCCAAACTGTTGATTTAATCCTCTGCCTTATCCAACCTATTGTTTATTTCTTCCACTGTATTCTTCATTTCAGATAATATATTCTTCACTTCTGATTGGTATTTTTTATGGTTTCTATGACCTTTTTCATATTGTTGAGCACCCTCTTAACCATTATTTTTAAGTCCATATCTAGTAAATTGCTTGCCTCCATTTTATTTAGTTCTTTTTCTAGAGATTTCTCCTGTTCTTTCATTTGGGGCCTTTTTTTTATCTCCCCATTTTGGCTGCCTCTTTGCATTTGTTTCTATGTATAAAAAGATCTGCTACGATATTCAGTGTTCATGTGATAGCCTTATGTAGAAGGCATCCTATGAAATTGAATGGCACAATTTCCTATATTTTCTGAGCTGGGTGCACCAGGAATGTTCTTTGTGTGGGTTATGTGGGCCCTCCTGTTATAATTTATTCTTGACTTCTATTGGCCTGCTTGTGTATGGAATCAACCCTCAGGTTAGCTCACTGTGATGCTCAACTATGACCAGAGTTTGTAAGCTGCTGTGCAGGTGCTTACCACATGAAGCAGAATTCACCTCACAGTGTTTGCTGCTTGCTGAGATCTTCTTATTGATACTCTGCCTGTGAAGCTTATTGGACCCTGCTCTGTTGTTGTCTGAAGCTGGCAGCTGGTGATGGTGGATCTGGGCCTTTTGAGAAGTACAGGCCAATGTAAGATGTTGCCTGTAACTGGCCCTCAGAAACCTGTTTGAAACTACAAGTGACCCACAGTTTGTGGCTGTCTATGCTGGGCCTGGTTGCATGCAGGAACGACCAAGATGTGCACCATGAATGCCTTTTACCATCATCAGGCCAGGGTCAGGTAAGCAAAAGTCCCAAGTTATCCTGACAAGATCCATCTCTGTCTATCTCTACCTGTCGGATGCCTGATAGGCTCAGTCACTGAAAAACCTCTGGCTATACTCATCAGCAGTATAAGTAAGCTTCACAGGATGGACAAGAGAGGGTCAGGAAGGTGGGGCTATTGCTTTCCTCCAGCTGATGTTTCAGCAAAAGGAATGCTCTACCCAAGAAAGATGGTGTCTGAAGTGTGGGAGAATGACTCAGCAAGTGATCTTGGAAGTTGTGCCTTCAGTTCCCTCCCAAGGGCCACGAACCCAGACTCTCCTCATGGAACTTTAGTGCACTCTGCCCTCCCTCTTCAGGAGCCCCAGATGAGTTGCTGCAAACAGTGATTTGTATGTTGGCCCTTTAAGAAGGTGCCTGTGTCTCTAGTGGACTCCCATACTACATGGTGGACAGAAACCCCACTGCTTTTTGCACCCAAATATTGTGTGGGTGCCTCTTCCTGACTCTGATACTCTGAGCTGGGGAGCTTGGTTTTGGGTTCAGACCTCATCCTTCTCAAGGCGAACCTCCTGTAGCTGAGATATTTCTCCAGAAACTCAACTGCCACCTGTAAGAATAAGGCCAACCTTTTTCATGTCTCTGCTCTTGCTACCAGTCTTGATGTAGTTTCTTCTGTAAATCTTTGGTTATGAGACTTGTTTTCAGCTATTCTTCATTGGTTTTTCAGGATGATTGTTCTATGACTTAGTTGTAATTACAGTTTGGTCCTTGGAGGAGATAAATGTAGTTTCCCTCTACTCTACCACCACCTTGGATCTCCTCTAGAGTGTAAGGTTTTTCTCCCACATCCCATTAATCTCATTTCCCACTCCTCTTCACCAAGAAACAATCACTATTACTATTTTACATTTCCCTCAAGTTTTATTATTTATGCCAATCCAATTGTTTTCTTATTTTATCCCTTTCTTACCCAAGAGGTTATAAACCATATACCTTCTTCTGTGCCTTGATTTTTTTCATTTGGCAATATGCTACGTGTATTTCAACAAATCAATGTATATAGAGAGAACCCTATTCTTTTGTTGTTGTTGTTAGTCCTCATCCAAGGATTTTTCTTTTTCATTGATTTTAGAGAGAGAGGAAGGGAGAGGGTAAGATAGAGAGAAAAACATTGATGTGAGAGACACACATCAATTGGTTGCCTCCCCAACATCCCCTGACCAGGTCCAGGGATTGAGCCTGCAACCGAGGTATATACCCTTGACTGGAATCAAACTTGGGACCCTTCAGTCTGCAGGCTGATGGTCTAACCACTGAGCAAAGCTGGCTAGGGTGAGATAATCCTATTTTTCCTCTCATTTTACAAAAGTATAATATTCCATTATATGCGTTTGCCCTAGTTTAATCAGATCCTGAATGACAGACACTTGGGTTATTTCCAATCTGCCAAGATAAACCATGCTCAGTGACTTAATGTAGGCATCTGTCATTTTGTACATGTGTAGATGAGTCTGAAGAATGAAGTCTAAGAAATGGACATGTTGGGTTAGAAGGTCAGTGCATTTGTATTTTAAGATATATTGTCAAATTGACTCCATTGGGTTGTAGTATTGTCCACTCCTGCCAACTGTGGAGCAGTGACTAGAGGGAGGCCTATTTTCCCATAGCCCCAACAAAGTGTATTGTCAAGTGTTCAGATTTTTGTCAATTAGATATTTGAAAAATTGTACCTCAACATCTCTTCAAATAGCATCTCATGGCCTTTCTCTTATTATGAGTTAGGATGAGAATCTTTCTTTGTACTTAATAATCATTTACATTTTTCTGTTAATAATCTATGTTCTTTTTTGTGATTTTTCTATTAAGTAATGAACTTTATTTTATTAATTGTTAGAACTCTATATAATCAGAGATTAGCCCTTTTTCTGATATGAGTTCATTGTTAGAACTCATGTTATAAAGATATTTGTCCATAGTTTTCATCAAGTACATGTATGGTTTTATGTTTATATTAAAACATAATATGTTTAATCCATATGGAGTTTGTCCTAGTGTAAAGTATGAAATAGGGATCTAATGTTACCTCTCTCTAGATAGCTATAAATTGGTCCCAATAGTATTTATTTAGAAATCCATTTTTATCTGTATTTTTTAAAGCTATACTATTTTTTTTATGTATATTTTATTTTATTGATTTCTTACAGAGAGGAAGAGAGAGGGATAAAGAATTGAAACATGGATGAGAGAAAGTCATTGATCAGCTGCCTCCTGCACACCCGCTACTGGGGATGTGCCCACACCAAGGTACATCTTGACTGGAATCGAACCTGGGACCTTTCAGCCTGAAGGCCTACACTCTATCCACTGAGCCAAACTGGTTTCAGCAAAGCTATACTATTTTTAATAATTGATTTTAGAGAGAGAAAGGGAGAGAGAAAGAGATAAACATCAATGTGAGAGGGGAACATCAATCCATTGCCTCCCACACATGTCCTGACAGGGAATTGAACCTGCAACCTTTTGAACTTTGATGTATGGGATGACACTCCAACCAATTGAACTACTATGGCTGGGGCTAAAGTTATACTCTTATCACTTATAAAACACTTACATGTATTAGGTCTATATCTGGACTTTCTATTTTGTTTCATAAAATTGGAAAGATGTATCAAGGAATAATTAAGAGGAAGAGGGTTGAAATCAAACTGTGTAGATTAAAAGTCAAATACATTATATGCTGTGTGTGTGACTGAGAACCATTTACTACTTCATTGTGTAGAATGTGATTAGAATGTGATTGCACTGTCCCTGGTACATGAGCATGCCCAATATCAGCAATGAGGATAATAATGTTAATGTTTTCTCATCTATTACAGTGGGTGATGTGTATTATCAAAGAAACTACTGTAGTAGGTGCCTCATTCTTGTCCCCTGGGTGGTCCTTTGTGAGAATGCTGCTCTTTGTACCATAAGTCCTTTCTACAGAGATATGTGGGTCTAAGAATGTGAAGAATTGAATGCTAAGGAACTAAAGAGAGAGGGGTCATGTGTGATACCAGAAAGCACTGAGTTAAGAGAACATGCTAGTAGATGTTAGTCAGAAACCTACTCTTTTTGCGTTCAAATGTCCACCCCTGTTTCAGACTCTCATTGTACAGATCACATCTGGATTTTGTGAATGAGAGCAAAATAAAGTGAAATCCCAGTTGTTTTGATCTGAGCATGTGTACAAAAAAGACAAAGATGTACATCAAAGAGAAACAACTGCTCTATAGCAGCGACCCCATGATACACACAAACACAGGTCTGGTCACACTTCCTTTAGTAGTGGCCATCTGATTGCAAATCCATATATGAGTAGGGCACATTACTTTTCAGTTGATAATAATGGTAAAGTATACTCAAAGTCTAAAATTACCCAACCAGTTAAAAAAACAAATCAACTTTACCTATACAAGAACATAGGTATTCTTGTATGGGTGAGATAATCCTATTTTTCCTCTCATTTTACAAAAGTATAATATTCCATTATATGCGTTTGCCCTAGTTTAATCAGATCCTGAATGACAGACTCATCTACACATGTACAAAATGACAGATGCCTACATTAAGTCACTGAGCATGGTTTATCTTGGCAGATTAAGGTCTTCTGTGAATCACTGATCAATTTGGGCCAAGTAAATGAAAATGGAGTTATTTAACAAACCAAGACATTAAGTGCAGTAAACATTTAATTGTTTCTTAATCCCTCAGGCTCTGTCTCAAGAACTCTCCCCAATTGTAGCCACTCAGCAACTTCCAGGATACTGCATAGTCACTAAAAACTCAGAGTCCAAATGACCCATATTATGCATTTGGGGGCAAGGTGAAAGTTTATTTTCCTCTTGTCAGGAATCTCTCGGGGTACATGAGCCTTAATTATATAGTTTGGGTAGAAATACCAACCATTGAAATAGCAGTGTCAGCACTAGTTGAGTCCTTGTCATGACAGCACTGTGCTAATGTGCTAAATGTTTTACTTCAGTTTTCATTTAACCCTACCAGCAGTTCTCTGAAGTGAGTGTTATTATTATTTTCATTTCATGGATGAGGAAACAGAGGAAAAGATGATTTAGATGACTTCCCCAAGTTCTCAGAACTATTAAGTGGCAGACCTTGAATTCAGTTCTGTCCAAGTCCATACTGTTAACCTCTGCATTAATTAACGAATTACATTTAGCCTACAGTTACAAAGTCTAATTGAATCAAGTCTGTTAACAGCACCTGGAGGCTTCAATTACACAGCAGTAACAGGGCCAGGTGGTTAAACCCTGTTCTCTTTCAGTTCATGTGAGTGAGCTCATTGCTAAACACTCTCTTTGCCTAAAAATATCGGGCAGCCCACACCCTGGAGTCCCACAGCTGTTCATGGCAGGTGTCTTAGAATGAGAAAGTGCTTCCTAAAGCCTTCATAAAGGCTTTTTGACCATGGTGATGGTAATGCTAGTGAGATGAGAAGGAAGAAAGTGAAGGCAAGAAAGGCTGAGAGAGACATAATAGAGGTCATATCCTTTCCTCTAACTGAAGTGGCCTGCCAAAGTGCTGATGTAGCTCTTCCTAGAGGGGTGATTCTAGGCCAGCTTGGCCAACTACCTTTACCTCTCCTTGGAATTCCTGTGTTGCAAGGGATACTTAAGGATGACTGAGTAACTGGCACAATCATTTAATCTATTTAACAAATACATATTAAACTTCTACCACAGGCCAGATGTTGTCTGGGGTTACAGCAACAACTCCCCCCCTCACCACCTCCCCCAAAAAATAAAAAAATCTACATAGGACACATGGAAATTACATTCTACAGGGGAAGAAGGAACTCCAGAAATAAGACACACAATAATAATAAAAAGTATAACCAAAACTAGTTTGGCTCAGTGAATAGAGCATTGGCCTGCGGACTGGCTTACAACACTGAGGAGCAGTGGAACGCAGGGAACTGCAATACTGTCTGGACTGAGAAACAGGCATACCAAACAGAATAATAGAGGAAGTGAATGACCTTCACTATGGCACATTTTTTCTGCTAATTTTTAATTTTATTTTCATTTTTTGCAGCTTTTACTTAAGAAACGAATATTTTCTTTTTTCCTTACTTGATTTTACCTGTTTAATTATTACATTTTTAGTTTTAATCAGCATTATTACTACTGCTATTTTACCTTTTTTGTTTCCTTTTTCTTTTTTTTCCTTTTTTATTTTTATTTTTTTGATTAAATTATTATCTGTGTACATATCTTACCATTTCCCCCCTCCCATTCACACCCTCCCTCCCCAGAGTTTTGTATCCATTGACAATCCTTGTCAAGATACCAATGTATATTTCACAGAACTAGAACAAGTAATCCAAAAATTTATATGAAACCACAAAAACAACAACAAATAGCCTCAGGAATATTGAGAAAGAAGAATAAAGTTGGGGGTATCAAACTGTGGTATCAAACTATACTACAAGGTCATAGCAATCAAATAGTATGTACTGGCATAAAAACAGACATATAGATCAATGGAACAGATCAGATAGCCCAAAAATAAACCCATATCTATATGGTCAATTAATATTTGACATAGGAAGCAAGAACATACAATGGGGTAAAGGCAGTCTATTCAATAAATGGTGTTGGGAAAATTGTAGAGATATATGCATAAAAATTAAAGTAGACCACCTCCTTACACCATGTACAAGAATAAACTCAAAATGGGTTGAAGATTTAAGTGTAAGACTTGAAACCATAAAATTCTAGAAGAAAACAAAGGCAATAAAATATCTCACATTTCTCATAACAATATTTTTTTCTGATATATCTCCTCTGGCAAAGGAAACAAACAAAAAATGAGACTACCTCAAACTGAAAAATTTTTACATAGAAGTACTTTTTCTTCAAGAAAGCCTCCTGGCTATCTATGGTATGAAATACTACAATTTTCTCTGCATCTCCAGACAGAAGAGGGTTACCTCTGACCTGCAGTACCCTGGTTTTTGAAGGAGCTTATACTCTTCCCTTTCTTTTCTTTTTTAACCCTGAGAATTAGCATTGACATTTCACAAGGGATAATATCATTTTTTCCCTGAAAGTTTTTCTCTATGGCTTCAATTCAGTAGCAATCCCCAGAAGTTAGCAAAGCTGGATCCAGTGAACATCTTGTGGCTCAATATCCTTGGAAGGGAAGGGAAGGGAAGGGAAGGGAAGGGAAGGGAAGGGAAGGGAAGGGAAGGGGAGGGGAGGGGAGGGGAGGGGAGGGGAGGGGAGGGGAGGGGAGGGGAGGGGAGGGGAGGGGAGGGGAGGGGAGGGGAGGGGAGGGGAGGGGAGGGGAGGGAAGGGAAGGGAAGGGAAGGGAAGGGAAGGGAAGGGAAGGGAAGGGAAGGGAAGGGAAGGGAAGGGAAGGGAAGGGAAGGGAAGGGAAGGGAGAGATTGGTTGCCTTCCACATATGTTCCTACCGGGATTTTAACCTATGACTCTTTAGTGCACAGGAAGACACTCTGAGCCACACCAGCCAGGCCTCTCCACTTTTGTTAAAACTTACAAAATTGAATGATCTGGAGTTTCTTCTTGGATCATTTAAAATAAACTAAAACTGAACTTAAATAATTTTCCCATGTTTTTTCCTCACTATAGATAGAGGTCTCTCAAGGCTCTTGTGAGGAACTGCTTGAGGTAATAATGGGTGCAAAACTGTTTTGTGAAATTACAAAGCATTCCATGTGTGCAAGCTATTATTGAAAGGAAGCAGAAGGATGAATTTAAATTCCAAGATCCCCTGAAAAATGTGTGAAGTGGCCCCATTTAGATTGTCACCCTCACTGTGAATTTACAGACCATTTAGCAATTTCTCCAAATACTCACACTGGTTCCCTGGGTGACATCCTTTTCCTGGTCTACGGGGAGCAGGGAGAGGCTAACTCTCCCAAGCCTGGCCCAGTGGACAGCAGCAGTGCCAGGGAGGAAGGGGCTCCGTTGCTAGGAGATAAGCAAAAGTGGGCAGCCAGCTTCCAAGCAGGTTAGAAAGGATTTTAAAAGCCTATTTCCATCTGCTTGTGCTAGAATTGAAATTCTCTTCAGGCTCCAACCACCAGTGATACAATCTGCTTACATTACTGGTATTAAAAGGCTCTTGGTTATTTATTGTTTCTCCCTCCCACAGGGCCTAGAAAGGCGGGCACTTAAAACAAAAAGGAGGGTGGAGGAGTTGCTGGAGTCCATAGCAGAAACTGAGAAGTGATAGCAAGAATTAACCCGAGCATATCTGATCAAGACCCCTAAGCTCCAAAGCGAAAATAATTGTGCCAACGTTATGTTAAATTACAGCACATCTTCCATTGCTTCTAAGTACATTAAGGCAGGTGGCTACACAGCAGTGAAAGTGTTTTTTTCAAATCTAAGAGAGGTATGTCAAGCGAGTCTTTTCCTCTGGAGTTTATCTTTACAGAAACAGCAAGACATGTGTTTCTGGGCTAATTGAATGAGGTTGATACTGTATTTAAGTTTTCCCTTTGAGGATTATGAAAATAATGTAATTTCCACATTAAGAATTGTTTGTTTGGTTTGGTTGGGTTTTCTCAAGTATGCAGCACACAGAAGAAATCAAATGCTTTTCAAATTCTGTAAGCTTTCAGCAACGTTTACTGATGTGTATAACTGCCTAGAACAGAGCATTGAAATCAGGAGACATCCGCCGAAAAGGTAGTAGAATTATTGGTACATTTAGAGTCATTTATGGTTTGAGGCTTGACAGCCTGTGCCTTGTTATTGCTAAAACACTGAGGGTAAAGCAGCTATGCTGATTCATCATGAAGAAAGAAGCTTGCATGGCACATGAAAATAAACCATCTCTGAAGAGGTTCCAGTACCATGAGCAGACATGCTTTATTTGGTTAACACATGATGTCTAATGACAAAACAGTTTCAGTATTTACAGAGATACTCTAGCTTCCAGCCTGCTTTTATAGGCAGTTTGGGGGGAGAGAGGGGCGGGGGAGAATCCAGTGGGCGCCATAATTAGTTGAGAAAAGAATGATTTGTGAGAAAAGAGACATGCGTAGGACAGTGCATATTAAATGGAGGTGAAGAAGAAAGCAGACCTGAGATCTGAGAAAAACATGCAAGGAAAAAGACTGAAAAACCTTCACTGGCTAATAGAATGTGTGAGGGACACAGTGATAAGCTGATTTTCACAATTGCACAGCAAGGTAGGGAGATCATGATAACATGCATATAAATGAGAGACAACTGAATCTCATGTGTTTCTGCCTCTAACTCAGGGAATGAAGTGTGTAACATGCATATAAATGAGAGACAACTGAATCTCATATGTGTTTCTGCCTCTAACTCAGGGAATGAAGTGTGTAAGCACTAGAGTCATTTCCCCTAATTTTTCCATTGTATAAAATTGAAATCTGTATTTTGTATATGGAGACTATTTTAATCAGCAGAATGATTATGGGCTTTGGGGTTACACCGACCTGAGTTCATTTCCTATTTCTCCATTTACTAATGAGGGAATTAAGCAAGATATTTCCTCCTCTATAACACAAGGGAGGTGCTGCCTTCCTCTGGTGTGACAGTTTTTTGGGGGAAAGCCCAATGATTCTGTGTTCACTCCAAATTCAAATACCTGGGAGAGACACTCTGATTGGGAACTGTGACTGACAGGGGCAGGGCCCTGTGATTTCTAGCTTTTCTCAGAACCACATAATGTGAGGGATGGGCATTCCAAGGGGAAAGAAGACTGGCAGACAAAACATGATCAAAACAACTTGAAAGGCATTTTTTGACAACTTAGGTCGAAGACCAGCTGTAACTGTACTCCTTTGAAAATTTATGATAAATTGGTGGTTTTGCAACTCAAAGAAACATGACTATAGGATTTGGTTTACCCTGACAGACTAAGGAGACCCAGGGATGTGTCATCAGATGGTTCTTCAGTTTGTTTGTTTGTTTGTTTGTTTGTTTGTTTGTTTTCAGAGCCAGCCTAAATATCTAAATACCTATACTATCTCAGAGGCCTAAAGGACAGGCCAAAGTCCTCTACTGGACAGTGGAGCCTACAGAGTCAAGTTTTTCTGGGAAATGCCATCTACCCTTCCTCAATGAATAAACATGATTCTGTAGGCCTGGCTACTCCCTTCAAAGATTCAGCTTTAAGAATGCTGAGTCTCTTGGACAAATGAATAAATCAGAACAGGTACCAGCTCTCACCAAGTGCTGCATTCAGGCCTGGTTAGCAGGTGGGATCTCAGCTCACTTGTTTTTTTTCCTTTCAAACAGCACCAGAACCTATCAGAAGCAATTAAGTTTAGGCTAAAAGGTGCCCTGGGGCCAGCCTGGCAAGGGGCTGTAATTGAAAGTCAAGGGAGGAGGCAGCTCTTTGGCTGTCTGCTCTGTGGGGGCAGAATGTGTACTCCTGGATCATCTGAACACCAGAAGGGGAGCAGGCTATGAGGTCCCCCTGGAAAGAAGACAGCTGTCTGCCCAGGTTCAGGTCACTATGGCAGAAGTCTAGGTCTTTTGGGCTCAAGCTTCTCTACCTATTCATAACTAGCCACTTTATCAGTAGCTGAAGGTGCTTCTAAAATGAGTCTCATTTGTCCCTCTCTCCCCCCATCCCCAGCATGGGTCTGACTAACTCTTTTTATGCCTAAGGGAGCAGATTACCAAATAAATTATCTATGTCTATAGAGATAATATAGGCATTATCCAGATGCATAAGAGGATGATAGTTTTATCCTTCTTAGACAGGTGGAAACCCAGAAAGGCCACCATGATAGCTAATTTTATGAGTCAACTTGACTGGTCATGGTGTGCCCAGATTAAACATCATTTCTGGGTATGTCTCTGAAGGTATTTCTGGTAAAGATTAGCTTTGGAATCAGGGGACTCAGTAAAACAGATAGCTCTCCCCAGCATTACTGAGCACCATCCAGGTATTGGGGCCCGGGTAGAACAAAAGGCAGAAAAAGGAATTTTTCCCTTTTATCCTGCCTCATTGCTTGAGTTGGGACATCTCGTTTCATCTTCTCCTGTCCATGGACTGGGATTTACACCACGGCTCCCTTGGTTCTCACACCTTGGATTTGCACTAAACTACACCACTGGCTTTCCTTAATCTCTAGATCACAGACAGATCATGGGACTTCTCAGCCTCCATAATCACATAAGCTAATTTCTCATTTTGCATAATACACACGCACACACACACACAAACACACACACTTAACCCTTGAGCAATATGGGGAATGCTGACACAGTCAAAAATCCACATATGCCTTAGCTGGTTTGGCTCAGTGGATAGAGTTTTAACCTGGGGTCTGAAGGGTCCCAGGTTCAATTCCAATCAAAGGCACATGCCCGTGTTGTGGGCTTGATCCTTAGTAGACAGCCAATAATGATTCTCTCTCATCACTGATGTTTCTATCTCTCCCTCTCCCTTTTTCTCTAAACTCTCTCTCTCTCTCTCTCTCTCTCTCTCTCTCTCTCTCTCTCTCTCTCTCTCTCTCTCTCCATATATATACTCCACATATAACTTTAGCAGCCTTCCAAAAAATACTGTTTTCTATCCAGGGCAGATGCAAAACCAGGAGATATTTACTGAAAAAAAAATCTGCATATAAGTAGAACTATGCAGTTGTCTGGTGAACTCTGGTTAATACAACCATTCTCTCAGTTACCTTGAAAATTGTATGTAGGGTTGTAAGCCTTCTAGCTCTGTTATAAGCTACACTATTGCATTCCCAAAAAGCTAAAACCTCCTTTTTGTGCTAACCAAGTTTGTCACAAATTTATGCTCAAGGTGCTGTGTGCAGACTTGTGTTCATGTCATAGACTGATCAGGAAGGGTACTATAATACTTTAGGGGAGCAGATTGGTGGAGAGGTACTGAGGGCCAAGTCAAGTGTGATCTGGAAAACAAGTTATGAGATTCTCGAGCTAAGAGGAAAACATTTGAAAGCAATAATGAGGAAGTCATAAACAAAGAGAACTAAATCATTTACAAAGAAGCATTAATTGAAGATGAATCTAAAGTAATAAAGAAACTAGAGAGAGCTGCCATTATGCAAGGGCATGTGTGTGTGTTTTTATTAGTCAAACTAGGTCAGACAGCCATGTAGAAACCGGTTCCAAGCTAAAGAGGGCCCATAGGAGGTTGGGCATGGAGGACACAATCCTAGTTTTAGATCCCAGAGGCTGCAACCAGGGCAGATGGGAGGAAGGGAGCATCTGATATTCTGCCAGCAGCAGGCAGCCACATGGATTCTCAGCCTGTGCTTCAAAAGTCCAAGAATGCATCTGCCCCATCTGAAGTGGCCCAAACTGGTTCTTTCCTGTGTCAGTTGTTATTATGTCATGTTTTGAGTGAAACCAGCTCAGTGCCCTCATCATAATTGGCTTCACCAGGCACTGATGCCCATCAAAGGTAGCCACCCATGAGCCAAACACTGCAACTGCCTCTGAGGTAGTGGGGCATAAAATCTGCCCCATGAGGGCACTTCATGTAGAAAATCCACCTGTTATAGGCTGAATTGTGCTCTTCCTCCCCACCCCGCAATTTATATGTTGAAGCCTTAACCCCTAGTGTCTCAGAATGTGACTGTATTTGGAGATAGTCCCTTTAAAGAGGTAATCAAGTTAAATCAAGGCGGTTAGAGTGGGCCCTAATCCAATTGGACTGATGTTCTTGCAAGAAGAAATTTAGAGACACAGACATACCATGGGAGCCCACATAAAAGAAAGGCCATGTGAGAACACATTGAGAGGAGGCATTTGCCAGCCAAAAAGAGAGGGAGCTTCAGAGGAAATCAAACCTACTGACACCTTGATCTTGAACTTCTAGTCTCCAAAACAATGGGGGGGGGGAATCCTATTGTTTAAGCCACCCATCTTATGGTATTTTGTTATTGCAGACCCAGCATTCTAATATGCACCCAATTCAGTTTTCCCTTTGGGGAAATTAAGTGCAAGATTTGGATCACTCATAGTCCAGTTGGAACTACTGGAATCTAGACTGAGAACACTGTTGTTATGACCCTACATTCTTAACTCTGCTGGCAATCAGTCATCATCAAAGACCAGCTGTCCTAGTCTCTTTGAAAGCCATAATAAGGGAGTTGAAGTGAGAAACAATGAGAATTAAATGACTTCTGAAAAAGCATCAATTAAAGATGAGTATAGAGCAGTGGTCTGCAAACCGCAGCTCACGAGCCACATGCAGCTCTTTGGCCCCTTGAGTGTGGCTCTTCCCCAAAATACCACATGCGGGCACGCACATACAGTGCAATTGAAATTTCATGGCCCATGCCCAGAAGTTGGTTTTTGGCTCTCAAAAAAAATTTCAATCATTGTACTGTGAATATTTGGCTCTGTTGACTAATGAGTTTGCTGACCACTGGCCTAAAGGAACTAAGAAACTAGAGTGAGCTGCCATTTTGCTAGGGCATGTATATGTGCGTTTCTGGTAGTCAAACCAAGTGAAACAGCCATGTAGAAACTGGTTCAAAATTTATAATGCTAGGTTAATAAACAGGAAGCTCCTGAATGGCAAGGCCAAGAATACTGATAAAGAGCTTGGTGTGAGTTGTAGGTTGGGCTGGGCTGGACCAGGCAGAAGCTGACAAAATCCCAGGCCCTCGCCAGGAAAATGAGGCAGTCTATGCATAGAAATATGGGAAGATGAAAGACTGAAAATGTGAACTCAGGTTTATAAAAACACTAAGATATTAATGGGGCTTTAACTAGACTTATAGGCACTTGTGTCCAAAAATCATCTCTGAGCCCAGTGGCTGGATCCACAGAGAGCGGATGTTAGAGTCTCAGGCCACTGGGACCTTGGGAAGTCCCTGGGGTGGAATTTCTCTACTGGATAGAGGTAAGCAGCTCCCGGTGAGGACAGGGCTTGCCCTGGTGGGTTGTTGATTCCAATTCTTAAGGTTGAGTATCTACCTATTCCCTTCCCCTCTCTTTTCACAGAAAAAAATAAATTAAATTTATTTTTCTATAATCAGTCACAAAATAGGGAAGCCACCTATTTGTACACATGTGTGTTTTCCTCTTCCCTACAGACTTGTTTATAAACACATTTTAAAACTGTTTTGGAGAATATTGACATTTTGTTACTTTGCAAAACTGTGTTTTTTCTGGAGAGATGAGAACAGGGAAAAGGGGGATAAACTCCAGTTGCCCTTTCACATGAATTCTGGCAACTGTATAGAAAAGTTAAGAGTGTGCCAAGCATGGTGGACTACTAGGCAGGATCCAGAAAAGGCTCCTTGTGTCTTCCGTGCTCCATATGTGGGCTGAGGGTTGGCTTTGCTCTCCTCTGACTTGATTTGATTTTCTTGTTCTGATCAATGGGAGGAGGGGTCCAGCATGAGGAATCACAAGGGCACGTGGAGGGGCATGCTGGACTGAGTATGGTATCAAAAAGACCAGCCTGTCACTCCCTGCATGGTTTGTCCTTCACCCTGCTCTTCTCCCATTTTCTCAGGGATCTGTTGGTAATTTGTGGAGAACAGATAAAGTATAAGAGTGAAGCTAGCTCTTCTGACCATGTGAACCTGAATTCTAGTGGGGATCCAGAAGAGCGTAGAACTCTTACCAACAGCTAAATTTATTTTTGTTCTGCCTTCCCAGAAAACTAAGATCTCCAGAACTTGCCGATGGTCTTACAGAAAAGAGGCATCCAGCAGGCAATCGGCCTAGCACGAGTTAGGCCTCAGTAGGCAAGCCCTGAAGGACCCCTCTAGGACAGGGAAAGGGGAAGCCTCCCAGGAATAGTCTGCCATGGACTTGAGCTCCTTGACAAGTTCCCTAAAATCACATTCCCTGAAAAAACAAATATGATCCTTATTTGTGGGGATTCCCAAAGGGTTGTTTGTGGTGGTAAGAAAACACTTTTAGGTATATCAACAAGATTCAGAGCAGAATCAAGGTTTTCAATAAGGGAACATTATCTTTCAACTCTGATTAGTTTAGACATTTTTTTCTGCTTGCAAAGAGATAGGTGGGTTGACAGATGATCTCTCTAAAATTCTTGCTGATCTATGCTACTATATTTTCTTTGGGTTGGGTAATATTTTAATTGTACTACTTGAATTTATGATCAAGGAAATGAGTGACTAGTATCTTTGTATCATGTGTTCTACATAAATATGCATTTTATGTATGCATGCTGTGTTATAAATCTGTTTGCCTACTCATTTATTTTTCACTACAGTGCAACAATGTGACCATGCATTTCAAATGACCTAAATAACATTTTTAAGACTTGTATGTATTTCTGTATAGTCATGGAAGAATGACCTCTTTATTTTTAAAAAATATATATTTTTATTGATTTTGTACAGAGAAGAAGGGAGAGAGATAGAGAGCTAGAAACATCGATGAGAGAGAGTCATCGATCAGCTGCCTCTTGCACACCCCCTACTGGGGATATGCCCGCAACCAAGGTACATGCCCTTGACCGGAATCGAATCCGGGACCCTTCAGTCCCCAAGCCAACACTCTATCCATTGAGCCAAACCGGTCTCAGTAGAATGACCTCTTTAAAAGCCCTGTCTCCTTTAGCAGCGATTTATTTGAGGGTTCCCACTGGACTGCACTGGTTCCATGTGTTATAAGGATATGTGAAAGGCTGAGTGTAGAGTTATTTAAATTATAGTTTGTTAGAGGAGTACTGGGAAGCTTCAGTGCTGTGGGAGCAATAATCAAAATCCAGAAGGTAGCTGGTAGCGTATCACACTCAGGCACCAAAGCCAGGGGACTCAGAGACCACCTGCCAGGATGCCACCACAGCTCCTCTGCCTCCTCTACAAGAACCAGATTTCATAGTTGAGGGACATGACTGAAAATATCCTGATCATTTGTCCTAAACTTCCAAAGAGCATATAAACACACACTAGCAAGAGGCAGTATGTACAGAAACTAGTAAGAGGATAGCAAAGCATGGAGAAAAGAAGGAAGAATTTTCACTACAAAGAAATCCGGACTTAGGTAAGAAGATGAGGTGTGTACAAATAAAATAAAAAAATAAAAAAAATAAAAAGAAGAGAAAGAGAAAGTTATTCCAGCAGGATGTTATAGTACAAAAAGCCCAGAGGGCTTGGCCACCGTTCACCAGTTGCTGGCTGTTTTATCTTGGAAAGTTACTTTATCTCTTTCACCAGCAGTTCCTTGCCAGTAAAAAGGTGGAAGGAGAAAAGCAACCAAACGCTATGAGCAAATACTTTACATAAGTGGCTTCACTTAAGTTCAGCCTCATGGAGGAGATATTATAGTCCCCATTTTACAGATGAGGACTTGGAGGTTTAAAGAAAAAAGGCAATTTTCCAGAGGAAGCTTCAAAGCTATACCGTTTAATAATGTGGATTTTGTAATCAAAGAAAACATGATAATTTTAAGAGAAACATCAAAAGGGCTTTATTCAAAGTAATGTCCACATATTTCCCCCATCTTTCTGATAATTTGTGGATACTGTCCCAATAGAACTTTTCTTATTTTGAGACAAACTATTCAGAGACCAAATTTTCCACTTCTTTGTACGTTTTAAAGTGCTGCTCAGAAAGTGCTTGTGCCATCCATTGGAACAAGTGATAATCTGAGGAGCAAGGTCTGGTGAATACGGCAGGTGGGTTAATACTTTTTTAGGCAAGATCTTTTAACATAACTGGCTTTGAAATTAAAGTGTGATGATGCATTATTATGAAGCAAAATTATTTTGCCAGATCTTCTGGCACATTCTGGCCAGTTCGAGGTTCAAAGCATGGTTCAGATTGATAATTTATTGTCGGTAGCGATCAGTATTAACAGTTTCACCTGGTTTTAGAAGCTCATAATACACCACACCTTCCTGATCCCACCAAATACAGAGTATTATCTTCTTTCTGAAGCAATTTGGCCTTGCAGTTGATGTTGATGGTTGACCTGGATCAGCCAATGATTTTGTGTGTTTGGGATTCTCAAAATAAATCCATTTTTTATCACCAGTCACAATTCAATGCAAAAAAGACTTTCTTTTGTGCAGTTAAAGCAACATTTTACTGATGACTTTTCAGTTTTCCATTTGTCTTTTGTTTAATTGATGTGGCACCCATTTTTCTTCCTTTAAAATCTTTCCCATTGCTTGTAAATGATAAAAATTGTTTGCTGAGCAACATTTGATCTTTCTTCAAGTGGTTTTTGAGTTGGACATGCATCTTCATCCAATAATGCTTAAAATTGTTGGTTTTCAAACTTTTTGGGTTGACCTGGACGTTCTTTGTCTTTCACATCGAAATCATAATTTTTAAGGCTTTTAAACCAGTGTTCACAAGTATCTTGTGATAGAGCATGTTCACCATAAACTACCCATAGTACACAATAACTTTTTCTTCAAAATAAAGTAATGAGCTAAACTTCCCACAAATGTTCTTTTTTTGGCATGAAATTTGACCTTTTTAAGCATAAAAATATCTATGATGTTAACACCTTCACAAATTTGACATATGAAGTTTTGAAGCTTGCTGTCAAATCAACAAAATAGCATGCATATCAAATTGCACATATATCAATATATGTGTAACTCCCATCTATTGAAAAAAATTCACATTATTAACTGGTACACCTAGTAAATGTTCTCCCAAGGTTCAACATGGCTAATATATTGCTGAGAGGGTTGATGAATTCAGACCTACCTGACCAGGTCTGAACTCTTGCCACAATATTAACAATCCCACGCCCTATATCACAGAAATGAGAGTTCAAAGGACATAGTGTATGTAAAAGCACTTTGACAACTGAGAAATGCTAAATAGATGTAAATAACTCATATTTTTTAAAAGTCAAATCTCTTTTTTTTTTTTTTTTTACTGCTTATCTGAAATTTAATAAGAGCATCACAGGCCATCTATGAAGAATACTGTTGCAATAACTGGTCTATGATTTTCCACCATTGGGTTTTCTCCTCCTCTGACAACAAAAGAAGAAACCTTTTCCACCACAAGCCAGGTAAATGCCACTGAAGACCTTGCTCTCTGAACTTGACTTCTATGATAGTATGATTTGATAGGCTTAAAAGCATTTTTAAAGTTTTTCCCTTTAAGAGAAGGAAAAAGAAACATGTTTTTGAACTTCCCAGTATGTGTCCCTTTGTTTTTTGTTTGTTTGTTTGTTGTTTTGTTTTTTAATATATTTTATTGATTTTTTTTGCCCCCCTCCCTCCCATACATACCCTCCCTCCCCAGAATTTTATGTCCATTGGTTGTACTTATATGCATGTATACAAGTTCTTCGGTTGATCTATTATCTCCTCCAGATCTCCCTCCCCTCCCTGCTGTAATTTGACAGTCTGCTTGTTGCTTTACTGTCTCTATATCTATCTTTTGGTTCATCAGCTTATAATGCTCTTTATTATCCATAAATGAGTGAGGCCATGTGGTGTTTCTCTTTCATTGATTGGCTTATTTCACTCAGCATGATGTTCTCCAATTCTATTCAGGGTGCTGCAAATGATGAGAATTCCTTCTTTTTATGGCAGTATAGTATTCCATTGTGTAGATGTACCATGGTTTTTTGATCCAATCATCTGCTGACGGGCACCTAGGCTGTTTCCAAATTCTGGCTATTGTAGATTGTGCTGCTATGAACATAGGGGTGCATATATCCTTTCTGATTGGTGTTTCTAGTTTCTTGGGATATATTCCTAGAAGTGGGATTACTGGGTCAAATGGGAGTTCCATTTTCAGTTTTTTGAGGAAACTCCACACTGTTTTCCACAGTGGTTGCACCAGTCTGCATTCCCACCAGCAGTGCACAAGGGTTCCTTTTTCTCTGCAACCTCGCCAACACTTGTCGTTTATTGATTTGTTGATGTTGGCCATTCTGACAGGTGTGAAATGGTACCGCATTGTTGTTTTGATTGCATCTCTCGGATAATTAGTGACTTTGAGCATGTTTTCATGTGTCTTTTGGCCTTCCTTCTGTCTTCTTTTGAAAATATTCTATTTAGGTCCATTGCCCATTTTTTAATTGGATCATTCATCTTCCTTTTATTTAGTTGTATAAGCTGTCTGTAGATGTTGGAGATTAAACCTTTATCAGTGGTAACATTTGCAAATATGTTCTCCCACACAGTGGGCTTTCTTGTTGTTTTGTTGATGGTTTCTTTTGCCATAAAAAAGCTTTTTATTTTGATGTAGTCCCATTTGTTTATTTTCTCTTTAGCTTCCATTGCCCTAGGGGTAGTATCAGTGAAGAAGTTCTTTTGGCATACGTCTGAGATTTTGCTGCCTGTGGGTGCTTCTAGTATTTGTATGGTTTCCCGTCTGATGTTTAACTCCTGTATCCATCTTGAGTTTATTTTTGTGTATGGTGTAAGTTGGTGATCTAATTTCATTCTTTTGCATGTATCTGTCCAATTTTCCCAACACCATTTATTGAAGAGATTGTCTTGACTCCATTGTATATTTGTGCCTCCTTTGTCAAATATTAATTGAGCATAGTGATTTGGGTTGATATCTGGGTTCTCGATTCGATTCCATTGATCTATATGTCTGTTCTTGTGCCAGTACCAGGCTGTTTTGAGAACAGTGGCTTTGTAATACAGTTTGAAGTCTGGTATTGAGATCCTTCCTACTTTACTCTTCTTTCTCAGGATTGCTGTGGCTATTAGGGGTCTTTTATTGTTCCAAATGAACTTTTGGAGAGTTCTTTCTAGGTCAGTGAAATATGCCGTTGGTATTTTAATGGGGAGTGCATTAAACCTATAGATTGCTTTAGGGAGTATGGACATTTTGATGATGTTGATTCTATCAACCCATAAACATGGTATGTTCTTCCATCTCTTTACATCTTCCTCTATCTCTTTTTTCAGTGTCGTGTAGTTTTCCGCATATAGGTCCTTTACTTCCTTAGTTAAATTTATTCCTAGGTATCTTAATTTTTTTGGTGCGATGGTAAATGGAATTGCTTTTTTAGTCTCTGTTTCTGTAATTTCACTGTTGGTGTATAGAAATGCCATGGATTTTTTTGTGTTAACTTTGTATCCTGCTACATTGCCAAATTCATTTATTAAGTCAATTAGTTTTTTAATGGAGTCTTTTGGGTTTTTTATGTACAATATCATGTCATCTGCAAATAAGGATAACTTTACTTCTTCTTTTCCAATTTGGATGCCTTTTATTTCCTCCTCTTGTCTAATTGCAAAGGCTAGTACTTCCAATACTATGTTAAACAGGAGTGGCGAGAGTGGGCATCCCTGTCTTGTTCCTGTTCTTAGAGGAAATGGTTTTAGTTTTTGCCCATTGAGAATAATGTTGGCTATGGGTTTATTATATATAGCTTTTAGTATGTTGAGGTATGATCCTTGTACTCCCACCTTGTTGAGAGTTTTTATCAGGAAAGGGTGTTGGATTTTATCAAATGCTTTTTCTGCATCAATTGATATGACTATATGATTTTTATCTCTCAATTTGTTTATGTGATGTATCATGTTTATTGATTTGCGGATATTGTACCATCCTTGCATTCCTGGGATAAATCCTACTTGGTCGTGGTGTATAATTTTTTTTTAATATATTTTATTGATTTTTGTACAGAGAGGAAGGGAGAGAGATAGAGAGCTAGAAACATCAATGAGAGAGAGTCATCGATCAGCTGCCTCTTGCACACCCCCTACTGGGGATATGCCCGCAACCAAGGTACATGCCCTTGACCGGAATCGAACCCGGGGCCCTTCAGTCCACAAGCCGACGCTCTATCCATGGAGCCAAACCAGTCCCGGCAGTCATGGTGTATGATCTTTGTGTTGCTCTGCTGGAGCTGATTTGCTAGAATTTTGTTGAGGATTTTGGCATCTATGTTCATGAGGGATATTGACCTGTAATTCTCTTTCATTGAGTTGTCTTTATCTGGTTTTGGTATTAGGGTGATGCTGGCTTCATAGAAGGAGTTTGGAAGTGTTCCTTCCTCTTGAATTTTTAGGAATAGTCTGAGGAGGATAGGTTTTAGTTCTTCCTTGAATGTTTGGTAAAACTCTCCTGTGAAGCCATCTGGCCCTGGGCTTTTTAAAAGTCAAATCTCTTTAGACAAGCTGTGATGAGATCGTGGAAAATCATGGTTCAGATAAATGTTCTCAAGGATGCGCCTTCCTAGATTACCAACAGTAATAAAGTATGTTAATGACTGAAAAAGCTTTTAATGGTGGGTTGGGGTAGATATCCTGTAAGGTCCTGCCAAGTCATTATTTCTGATAATCAGGAATGTTATCAAAACAGTAAGAATATAGCCCTGTGATGAATCTAACCTCAGAGAAAACTGAAAGTCAGCAAAATGTTTCATTTTTTGCCTTGCATTTCATTTCTCTGCTCTTACCTTTCACTTTTAATCCTCTTTCCAGGCAGTCATCATTCTCAAGGCTATCCTTAGGTTATGTGTACCACAGAGAAAAGGGCTTTGATAAAAGAATGCAGACTAAGTGAGAGAAAGGTCACATTTTACTGTTGGCTCTAGCATTGAGGGCTATGTGGTGTGGGATGTTGTCATTTAAACTGTCTGGATTCTAGATTTCTCATCAATAAGATGAGAAAACCTGCTTTGAGATATCATTGTAGGAATGAAACAATGTGACATGTAAAGTGCCTAGTAGGCAGTTTGAATCCTGTTTATAAGTGTTGTTTCCCTTCAATCTCTGAATGCAGTGACTGTTAGCAGAGTATGATACTCTTCCAAGAAACGTCTGTATACTTTAAAAATAATACCTAGAGAAAGAAATTCAGTACAAAGTAAAAACTAGTTCAATGGTAGATTATCTTCCTACAGCAAAATATCTGGGTAGAAGAGATAAATTGGGGGTAATGAGAGCAGAATATGGGTAGATGGGACTTCCCTGGGTTTCTCCCAGTTTAATCCATAACACGTGCCCTTCTAGCATTATACATAAAAGACCATCATAGGTTTGACAATATAAGAATATTTCCTTACTTGACTTGATTAAATTTCAATTACTAAAACTAGTTTTTTGAATACTAGAGAAGTTTAATAAAAGATTGCTGCATATGGGCAATCAGATAAACCCGAAAAATTGTTTATCATTTATATAAAGGAAACATTCTAAGAATCCAGACTTTGTCCAGAATTGGACAATCCATGGCTACAACAAGTTATTGACAGGTTTAACAAACATTAGTCTGGGCAAAGGAGAAGTTTGGAGATGAATGCCTGTCTCCTTTCTTCTGAGAGGGTACCATCCAGAAAGAAATGGACAATCTGATTGTGGAAGCCAGAATTTCTTTCGATTTTAGTAATCTTTTATGTACTGTGTTTACTTTTTTTAAATTGAATTCATGATGACATTGCCAATAAATGTAATGTATTTACTTTTAATAAGCTGGTACTGCCAAGGAACCTGAGACTTTCTTCTTACATATGTAAAGAACAGGAGTTTTTCTCTGTTTTGTTTACTGCTATATATCCAGTTACTAAAAGGGGGCCAGAATATAAACATTTGGGAAACAAAGGTGATACTGACAAGAAGCAATTCTTCAGATGCACATTAGAGTGAATTTTAATTAATTAATTAATTAATTAATTAATTAATTTTTTGTTAAATTATTTGTTCTACTGTTTACATATCTCCCTAATATACATAATTTGTCTTTTAAAAAATCACAGAGCAAATTACTTTATATATTTATAATTAGAAATGGAGTAGCTTTAGCATTCAACAATAATAATTTTGGTTTTAGGGTGTTTTACCCCTATAAAAGTACTAAATCTGCATGTGGGGTGGGGCTCAGGAAGAAGAGGGGGTAATATAAAAATTGGTTTAAATAATTTATATGCCTACTTCAAATGTTTTGTATCTCATTTGTGTAGCATTATATATATACACACAATATTTTATAAATAGTCTTTATCTCATAACTATCTAGAAATATGTACTTCCTTAAAAAGCATTTTTAAAAATTAGACAGGATGTTGAAAAACCAGATTCTCTGGTTCCATACCAGATGCCTGGAAAACCTATTATAACTTTGTCAGTTCATATAGCTCTTACTCTAAAAAACTTTGAATTTGTTTTGTGCCACTATGTAATGACTGCAGGGGGAGAGGGAAGGAAAGGTGAGAGATGCCAACCAAGCAAGTCCCAAGTAGAAGCCTTCCCACAGCTGTGGTAAGGCAGCTACCAAAGCCAAAAGAGGGGAGCCCCAAAGCAGTGGCAAACCTGACAACGAGGGCAGAGGCTATGTCCTAATTCTTAGTGTCCACATTCCAAAGACAGCATCAGGTCCACAGCTGTCTAGCCAGCAAGGCTAGACAAGTATTAAACTCAATAAGGAACAGACAGATCACAAACCAGGAAGAATTTGAGCTGAGCTGTGATCAGCCATCTCCAGCTTATGGTTAGTCACTGAGGCCTCTAGGGGCCCATCCCTCAGAGTTAAAGGTATTGGTGGAAGATGAGCACATTTGTAAATTTTCCTTTTGTGCTATTTTAGGATCCATTTAAGAATAGTGTTGGATCATTAGACCCACCACTCTCAGCAAGTCCTGAGCGGATGGGAGCAGTTAGATCTCTCTTCTAAAGAGATGGCTATGCATGGGTCCTTGCCTTAGAAAGATGGCTGGGTTTGGTTGAAGAAGGGTGCCCAAATAGGGAGGATTAAGGTGAGCCTTGGTTTCTGAGTAATAGGCAACAAAGGAAGTCAAAGAAACAGAAGTAGGAATTGGCAGATTAAATTAGTAAAGTAGTTTAAGTGAATTATGGAGACTGGGCCAGAGTTGGTACAAGAAGGTAAAGAAGACACTAACAAGATTGTGACTTTCAGAGATAATATTGGATGTTGTCCAGTCTCCTGGGGTAGGGGTGAGAACCCCAGAAGGTGGGCTTACATAGTAATAGATGGCTACTCCTTCTAATGTTTTTACTGAGGGGACTTTATATATTTGGGGGCAGAACTGAATTCAGAGTGGTATGGATAAAGGATAATAGAGAACTGCTAATAAGAGAAGCACGTGCTTATGTAGGTGATGATGTCTGGGGGTATTTCTGTGTGGTATGGATATTATCCATGCCTGTGGTATGGATATTACCACAGGCAACAAAGGAAGTCAAAAAAACAGGAAATGTTTTGACAGGTGATGTCTTTGACAGATGATGTTTGGAGGTATTTCTGTGTGGTATAGATATAAACTCTCTCTTTCCTTCCTTCTCTCTACTTAGTGAGATCTTCAGCAAAGTTTGTATTAATTACTGATGTTTTTTGTGCTAGCAGATGAGGTTGGGAATAAAAAAGGTGCTGTGTCTGGTGAAAACAGCACACACATGGTAACAGTCTGATGGAACAGATAGCTCCCTCTTAGCCCTTTGAGCCCTGTTCCTGGGATGAGACTGAACTAGGGTGTCCAGCTGCTTTCCTGGTAGATACAAATGTTCTCTATCATAAGAAAGATGAGGTCTCACAACCACTTTTCTGTATTTTTCTGTATTCCTCCAATAGAGCTAGGACATTTAGCAACTTTTCCATGAAAGTATTCAAGCTCCTTATCTTTTTTTTTTTTTTTTTTTTTTTTTTTAGAATTTAAGCTTTATTATTTTTAGGGGAGGGTGGCAGGGGAGAGATCCATGTGAGAGAAATATCAACCAGCTACCTCCCCAGGAGCTCCCAACCGGAGGTTGAACCTGAAACTGGCTGGAATTGATCCTCCCATCTCCTGGTATATGGGATGATACTTCAACCAACTTAACCATATCAACCAGAGCCAGGCTCCTTCTCTTGATTTACTGGGATATCTTTTGGTGTCAGTGAGCTGAATGTGGAGTTGGAAATGTGGTGAACATGCTGGAGAGAGGCAACTGGTTTTTTAAAAGTGTTAGGTGATTTTCATTACTTCAAGGGCTCACAGTGGGCTCCTTCAATTATCATTTGGACCATTTATATATGATGGTTTTGTTTTTTGTTTGTTTTTGGAGTTTTGTTTGTTTGTTTGTTGTTTTGCTCTAATGAGAATATACTCTCTAGATAAAAAGGAATACATAGTGATAATATCTTCCAGACTGAAATTAAGTACTAGTAAATAAAGGAACAGTCCTTTTTAAGTAGATGTTCCAATGTTAGTGGCTTTTATTTTTCTGTGTGTGTGCCAATAAGTTGTGTTTAGCAATCAAGGAATAGAACACATTTATTCTTTCCCCCATAGCCTTCTCCCCAGTCCATGCAAAACAAATTGGAGTGAAACAACACCATCTGCTCATTTCATACTCAGTGATAAAGCACATCAACTCCAAGGTTAGGAAGTCCAAACTCAAAAGACACTCTTCTAGTTATGCAGGGGGGAAAAAAGCCTCCTGAAAGCAGAAACTCTATAAGATTAGAAGAGGCCAATATTTCTCAAAACATGACATTACAAGGGCTGAGCTGATGAGGGCTAAAAAGCCAAGGGCTTTCTTACAGGGGTGTCACATGGAACTTTACTTAAGTGGCAGAAAGTTCTTGCATTTTCATGATTTGTGGCTGCTACTTTAAATGAGGAAAATATCAGTAGAAAAAGACCATCATAATCACCAGAGATCTTGCATCCCAGGGATGAGAAGAAGACAATGAAATAGAAATATGTCACATTCAATTTCAGAGCCTTATTTTATTTCTATATTTTTCTTTGCTATAGCAACTGCTTTTTTTTTTTTTTTTGCAATCACTTAAAAAAATCCAAATCCCTAATTAAGTTCCATTATTCTATTCAGAGATGATGCTTTGAATTAGAGAGTAAATTCAGTCATTTGAGTCTAACCCTATTTATTTTACTCCGCCAAGCTCTGGGTTCAGAAGTAAAGATAAGGAAGGGTTTTTATGCCTCCAGAGATTAGAAGGATGGCAGGCATTTCGCTTTGACAGCAAATCTTAAGCTTCACACAGTTCTAACTAGCCACCCTTTAAATAATGCTGCTCCAGAGGCCCCCTGGAACAATAAGTAGCTGAACTTGTTTTAGAGACCAGACTCTTGCAATATATAGTCTTTAAAAAAAAATTGAATTTCATGCCATGGGTACAGCATGCCTCACGGGTATGTGCATTGGTCATTTATGATCTCCTGAAAGAAACAGGAGAATAATATAAAAGAGTAAATTGTCACATGCTAAGTACCAAACAAGTATACATAATGTAAAATGATACCTCTTTTTATTCATAAAGCTGTTATACCAGAATTTTGAGATTTGATAAACAAGACATTTTAACTTGAATTAATTAATTCATTCAGCCATCGGTTGGTGTGTCCACCTGCCCAACAAACATTACCCCAGTGCCTACAGGGCCAGCTCTCAGAATTACGGAGACAGGAGAGAAACCAAGATGGCAGCCTAGGTAAGCATGTAAGCTGCCCCTCACACAACAATTTCAACATAACAACTAAAAGACAAGAACAGACATCATCCAAAACCACAGGAAAGCTTGCGGAATGGGAAATCTACAACTAGAAAGGAAGAGAGAGGCTCACAAATCAGATTGGGAGCCGCAAAGCGTTGAGGTAGGGAGACACTCGTGAGCAGAGAGGAAGGGATGCCGAATGCCTGGCTGGCGGGAGGGGAAAGGAAGTTCCCGATTGCACTGAACCCTTTCCGACTGCACTGAACCCCAACCCCGGCTGAAACCCCATGGATCCAGGCTCATACGGGTGGAGTCTGAACTGTAGAAAAAGGCACCCAGAGACTCAGAGACTGGGAGACTCAGGGAAGCCGGGAGCAGCAGCAAGCAGGGTTTACAGTCACGCAAAGTAAGTGCGCACAGAGAGGTCTGACCATGGAGGTTGCCACGGCCTCTCCATAGAGGAAGGAGTCAGAAGCTTTAGAATACAGAGACCCAACCCAATTCTGGGTGAGCCTCTGGGGAACCCACATTCCTGCATGGGGAATCTGGACGGTCAGGTGGGAACTCAGGGGAGCACACAAAGGCAGGGCTGACGGGATACTAAGATGTAAGCTCAGCCCTAACACTCTGCCCCATCGAAGCTGAACACAGAGGCTTTTGCAGTTTTGCAAGTCTGATCCTATAAGACTGTCTCCAATACAGAAGGTATCCCAGAGTAGACACAGCTGATATTCACATCCAATGGGCCTGGAGGTTAATTCCTCCCCATGATACCAACAACAATCAAGTCTTAACTACAACAAGGCTGTACACGCAGTACACAAAGGGGAGCATCAAGAGTGTCTACCTCAGGTAACTGGGGAGGCTGACACACCGAGCCATATAGGACACCAAACACACAAAGTCATCCTACCAACTCTGGGAAGCAGCAAAAATGCCAAGACAAGGAAATACATCTCAAATGAAAGAGATGAAGGAGAACAAAAGACTGGATATAGAGTTCAAAACCACAGTTATAAGGTTTTTCAAGAATTTCCTAGAAAAGGCCGATAAATTGAATGAGACCCAACTAGAAATTTAACATATACTGACTAAAATGGAAAATATTATGCAGAGATCCAACAGCAGAATGGAGGAATACAAGAATCAGGTCAAAGATTTGGAATACAAAGAGGCAAAGGACACTCCTCTGGAGAAGCAAGAAGAAAAGAGAATCAAGAAAGTTGAAGATAGTGCAAGGAGCCTCTGGGACAACTTCAAGCATACCAACATCAGAATTATGGGGGTGCCAAAAGAAGAGAGAGTGCAAGATACTGAAAACCTATTTTAAGAAATAATGTCAGAAAACTTTCCCCACCTGGTGAAAGAAATAGACTTACAAGTAGAGGAAGTGCACAGAACCCCAAACAATAGGAACCCAAAGAGGACCACACCAAGACACATCATAATTAAAATGCCAAGGGCAAAAGACAAAGAGAGGATCTTACAAGCAGCAAGAGAAAAGCAGTTGGTTACCTATAAGGGAGCACTCATACAACTATCGGCTGATTTCTCAACAGAAACTATGTAGGCCAGAAGGGAGTGGCAAGAAATATTCAAAGTGATGATTAGCAAGAACCTACAACCAAGATTACTGTATCCAGCAAAGTTATCATTCAGAATTGAAGGGCAGATAAAGAGCTTCACAGATAAGAAAAAGTTAAAGGAGTTCATGACTACCAAACCAGTATTATATGAAATGCTGAAAGGTTTTATTTAAGAAGAGAAAGAAGAAGAAAAAAGATAAAAATTATGATCAACAAATACATATATATCAACAAGTGAATCTAAAAATCAAGTGAAATAAAAATCTGAGGAACAGAATAAACTGGTGACTATAATAGAATCAGGGGCAAAGAAAGGGAGTGGAGTGATAATTATCAGGGGGAAAGGTGTGTGGGGGGGTGCAGGAAGAGACTGGATTAAAATTGCACACCTATGGATGAGGACAATGGTGGGGGGGGAAGGTAAGGGCAAAGGGTGGGACGGGAACAGGGGTGAAAGGGAGCTATGGGGGGTGGGGAAAGGAGAAACAATTGTAATAATCTGAGCAATAAAGATTTATTTTTTAAAAATTACAGAGATAATAAGGCATGGTCCCTGCCCTAGTGGGAGAGGCAGACCCTTGAATCATGCAATCACAGAACTGTGTTTAAGGTGGATAAGTAACCAAAAAGGAGGAAGTAGTTGGCTCTATGAGGTTGGTAATCGAGGGGTATGGGATCCTGGGCAAGAAAAGCTTTTTCTAGAAGAGTTGATATATGAAAGAGGGGTTGAAATTTACCAGGCATGTTCATTCTAATCAGTGGACATAGTTTGACCAGGGGCATAAAAAAGCCCAGGATAGCTAAAGAGCTAGAAACTATGTGATATTGCTTTGGGTCTTGTGTGGCAATATTAGAGAGGAGCCTGGAAAAGTAGACACAAAATATTACAAGCCATTTGTAGACATTTCTCTGTAGACAACAGGCATGGCTAGCAGGATTTCATGATAATATGTTTACTAGTAGAAGCATCTCTATGATGGCTATAAGGAAAATGGATGAGAAGAATAAGAACTGAACAGGAAACCCAAGAAGAGGGCAAATTGTCACTGTGTTCCCACTATATTGCCTTTTTAAAGCTTTGATCCATTTCAGCCTTTGTATTTCTAAACTAAAAAAGCGAATATTAGTCAACCCAGTGTTTTAAATATCATGGATCTTTGATTTTTTTAGTGCATACTGGAGTTCAGCATACAATTGAGTCTGCTTGTGGCCACTTGGCCAATCCAAGGGCTAGGGGAAATCATTAGCTCAGTTTCACCTATAAATCCTTATGCCTCAGTGTTGGGATAAGATAAAGTTATAGTAAACTAATGGCCCGGTGCACAAAATTCATGCACATTAAAAAGGGATTAATTAGAGGAAATATTTTACTATTGCTTTTGCCCTTTCTCTATAATAGAAGTGTCAGAGATGAAAGAAAATTAGTTATATATATATGAAAATCTTTCTCCTGTCAGAGTCTGGGCATGCCATGAGACCCAGAGTCCAGTCCCTGCCCACCCGCAGCACCTCAAAATTGAGTGAGACCCAAACCCAACCAGCCCCATCCCATTGGGTGAGATCCAGACCTGGCCAACCCCACCCTTGTCAAGCCCCACTGAGCAGGAGGCACAGCCTCAGACCCCCCAGCACACCCTCAGGTCCCCTGGCCTGGACAGTGGCACAAACTGAGGTCCCTTGGCCCGGCACCAGGGTGAGTGGTGCAGCCTGATGTCCCCTGGCTGACACCAGGGCAGGGGACACACATTGAGGTCCCTCATCAAGCCCCACCAGGCGGGGGCACAGCCTTGGGTTCCCCGGTGCATGCTGTTTGGAGGCCATAGCCTCAGGTCCCCCAGTTCACCCTCAGGTCCCTGGCCCAGTGCTGGGGCGAGGGGCATGGCCTGAGGTCCCCCATCAAGCCCTACCAGGAAGAAGGCATGGCCTGAGGTACCCTGGCCCGGTGCTGGGGTGAAGGCATGGCCTGATGTCCCCTGTCAAGCCCCACTAGGCAGGGGCACAGCTTCAGGTCCCCTGCCCCATCCCAGCACCACATAGCATCAGGTTCCTGCTTATTGCTTGTTAAAGTTTGCTATGGGAACTCAGCCTCCGCTATGGGTACAGCCATTTTGTGTTACAGAAACCTGGCCTCTACTATGGGCACCACCATATTTGTAATGGTGTGATAGTCAGTTTGCATATTTCCTCTTTATTATGTTAGACAAGTTCAGCTAGAGCAGAGCTAGAAGCCAAGCTTTGGTTTCCTGATTCCGATTATACTGTCCTTCTCCTCTAATTCAACCATGCTGCCTCTTGGAGCTGTGCTTTAGGAGAATTGCTGTCTCAGAGTATAGAAAAATGGGTAAATAATCCATAATGGCCGATCAAGAAAGCTGGGGATATTCAGGGCTGAAGATAGTAATGTTTACTAACAAATACGGGGAGGGGCAAAAGTTGCTTTACAGTTGTGAGTATGTGAAACAGAGTTTGTTCTTGTATTATTATTTATTTTTCATATTAAAAACTGTAAACTTACTTTTGCCTTACTCTGTATCTTTTGGAATAAAAATCAGAAGACAAAAAAATGAACAGTGTGGTACATAGATTATGTTCTAAGTTGAATTGATCCACATTATTGTTCATAGTTGATGAAATATCTGGAACCTGGCACATGTAGACACAAGGAATTTAAATAATATATGAAAGTAAACTAGTGAATGAGTAATAAAGCTAGAAGAAAAAATAAAAAGTCAGTCTATTTTCATTTGTAGCTGATGTACCCTACTTGCAAAGGTAAGTCATTTATACCCTTTCCTTCTCATTGAAATTTTTGTGTTGGCAAAAAAGGATCGTGCAATAATGTTATTTTTAATTTGCTATTTGGTCTATGGATAATTCATTTAAAATTTCAGTATCTTTTGAGGTTATTTTGGGGTCCAAAGCATTGATTGAAATATCAGACTGTTTAACATAGCAGTACATACAGGAAAATGTCGTTCTGTGCAGTTACACACTTCTGGTGGATTCCTTTTGCATTATATCACATTGTATTACATTAACAAGGTTTTTTTTATTGCCATTAACTTTACAATGTAATTATTAAAGTAATCTTCTGATTTTTTCCCCTTAATGTTTGTTTCATTGTGATTAAAAGAGCAAAACTGAATCTTCTGAAGGTATCTGTCAGTTGGCAGAAATAGTAGAAGTTATCCATCCTCACCTTATTTTTGTATTCAAAGTACCACATTTAGGACTAAGAAAGGAATGCATGCTGTTGGTAACCTTATATTTCTCAGTTGTCCTGCTGAGTCTGACAACACAGTAGCCAAACAACTGTACTAATTTCTGGAAACCATTTGTGACATTAATACTTGGCTCGTTGTGAACTCAAATAATTTCATACTGCTAAGAAAGTTGCTTTTATGCAATAAAAGCTCTCAATGATTATGACTTGGGCTAGATTTGTGTTCTACTTACAAATTTCCATTTGGTGTTTCTGTTTTGTTTGAATCAGGACAAAGGTAACTTGGGAATCTTGACTTATTTCCATATTTTTTTTTAATCAATTCAAATAAAAAACAGTCTCAGAAATTACTCCTTATCAATACATCCAGCTGGGAGGTGACACAATGAATATTCCCTTAGGAAAGTTAATTCCCCAAAGTGATTCTTTTCTTCTTCAACTGCCTTTCGCTGGCAAAAGGTTCAAACTGGCAGCCTTAAAGATAGCACTGCAGGGCATGTTTCATAAAGAGAGCATGTTCTTCTCAATGGCTGTCAATCTGTCCCCTCATTTCATTCAGAGGACATGAAATAAATCTTCTGCTCAGATATGTGCTTTGAAAAAGTGGTCATATTATGACTGATATGACTTAAGACTTCACCCAGTGGGAGAAATGGTGACTTGGATTATTTATGTAAGTAAGAGAGGAGAATGGAACCAAGATAACCTAAACAAAATTATTATATTCTTCCTCTCTTAATTTCCTGCTCAATTAAGCTTATCAACATAACATTAAAAATAAGTATTATTTCTAAAAATTTAAAGTATCTCCCTTGCATTCCTGCCTCTAAAGTAAAATCTCCTATATAATGAAGAGGTAATATGCAAATTGACCATCACTCCAACACATAAGATGGCCTCCCCATGTGGACACAAGATGGCCACCACAAGATGGTCAGCAGGGGAAGGCAGGTGGGAGGAATCAGGCCTGCAAGAAAGGGCAGATGGTGGTGATCAGGCCTGCAGGAGATGGCAGTTAGGGGTGACCGGGCTGGCAAAGAAGGACAGTTGGGGGGGATCCAGGCCTGCAGGGGAGGACAGTTTGGGGGATGAGGCCTGCAGGGGAGAGCAGTTGGGGGGAACCAGGCCAGTAAGGGAGGACAGTTGGGAGCAATGAGGCCAGCAGAGGAGAGCAGTTAGGGGCAACCAGGCTGGCAGGGGAGGGCAGTTGGGAGTGACCAGGCCTACACGAGAGGGCAGTTGTGGGGTGGGGGGTGGGAGGGACCAGGCCTGCAGGGGAGAGCAGTTGCGGGGGACCAGGCCTACAGGGGAGGGCAGTTCAGGGTGACCAGGCCTGCAGGGGAGGGCAGTTTGGTAGGACCAGGCATGCAAGGGAGGGCAGTTAGGGACAGCCATGCCAGCAAGGGAGGGCAGTTAGGGCAACCAGGCCTGCAAGGGAGGGTAGATGGGGAGGACCAGGCCTGCAGGGGAGGGCAGTTAGGGGCAATTGGGCCATCAGGGGAGCAGTTAGGCATTGATCAAGCTGGCAAGGGAGTGGTTAGGGGGTGATCAGGCTGGCAGGCAGAAGTAGTTAGGGGCAATCAGGCAGGCAAGCAGGTGAGCTGTTGGGAGCCAACAGTCCTGAATTGTGAGAGGGATGATGAGAAGGATCCCAGATTGGAGAGGGTACAGGCTGAGCTGAGGGACACACACATACACACACACACACACACACACACACACACACACGCACAAATTTCATGCACCAGGCCTCTAATATTATACTAGCTAGGAATCTTTTGGTGGAAAGTGACAGACAACCAATTCAAATTAGCCTGAGCAAAAAGAAAGATTTATTATACCACTACTGGGGCATTTCACAAAATATAAAGTATAGTTGAATAACTGTAGGTACAGAGATGGAGTTGCACCTCAGGAATACCAGGAACTGATGACATTTAAATTTGTCTCATTAACTTGCTGAGATTCTGTTTATCAGCATCATTCTTCTGGGCTAGAAGCTAGTTTTCTCTGTGTGCTGAAAAACACAGTTCCTGGTTTTAAAATTTTAGACCTTAAATCACCAGGATGAAACTGGTCTCAGTCTCTGAGTCAAAGATTCTCTTACAGGTTCAATTTAGGTTAGGCACTCATACATGAACCAATTGATTGTACTAGGTCTATTAGGATACCATAATTGGCCAATCTCAGGCCAGGTGTCCATACCAAACCCAATCAATTGTGCCCATAATACAGGGTTGCATGGTAGCTCCAACAGTAACAAAGTGCTTGGAAGAGAAGGGTGAATGACAGGCACTCCCACAGGTATCCACTACAAATAGGTAAAACAAAAAGAAAAATATTAAAAATAAAAACAAAGCAAAGATATAAAGAAGGTAAAACTCAAGGCCAAAGTCATTCAGCAAAGACAATAATTTTATTTTGATAATAGGTAGGTATTTCAAAATAAAAACAATCATAAAACAACTTATTATCAAAAACATATTAGAAATATAAGGGGAAATAAATTGTGTATCTGTAAAACTAAAGAAATTCCATTAAAAACTATTTAATTGATTTAAAAAAAAAAGAGTTCAATCTATATAATAAAAGTGTAATAGCCAGTGGGGGGCGGGGGGGCGGGTGCAAGAGGCAACTGGTTGATTTCTCTCTCATCGACGTTTCTAACTCTCTGTCCCTCTCAATTCCTCTCTGTGTAAAATCAATAAAAAATATTTTTTTAAAAAAGTGTAATAGATCAGACATCCTCCCAGTCCACTTTCTGGACGAAATCAGGGCTGTGAGGGAAGCCTGGACCCTGGGTGCTTGCCAATGGCCAGAGGAAGCCTGGATCCCAAGTATCAGTAGGAAGCCAATGCTGTCAGCTAGGAGACCTATTCTTGCACGAATTTTGTGCATCAGGCCTCTAGTAAAATAATAAGATTAAATATACAAAGATCAGCCAAAACCGGTTTGGCTCAGCGGATAGAGCATCGGCCTGTGGACTGAAAGGTCCCAGGTTCAATTCTGGTCAAAGGCATGTACCTTGGTTGCAGGCACATCTCCAGTAGGGGGTGTGCAAGAGGCAGCTGATTGGTGCTTCTTTCTCATTGATGTTTCTAACTCTCTGTCCCTTTCTCTTCCTCTCTGTAAAAACTCAATAAAATATATTTTAAAAAGATATATACAAAAATCAATAGCTAGCTTGTGTAACAGAAATAAATTATTTAAAATGAGAGTTAAGAAATGGTAGAAGAGCCAATGAGGAGAGTGTGACGGGAGAAAGTGAGACCCAAGACCTTTTTTTTTTTTTTTTTTTTTTAACTTTAACTCCTATCGCCGAACAACCATGAACTCCCAGATTCATCAGAATTATTTCACCAAGGTGGAGGCTGAGGTCAGCTGTCTGGCCAACCTGCAACTGTGGGACTCCTACACTTATCTCTCTCTGGGCTTCTATATCAACTTTGATGATGTGGCTCTCCATGGCATGGGCCACTTATGAGAATTGGAGGAGAAGAAGCACAAGGGCACTGAGTTTCTTTTTAAGATCCAAAACCAGTGCGGTGGCCACAGTGTCCTCCAGGATGTGCTGAAGCCTTCCCAAGATGAGTGGGATGAAACTCATGATGCCATGGAAGTTGCCCTTGTCTTAGAAAAGAACCTTTTGGGACTGCATGTCCTGGGTTTTATCCGTGAAGACCCTCATCTCTGTGACTTCCTGGAGAAACATTTCCTGGATAAAGAGGTGAAATTCATGAAGAAGATGAGCAACCAACTCACTAACCTCTGCAGGCTGGCCAGCCTCAGGCTGGGCTGGGCGAATATCTCTTTGAAAGGCTCACCCTCAAGCACAACTAGGAGCCTTTGGAGTCCAGAGGTCTTTGAGGGGCCCCTCTGCATTCCCCTGTGTGGCTTGTCTGGGCCTCTTCCCAAAACCACTAGCCATTCTTTTAACCACCCTGAAGCCCTCTCCCATTTATTGAACCAAATGGAAACAATAAAGCTTTTTGCAGAAAAGAGAGAGAGAGAGAGAGAGAGAGAGAGAGAGAGAGAGAGAGAGAGAGAGAGAGAGAGAATTAGTTCAGTTGGTTAGACCATTATCCCAATATGTCAACATTGAATGTTGCATCCCTGGGCAGGGCACCTACAAGAACAGCCAGTGAATGTATATGTAAGTGGAACAATAAATCAATGTTTCTCTCTTTCCTTTCCTCTCTAAAATCAATCAATAAATAACCCTAGCCAGTTTAGCTCAGTGGATAGAGCATTGGTCTACAGACCAAAGGGTCCCAGGTTAGATTCTGGTCAAGGCACATACCTTGGTTGCAGGCTCCTCCCCTGCCCAGGCCCTGGTCATGCAGGAGGCAACCAATTGATGTGTTTCTCTCACATTGATGTTTAATTCTTCTTTCCCTCTCGCTTTCATTCTCCCTAAAAATCAATAGAAAAATATCTTTGGGTGAGAAATAAAATCAAGCAATACAAAAATAAATAAATAATATAAAAATAAAAAAGGAAATCCTATTCCTAATAGCATCAAAAATACAAAATGTTGGGGAGCAATCTTGGATGAAAATTCTATTAAATTAGTATATAATTTATTTAGAAGAATTAAGGATAACAAAAGAATAAATGTTAAAGGTAAGTATCATTAAGGATAATTAGCCCTGCCTAATATTAGAATGTCCCATACTTGAATAATTAAAACATGTGTTATTAATGCAAAATAGTTAAATTAACAAGATAAATAACCTTGAAACAGATCCTAATATGCTAATATATGAAAAATATAACTGCACAAATGAATTTATGAGGGAAAATTATTCAGCAAAGAATGTTAAGACAACTGGTAATTATGTAAAGAGAAAGCAATATGCAAACAAAATTAAGAATTGATCAAGAATCTGGAAAAGGTATTTGCAGCAAGTATGAAAAAAGTTAATTACTCTTTAAAAGCTCATTCAAATAAATAATAATACAAATAAGAAAAGGTTACAAAATAGTATAAATGCCCTGTGATTCCCACCTCAAAGCTTGGCATACAAATTGGTAAAACCCTTTGAAATGTAATTAAGAATACAGAATTTCTTTCTTTTCTTTTTTAAATATTTTATTGATTTTACATAGAGAGGAATTGAGAGGGATAGAGAGTTAGAAACATCGATGAGAGAGAATCATCGATCAGCTGCCTCTTGCACGCCCCCCACTGGGGATGTGTCCGCAACCAAGGATGTGCCCTTGACCGGAATCGAACCCCAGGCCGACGCTCTATCCACTGAGCCAAACCGGTTTCAGCAAGAATACAGAATTTCTTGATAAGAATATGAAAAATATTCACATTTCTTGACCCAGTAATTCTTTCTTTAGTAAACTATCTTGACAAAATAATTTGAGCAAATTAAAAGTACTATGGTCCTAGCTGGTTTGGCTCAGTGGATAGAGTATCAGCTTGCACACAGAAGGGTCCAAGGTTTGATAAATATTTGTAGAATGAATGAACAACTCTAAACATCCAACAATAAGAAATGGTTTAGACAATTATTTATCTATTAGAGGCCCAGTGTATGAAATTTGTGCACTATCAGGCCTAAACTGGCAGTCAGACATTCCTCTTGCAATTCAGGACCGCTGACTACTAACCACTTGTCTGCCTGATTGCTCCTAAACACTCTGCCTGCCTGCCTGATCACCCCTAACTGCCTCTGCCTGCCTGCCTGACAGTCCCTAACTGCCTCTGCCTGCCTACCTGACTGCCCCTAACCGCTTGCTTGCCTGCCTTATCGCCCCTAATCACCTGCCTCATCACCTCTGCCTTGGTTCCTGCCACCACCACAGCTTCGTCTGGAAGGACATCTGGAAGGTCATTCATCTGTCTTGTCTAATTAGCATATTATGCTTTTATTATCATAGATTCAATATAATATTGCAAAATTATTACATATATTTTTAAGAATAACAATTTATAACATGGGAAGTATTTATGATGAAATGATAAGTTTAAGAAAGCAGAATATATTTTACCTATATGATTACAAAATTTCTTATACTAGTTTCTTATAAAATTAGAAACTAGTGTAAGAAACTACATATAGAAAAGATTACAATGTTTCTTTTTCTATATATTATGTTTACAAATATGAAAAAAGAAACTTTGTGGTGAAAAATAAAAATTGAAGGAGATACAGTTAAATGTTAAAAATGGTTTGAAGAGAGAGAATACTGGTGAATTTTCTTTGTGACATTCCATAACATGTATTTCTTTAATACTGGAAAATTTTATAAGAGCAACATCAAAAGAGATAATTTTTAAAATAACCAATGGTTTCAGTTCAATGATGTCAAATTAAAATAACAACAAATGGGGAAAAAAGAGAAGGAACTACAAACATCCTAAAATAGGTAATTATAAATTAGTTTTGGTTTATTTTAGTATCCTATATAATAAAAGGATAATATGCCAATTGACCCTAATGGACCCTAATGGCTGAACCACCAGAATGACTGCTTGACCAGTCACTATGAGGCGCACTTACCTCCTCTAGGTCCTTTTCCCTGGCCCGCAGGCTCCCATCACCCAATAGCAAGTGGGGAACTTGGGGTGGGTAAGGAGGTGTGTGTGGGCAGCACCAGGCCAAGGCCCCCACCCTGCCAGTTGCCGCACACATAGAGGGTGGGGATGGGGCTGGCGAGCAGGTGGGAACGGCTGACCTCTGGGTCCCTCTCCCAGGTTTTCAGGCTCTGATTGCCCAATGGCAGACGAAGAACTGGGGGTGGGTGGCGGCGAGGGTGGAGTCGGCTGTGGGCAGCCAGAGAAGATGGCTCTGATTGTAGGCTAGGCCTAGGGACAACTTTTGTGTGCTGGGCCTCCAGTAATTTGATAAGTGTGGGCTTAAGAATATGAAAACTGTCCTGACTGGTTTGGCTCAGTGGATAGAGCATTGGCCTGCAGATTCAATGGTCTCAGGTTCGATTCCGGTTGTGGGCATATCCCCAGTAGGGAGTGTGAAGGAGGTAGCTCTATCCCTCTCCTTTCCTCTCTGTAAAAAACAGCAATTAAAAAAAAGAAAAAAGAAAAGAAAGAATATGCACACATGGTGTCAAAACAAGCCAGAGGAAAATCATTTGGGCAAAAAAAAAAAATGAAAAAGGATCCCAAGTCAAATATATAGGAAATACTCCTTTATTAACTTTTGGTCGAGAATATCTTTGTATATTTTTCAGAAAACAACTCCGAGACCATGTGGATTCTGGCAACAGAGAGGAATTGACAGGACAACTCCAACTATGAAGACAGATGAGAAGCAGTCCAGAGATGGAAGACGCTGACAATGCCTTGCCATACCAGCAGTCAACAACTATACGTCACTACAGGTTGCCCAGGACCAAACCATAGAGGGTTGGACCTGCATTACCACCATTTGTCTACCATCCAGAACTGAAATATCATTGCTGACATGTACACATAAGAAACTGTTTGACATTGAAATTGGGTCTCAAAAGAACTGTTGACCCAGAAAGAAACTCACTACAGACTGATTCATATGCCTTTCAGCATAATGATTATTGTTTGTCTCATTTTTTATTCTTATAAGTATATTTCCAGTAGGACATGATCTCATGCATCTAGGGGGAATAGTGAACAGCATAGACTGATGAACAAGAATAGACGCAGAGATAAGGAGCCATGGGTCAGACTGTTGGACCTCAAAGGAAGGGTGGGGATAAAAGGGACAGATCAACCAAAGGACTTGTGTACATACATATGAGCCTAACCAGCGATCAAGGACAATAGGGAGGTGGGGTTATGAGTGGGGAGGGGTGGGGGATTGGAATGGGGTTTGAGGACAAATATGTGATACCTTAATCAATAAAGAAATTTTGAAAAAAAGAAAGAAAAAAAAGAATATGAAAGCTGGTTATCCTCTGAATCACTGCTTTTGTTTTCCAATTACATTACCACCCTTAAGTTCCTCTTCTATAGAAATTTTTAAGCCTTCAAATGTTCTCAAAAATACTGATTCCTGGGGCCTATCCCTAGAGTTTCTTATTCAAAAAGATTGGGGTGAGGCCTAGGCATCTCTGTGTTTTAAACATAGTCCCTGGGTGATTCTATGTTTGGGAATTCCCTGGGCTAAGTTATAAGGAGACTTTCTCCTTTGAACTTCTGGGGTGGAGGAACCTGTCATATCTGCTGTTGGGTCACTACTGATCCTACACTGTTGTCCCAGCTGCTATTGTTCTTGGCTGTCGACCTGAGGGTGTGTGTACAAAATGTAGAACCTTTATCTGAGGAGCTAACAGACTGGTCCTCCTCTGGCCCTTGAGCCTTCACCTGTTTACCTAAGTGCCAGAGGTTGTGTCAGGTAGGTCCTCACAGTCCACAGTCCTTAACATGATACACTCGTTTAGTGTCACCACTGATTCAGAACCCCTCATCCTAGTGATCATTGTCCTGTAGGCTCATTTAAAAATGTTCTGTGCTTCTTCCCCATTCATGCAAGCTCAGTATTGAACCTCCTTCCCAACAATTTCCTCTGTTCCCATGGAAGTCCCATTGGGTTGTAACCAAATACCTCCACTTCTCCAGTCTCTGCACAAGCACTCCCTGTATTTCCTGCTTTATTTGAAATCTGACTCTCTCCTGAGGTCACTTCTCCTACAGACCTCATTTGTTTAGATCTCAAGTAACCATTATGTAGTGTTAATATTCACCTTGGGCCATTTCTTACCGTTTCACTTAGAAAAAAAAATCCCAAGTAAAGCAAGAATTCTCTTTTTGAGAATCATGGCATCCACCTTAGTATCTATTTTTTGTCATCTAATGACCAACTTCTGAGTCACTTCTGAAATATCTTAAGAGTAAAGTGGGTTATTTTCTCTCCACTTGAACCACTTCATATCTAATTGCTAGAGGCCCAGTGCACAAAATTCGTGCACAGATACAGTCCCTAGGCCTGGCCTGCAATCAGAGCCATCTTCCCTGGCTGCCTGCAGCTGGCTCCGCCTCCGTCTGCCACCCACCCTCTGTTCCCCATTTGCCATTGGGAGATCAGAGCCTGAAGACCAGGGGAGAGACTGAGAGGTCAGCCGTTCCCACCTGCTCACCAGCCCCACTGTTATATAAACACCAAATATTTAGGCCATAGACAAATGTTTATAACCACCAGATACCAGGCTAGGCAGTTGGGTTATAGTGACCAATGGAATCCAGCTACAGTGAATGCCTATGGAATTGTTTGATTGATACTTCTTTTCTATGAATTGCACATTCCTTTTTAATTTACTTGGTTACAGGGGGCCTATAATGGTATGAAGGGTATGGAATGAGCATCTAAACTAAGATTGGGAATTAATCTTTTCACTGGGAAATTTGAAATTTGGACAGACAGAATCAGATTGTAACAAGGTAACTTGAAAGCTGTTGATAGTGGCCATTTTCTGTAGCTATGGCAGATTCTGAAAGATGTGCAAACAAGAGACTCTCCAAAAGAGGACTTTCTGGATTCTTTTTTTAAAATTACTTTATTGATTAAGGTATCACATATTTGTCCTCATTTCCCCCCATTCCCATCCCAAATCCCTCCCCACACATATCCCTACCCCCCTGATGTCCATGACCACTAGTTAGGCTCATATGCATGCACACAAGTCCTTTGGTTAATCTCTCTCCCTTATCTTCACCCTTCCCTATATTCCCCGAGGTTCGACAGTCCGATTGATGCTTTCCTGTCTCCGGGTCTGTTCTTGTTCATTAGTCTATGTTGTTCATCATTTCCCCTAGATCAGGTGTCGGCAACCTGCGGCTCCAGAGCCACATGTGGCTCTTTTGAAGCTTTACCGCGGCTCCGTCAACTTGCAAGCCTCTGTGAAAATGAAGGTAACATCTTACAGCCCTGATGTGCTGACACTGTGCACTGAGGTTCAGGAGCAAAAATCCCATTAACCAGGTAAATTAAATATTTTAATTAGCTATTAATTTGCAAAAATATATTTTACATTGTTAAGTGAAAAAGTCCTTTTTTTCTTCAGATTGACAGCTAACTGCACGATCCAGTATATAGCATTAAGGTAAGAAACAATATATGCAGTGTTATATTTGTTTTAAATGTCGCAATGGTTTTGTGGCTCCCAGGTTTGTTTGTTTTTTTCCTTCGGAAACGGGTCCAAGTGGCTCTTTATGTCTTAAAGGTTGCAGACCCCTGCCCTAGATGAATGAGCTCATGTGATACTAGAAATACACTTATAAGAGCCGAAAATGAGACAAAATAGTTATGCTGAGAGGCAAATGAATCAGTGTATAGTGAGTTTCTTTCCGGGGCAACAGTTCTTTTGAGTCCCAATTTCAATGTCAAACAGTTCCTTATGTGTACATGTCAGCAATGATATTTCAGTTCTGGATAGTAGACAAATGGTGGTAATGCAGGTCCAACCCTCTCTGGTTTGGTCCTGAGCAACCTGCAGCGACGCATAGTTGCTGACTGCTAGTATGGCAAGGCATTGTCAGCATCTTCCATCTCTGGACTGTTTCTCTTCTGTCTTCATGGCTGGAGCACGCCTATCAATTCCTCTCTGTTGCAGGAATTCACATGGTCTTGGAGTTGTTTTCTGAAAATATACAAACATATTCTCGATCAAAAGTTAATAAGAACCTTCTCTATAAATTTGAGTTGCGATCCTTTTTCATTTTTTTGCCCAAATGATTTTCCTCTGGCTTGTTTTGACACCATGTATGTTTTATATGGGTGTCTTGCTATTAGTATTACAAATGAAAGTTAATTTTCTAAAGTAAAAATTTTCCAGATATAATTTACTTACAGGATATTTTTCCTTACATGATATTCTACTATCCCCCCTTTTTTGATTTAACTATTAGAAGGCTTCTGGAAATTTTATAATGTAATCTTGATAGCTTTTAAATTTTATTTTTTTTTGCATTAAAATATGACTGCTTTGGTTCATTACATGTTACACAATTTTACCATGAGATGAACTACCAATAAAAATTTTAGTTAACACTTTAGGAACAGCTGTTTTGTCCAGTACAATTGATTTTTCTAGAATATTTGCTTATTTCAATTAGCCAATTTAAATTAGCCTGAAAACTTGACTACTATTTTACTGTCAAATTTAATACTCTAACAACCATCTTATTTTACCCTGTAAATATTAGTGGAAAGGATTTTATTTGTCTTCTGAGCATTCCTGGTAGGCCCTGAGCATTCCTGGTGCTAGGATGGGTTTAGATATCAAAAACCCCACTTCTCCATATCATGGGTACAAGACAACTCAAACAGTCTTGTTACAGTGAGAGGGCAGCTGCTGTTGGTCTAGATTCAAGATGCTCCAGTCTTTAGTTCTATTCCCATGGTCTGGCTGCATCTTTGTCTTGAGATTCTAGGGTCCTTCCTATAAAAGTATTTTCTACTTAAGATAGTATTTTATGTCAGGTTTCTATGAAAAAGCAAGATCCTGTATTCTTTTGGAAAGCTGGACTGCCTTATTTTGTGATGTGTCCTTTGAGGACAGAGGATTGGGTAGCAAATGTCAGGTTGTTGTTGCTTATGTCCAGCCTTTATTAGGGTGTTAAAAGAATGGAACATCCTAAAATACAGCTGAAAGCTGCCTAAAAACCAAAGTGCCAGGGCATAACTTTGTTCTACAGATCCTTTTTGCCTATTGCCAGTTGCCCGAGACTCCTGAGATCAGATAATCATGTGCCTTGCTGAATCACAGCTGCCAAATTATTTATCACAGTGTTTCTAAAGCTATCAATTATCATCTTTCTCTCTGGAATCTTCAATATTTCCCTTTCTATTGGCTCCTTATATCAGTCCTCAACTCCACTCCCCTCTTTGCAAGATCTATTCTATACTTCCCCACTCTTTCTTTCTGTTACAAGTAAACTCCTCAGAAGTCCTTTATACTCAGTGAAAAACCATAGCAATCAGGTAGAAGCCTTACTCACAGCTGCAACTGCACTACTAAGGTTATCAATGACCACCATATAACTAAATTCAAAGGATGTTTTTCAGATTTTACTTTACTTAAGTAAATTAAGCACATGACACTATTTCAGGAGCACATGACACTATTGTGCTCCTGCATTCTTGAAACATTTTCTTTCATTGCCTTCTGTGATACCACATGCTTCTGTTTTTCTTTTTTACATGTCTGCTTATTTCTTTGCAAGAACCTCTTTGTGTTCTATACCTTAAACATGTTGGTGTTTGGTCCAAGTCATCAATCTTCCTCTTTAGTCCTAAATTTTCCTGGGGCTATATCAACCACTTTCTTGGCATTATCATCTATATCCAAATATAAGACCAATTCTCCAACCCCTACAATAATCCCTTAGCAAAGAGGGAGTCACTTTACATACTGACCTTTAAAATATCTTTCATATTACTCAATGTTCTCTCAATTATTTTGAGCAACAAAATGCTCTTTGAGGAAATATACATTTAGCAAGAAATGATCTTATTCAATGTTCACGTAGAAGCCACCTGACAGAATTTGTTAAGAAAGGAAACAAATTTAATTCAGATTTAGAAATTACTTCTAGGGAAATACCTTCACATTTGCAAGTTTTGGATGTCCTTGTAAATAAGCCTTTAAAAGTCACCATAAAAAGCAATATGATAAGTGAATATGATTACAGGATAAATGATATAGTATGATTAGATACTGTGGCATGGGAAAAAAATTCCTAGTGACATCATATATAGTCAAAATTTTGATGGAAGATGACACATCTGGGAAATTATGTCAGAGACTCAAAATTTGATCTGGGTGATGATAAAAAGACTGTGAAGAGTTTCAATAAAATTATATTTTAAAATTAAGTTTTATATTATATGTAAAATATGTAAGTATAAATTATTACATTAAACATAAGTAGGTCCTTGATTATTTCATGTATATGTCTAAAAGTTTGTATACTCAAGTTGGCCACAAAGTTGTTTTTTTGTTTGTTTGTTTTTTCATATATCTCTTAACCATCTGTATGTCCGCTTTAGAGAAGTATCTATTTAGGTTCTTTGCTCATTTAAAAAAATATATTTTTATTTATTTTAGAGAGGAAGGAAGTGGGAAAGAGAGAGATAGAAACATCAATGATGAGAGAGAATCATTGATTGGCTGCCTCCTGCATGCCTCTCACAAACCTGGGCATGTGCCCTTGACTGGAATCAAACCCAGGGCCCTTCAGTCCGCAGGCCAATGCTCTATCCACTGAGCAAAACTGGCCAAGGCTGACCACAAAGTTTTATTAGGGGGACAGATTTTACTTGGGAAAATGGGGGTTCACCATATATTCAGAGGTACCTTATATTTGAACATATATGGTTTAAGCTGATGGCACATCTCTCTAGCCCAGTTTTTCCTGCTAAACTCCAGACCTAAATAATGAACAGATTATTGATATTTCCATTCAAATATCCTATAGGCACTTTAAACTTGTCCATAGTTAAACTTACATTTCTTCCCATCTTCTTCTCTTCCTTGTTCTCTTCCCAGTGAATGTCATCGGCCTAAAATGAAATCTGTGAGTCACCCATGTCATTTCTCTCCCACATACCCCTGTTGTTTCTATAGATCTAAATCTCTTATCTATTCACTTCTCTTAAGCCTTCCTGCTTTACTCTAGGCCAGCAATTTTCAACCTTTTTCACCTCCTGCCACAGATAAACTAATTACTAAAATTCTGGGGCAAATAAAAAAATACATTTTTTGCCTGACAAAAAAATAGATATAATTTTCATTCAATCACACTGAACTACTATTGTGTTGGCTGTGGTCATTTTTCAAATTTGACAATCTAAGGGAAAAGAGGTCAGTGTCCCTGACAACTAGTATTGCATGCTTTAAAAAATTTTGCAGCACACCAGTTATAAATCACTGCTTTAGGCCACCAACACCTCCTTTCCAAACTACCCTTAACATAATCTGAACTGGTTTTCTTGGTCTTGTCTCCTTTCAACTTACACTCCAGGAAGCAGCCCTAGTGATCTTTCTAAAATGCAAATTATCAGGATCCAAGATGGCTGCGCCCAGGTAAACACCTAGCCGCAGCAGCACACAACAATTTCAATAAAATACAACTAAAATATAAAATGGACATTACCCAGAACTACAGGAAAGTCGACTGACTGGAAATTCTACAACGAGAAGCAAAGAGAAAACCAGAAGGAAGCGTGGAAGAGCTTTAAAAGCCCAAGGTACGGAGACACGCGGCGCGCAGTGAGGACGGAGCCGGAGAGGAGGGAGGCCGAGTGCCTGGCTGGCGTTCCCTAGCGGGAAGGAGATAAAACTCTGACTGTGTTGGGCCCCAGTTCCGACTGCTCTGAACTCCAGTTCTAGGCCAGACCCCGGGGACCCAGGCTCATCCATAGGGAGCTGGGCTGTAAGTCAGAGCCGTGGGGAAGCGACGAAAGGAGGTCCTGGCCGCGCGCACATTGCGCGCAGAGAAGGGACGGTTGGCTGTGCCGCGGGATTGCCCTGGCCGGAAGGAGACTGGGGCTCCAGTCTGTTCTGAACGCCACCTCCAACTCCACTTCCAACTGAACTGAACCCCAATACCGGGCTCATTGCGGGAGAGCATAGACTGTTTGGCAGCAGGCGAAAATCGAGGGCACCTATCTCTCAGAGGCGCTTTGCAGCGAGTACTGAAGGACCCTGAGACCCAGGAGCCGCGTAGGGCGGGGCTGACGGAAGCCAAGGCTGTAGGCTCCACCTTGAAATCCCTTCCCATCTGTAACTGCGAAATGCGACAACGAAATAGATCACAAACGAAAGAAATGGAGGACAAAAAGCGACTGGATATAGAGTTCAAATCTACGCTTATAAGGTTTTTCAAGAATTTCCTAGAAAAGATGGATAAGACCTATGAGGATATGAAAAGAGATCAACTAGAATTAATAAGGAGTCAACAAGAAATGATAAGGGATCAACAAGAAATGATAAGGGATCAACAAGAAATAAAGAATACATTGTCTGAAATAAAAAATATTATACAGAGGCCTAAAAACAGAATGGAAGATTGCAAGAATCAAGTCAAAGATTTGGAACATAAAGAACCAGAAGACACTCCTCCACAGAAGTTAGAAGGCAAGAGAATCCAGAAAATTGAAGATAATGTAAGAAACCTCTGGGACAACTTCAAGCAAACCAACATCAGAATTATGGGGGTCCCAGAAGATGAGAGAGATCAAGATATCGAAAACATACTGAAAGAAATAGTAACAGAAAACTTCGCCCACCTGGTGAAAGAATTAGACTTACAAGTCCAGGAAGCGCACAGAACTCCAAACAAAAGGAATCCAAAGAGGACCACACCAAGACACATCATAATTAAAATTCCAAGAGCAAAAGACAAAGAGAGAATATGAAAAGCAGCAAGAGCAAAGAAGGTAATTACCTATAAAGGAGCACCTATACGATTGTCAGCTGACTTCTCAACAGAAACCATGCAGGCCAGACGGGAATGGCAAGAAATATTCAAGGTGATGAATAGTAAGAACCTACAGCCAAAGATAATCTATCCAGAAAAGCTATCACTCAGAATCGAAGGTCAGATAAAGAGCTTCACTAATAAAAAAAGCTAAAGGAGTTCATCAACACCAAACCAGAATTATATGAATTGCTGAAGGGGGTTCTTTCAGAAGAGAAAGTAAATAAAGATAAAAATTATGAACAACAAATACATAACTATCAACAAGTGAATCTAAAAACCAAGGAAATTAAAAAAATCTGATGAACAATATTAACTGTTGAATATAATAGAATCAGAGGTATGGAAGGGGAGTGAACTGATGATTCTTGGGGAAAAGGGGAGAGGGGGATGTGGGAAGAGACTGAACATAAACTGTGCACCTATGGATGAGGACAATGGGGAGTGGGGAAAGGGCAGAGGGTGGGGTGGGAACCTGGTGGAGGAGAGCAATGGTGGTGGTGGGGAAAGGAACATTTGTAATAATATGAACAATAAAAACTTATTAAAAAAATAAAATAAAATAAAATTCAAATTATTCTGGTTAGAGATCATAGCTGCTTCTCTTATTCCACAACCTTCCTCCCTGTTCCCTCCCAACATAGTCAGGTTAGATGCTCTTAAAATGTTTCCTTACACTCCTTTTCTTTCCTTTCTATAACACTTTTCACACTTCTTTTATTATAATTGTTTATCTTTTCTGCTAGATGGGGAATCTTGTCTATCTTACCTTGTCTATCTAACACAGGGTAGGACCTAAGAAATTGTAAGTGCTTTATAAATATTAAATGAATTAACTAATAATTTTGTTATCTCCCCCATCCCACACAGTATCTGGCAAATAACAGGTCCTTGATAACATTGTTGCTGAACTAAGGAAATGTGATGAAGCAATGTGTAACAAGCAAAATTAATACTGTGTAGGCTTTATCTTTAAAGAGTACATATCTGCTGAAACCGGTTTGGCTCAATGGATAGAGCATCGGCTTGGGGACTGAAGGGTCCCGGGTTCCATTCCCGTCAAGGGCATGTACCTTGCTTGCGGGCATATCCCAGTAGGGGGTGTGCAAGAGGCAGTTGATCAATAACTCTCTCTCATCGATGTTTCTAACTCTCTATCTCTCTCCATTCCTCTCTACAAAATCAATAAAATATATATTTTTATAAATAAATAAATAAAAAATAAAGAGTGCATATCCTTCTTAATTAGACTTAAGCAAAGATGGCTGCCTAGAACAGGTGGCTTTGGGAAGAGAAAGGAATAAAGTTTCTTATTAAGTGGGATATAAAGGGCAAATGTAAAAATGTCAACATCTGTGCAGAAGAAAACCAGGTTTTTAGGACATGGGTAAATCCTAGTTAAAATTTGCTGTGACTAGGAAGTATTCCATACTGGAATCTACTAGCTTTCTTCTTTATCTTGAATACTGGAATTCAGTTAGGAATCAGCTGCTGAATCTAATTACTGCCAACAATTAAGCACTAAACTATAATGCCTCTCTGAAATTGGAAATAATCTTTCCACTACAGAAAATAAGATTCTCGCCAAGTTATATATTTATAGAATTAATTTTCCATTTAATTTTTATATCATCACCTAGATGAAATTTCTAGTTATTTTTGGCCTGCACTATGATAATGTATACCATGGGTGAGATATGTCTGGCCCCTGGGCCATTTAAAGCCCAAGAAATCATTTGGTTTGGTTCTGCTGAGGCATTAGGGGTGAGTTAATTAACTACTTAACCAACTATAGCAGGCTAATTTTTAAGTTGATAATTCTGTATGGCCCATGAATGATGTTATAAATATCTAAATGGCCCTTGGCAGAAAAAGTTTCCTCACTCCTGATATATAGTAACGTACAATGGCCATCCTGTTTTCTTTGCTCTAAAAGTTTTTTTGTGCACTATTCCTTGAACATGAGTTTCATGTTCTAACTTTACTTAGATGAAAAAAGTATTAATTTCATGAATGGTTTAATATATATTCATTGATTACTTAAATACGTTAATTAGCAATATGTGGATTGGGGTATTAGTTTAAAAATCTTGTTGGGAGAGTGAACATGATAAATAAGATGTCTACAAAAATCTTCTCTCATAGATACCTTACCAAGGAAAGGAGAAATTTAGATTCCAAATTTTAAAGGGAATTTTCAGTGTCAGTTACACTGAAAAAAAGGTGAAGGATCTGAATTCAAGTGTGTGCCTAGCTTACTTTACTATCTTACTTTTGAACTGATACAAAATTTGTGACTTTTAATCTGGGCTCCATCAATTATTTTATTTTTAAAAATATATTTTATTGATTTTTTACAGAGAGGAGAAGAGAGGGATAGAGAGCTAGAAACATTGATGAGAGAGAAACATCGACCAGCTGCCTCTTGCACACCCCCTACCGGGGATGTGCCCGCAACCAATGTACGTGCCCTTGACAGGAATGGAACCTGGGACCTTTCAGTCCACAGGCTGACACTCTACCACTCAGCCAAACCGGTTTCGGCTCCATCAATTATTACTGGTTTATTATAATGGGTTTGGTTAAAATTGTGACATAATCACAAGTCAGAAATATTATATATATGATGTAGTCACCCTATTTTACAGAAAGTGCTTTAAAATTTTTTTATTTTACCCTGATATACAGTGGGCTGATAAATTAATGAGAAAGTTCATAGAAGTCAAACATGAAAGTCATTCTGATTATTTTATTAGCCACAACTCATTTTTTTAAACTTAGGGTTAAAGATAAGCTTCAGCCCTAGCTGGTTTGGCTCAGTAGATAAGGCATCAGCCTGTGGACTGAAGGTTTGATTCTGGTGAAGGGTACATGCTTGGGTAGTGAGTCAGTGGTGGGCATGCTGGAGGCAGCCCATCAATGATTCTCTTATCAGGGATGGTTCTATCTCTCTCTCCCTCTCTGAAATCAACAACAACAAAAAATATATAAATAAAGATAAGCTTCATTTCACAAGTCTCATTGTTTTAATGGAATGCAAAATTTCCAGACTTGGGAAATATATCCAAATATTAATTTTTGCAAGGCAATTTAGTTTCCAAAGAACTTTCTCATTATATCAGAGAAATTAATAATGATGTGATTATTAAAGGCTAATTAAGCAGGTACTTGTTAAGTAATTGTAAGGTAATCTATTTCTAATTTAACAGGTCAATCAAGGGTATTTAGAAAATATTTTTTGCTGATTAACAATTCTAAAAAAATATATTTAATTTGTTTCCCTAGTGGCAAACAATAAGCGTGCATTGATCTTTTATGAGACAGTTGTTTCAAAGAATTAAATTGGGATGAGGGTTCCTAATGCCACCATTTTGATGATTTAAGAGGTTTGGTGAGAATTCCGAGCTCTTCCCTTCCAATGCTAACGCAAGCCTTATATTACTGTTTATTTTGGCACTTCAGAATAAAAGAAAACATCTGAAGAAAGTAATTTGAAGGCACAGAGAAGTGGAGGTCAGAGAAACAGTCCTTTTCTTGTGGGAAGCTACACACTTTGGTATTAACAATCAGACAGTAAACCAAAATCTAACTCAACAGTCAAAACATGATTCTTTAAGTGCATCACCATACAAAGAAATGGTCTTAAAATATTTTCCAGGTGTGCAGCTCAAATTTTTCTCATCTGCAGTGTTACCAACTAGAAGCTGCTTTCTCCTAACTTTGGGTAGCCTAGGCTCTGCTTCAAGATTACCAAGTGGTTTAAAATCACATCTCTCTTGCTCCCGGTTTTCCGGCGAAAGACGTAATTTCCAGTGTTAACAAAAAAAACCATTGAAACCTGTAAAGAATTTTTTTGTGAGTTTATTTGAGCCTTACTGTTGACACAAGCCGGGAAGCAGAACCTCAAGGGATTGAGATAATGCTCCGGAGAATGGCGGGTTACATTTCTATATTTATACATTGCAATCAAAGGAAAAGGACGTAGGTGAGTTACATGAAATTCATTGGTGATAGATTAGGAAGGTGGGACAAAGTAAGCGGGGAAACCTCTGGGATAGGGTAAAAGGTTAAATAATGGACATGAGCTTCTTTCACTGTTAATTACGTTAGAGGATACAGGATACGCTAACGTAATTAACAGTTGACAATTAACTTGATAACAATAACTATGAGGAATGTCTCAAGGGGTCCAGGGGTAAAAAGAAAGTTACAAGTTACCCAGACATCTCACAGATATGTTATCTTAGATGCTGGAAGGCAGAGGGGCTCAGTAAAAGATCAAAGTTGATCTTTGTCAGGTGAAATATCTGGGACATGACTACCTACTATAACCTGTTAGATATTTAATTTTCAAACCATCTTTTGTGGTTATCTTAGGTCTCTGGGTTTGCAAGACTGCCACGCAGGCCTTCCCTGAGCTTGTCACGTTAGCATGTGGCTCTTTTCTTTCATACCAGGTACGAAAACGAGAACTGCAGGCAAAGACAGGTAAAAGGTTTCGGTTACAGAGGATTAACCCCGGAGTGAGGGGGCTTAGCCCGGACCCCCGCACGAGCTGCAGGAACGGACACCGGGCACCTTTGTTTGTGCCTGGCTTCCTTGGCCTGGGGCCCAGTGACATCGGTGAGGACGCCGTCCGGGCGGCGCAGGCGGCCTGCCCGGAAGCGGGCGGGCCAGAGCGGCGCGGCGGCCCCTCCCACGGGAGCCGCGCCAGGTCCCAGCCGGAGTCCAGCGGCTCGCTATTGTTTTTGGCGAGCACATAAATCCCTGCTACGACCTTCGCGCATCCAGGTTTCCTCCCGGAGGCCAATCGGTTTCCTTTGAGGCCCTATTTAGAGGCCCCGGGCCTGGGCTGCGGAGAGGTGCGCGTCCGCTCCGGCCTCCAGGACAAGCCCGGGCTCGCAGCGCTTCATGCCTTTGGGTCTCCACACTCGGTGGCGTTGGGAAGGTGAGCGGGAGGAATTTCTTCCCGGGGCCGAGGGGCTGCGTGCTATCCTACGTGAGGAGGAGGAGGAGGTGGATCCGCTTCTCCGGGGTTTCCCTGACGCCAGCAGCAGCAGCGCTGGCGCGCCCGGCGCCAGTCCGCAGCTCCGGGAGGGGGGAGGGAGCGGGCAGCCGGGCGGCCACTGGGATTGGAGCGGGGCGGGCTGCGCCGAGCCGAGGGGTGCGGGCGAGGTAGGCGCGCTGCGCGTGCGCCGGGTGTGCGCCCCGGGCCCCAGCCATCACCCCTGCTCCATGGTCTCCGCCTACTTTGCCTGGTGTGTGGATCCGGAATCGGCAGCGGTTGGCGGCGCCTGGGACTTGGAGACCGATAGCCTCCCATCCCCCGGCCCGGAACGTACTGACTGCCCCTCGCTCTCCTCCCTCTCTCCCCCGCTGCAGGAGGGAGGCGCCCCCGAGTCTCCCCTCCCGCAAGAGGGGCCGCGCGAGCCGGGCTGGAGCTGCGGCGGCCGCCGCGGGAGGCGAGTCTGCAGCGAGGGACCGGCTGAGGCGCGCGGGAGAGAAGGAAGCAAGGGCTCCCCGGCGCCGCAGCCGCCGCTGCCGCGGCCGCTCGCGGGCCAGAGATGGCGGCGGAACGGGGAGCTCGGCGACTCCTCAGCACCTCCTCCTTTTGGCTCTGTTGCCTGCTGCTGCTCGGGCGCCGAGCGCCGGGCGCCAAGGCCGCCAGGAGCGGCTCCCCGCCGCAGTCCCCAGGTAAGCGGCGGGCCGGGGTTGGGTTGGGGTTGGGGTGGGGGTGGGGGCGGGGGCGCCGCACCGGTTGCGGTTGCGGTGTTTTTGTTTAGGACTCAGGAGGAAACGTGCAGGAACTTCTCTGCCTGGTTTGGCTAGCCGAAGAGAAAGCGGATCGCACGGGGTAGGGAGTGAAGTAGGCAGGCGGGGGGCGCCACCAGGGGCGGGGCGGGCGCGGGATGCGTCCGGGTTCCCGGGTCTAGGTCTGCGCTTTGTACCCGGAGGCAGGTTCACCCCTTGCCTCCTTCCCCACCATCCCCTCCCCCAGGCTCATCCCACTTGTAAGAGTGGGACATTCTTGTGCTCACACAAGCACCAGTAGAGGCCACTACACACCTCATTTAATGAACAATCCTATGGCCAATTCATTAATTTTCATGAAAGGAAGGGGGGCGGGATTGAACTCCGCCTCCCCTGGCCTGGGATTACTCAGTTGAAGTCCTAGGGAAGCGCTGGTTGATCTCTAAGGGACTCCTCGTGGGGGGTTGCAGCCCCAAGGCTGTGGAAGAAAGTGTCAGAGCAGCACAAGTACTCCCTCATAACCATGGTGAGACTTAGTGATGAGGGCGCCTAGGAGAAGGGGTTGAAGTAATTAATATCTGTTAGTGTTTCCGTTATGAAATGCTTCCTGGGGATTACAACTATATTAATGGCCTAATTGCTTTTAACCTAGGGAATTGTCCAAGCTTCGGATTTTAAGTACTTGTACGTTGTTTTCAAGTGGCAATATATAAATACATTTGTCAAAAACCATCTCCAAGGTTTTAATATTATCACAGATTATTGAAATTACCTGCATTCCTACTTATTTATTTATTTATTTTTGGGTGGAGGCAATTAACAGAACGCCAAACCTGTCTATAAAGACCTTAATAGACACACAACATTTGAAGGGCAAACTAGTACTGTTTTTCTCAGAAAATAAGACATCCTCCGAAAATAAGACCTAGCGCAACTTTGGGAGAAAAAAATTAATCTAAGACACTGTCTTATTTTCGGGGAAACAGGGTATGTAATCTGTTTAAATTATTTGACCAGGTGGTGTATCATTAAACCTCACAAAACTTTCACCTACCTGCTTGATCAAAAGTTTTGCATTTGCAAGTCATCAAGCACAGTGACAACTTTTAGTCACTAAACCATTACTTCCTTCTACCTCCATTTATGTGATATATTTAAAATCACACTACAATAAAGTTGGCTGATAAACTTTCTTTTGATTTTCTTGCAGAAATAACATAGCTTGTGGCTTTTTGTCATTGTTAAAAGCTTTAACCCTAAAGCACCAATGGGTATTATCTAAACAGCTATGTAAACAACAGTTGTTTTAGCATTAAACTTGCACTTGCACATTTGGCCTATACATGGTTTAGAATATACTAGTACATTTTGGCCCTCAAGTGTAGACGTGACTGATCAAACCCTTTCCATTCTGTGGATGGCAAGACAAGTTCTCTCATACTCTTTATTTTTTTTAAAGGTACATTTTAAAAAATATATATTTTATTGATTTTTTACAGAGAGGAAGAGAGTGATAGAGTTAGAAACATTGATGAGAGAGAAACATCGATTAGCTGCCTCCTGCACACCCCCTACTGGGGATGTGCCAGAAACCAAGGTACATGCCCTAGACCAGAATCAAACCTGGGACCTTTCAGTCCACAGGCAGATGCTGTATCCACTGAGCCAAACCGGTTTTGGCAAGTTCTCTCTTACTCTTAATTTTATATGTAAAACATTATATGTAGTTCATATTATGTATCTTTTAGGTAATTGGAATTTCTGTTAAAAATTTTGTCAGTAATTTTGAGATAATGTACTAGTGATTTTGTTACTTAGATTAATAAAAATAATAAGCAGTTTCTTAGGAAGTGGTCATAACATCTATTTCATCATTGATTCAATTATGTGCACTCTGCATTTATGGAGCTTACAGTCTGGTGTGTGGGTAGGAAAGATAGCCATTCAACTGCTAATTATATAATTAAGAAGTGTGATAAGTATTGCAAAGGAGAATAATAGGTTTTGAGCAAGTTTATATTGCAGGAACCTAACCTAGTCTGGGTGTCCCTTTGTCTCAGAAGAGAGGTTTGAGGGGGTGAGTTGGAGTGGAGATGGGGAGGTTTGTAGTTAATAGTCCAGAGTTTTCCACAAACCATTCTGCCTAGTTACAAAAGCTAAAGGAGTAACTGCAATAAGGAGGGGCTTGGCCAAGTCTCTGGTAAATTGCAGAGAGATCAAGGAAATTGAGAATTGAGTAAGCCACATATGCAACAAGCTGACAGTAAATCAGATGTCATTTGTCAGTGATTTTCATTTATTTTTTTATAGAGGAGCAGGTTACTGAAAAGATATTTGGGACCTAGGGAAAGATGATAAGATAGAGCAGCTTGTGTTATTAGGTTTTGTCTAATCAGAGTGAAGGGTTTAAGAAATGGTAATGAGGTGCAATTGGGATGCAGGCTTGGAGAAGGTTAGGAAGATAATGCTAAGAGTTCATTTGAAATCAGTTTGAATTTTAAGTAGATTAGATCAGCTGTTTCTACACTTTCTGCAGCAATATTTTATACTCCAAGAGCAGAATTAGTGAAAAGTTTTAATCTAGTATTGGTTGCTTTTGAGTTAAATGGGAAGTATGTAGGAAATTTTAAAAAACTTATTGAAGTAACCAAATACCCCATTCATTGGTTAGATTGCAAAAGAATATTTGAGGAAATGTCATAATGGTGTTGAGGCTAGCTATGAGGTGTACTGCATTGGTCATATAGCTATACTTCTCATTTAAGGTAAGAATTCTCATGTCAGGAGCCTGTGTAGATAACTCTATTTGCCTTCATCATCTACATGAAGATGTGATTCATTACCTCACAATGTAATCTATTTCTGTTTTGAATAACTTCTATTGGTAAACTTTGCTTTAGGCAGTAGATTTAATTTTCACCCGTCCCACCCTTCTTGAATTTTTTCTTTTGCCTATTTTGGCATCACCTTATCTCCTGATTCATTTCTTAATTCTCTGATCAGTTCTTCACTTGTTTTTAAGGTTTTTCTTTTATCCCCTCATTAAATATTAGTATCTAAAGTTGATCTCATTGTACTTCTTGTCTTCAGTTGCTCCCTGTGAGCTAATGACTCCCTTAGTCTCCTCTTTTTTACATGCCACTAGTAACTAATTGAATAGGCACATTACCTTACACAAGACCAAAGCTAAATTGATCTTTGATCCTCTTCTTTCTGCTTCCTTTATCACTTTTTCCCCCCAGACTATAACAAACCAATTCCTGGTCCAGGGTGCTTACATTGTTTGAATGATTTGCATGGATTTGTCTTCCTGTATTACCTGTATTGGACTTCACTGTTCACCAGCCAAGCAAGAATTCATCCTGGGCCCTCTTCTTTTCTTCATTCCCATATCCCTGTGGTCGGCAAACAGCTGCTCGAGAGCCACATGCGGCTCTTTGGCCCCTTGAGTGTGGCTCTTCCACAAAATACCACGGCCTGGGGAAGTCTATTTTGAAGAAATGACGTAGGAAGAAGTTTTAAGTTTAAAAAATTTGGCTCTCAAAATAAATTTCAGTCGTTGTACTGTTGATATTTGGCTCTGTTGACTAATGAGTTTGCCAGCCACTGTCATAGCCAATATGTGGTTTTCATTTATTTTTTTGTGGAGGAGCAGATTACTGAAAGATATATGGGACCTAGGAAAAGATGACAGAACAAAGATGAAATATCTATTTGATTTTTACCTCCTAGATATTTTTTGAATCTGAATCTATATATTTTCATCATTATTTTCACCTGTACTAATAATATTGGCTTTCTAATTAACCTTTTTATCTTAACTGTTATCATTTAGAAGTCTGACCTCCTTCTGCAATATTTATTTCTTATATATTTTTTCTGAGCATGCCACACCTACTTACAATTTCTTATTAGAGTTCCATAGCTTCACTGTTAGAGCCTAAATTTCTTGGCATGGAGATTGTGAGGCCGTTTGTGTTCTTTACCACTGGCCTTCCCCACTCCCAATTTAAAGCCTCGTGGCTAAGTACCTCTAATGTGTACCTGGTGTTCCACCATTCTGGATTATAATTGCAGAGCTTCATCTCTCCATGCTGCTCTTTCTTCCTGTTAATGCCACTCCCCACCTTGTCCTCTTCTGAAACTCCTCATTTAGCGATTGAATTTTTCTCTACTAGCTTGCTCCCTCAAAGAATTAGAGTCATTATTCTCTTTTCATCTTGTGTTAATACTTTCCTTAAATACTAATTTGAACTTCTTGAGAATTTGAACTCTTTTTTTTTTTAAATCTTTATTGCTCAGATTATTACAATTGTTTCTCTCCCCCCCCCCCCCATAGCTCCCTTCCACCTGGTTCCTGCCCCACCCTCTGTCCCATTATCCTCATCCATAGGTGTACAATTTTAATCCTGCACCCCCCAAACCTCTTTCCCCTTGATAATTATCACTCCACTCCCTTTCTTTGCCCCTGATTCTATTATAGTCACCAGTTTATTTTGTTCCTCAGATTTTTATTTCACTTGATTTTTAGATTCACTTGTTGATATATATATATATATATATATATATATATATATATATATATATTGATCATAATTTTTATCTTTTTTTTCTTCCTTCTCTTCTTAAATAATACCTTTCAGCATTTCATATAATACTGGTTTGGTGGTGATGAACTCCTTTAACTTTTTCTTACCTGTGAAGCTCTTTATCTGCCCTTCAATTCTGAATGATAACTTTGCTGAATACAGTAATCTTGGTTGCCACTCCCGTCTGGCCTGCATAATTTCTGTTGAGAAATCAGCTAATAGTCATATGGGTGCTCCCTTATAGGTAACCAACTGCTTTTCTCTTGCTGCTTGTAAGATCCTCTCTTTGTCTTTTGCCCTTGGCATTTTAATTATGATGTGTCTTGGTGTGGTCCTCTTTGGATTCCTATTGTTTGGGGTTCTGTGCACTTCCAGTACTTGTAAGTCTATTTCTTTCACCAGATGGGGGAAGTTTTCTGACATTATTTCTTAAAATAGGTTTTCAGTATCTTGCACTATCTCTTCTTCTAGCACCCCCATAATTCTGATGTTGGTATGCTTGAAGTTGCCCCAGAGGCTCCTTATATTATCTTCAACTTTCTTGATTCTCTTTTCTTCTTGCTTCTCCAGAGGAGTGTCCTTTGCCTCTTTGTATTCTAAATCTTTGATCTGATTCTTTTTTTTTTTAAATTAAAAAAATATTTTTATTGATTTCTTACAGAGAGGAAGAGAGAGGGATAGAGAGTTAGAAACATCGATGAGAGAGAATCATCGTTCAACTGCCTCTTGCACACCCCCTACTGGGGATGTGCCCGCAAACAAGGTACATGCCCTTGACCGGAATCCAACCTGGGACCTTTCAGTCCACAGGCCAACACTCGATCCACTGGGCCAAACTGGTTTCAGCTGACCTGATTCTTGTGTTCCTCCATTCTGCTGTTGGATCTCTGCATAATATATTCAATTTCAGTCAGTGTATGTTTAATTTCTAGTTGGGTCTCATTCAATTTATCAGCCTTTTCTAGGAAATTCTTGAAAAACCTTATAACCGTGGTTTTGAACTCTGTATCCTCCATCTCTTTTGGTTGAGATCTATTTCCTTGTCTTGGCATTTTCGCTGCTTCCCAGAGTTGGCAGGATCGCTTTGTGTGTTTGGTGTCCTATATTAAGGTGACCAGATTTTAACATTGGTAAAAGTGGGACACCATTGACTGGGAGGAGGGGGTGGGGGAGAGTGTGTTCTTGATTAAAAATTTGGTCTCTATGGAGCAATAAAAATTTTCATAGAACGCAAAAATAGTATTGTAATATATTTTTTAAAATTTCAACATAAGTACAATTTACAAATATAATAAATAAATAAAAAATTATGTATGGTCGTGTCACTTTCAAGGCTGGCGCTAGACTTTTTGCCACCACTATAAAATATAAATAATATGAGTACTGTCTGCTAAATTCAAGAAAATTTATGTATTTTTGAAATAAATAAATAAATTATCTGAATAGCTGATTTGTAATGACATCACTTGTTTAACTAGCTTACTAGCACACAGTACGATGTGTATCATCTGAGAGACAGTTACAAAATGTTTTCGTCGTTGCCAATCCCCCAAAATGCCATTGTTCATTAAATCCAAACAATGGTGATCGAATTCTAACAACTGATCAACAATGCAAATTTTGATAAGCAGTTCTCGATAATCAGTTCTCAACAATTATTTGTTATTATTAAAGTTTAACATTACAAAATTAACAAAAATAATATAAAACTCATATCCTGGCTAAATAGCCACATGCCGCTGAAAACTGTATATTCCCTTCCTGTTCTCCTGCCGTTCCCTAGCTTGTCGTGCATTCTTTCCAAAAATTGGGACTTTTTTAAAACACTGCAGATCACAGGACAAATTGTTAAAAATCGGGACTGTCTCGCCAAAAGCGGGACATCTGGTCACCTTATCCTATATGGCCCAGTGGGTCAGCCTCCCCAGTTACCTGAGGTAGACACTCTTGGTGCTCCCCTTTGTGGACTGCGTGTACAGCCTTGTTGTAGTCAAGTCTTGATTGTTGTTGGTATCACTGGGAGAAATTGGCCTCCAGGCCCAGTGGATGTGAATATTAGCTGTGTCTACTCTGGGATACCTTCTGTGTTGGAGACAGTCTTATAGGATCAGACTTGCAAAATTGCAAAAGCCTCTGTGCTCAGTGTGGATGGGGAGGAGTCTTGGCTTCCTGACAGCCCTGCCCTTGTGTGCTCTCCTGAGTTTCTGCCTGACCATCCCTAGATTCCCTGTGCAAGAGCGTGAGTGCCCTAGGGGCTCACCCGGAATTGGGTTGGGTCTCTGTATTCTAAAGCTTCTGACTCCTTCCGCTATGGAGAGGCCGTGGCAACCTCCATGGTCAGACCTCTCTGTGCACACTCACTCGTGCGACTGTATACCCTGCCCACTGCGGCTCCCGGCTCTCCCAAGTCTCCCAGTCTCTGAGTCTCTGGGTGCCTTTCTCTACAGTCCAGACTCCACCCGTATGAGCCTGGGTCCAGGGGTTTCGGCCGGGGTTGGGGTTCAGTACAGTCGGAAAGGGCTCAGTACAATCGGGGACTTCCCTTCCCCTCCCGCCAGCCAGGCATTCTGCCGCCCTTCTTCTCTGTGCACATGTCTCCCTACCTCAGCGCTTTGTGGCTCCCAAACCGGTCCGTGAGCCTCTCTCTTTTCTAGTTGTAGGTTTTCCATTCCTCCAGCTTACCTGTGGTTTTGGAAGAAGTCCGTTCTGACTTTTAGTTGTTTTGAAATTGTTGTGCGAGGTGGCAGCTTAGGTGTTTACCTATGCCGTCATCTTGGTTTCTTTGACCTAGGTTCATTTCTGAGGATTTGAACTCTTGTTCACTAATTTGAACTTCTTGAGGATTTGAACTCTTATTTACTTTTGTATGCCTAGTAGAGCACAAACATCTGGCACAGAGTCCATAGCCAGTTAATATCTGTTGAATGAATGTTGAATTACGTTTGTTTTTTAGCACACAACATATCTTGATTTCTTTATATAATGCCCCTTCATGTGTCTGATGACAAAATTTATATGTGAACGTGTCACTCTCCTCTCCTTTCTAAATTAATCACCCTTAATTTCTTCAGCCTCTCTTCTCATTACTTAGTTTTCTTACTCTCATTCATTGTTGAGTTTGATTATTCTACTTGCCATATGCTGCAATTTTAGTGTTTATTAGTTTTGTCATCTTTGGAAAGATCAGTGATATTGCTGTGTCATGTGTATATAGGAGCTTTTCCCTGCTCTGCCTGACTAATAGGATGAGGTATAAAAGAATCAATAGATTTCCAGCATAAATGTTCAAAGGATATGAGAAATGTAATTCCTCTTAGTAAACCATGTGAAAATTAATAATGTGATGTGATGTGAGATAGTGAAAAAAGATATATAAAGGCAGTGGATTTGGGCTATAACTTATGGTTCCCCAGGGTTGTCAGAAGAATGACATATAAAATTGCTTTTAAACTGTAAAGTGCAGTATCTATGTAGAATGGTTTTAACATTTGTGAACTTAAAAATATACTATTATTTTTTAAGAGTATATGTATTTTCTGTTCGCTTAGGGGTGTCGAACTCAATCAGAGAAGGGGCCAAAATCTAAAATCCAGCCTAAATCGCGGGCCGAATGGTTTACTGAACAGTCATAAACTGACAATGTCATAAACTGACAGCGGAGTGCAGTGATGACAGCGCGGTGCGGGCCACATTGCAAGGCCTGGTGGGCTGGATTTGGCCCGCGGGCCTTGTGTTTGACACATGCGGCATTGTTGGTTTCTTTATGAGTTTTCTTTATACTAATAAAAATAATAGGGTAACATTAATCTCAGTTTCTGGAGGTTCTCTTTTAATAGTTTTTTTTTTTTTTTAAATATATATTTTATTGATTTTGTACAGAGAGAAAGGGAGAGAGATAGAGAGTTAGAAACATCGATGAGAGAGAGTCATCGATCAGCTGCCTCTTGCACACCCCCTACTGGGGATATGCCCGCAACCAAGGTACATGCCCTTTGACCGGAATCGAACCCGGGACCCTTCAGTCCCCAAGCCGACGCTCTATCCATTGAGCCAAACCGGTTTCGGCTCTTTTAATAGTTTTTATTTTCAAAATTGTATTACTGACTTCTTTGTGATTGGGAGATATTAATTTACCAGGTATTTTGGTAGGTATTTTGGCTTCTAGGTAAAATTGCATCAATGGTAGGGGAACAGTCAAAGGAAATGAGTATAGATTAAGTTCATATTGACCAGAGAGCTATAATGAGGTGAGGAAGTCTCATGTTTATGATTTTTTAAAATGGACTTTCATGGAACAAAGGTCATTGAAAGATAATATTAAAATATAACCCCAATATTGGATTCATTTAAAATAAAAAAGAATTTTTACCAAAAATTTTGGAAACATAAATTCATTTAGACCTACTGGTATAATTTTGGTATATTTCTTTCTAGTCACTATCAAAATGGCACATCAATTTTACATTTTAATCATTGAGTATGTACAACTTTATATTATAGTTATGTATTTTATGCCATTTTTTTTCTGCCATCTTATTTTAAAAAGTTTATTTAAAATACTTAAGTACATGTTTGAAGTAAAACAAGATAGAAGAAAACAAGATGAAAAGTTTATCAATTCTGCCAACAAATTTTGCTTTTTACTCATAAGTAACCACTTTTCATACTTTTTCCTCTGCATTTATATATGTATGCATGGTTTTACTTTTTACATATAACAGGGTCACACTACTATTGTTTTTTTTTTTTTAACAATATAGATTTGCATATATAGATTTTCCTATAACCATTATTTAAAATGTTTGTATAATATTCCAGTGCATGAATATTAATAGTTGCCAATAACAGTAGCATTTGGTGAACACTCACTGAGCTCCAGGTACTGTGCCTTTTACATGCATTTTTCCAGCTCTTTTACATGCATTTAATCCCTTATACAACCCCATGAGGAAGATGATAATCCCCCATTCTACAGATGAGGTAATTAGTTGAGCCTCAAATATTAAGTGATTTGCATAGGTCTCACAACTCTCAAGTGGAAAAGTTGGTATTCTAGTTCAGGTTTATCCAGGTCCAAAGCCTGTGCTTATTATTTTATTGCATACTGCCTGCATCTAATGATTTATTCTCCTGTTATGGATGTTGAAGTTGTTTTCAGTGTTTTGCTGTACTAAAGAATGCTGTCATGATGGCCTTTTCCATGTATATTTTAGATTCTCACATATGGGATTATTAGTGAAAAGATACTTTTTGTGTATATGTGGGGGGTCGACTTATTGTAATGATATTAATAATACCATTGACTAGTACTTTTACAACTTTTTCAAGTTATTTTCACCTTTAATTGTGGTTGAGTACTTAAGATCATTATTTTAAAAAGGTCCTGTAGCCCTTCTGTTTTATCTGTTAACTGAGGAGTTAATCAATTACCCAATTAATAGGTAATCTCAAAGTCTCTTCTATCTCTGAGATACTATACCTCTGACATCTATAAAATTAAGTGGTGGATTTATCTCAATTAAATGACCTCTATTCAGTTCTTGTGTTTGGACACTGATTTTTTTCTATTCTTGGATGAAAGAATTACCTTTTGTCATTCTCTGAAGTTCAAGTTACTCTACATCTTTTTTCTTTTTTTTTTTTTCTGGTGTAAAGTTGGATATTATTGGGAAAATCTTTTAAATTGCTTGTAAATGATTGTGTATAATTTTATTTTATATGTGTGAAAGTAGCTTTTGGGTGATTTCAAGAAATAAAGATAAAGTGTTAAGCAATTGTGAGTTATTTTAAGTTGCAGTATTATTTGAAATATTAGTTGCTTATTCTTAGGCTTGTAAGGAAGGTAAAGTAAACTGACCAGGTTGCAGATCTGCCTGAAATGAGTAGGGTTTGAGTCCCCTTTGACCTCCTTATGTAAAGAAAGGAGAGAAAGAGGTAGTGGTTACATAGGTTTTATTTTACTGAAATCAGTATTGTATTCTTCTTAAGAAGTTAACAATTGGGCAGTTTAAAATTCATATTTTGTCTGCTTTTCCTCTTAAAAAGAACCATGAGAAAGAACCTTCTTTAAAGTTGTTTTTATAGTGAGAATTTTAAGATAATTTTCCATTTAGTTGGACAGTTCTTCTATGCCAAAAATAAAAATTTAGGTAATTTTGGCTAGTTGCAAATATGTTATCTCTGTGGGCTAATTATGCACAAAGCTGTCCAGTGGGGAGATACTAAAATGAATTGGATATGTTTTCTATCTTTAGTAATCCTTGGTTTAATAGCAGAGATAAGACATACCCATAGATAATAGATAAAACTTGTTTTAGAGGGAAAAGGTGTCTTTACTGTTGTAGGTGAAAAGACAAATAATGGAACCATTATGTTACTAATAATCAAGACATAGTGCTGCCCTGGCAGGGATGGCTCAGTCTGCTGGAGCATTGACCCTTACACAAAAAGGTAGTGGGTTCGATTCCAAGTCAGAGAACATACCTAGGTTCCAGGCTCGATACCTGGTCAGGGCACCTGCAGGACATTGATGTCTCTTACTTTCTTTTTCCCCCCTCCACCTTCTCTCCCCCTCCCCTTTTGCTTCCTCTTCCCCACCACTCCCTCTCCCTCTTCCCCCCCTACTCCCCTTTCCCTCCCCTCCTGCCTCCCTACCACTCTCCTTCCCCTCCTCTTTTTTCTCTGCCCCTCTCTCCTCTCCCTCCCTCCCTTACCCCCTCCTTACCCTCTTCTCCTACCCACTTCCTCTTTCTAAGATCAGTTAATAAAAAGAAATAGTGCTGCTTTCTCTCATAATTTTAGTTTTGTATCTTTAGAGTGATTCTTATTTAGCTTTACCAAGTCAGTAGACTAGAATTCACTGATTATTTTTTTTCCTTTTGTTTAAGTAAATGATTTACTGGAATGTTTTAATATATGAGAATACTAATAATGGAGCCATCTAGGGGTGCAGCTACTTTCATGTCTTTGGGAAATCCGGAGTGATTGTACTGGCTTTCAGGATTTATTATTGGTCAGTGATAGCCAGTAAAGCTTATTAAGGATTTCTGAGCACAGTGCATTTTTAAAATGATATTGCATGGAAACTGAATACAGAATATTTTTTAACTGTAGAGTGAGTTAAAAAAAAATCATTGACATACATCTTTATACATAAAGTATAATTAGGATAATAGTATTGTAATTTAAATATTCTGGGACAAAATGCTAAATTGTAAGTTTTATTTATTACTTTTTATTCACAGCATAAATTTTGATGTACCTATAGTAACAACTAAAATTTGAGATCTTTTTGGTTAATTCTTGAAGCTTTTGAAGTTTGAAGTGGGATTATTTCTTGGTTTTAAATTTACATATAATTACATAGCCAAGGTATTGTGTGAACAATTCTGACTGCGATAACCACTGTGTTAATAACACCTTGCATACATAGAATTCAATCATTATGCACACTCACCTCCAGATTATAACTGAAGACTACGCTATCCTATCTAATAACCTATAAATATAGAGGGAATGTCACAAAGATGGCTGCACCCACAGCTGAGGCCAAGTTCCCATAAGGAGCCTTAATGAGTAATCAGCAGGGACCTGAGGCTATGCCCTCCCCTTACCCTGTGGCTTGACAAGGGACCTCAGGCCCTGTCCCCCACCTGGCAGGGCTTGATAGGACCTCAAGGTTTGCTCCCTGCCCTGGTGCTGGCTAAGGGACCTCAAGCTGCACCCCCTCCCCAGCACTGGGCCAGGGGACCTGAGGCTGCACCCCCCTGCCTAGCTGGGTTTGACAGGGACCTCAAGCCCTGCCACCCACCCAGTGGGACTTGATGGGGGACCTCAAGGTACACTGCCAGTGCTGGATCAGGGGAACTCAGGGCATCTCCCAGCCCAGCGGTGCTTGATGGGGGATCTGAGGCTGCGCCCCCCACCTCCTGGAGCTGGGCCAGGGGACTTGAGGCTGGCCCCTCCCCACCACCTGGCAGGGCTTGACAGGCTATACCCCCCACCTGGCGGGGCTTGATGGAGGACCTTAAGGCACACCCCTGTCCTGGCGCCAGGTCATGGGACCTGAGGTTACACCCCCTGCCTGGCAGGGCTTGACAAAGTTGGGACTGGCTGGGTCTGGATCTAGCCCATTGTGGGGAAGGGGCAGTCAGGTTTGGGTCTCACACAATTTTGGGTGCATGTGGGTGGGTGGGGACTTGATTCTGGGGCCTGTGGTGAGTCCCAGACTCTGACAGGAGGAAGGTTTTCATATACATTTTACTGATTTTCTTTAATCTCTGACACTTCAATTATAGAGAAAGGGCAAATAGCAATATTAAATTATTTCCTCTAACTAATCCCCTTTTAACGTGCACTAATTTTGTGCACCGGGTCACTAGTTAAGACATAATTTTCAAAGTCTGTGCATCAAAATTAAATTTTCTCAGAGTCCCAAAGGTGCTTGTTGATTACCTTTAATTCATAAGCAGTTCTAACAAACTGTGATCTGATTTCTAAGCCCAGGGATGATCAGAAGTAGGTAGAAAAGTAACTTGGGACCACCTTATCACAATAGCAAAGGAAGGAAATTTAACATAAACATAAGAATACGAAGTTCTTTCCTTAAATAGAAATAATTGTGTCAGCCAAGCCGAGGATTATCCTTTCCATCACTGTTAATGGATATTGCCTGCCCTTACTTTTCCCTCAGAAATCTGTGAAGTCCCACATTACTTTAAATTATATTGGGTCCAGATTGACACCTGAGGTGGGAGAAAAGGAAATATGAATAGGAATGGAAGTGGCCTGGCAGGGTTCATTCTCTGCTGGTCCCTACTCCTCTAGCCATGGACTTACAGCATCTCTAACCCTAATGTGTATATAAGTTTTTCATTTTTGGGTAAACTGTTGGTTTGACTTCTTAAAACATTAAAAACATAAAATTTCAAAGAATATGTAAAATAAAAAGTGAGAGCCACCCCTCTCACCAGAGATAACCACTTTAAATAGCTATAGGCTTTGTTTTGTATAGACAATGAAATGTTTACAATATATAATATACATAACAAAACTTACATGTTGGATTGTGCTGTGCATACTGTTTTTCAATTTGTTTTTGAATATCTTTTCATGTGAATACATATAAATTTGTCAAGATATTTTGATGACCATATGATAATTTATAGATGTACTAGACGACTGGTGCATGAAATTTGTACATGGGTAGTGTCCCTAGACCTGGCCGGTGATCAGGGCCTTCTGGCTTTCAGCTGGGGTCTTCCTTTGTTCCACGCCACCCCCTGGTGGTCAGCGCAGGTCATAGAAAGTGATCGAACTCCAGTTTGAACTCCCAAGGGGACATTTTGCTTATTAGCCATAGATACACACACACACACACACACACACACACACACACACACTCTAGAGGCCCGGTGCACGAAATTTGTGCACTGAGGGGGAGGATGTCCCTCAGCCCAGCCCCATGACCTCTTACAGTCTGGACCCTTTGCTCCTCACTGCCCCCCTGCTCACTGCTCCTTTCCACTCGGCTTGCTGCTCCTTAATGCTTCTTCGGAGGCAGGAGAACCTTCTGCCACCGCCACTGCACTCACCAGTTGTGAGTTCAGCTTCTGACTGAGCGGCGCTCCCCTTGTGGGAGCACACTGACCACCAGGGAGCAGTTGCTGCGTTGAGCGTCAACCCCCTGGTGGTCAGTGCGCATTATAACAACTGGCTGTTCTGGTTTTTGCGCCATAATGGTCACTTAGGCTTTTATTATATAGATCATAACTTATTTAAGCAATTCCCTTTTGATGCTCTCAAATTTTATTGCAAATATATTCAGTGAACTCACTCTTACATAGTATCTTTGTGCACATGTTCAAATAGACTATAGAGTAAGTTTGTAAATGTGGAATTGTATGAAAATGTTTGACATTTTTGATTTGTTCTCCAAAAAGCTTACTCTCCTATCAAAGTAAGTGAGGGTGTCTGTTTCCTCACATCCTTCCCAACATACTAGTTATTTTAGTTTCTTAGTTTTTTGCCAGTTGATAGGTGAAAATTTGTATCTCTTTAAATTTTATTTTATTTACTTTTTAAATATGTCTTAATTGATTTCAGAGAGAGAAAGGGAGAGGGGGAGAGATAGAAACATCAACAATGAGAGAATCATCGATTGGCTGCCTTCTGCATGTCCCATACTAGGGTCGAGCCCCAACCCAGGCATGTGCCTTGACTGAATTGAACCATGACCTCCTGATTTATGGGTCAATGCTCAACCACTAAGTCACACTGGCTGGGCCAATTTTAATTTTTAAAATGGAGCTCAGTATCTTTTTAGATTTTTATTGATGGCTTATATTATTTCTGGTAATTATTTAATTATGTCTTTTCTAAATATTGCTATATACTTTTTAAATAAATGGTTCATTAATTTAACAATATATAAGTAAGAATAGGAACAATTAAAACTTTATAATTGTCTGAACTTTCATGGCTGCTTATGATTTTTAACTTAATGAAAATTGAACTGAGTAATCAAGTCAACTTACTATCTGACTTCTAACCACTGCTTATGTTCATTAGATATGGATTCATAAACTTTCAAACTGTTCTATTTTGAAAGAAAAAAGCTAAATATTTTATTCAATTATTTGACTGAAAAATAGGAATTGAAACAGATGCTATTCTTTTAAGACATGATAAACAATTTTGATTAAGATCAGTTAATCAAATACTTGAATACTAGTTTGGTACAGAGGAGGTTTAAAGTGAAAAGTGGGTTAAGAATGCAGCAGCACTCTATTCCAATAAACTAGACAACTTGGAGGAAATGGACATATTCCTAGAAAAATATACCCGTATTTTCCGGCTTATAAGACGACCCCCTAATTTTACAGTTAAAACATAGGTTTAGGCCTATATTCGCTGTATAAGACTACCCCCCACTTCAAAGAAAAGACTTACTTTGCCGTCAAGATCTGCAGGTAATTTTTGTGCAATTTTGGTCTTTTGCCCCCGATTTTCGGTTGACACTCCCCCCCCACCCCCCACCCGTTTCAAAAGTCGTCTTATACCCCGGAAAATACGGTAACCTTCCAAAACTCAGTCAGGAAGAATCTAAACAGCTCAATAGTCTAATAACTATGGAAGAAATTGAAGCAGTCATCAAAAACGCTTCCGGCAAACAAAAGCCCGGGGCCAGTTGGCTTCACAGGGGAGTTTTACCAAACATTCAAGAAAGAACTAAAACCTGTCCTCCTCAGACTATTCCAAAAAATTTACGAGGAAGGAACACTTCCAAGCTCTTTCTATAAAGCCAGCATCACCCTAATACCAAAACCAGATAAATATAATACAATGAAAGAGAATTGCAGGCCAATATATCTCATGAATATAGATGCCAAAATACTCAACAAAATTCTAGCAAATAGGCTCCAGCAATAAATCAGAAAGATCATACACCATGACCAAGTAGGATTTATCCCGGGAATGCAAGGATGGTACAATATCTGCAAATCAGTAAACGTGATACATCACATAAACAAATTGAGAGATAAAAAATCACATAGTCATATCAATTGATGCAGAAAAAACATTGGACAAAATCCAACACCCTTTCTTAATAAATATCTTCAGCAAAATGGGAATAGAGAGATCATAATAAAAGCCTCATATGACAAACATACAGTCAATATCATTGCTCAGTGGGCAAAAACTAAAACCATTTCCCTTAAGAGCAGGAATGAAATAGGGATGCCCCTTTCACCACTCCTGTTTGACATAGTACTGGAAGTGCAGGCCATAGCAATTAGACAAGAAGAAGAAATAAAAGGTATCCAATTTGGAAAAGAAGATGTAAAACTGTCATTATTCACAGATGATGTGATACTGTACATAGAAAACACTAAAGACTCCATCAAAAATTATTATACTTAATAAATGAATTCAGCAATGTAGCAGGATACAAAATTAATGCCAAGAAATCTATGGAATTTCTATACACCAATAGTAAATTTAGAGAAAGAGAGATTTAAAAAAAATTCCATTTACCATTACACCAAAAAATTAAGATACCTAGGAATAAACTGAACTAAGGAGGTGAAAAAACTGTACTCTGAAAATTACAGGACAGTGAAAAAAGAGATAGAGGAAAATATAAACAGATAAAAGAACAAACATACTGTGTTCATGGATTGGTAGAATCAACATCATTCAAATATCCATATTATCCAAAACAATCTATAGATTCAATGCACTCCTCATTAAAATACCAGTGGCAGCCAAAACTGGCTTGGCTCAGTGGATAGAACATCGTCCTGCAGACTGAAAGGTCCCAGGTTTGATTCTGGTCAAGGGCATGCATGTACCTGGGTTGCGGGCACATCCCCAGTAGGGGGTGTGCAGGAGGCAGCTGGTCAATGTTCCTCTCTGTAAAAAAATCAATAAAAATATATTAAAAAAAAAAATACCAGTGGCACATTTCACAGACCTAGAACAAACTCTCCAAAAATATATCTGGAATAAAAAAAAAGACCCCAAATAGCTGCAACAATTCTGAGAAAGAAGAACAAAGTAGGAGGGATCTTAATACCAGATGTCAAGCTGTATTACAAAGCCACTGTTCTCAAAACTGCCTGGTAATGTTACAAGAAAGGACATATAGACCAATGGAACAGAATAGAGAACCCAGAAATCGACCCAAACCATTATGCTCAATTAATATTTGACAAATGAGGCAAGAAGATACAATGTGGTCAAGACAGTTTCTAATAAATGGTGTTGGGAAAATTGGACAGATACAAAAAAATGAAAGTAGACCACCAACTCACACCATTCACAAAAATAAATTCAAAATGGATAAAGAACTTAAACATAAGAAGGGAAACCATAAAAATACTAGAGGAATCCATAGACAGCAAAATTTCAAAGGCCAAAGCAATTTCTTCACTGATACAGCTCCTAGGGCAATGGAAACTAGAGAGAAAGTAAACAAATGGGACTACATCAAAACAAAAAGCTTCTGCACAGCAAAAGAAACCATTAACAAAACAAGAAAGCCCACAGTATAGGAGAACATATTTGCCAATGTTATCACAGATAAGGGTTTAATCTCCAACATTTATAGGGAACTCATACAACTTAACCAAAGGAAGATAACCCAATCAAAAAATGGGATGCAAATCAAAATGACAATGCAGTACCATCTCACACCTATCAGAATGGCTATCATCAACAAATCAATAAATGACAAGTGTTGGAGAGGATTCGGAGAAAAAAGAACCCTTGTGCACTGCTTGCTGGTGGGAATGCAGACTGGTGCAGCTGTTGTGGAGAACAGTATGGAGTTTCCTCAGAAAAAATATTGCTACAAAAAAATGTCCATGATTTTACTGCCTATGTTTTCTTTTAGAATTTTTATGGTTTTGAGTCTAACATTTAAGTCTTTGACCCATTTTTTTTGGTTAATCCTAACCGGAGGATATTTTTTCCATTGATTATTAGAGAGAGAAGAAGGCGATAGACAAGGGGAGAGAGAGAGAAAGAGAGAGAAACATTGATATGAGAGAGACATTTTGATTGGTTGCCTCCTGCATACTTTCCAACCAGGGCTGGTATTGAATCTGCAACTCAGGCATGTGCCCTTGACTGAGAATTGAGTCTGTGACTCTTTGGTGCATGGGCCAACACTGAGAAATAACCGCCAGGGCTTAATGCATTTTTAGTTTATTCTTGTGTATGGTGTAAGATGGAGGTTTAGTTTCACTTTTTTTTTTTTTTTTAAGCTATTTGTCCAATTTTCCAACACCATTTATCAAATATATCAAATAGATCAGCCATCGCCAACCACTGGTTGGCGATGGCTGATCTATTTGATAAATGGTGGTCTGTGAGGTCTGAAAGGTTGGTGATCACTGGAATAGACTATCTTTACCCCATTGTGTAGAATGCCTCCTTTGTCATATATTAATTGACCATATCGGTGTGGGTTTATTTCTGGGCTCTCTATTCTGTTCCATTGATCTGTGTGTCTGTTTTTATGCCAGTACCATCCTGTTTTGATTATTACGGCTTTGTCGTATAGTTTGATAGCATGTAATATGAGTCCTCCAACTTTGTTCTTTCTCAAGATTGCTTTCGCTATTTGAAGTGTTTTGTGGTTCCATGTAAATTGTTGTATTATTTGTTCTAGCTTTTGGAATATGCCATTCATATCTATAGGAATTGCATTGAATCTAGAGATTGCTTTGGGTAGAATGGACATTTTAATACTGTTAATTATTCCTATCCATCAACATGGTTTATGCTCCCATTTATTTGTATTTTCTTCACTTTTTTCTATGTCTTATAAGTTTTCGAGTACAGGTCTTCAGGTCTTTTATACCTTTGGTTAAATTAATTTCGAGTTATTTCTTCAAAGCAATTTTGAATAAGATTGTTTTTTTTATTGGTTTACAAACATGCAACTGATTTCTGGATACTTATTTTGTATCCTGCTAACTTACAGAATTCACTTAACAGTTCTAGTAGTTTTTTGGTGGAATCTTTCGGTTTCTCATGTCATCTGCAAATAATGAGTTTTCTTCTTTTTCAGTTTGGATGCCTTTTATTTTTTCTTCTTTTTGTCTGATTGCTGTGAGGACTTCCAGTACTATGTTGAATAAGAGTGGTGAAAGTGGGGGAGAAACCAAGATGGTGGCATAGGGTAGACACCCGAATGCAGCCTACCACAACAAATTTGAATTTAGAACTGGAAAACAGGGGAGGCATTGCCCTGAAGCGCCGGGCTGCTAGCTGACAGGAGGCTCTGCCATCTGGGAAGGAGAAGAGAAGGCACGCTGAACCTCAGGAACTGTGAAGGTACGGAGAACTGTGTGCACGAAAAGGCGCTGGCTTACTCCCGGCTTGGGAGAAGAAGGGCCAGACCGAGATTGCTGCTGGCTTACTCCCAGTGTGCGGAGAGGGCCGGCCGGGCTGAGTTCGCTGCTGGCTTACTCCCAGCACGGAGAGGGCGGACAGCTAACGCTTGGCTGGCTTTCTTGTTCGAGAGGAAAACAGAATCAGCCTATTGCTCTGATAGACTGCCCCAGAGAAGGAGAGGCCAGACTGTCAGGCAGTGGGCAGAGATCTCTCGGAGGTGTGTGAAGCCAGAGGCCATTACTGCGGGACTTGGGGAAAACAAAGGAAAACAAAGTTTGTCTGCACCAACCCGAGGGAAAACAAAGGTTGCCCAAGGGAAAACAAAGTTTGTCTGCACCAACCCGAGACTCTGCCCCCCCATATGTGGAAGCTCTCCCAGAGGCTGGCTTTCTCTAAGGAGGGACTGGCCAGAATCCAAAGCTTGTCTGCGCCTTTACCAAAGAGGTGCGCGCGCCTGCAACCAATCTTCCGAAACTCTCCACAAACAGGACTTTTCTAAGGCGAGACTGACAGGGAACTAAAGATTGTCTGTGCCACCCTGAGACCCCTCCCTATCCAAGTGGAGTACAGAACCCTCCTACCTGAGACACTGCTGATCCTCACAGCCAATTGGCTTGGAGATCAATGCTTCCCAGTGATACCAACAATAAGCAAGGCTTAACAACAAGACTGCGCACACAGCCCACAAAGGGCTACACCAAGACTGTCCACCGCAGGTAACTGGGAAGGCTGTGCTACTGGGCTCTCTACCAGAACACCTAGCACACAAAGCTATTCCATCAAATCAGGGAAACAACTAAAATGCAGACCAGAGGAAGGAGACAAAGGAAGGAGATGGAGGAAAAGAAAAGATTGGACATTGAGTTCAAAACTACAGTTATAAGGTTATTCAAGAATATCCTAAAAAAGGCCAATAAAATAAATGAGACCTATGAGGATATGAAAAGGGAGCAACTAGAAATAATAAGGGATCAACTAGAAATGAAGAAAACATTGTCTGAAAAAAAAAATTATACAAAGTCCTAAAAACAGAACGGAAGATCACAAGAATCAAGACAAAGATTTAGAACACAAAGAGCCAGAGGACACTCCTCTGCAGAAGGGAGAAAATAAGAGAATCCAGAAAGTTGAAGATAGTGTAAGAAACCTCTGGGACAATTTCAAGCGAACCAACATCAGAATTATGGGGATTCCAGAAGAAGAGAGAGAGCAAGATTCCGAAAGGATACTGGAAGAAATAGTGACAGAAAACTTCCCCCACCTGGGGAAAGAAATAGACTTACAAATCCAGGAAGCCCGCAGAACCCCAAACAAAAGGAATCCAAGGAGGACCATACCAAGACACATCATAATTAAAATTCCAAGAGCAAAAGACAAAGAGAATATTTAAAGCAGCAAGAGAAAAGCAGGTAGTTACCTATAAAGGAACACCCATACGATTGTCAGCTGATTTCTCAACAGAAACCATGCAGGCCAGACGGGAATGGCAAGAAATATTCAAGGTGATGAATTGCAAGAACTTACAGCCAAAAATAACCTACCCAGCAAAGCTATCACTCAGAATCAAAGGACAGATAAAGAGCTTCACAAATAAAAAAAGCTAAAAGAGTTCATCACCGCCAAACCAGAATTATATGAATTGCCCAAGGGGGTTATTTAGGAAGAGGAAGAAGATAAAGATAAAAATTATGATCAACAAATATGTAACTATCAACAAGTGAATCTAAAAACCAAGGGAATTAAAAAGTCTGATGAACAATAGTAACTGGTGAATATAATAGAATCAGAGGTATGGAAGGGGAGTAGACTGACGATTCTCAGGGAAAAGGGGACTGGGGGTGCGGGAAGAGACCGAACAAAAACTGTGCACCTTTGGATGAGGACAATGGGGGATGGGGAAAGGACAGAAGGTGGGGTGGGAACCTGGTGGAGGGAAGCAATTGAGGCGGGGAAGAGGAACACATTTGTAATAATCTGAACAATAAAGATTTATTTAAAAAAAAAAAAAAAAGAATGGTGAAAGTGAACATCCCTGTCTTTTTCCCAATCTTAAGAGAAACACTTATAGTTTTTGCTTATTGAGTATGATGTTGGCTGTGGGCTTGTGATATATGGCCTTTATTATGTTGAGATATAGTTCTTCCATTCCCACTGTGCTGAGAATTTTTATCATACTTGGATTTTGGATTTTGTCAGATGGTTATTCTGCATCTATTGATGTGATCATGTGGTTTATATCTTTAATTTTATTTTTGTGGTGTATCTCATTTATTGTTTTGTGGATGTTGTAATAACCTGGCATCTCTGGAATAAATCCCACTTGATCATGGTGTATGATCCTCCTTCCCCCCACTTTTCCCCCCCTAAATTTGTCATCTTTACACCCAGTGAATTAACAGCAATGGGTTCAGACTGGCCATGCCAGGGTTCTGTAGTCCTTGGGGGCAGGCCCACCTACAACAAACACAGGAAAATGGGTGAGAGGGCAGGGGGAGGAGAGAGTTAACAGATTTTATCTTCAACTTGGGGTGTTGGGTGAAAAAGTGATGATTCTTGGGGCTTGGGATCAGGACCAGCAGGAAGAAAGCTGTGGGCCCTCCAAGGGGTGGGCTGGTACCCCTGGTGCTGTGCTGATTGGAAAGAAAAATGAGGCCTCCTCCCCTGAGGACTAGGCACTTGTCTCAGTCTCCTCCTGCCCCACACCAACCATGAAAGAGATGGGGCCCTCATCCCCTTGCTCCTCTCACTGGCTTAGAGGCTGTTTCTGGTTGAGCCTCCGAAAGAAGCTTTTGCCCAACTCATATGTACTTACCATGATGGCACAGGAAGATGCAGCCTTGATGATCTTTGGGAGGAAGCCTATGAAGAGTCCATTGGTGCCGGACTCAGCCTGGATCCTCCACAGCAGCAGCCAGGTGGAGTTGGTGTGTAGGAGTGACACTCTCACAGCGTCAATTGCTCTCAGCGCAACCTAGGGTTAATTTGTCATCACATTGAAGGGTAGAGTCAGGATCACAGCCACTGTCCCTTAGGTGCCACCAGCCACAAAGCTGATGCTCTGATATCTAGTCCTTTGCTTTGAGCCCACTCAGCTAGCTCTTCACCAGCTCATAGTTGAACCAGTACAGGGCTGACAAGGGCACATTCTGAAGATCAGTGGTTCTCCAGTCCAGCCACAGTGAGTGCCAGCTGCCCTGAGCTACAGAGGTTTGGACACAGGCATCCAACTCCTGGTATGACACATGCTTAGCCTGCAACTGTCCGTACCAGCTCTAAGGGGCTTACCCCCTTACTCACGGTGTCCAAGTGGGCCAGTGTACCAGCCACCATGTGTGCATGAAGTCAGAGGTCAGGGCTCGACCACACAGGAATTCCTTGAGTTGGTCATAAGCCATGAAGTAGATGGTGGTTGCTGGCATACTCATCCCCATGGTGGCTGGGAGGCTACTCCACAGGGTCCTGGTGTCCTTACATCTCACAGTCTTCACAAAGACATCCATAGTGCCAGTGAAGTGAGTGGGTCCTGAAACCAGATCGCATAGTGGGCACCATTTGGGCATAGGTACAGGGGTTCCAAGATACCTTTGCAGTACAGGATACACTTCCTTGTGGGTTAGAGAGAGGAGGGCAATTTGGTGTAAGAGAGGCTTCAGAGTCTGAAGGGAGGTATCAGCTCCCTGGTCATTGAGGGGCATTGAGACTGGAGGTGGGCCTTCACCATGTCCAGGGGAATCATGAAGAGGGAGGTGACCACAGCCCCAGCTCCTGAGCCACCATTTGTTGGAGAGGGATGATGCCCTCAGGGTCCTAATCAGCCATCTTATAGCTTCAATTCTGTCTTTAGGATGGTCCCATAGATTTTGGGTTGTTGTATTCTCATTTTCATTTGTTTTAAGGTATCTTTTGATTTCTTCCTTGATCTCTTTGTTAAACCATTCGTTGTTTAGTAATATGTTTTTTAGCCTCCATGTGTTTGTGTGTTTTCAGTTTTTTTCTTATAATTGATTTCTAGTTTCATATTGTGGTTAGAGAAGATGCTTCATATGATTTCAATCTTCTTAAATTCATTGAGACTTATTTTGTGTCCTAATATGTAGTCTATCCTAGAAAATGTCCCATGTATAATTGAAAAGAATTTATATTCTGCTGCTTTGGGGTAAAATGCTCTAAAGATACCAGTTAAATCCATCTGATCCAGTGTGTCATTAAGGCCATCGTTTCCTTGTTGATTTTCTGTCTGGAAGATGTATCTATTGATGTCAATGTGGTGTTAAAGTCCCCTGCTTTGACTGCATTACTGTCAATCTCATTTTGGGTTGTTGTATTCTCATTTTCATTTGTTTTAAGGTATCTTTTGATTTCTTCCTTGATCTCTTTGTTAAACCATTCGTTGTTTAGTAATATGTTTTTTAGCCTCCATGTGTTTGTGTGTTTTCAGTTTTTTTCTTATAATTGATTTCTAGTTTCATATTGTGGTTAGAGAAGATGCTTCATATGATTTCAATCTTCTTAAATTCATTGAGACTTATTTTGTGTCCTAATATGTAGTCTATCCTAGAAAATGTCCCATGTATAATTGAAAAGAATTTATATTCTGCTGCTTTGGGGTAAAATGCTCTAAAGATACCAGTTAAATCCATCTGATCCAGTGTGTCATTAAGGCCATCGTTTCCTTGTTGATTTTCTGTCTGGAAGATGTATCTATTGATGTCAATGTGGTGTTAAAGTCCCCTGCTTTGACTGCATTACTGTCAATCTCATTTTGGGTTGTTGTATTCTCATTTTCATTTGTTTTAAGGTATCTTTTGATTTCTTCCTTGATCTCTTTGTTAAACCATTCGTTGTTTAGTAATATGTTTTTTAGCCTCCATGTGTTTGTGTGTTTTCAGTTTTTTTCTTATAATTGATTTCTAGTTTCATATTGTGGTTAGAGAAGATGCTTCATATGATTTCAATCTTCTTAAATTCATTGAGACTTATTTTGTGTCCTAATATGTAGTCTATCCTAGAAAATGTCCCATGTATAATTGAAAAGAATTTATATTCTGCTGCTTTGGGGTAAAATGCTCTAAAGATACCAGTTAAATCCATCTGATCCAGTGTGTCATTAAGGCCATCGTTTCCTTGTTGATTTTCTGTCTGGAAGATGTATCTATTGATGTCAATGTGGTGTTAAAGTCCCCTGCTTTGACTGCATTACTGTCAATCTCTTCTTTTGTGTCCATCAAGATTTGCTTTACATACTTAGGTGCTCCTATGTTGGATGCATAAATGTTTATAAAGTTTGTACCTTTTTATTGGCTTGTTCCCTTTATCACCATGTAGTGCCCTAAAATCTGTATTGTCAGATATAAGTATTGCTACTCCTATTTTAAAAATTTTTTTCATTTCATGAAATACCTTTTTCCATCTCTTTACTTTTTGTCTGTATCTTTTATTCTGGGGCGGGACCTCTTATAGACAGCATATGGATCTTGTTTATTTATCCATTCAGCTACCCTATATCTTTTGATTATAGCATTTAAGCCATTTACATTTAAATTGATTATTGATAGGTACTTGTCATTTTATTCTTTTAGCTATGTTTCTGTTTTTTTCTCCTCTTCTTCCTGTGCCTCCTTCTTCCTCTTTTCTTCTTTCCAGTCCTACTCCTCCTTTCCCTCCTCTCCTCTATTTCCTTCTTTTCCTTCTCTTCCTCCCCTAACTCCTCTTGGGCCCCCTCATTCTTCCTTGGGTCCTGCCTCTCTTCCTCTTGTTACTCCTCAACCCTTTTTACATTTCTTGTTATACTTATTTAGCTTTTCTTGTCTGGGAATCTATTTGTCCTTCAATTTTATTCTTTCTTTTTAATTCTCTCATGAGGATATGTTTTTATTGATTTTAGAGAGAGAGAAGAAGGGAAAGGGAAGGAGGGAGGTAGAGAGTGATGGGGGGTGAGGGGCAGAAAGAGAAAGAGAAACATCGATTGCTTGCTTCTTGCATGTGCCCGACCAGGGATCAAGCCTACCATTGGGTATGTGTCCTGACTAGGAATCAAACTTATGACCCTTTGGTGCACTGGATGATGCTCTGACTGAGACACACCGGCCAGGGCTGACCTTTGGTTTTAAATGATATACTGGGTAAAGTAGTCTTGGTTGTAGGTTCTTGATTTTTATCACTTTGAATATTTCACACCAATTCTTTCTGGTGAAATGTTCTTCTGAGATTGAGAAGTCAGCTGTCAGTCTTTTGGGAGTTGCCTTGTAGGTAATTAAGCACTTTTCTTTTGTTGTCTTGAAGATTCTCTATTTGTCTTTAACCTTTGTCATCTTTTTTTTTTTTTTTTTTTTAAATCAATCTTTATTGTTCATATTATTACAAAGGTTCCTCATTTTTTCCTCCCTCCACCAGGTTCCCACCCCACCCTCTGCCCCCTCCCCATCCCCCATTGTCCTCATCCATAGGTGCACAGTTTATGTTCAGTCTCTTCCTCCCTCCCTTTCCCCGATAGTAAATCCCTTTTCAGATAGTAAATCTGTTACTTAGCATTTTCTCATATCAATAATACCTCCACATGCCCAATGATACACTTCACACAGAAGACATTTTCAAATAGGTCAACCAGCCTCATCCAGGCCCCACCCAAGGCACTCACAGATCAACACCCCAGCGCTATACTAACTCAACACATCCAGATCTAAGCCTTCATCACTTGATTCAGCAGACCCTCAAGTTCCCGCAAAAGTTTCCAGCCATGTCTGAGAGGCAGCCGTGGGCAGGTACAGGCGAGGAGCAAGCTGTTTCGGGCCTGGCTGCTTCGGGCCTGGCCTCTGTTGCTCTGGTTCGTTCCACAACCAGCTGCTCCGGGTCTGGTCACTGCCGCTCCCGACCTAGTTGCTCTGGACTTGGCTGTTGCTGCTACAGGCCTGGCCGCACCCGACCCGGCTGCTCTGGGACCGGTTGCTCTGGTCCCGGCCGCTCCGGGCCTGACCGCTCCCAGCCTGTCAGCCGCTGCTCCGGGCCTGGCTGCTCCCAGCCTGGCAGCCACTGCTCCTGGCCTGGCCGCACCAGACCCGGTTGCTCCGGGCCTGGCCGCTCCCAGCCTGGCAGCTGCTGCTCCGGGCCTGGCCGCTCCCAGCCTGGCAGCCACTGCTCCTGGCCTGGCCGCACCAGACCCGGCTACTCCGGGCCTGGCCGCTCCCAGCCTGGCAGCTGCTGCTCCGGGCCTGGCCGCTCCCAGCCTGGCAGCCGCTGCTCCTGGCCTGGCCGCACCAGACCCGGCTGCTCCGGGCCTGGCCGCTCCCAGCCTGGCAGCTGCTGCTCCGGGCCTGGCCGCACCAGACCCGGCTGCTCCGGGCCTGGCCGCTCCCAGCCTGGCAGTCGCTGCTCCGGGCCTGGCCGCACCAGACCCGGCTGCTCCGGGCCTGGCCGCTCCCAGCCTGGCAGCCGCTGCTCCGGGCCTGGCCGCTCCCAGCCTGGCAGCCGCTGCTTCTGGCCTGGCTGCACCAGACCCGGCTGCTCCGGGCCTGGCCGCTCCCAGCCTGGCAGCCGCTGCTCCGGGCCTGGCCGCTCCCAGCCTGGCAGCCACTGCTCCGGGCCTGGCCGCACCAGACCCGGCTGCTCCGGGCCTGGCCGCTCCCAGCCTGGCAGCCGCTGCTCCGGGCCTGGCCGCTCCCAGCCTGGCAGCTGCTGCTCCGGGCCTGGCCGCTCCCAGCCTGGCAGCCGCTGCTCCTGGCCTGGCCGCACCAGACCCGGCTGCTCCGGGCCTGACCGCTCCCAGCCTGGCAGCTGCTGCTCCGGGCCTGGCCGCACCAGACCCGGCTGCTCCGGGCCTGGCCGCTCCCAGCCTGGAAGCCGCTGCTCCAGGCCTGACCACACCAGACTCGGCTGCTCCGGGCCTGGCCGCTCCCAGCCTGGCAGTCGCTGCTCCGGGCCTGGCCGCACCAGACCCGGCTGCTCCGGGCCTGGCCGCTCCCAGCCTGGCAGCCGCTGCTCCGGGCCTGGCCGCTCCCAGCCTGGCAGCCGCTGCTCCTGGCCTGACCGCACCAGACCCGGCTGCTCCGGGCCTGGCCGCTCCCAGCCTGGCAGTCGCTGCTCCGGGCCTGGCCGCACCAGACCCAGCTGCTTCTGGCCTGGCCGCTCCCAGCCTGCAGCTGTTGCTCTGGGCCTGGCCGCTCCCAGCCTGGCAGCCGCTGCTCCGGGCCTGGCCACACCAGACCCGGCTGCTCCGGACCTGGCTGCTCCCAGCCTGGCAGCTGCTGCTCCGGGCCTGGCCGCTCCTAGCCTGGCAGCCGCTGCTCCAGGCCTGGCCACACCAGACCCAGCTGCTCCGGGCCTGGCCGCTCCCAGCCTGGCCGCCGCTGCTCCGGGCCTGGCCGCACCCGACCCGGCTGCTCCGAGCCTGGCCGGTCCCAGCCTGGATGCTCCGTGCTTCGCTACTGCTGTTCTGGGCCTGGCTGCTCCCAACCCGGCTGCTCTGGACCGGGCTTCTCCGGGCCCAGCCACTCCGTGTCTGGGTGTTCCTGGACTGGCTTCCCTGGGCTTGGCCGCCTCTGCCTCAGGCCTGGCTGCCACTGCCCCAGGTCTGGCTGCTCCAGTGCTGGCCGTTGATGCTCTTGTTCTGGCTGCTGCTGCTCTGGGGCCTGGCTACTGCTGCTCCGGGCCCAGCTGCCACTGCCTTGTGCCTGGCCACTCTAGGCCTGGTCGCCGCTGTTCCAACATTCTGTCCCTTTTTTCTCCTTTTTTTTTCTTTTTTAAAAACAAAACAAAACGCATTTATGTTGCAATGTTGGCTGGTGCGTTGAGTTCTGACTTAGTCTTTGATTTTTCAAGATCTTCTTTGTATTCTTAAGTAATTTTACTATCATTTGCTCTCACTTGATTTCTTCACATTGAGAACTTCTTTGGTTTCTTCCTCCTTGTCCTGGGAGCTCAGCAGGTTGGCCTGTGGCACCCCTTTGTTCTCCGTGGGCTCCCGCGCTGCTCCAGCCTGTTGCCGGGGTCGGCGCCGCCCAGGAAGCAGCCCCCGTCCTTGGCTCCGTTGCCAGCGCTCAGCAGTCAAAGGCTCAGGGGCACCCCCCCCACTGGGGGCCCCGTCGCCCGGCTCCTTGCTGGCGCCCGGCTGGCCGGTGTCCGGCAGGGGCTCCTGCTCCTCGTGGCGTTCCTCCAGTCTGGAGCTTTCTTTCTCCCTCCCACTAGGGGAGTCCAGGATCAGAGTCAACAGACTGTCCTCTGCGCACAGTGTGCGCGACTCCGGGGGCTCGGCCTTTCGCCGCGCTCCCAGGACTCCACCTCACAGCTCTGTCTCCCCCTGCCCGAGCCTGGGTCCCCAGGGACTGGCCCAGACCTGGAGTTCGGGGCGGTCTGGACTGAGGCTCAGAGCTGCCGCCAGAGGCTTTGTTTCTTCCGGCTAGGGTAATCCAGCATCAGAGTCAACATTCAGTCCTCTGCGCGCCATGTGCGCGCGACTCCGGGGGCCCTGCATTTCGCCGTCCCCCGGGATTGTCTCCCCCTGCCTGAGCCTGGGTCCCCAGGGTCTGGCACATAACTTGGGGCTCAGCGCTGCCGGTTCGGGGGTTCAGCCCAGGCTGGGGGTTCTATTTCCTTCCTGCTAGGGAACGCCGGGCAGCACCCAGCCCTCTCCTCCTCTCCGGCTGCGACCTCTCCGCGCGCGCGTGCGTGCGAGCGCGCAGCATGTCTCCGTACCTTAGGCTTTTTTTCAGCTCCTCTGATTTTCCTTCTGGTTTTCTCCCTCTTTCCTATTGTAGAGTTTTCAGTCAGTCGACTACCTGTAGCTCTGGGCAATGTCCACTCTACATTTTAGTTGTATTCCCTTGAAATTGTTGTGAGCTGCTGCGGCTAGGTGTATACCCGAGCAGCCATCTTGGATCCTCTCTCCAACCTTTGTCATCTTAATGATGATGCATCTTGGTGTGGGCCTCTTTGGATTCATCTTTTTTGAGACTCTTCGTGCTTCCTTGAATTGTATGTCTCTTTCCTTCACCAATTTAGGGAAGCTTTCATTTATTATTTTACTAAATAGATCTTGATCCCTTGTTCCGCTCTCCTTTTTCTCTCTCTCCTTCTTATACCCCTGCTAGTGGCCTGGTGCATGAAATTCTTGAACGGGGTTAGGGAGAAGAGGGAGGAGGGTGTCTCTTAGCCCAGCCTGTACCCTCTCTAATCTGGGACCCCTTTGTTCCCAACTGCTCCCCTCTGCTGGCCTGATCACCCCTAACTACCATCTCCTGTCAGCCTGATCTTGCCCCAACAGCCATCTCCTGCTTGCCTGATTGCCCCTAACCCCCTGCTGGCCTAATCGCATCCTCAACTTCCCTCCCCTGCTGGCCTGATAGCCCTTAACTGCCTCTGCTTGGCCCCTACCACCATGGCTTTGTCCAGAAGGAAGTTGGATGTCCGGAAGATGGCCAATCGACCCAGTCTAATGAGCATATTACCCTTTTGTTGTATAGATAGATTATATAGAATAGGATTGTTTAAATGGGGTGGGGGGGGGGACACGACACACACACGGCCCTTTTTCAGCAGGATGAGATGTTCTTGGCAGACAAAAATACATAATCCCTATATCTGGACTGATAGCCAGCTATATGCACTATGCTGCCAAACTAGTCATTAAAAAATTGAGCTGCGTTCTTACACCTTACACCAAACAGCTGTTGCCCTTAAAACCCCTCCTTAGCCCCCACCTTAGGTTCTGCCTTCACAGTTCACCCAGGTTAGGTTCTGATTGGTCAGTTTCTATGCCAGTCAGTATCTCCGGGCCTATTTCTGGGCCTGATCAGAGAGGTGGGGCTGCTGGCAAGGCCCGGAGTGAAAGAGAGGCAAGGGCTGATCAGTAGCTGCCATGGATGCTGCGGATCAGTCCCTGCTTCTCTTTCCAGGTCTCTCTCCAGGCCTGATCTGCAGCCCCCTTGGCAGTTAGTGCTGGGTCACCATTGTGCCAGCAAACATGGCATTCAGTGCTGGGTTTCCGTGGCCACCTATCACTGATTGCAGGACTGACTTCCATTGTTAGGTCATCGGTTTGGTCATTTTGGATGTTACGGATCCTGGTGCGTGCTCGCGCACGTGCGTGCTCTCTCTCTCTCTCTCTCTCTCTCTCTCTCTCTCTCTCTATATATATATATATATATATGATGCAAATTTGTCATGCTTTATGTTGCCCCAAACTATCTTCATTTTCTTGAATCCTTGCTTTTTGGTGGTCTGCATTCTGCCTAGACCTTGGCAGGCCAGAGCCACAAGGAATTGGGAAGGTGGGGCCCTCTAGGAATCTGGAGAGTGGAGAGCTAGTAGATCTCCCCTGAGGTTCACTGGAAAGTGGGGGGAATGGCCCTGCCCTAGTGCCGCACAACTCAGTTACTGACAACCAGGCCCTATGCAGCCTATTCAATAGAACACATTGTTTCCCATAGTGGGTCAACAGGGATTCTGGAGGGTGTGGCTAGTCAATTCCCTCAGGCTGATGCTGTATGGAGGGGTGTTCCACCCAAATAAAACAGCATCTGTAGTGTGCCATAGTGACTCATGTAGGAAGTAGGCCTCTGTGATTCATCTCCAGCATAGTTAACTTTTAATTGAAACAGTTACTGAATTTGTCCAGGGCAAACAGAATGTAGGGAGGAGAGAAGAGCATATAAGAACCAAGAACTGTGTACATGAGCCAGCATCATAGTGGAAACCCCTGGGGTACCTGCCTCAACTAGACAGGGGGAGGTGGGGACAACAAGAAAAGGCTTTAGCCCAATCTTTTTAAATGGTCCAATGGGAGACAATAAGACCTAGGTGATCTATGAGGAACCTTTTAAGCCTGCAGTATTCAGCCAGTGAGGAACTGGAGGAAGTTCTCTTGCACCTTGAGGATAAATAGGCTGTGATTGCTACTCCATGTGTGCCTGTACAACCAGATTAACACCTACTTTCGAGAACGTATTACAGGTCTTATTTTTGCCATACTTATATCTCTGAGTTCATTATTTTAATTAGGACAGGTGAGAATTTCTCACACTTAGCACAAGGTATCTGGAGGCTGTCCCTTCAACTCTCACCCTAGAGCTTATAAACCCTAGTCTCTCCTCATGAATTGTAGTCTGCTTGGCCCTCCCTCCACTATAGCTCAGGCTGAGTACCTGCAAACAAGATTTTGGGCATTGGCCCTATAGGAGGGCATACTGTGTCTTTAGCAGACTTCCTTCTCTCCCAGCACACAAGTGTTACGTGGGCACATATTCCCTGGTCTGGTGCTCTGGGTTGATTATCCTGGCATTGCGTTTAAACCCCACAATTTTTAGGGGGGATATTTTCAGCTGAGATATCCCTCTGGAATCTGAGCTGTTGCTCATGGAAGAGGACCAACCCTTTCTCATCTCCGCCCTTTCTACCAGTCTCGATGTGGCTTCTTCTGAAATCCTTGGTTATAGGACTTCTCTTCAGCTAGTCTTCAGTTGGTTATTCAGGTTGATTGCTCTATTTTAGTTGTAATTCTAGTCAATACTGGGAGAAGGTGAGTGTAACGTTCACCTGTTCCACTGCTCTTTTGGATCCTCAACAAGTAGGCTTTTTAGATAGACAGGTATTGTTGTTTTGTTTTCCAAGAAGTGTAAAGTGAAGAGCATGGCTCATTTTTTAAATTTTATTCTGAAGCTTATCATTTGTAATGGAGAGGTGATTATTCAATGATGAAATCATAGGCCAGATCTTTTTTTTTTTTTTTGAATCAATCTTTATTGTTCATATTATTACAAAGGTTCCTCATTTCTTCCCCCCTCCACCAGGTTCCCACCCCACCCTCCACCCCCTCCCCATCCCCCATTGTCCTCATCCATAGTTGCAGTTTATGTTCAGTCTCTTCCTCCCTCCCTTTCCCCGATAGAAAATCCCTTTTCAGATAGTAAATCAGTTACTTAGCATTTTCTCATATCAATAATACCTCCACATGCCCAATGATACATTTCACACAAAAGACATTTCCAAATAGGTCAACCAGCCTCATCCAGGCCCCACCCAAGGCACTCACAGATCAACACCCCAGCGCTATACTAACTCAACACATCCAGATCTAAGCCTTCATCACTTGATTCAGCAGACCCTCAAGTTCCCATAAAAGTTTTCAGCCATGTCTGAGAGGCAGCCTTGGGGCGGGGGCAGGCGAGGAGCAAGCTGTTCAGGGCCTGGCTGCTCCGGGCCTGGCCTCTGTTGCTCTGGTCTGTTCCACAACCAGCTGCTCTGGGTCTGGTCACTGCCGCTCCCAACCTAGTTGCTCTGGACTTGGCTGCTGCTGCTCCGGGCCTGGCCGCACACGACCTGGCTGCTCTGGACCCGGCTGCTCCGGGCCCGGTCGCTTTGGGCCCGGCCGCTTCGGGCCCGGCCGCTTCGGGCCTGGCCGCTCCCAGCCTGGCAGCCGCTGCTCCGGGCCTGGCCGCTCCCAGCCTGGCAGCCGCTGCTCCGGGCCTGGCCTCTCCCAGCCTGGCAGCCGCTGCTCCGGGCCTGGCCGCTCCCAGCCTGGTAGCCGCTGCTCCGGGCCTGGCCGCTCCCAGCCTGGCAGCTGCTGCTCCGGGCCTGGCCGCTCCCAGCCTGGCAGCCGTTGCTCCGGGCCTGGCTGCTCCCAGCCTGGCAGCTGCTGCTCTGGGCCTGGCCTCACCCGACCCGGCTGCTCCGGGCCTGGCCTCTCCCAGCCTGGCAGCCGCTGCTTCGGGCCTGGCCGCTCCCAGCCTGGCAGCTGCTGCTCCGGGCCTGGCCTCACCCGACCCGGCTGCTCCGGGCCTGGCCGCTCCCCTCCTGGCAGCCGCTGCTCCGGGCCTGGCCGCTCCCAGCCTGGCAGCCGTTGCTCCGGGCCTGGCTGCTCCCAGCCTGGCAGCTACTGCTCTGGGCCTGGCCTCACCCGACCCGGCTGCTCCGGGCCTGGCCTCTCCCAGCCTGGCAGCCGCTGCTTCGGGCCTGGCCGCTCCCAGCCTGGCAGCTGCTGCTCCGGGCCTGGCCTCACCCGACCCGGCTGCTCCGGGCCTGGCCACTCCCCTCCTGGCAGCCGCTGCTCCGGGCCAGGCCGCTCCCAGCCTGGCAACCGCTGCTCCGTGCCTGGCCGCACCCAACCCGGCTGCTCCGGGCCTGTCCGCTCCCCTCCTGGCAGCCGCTGCTCCGGGCCTGGCCGCTCCCAGCCTGGCAGCTGCTGCTCCGGGCCTGGCCGCATCATACCCGGCTGCTCCGGGCCTGGCCGCTCCCAGCCTGGCAGCTGCTGCTCCACGCCTGGCCGCACCCTACCCGGCTGCTCCGGGCCTGGCTGCTCCCAGCCTAGCAGCCGCTGCCCCGGGCCCGGCCGCTCCGAGTCTGGCCGCTCCCAGCCTGGATGCTCCGGGCTAGGCTACTGCTGTTCTGGGCCTGGCTGCTCCCAACCCGGCTGCTCTGGGCCTGGCCACTCCGGGTCTGGGTGTTTCTGGACTGGCCACCCTGGGCTTGGCTGCCTCCGCCTCAGGCCTGGCTGCCACTGCCCGAGGTCTGACTGCTCCAGTGCTGGCTGTTGTTCTGGTTCTGGCTGCTGCTGCTCTGGGGCCTGGCCACTGCTGCTCCGGGCCCAGCTGCCACTGCCTTGTGCCTGGCCACTCTAGGCCTGGCCGCCGCTGTTCCAACATTGTCCTTTTTTTTTTTTTTTTTTTTTTTAAACGCATTTATGTTGCAGTGTTGGCTGGTGAGTTGAGTTCTGACTTAGTCTTTGATTTTTCAAGATCTTCTTTGTATTCTTTCTTAAGTAATTTTACTATCTTTTACGCTCCCTTGATTTCTTCACATTGAGAACTTCTTTGGTTTCTTCCTCCTTGTCCTGGGAGCTCAGCAGGTTGGCCTGTGGCACCCCTTTGTTCTCCGCGGGCTCCCGTGCTGCTTCAGCCTGATGCCAGGGTCGGCGCCGCCCAGGAAGCAGCCCCCGTCCTTGGCTCCGTTGCCCGCACTCAGAGGTCGAAGGCTCGGGGACACCCCCCCCCTGGGGGCCCCGTCGCCCGGCTCCCTGCCAGCGCCTGGCTGGCCGGTATCCGGCCGGGGCTCCTGCTCCCTGTTGCATTCCTCCTGTCTGGAGCTTTTTTTTCTCCTTCCCACTAGGGGAGTCTAGGATCAGAGTCAACAGACTGTCCTCTGCGCGCAGTGCGCGCAACTCTGGGGGCTCCGCTTTTCGCCACTCCCCTGGGATTCCTCCTCACAGCCCCGTCTCCCCCTGCCCGAGCCTGGGTCCCCAGGGTCTGGTCCAGGACTGGGGTTCAGAGCAGTTGAAACTGGGGCCCAACACGGCCGGGGCTCCTGTTTCCTTCCCTCCAGGGCAATCCCGAATCAGAGTCAACATTCCTTCCCTTGCAAGCAATGTGCGCGACTCCTGGGGCTCGGCCCCTTGCCGCTCTCCCAGGGCTCCACCCCACAGCCCCATCCCCCTCCGCTTGAGCCTGGGTCCCCAGGGATTGACCCAGAACTGGGGTTCAGAGCAGTCCGGACTGAGGCTCAGCGCTGCCGGAGGCCGTGTTCCTTCCGGCTAGGGTAATCCAGCATCAGAGTCAACATTCAGTCGCGACTCCGTGGGCCCCGCTCCTCGCTGCTCCCCCGGGATTCCGCCTCACAGCCCCGTCTCCCGCCTCACAGCCCCGTCTCCCCCTGCCGGAGCCTGGGTCCCCAGGGTCTGGCCCATAACTGGGGCTCAGCGCTGCCGGTTCGGGGGTTCAGCCCAGGCTGGGGGTTTTATTTCCTTTCTGCTAGGGAACGCCAGGCAGCACCCAGCCCTCTCCTCCTCTCCGGCTGCGACCTCTCCGCGCGCGTGCGTCCGGGCGAGCAGCATGTCTCCGTACCTTAGGCTTTTTTTCAGCTCCTCTGATTTTCCTTCTGGTTTTCTCTTTCCTTCTTGTTGTAGAATTTTCAGTCAGTCGACTACCTGTAGCTCTGGGCGATGTCCACTCTACATTTTAGTTGTATTCCATTGAAATTGTTGTGTGCTGCTGCAGTTAGATGTCTACCCGAGCAGCCATCTTGGATCCTCTCTCCATCATTGATGTTTTTATCTCTCCCTCTCCCTTCCGCTCAAGCGGGGCGCCCTCAGCGCGGCCCCGGCCTCCGGGAGCCCGGCTGTGTCGATGGTGGCCTCGGTGCCATGTTCTGCTGCTCCTCGTTTTAGAGGCTGCTCCGGTTTGTTCTCTTTATATTAGTTTATACTCTTTCATATATGGTTGAGTTCTTTTAACTTAAAATGTATGTATGATGTGACTTATTTTATTTGTAACTCCTTTTGTTCTGAATGCACAAATCTATTTTAGGGTAGGAAAATTTTCTTCTGTTGTTATTTTATTACATACTAGAGGCCCAGTGCATGACATTTGTGCACTGGCGTGGGGTGTCCCTCAGCCCAGCCTGCACTCTCTTGCAGTCTGGGACCTCTCGGGGGATGTCTGACTACCAGTTTAGGCCCACTCCCTGCTGGATCCCCCATGGGGTCCTTAGTGCTGCTGCTGTTGTGCTTGCCAGCCTTAAGCCTGGCTTCTGGCTGAGCAGTGCTACCCCTGTGGGAGCTCATGGACCACCCAGGGAGCAGCTTCTGTTTTGAGTGTCTGTCTCCTGGTGGTAAGGGTGTGTCATAGCGACCAGTTGTTCTGCTGTTCAGTTGATTTGCATATTAGCGTTTTGTTCTATAGGATACTCTGTTTATCTCTTTCTGGAATTCCAGAAATAGATATACAGGCAGTCCTCGGGTTCCATCAGACTTGACATATGTTGTTTTGTAGTTATGTCGTCATCTCCTACTTATATATAAAATAAAGTTCCATCATTTCCATGTATGTACATATGTGCTTTATTATTATTTTTTATTATTATTTATTTACCACAAGTAAAGGTCAGGGATTGTTATCTTTCTTTTAAATTTTTTTTACTGTTTCACTTCATTACTGCTGTGTATGTGCTCAATGTGAGTGACGTGACATAGTAGGTGCTTATGTAGGTGGGTTCCAATTAACGGCAGAAATCACGTTATGTCTCGCTGTAGGAACCAATCTTTGATGTAACCTGAGGACCTACTGTATTTGGTTTCTTGTCCCTTTATTGCATGACACTTGATTTCTCTCTCTCTTTTTTTTTTAGGGGTGGGGCATGTCAATTTTTGCATTATCAGTTTTGGGACTGTTTATTTTATCCATATAGATTTACTGGTAAAAGGACTCATTGTTATCACTGGTAATGTTATTCATCTTAAGGTCTATTTTTTCTGATATTAAGGTAGCTGAATCAGCTGTCTTTTGATGAGTATTTAAACATTTTCAGTATGTAGCATATTGTTAGGTTTTCTTTTAATTTAGTTTGAAAAAATGTTTTTCCTTAAAGAATTTAGTCTATTTACATTTAATGTGATAGTGTGTGTGTGTGTGTGTGTGTGTGTGTGTGTGGCTTTAAATTCATCTTATTATTTACTTCTACTTTGTTCTGTATTCTTTTTTTTATTTTTCTCATTTTTTTATTAAGATATTATATGTGTATATACCTTACCAATCCCCATCCTCCTACCCCCCCACTCCTATACATGCCCTCCCTCCCCAGTGTTTTTCGTCCATTGGTTATGCTTATATGCATACATACAAGTCCTTCGGTTGATCTCTTATCTCCCTCCCCTCCCCACTGTTATTTGACAGTCTGTTTCTTTTACTGTCTCTGTATCTGGCATATAGTATGTCATCAGAAAAATTTACTTTTAAATGGAATACTATTTCAAAACTAAAGAGTTATAGGATGAACATTTAATTTTATTTTTCTGCCTTTATAGGTGATAAAGTAGCTATTTATATTTCTATGAGATAGATATTTCTATTTTAGTTCATACAAAGAGTTAAGTGAATATAATATATATTTCCAGCCTTGTAGGAACCCCAAGTCAAATGGAAAATCAGGCAGCTGTTTATCTAGCAGAGTTGTTTTTTTGGAGGGTATGGTGTTCTTTTCTTTTTTCTTGTTTGGGGTGCCTTTATTTGCTGAATAGTGTGTTATGGCAGGTACAGAGTTGCATAAGACATAGCTTTTGCCCTTAATGAGCTTGCCTGATGTAATATGAGACAATTTAAGCATTAATATGTCTCAAAGCAATATGTGACTAATGCCAGATAAGCAGTACACCTTGATATATGCCAACTTAATAAATGAAAAATACTAATGATCTGTTATCAGGAAGACCTGCATTTTCTTTTCTTTTTTAAAAAAAAAATATATTTTATTGATTTTTTTACAGAGAGGAAGAGAGAGGGATAGAGAGTCAGAAACATGGATGAGAGAGAAACATCGACCAGCTGCCTCCTGCACAACCCCTAATGGGGATGTGCCCACAACCAATGTACATGCCCTTGACCAGAATTGAAACTGGGACCTTTCAGTCCGCAGACCGACGCTCCATCCACTGAGCCAAACTGGTTTTGGCAAGACCTGCATTTTCAATTGCTTTTCTAGAAATGGGAACAGGTTTGAGTTGGGAGAACTCTGTGTCTGTAACTACAAGCTGATAATTGTTGTCCACTTGATGGTGATGATGGAAAGGTGTTTCTCATGTGCAGATGGAGCCAGTTGATACCTATCACCAGCTAAATAATTTAGCCCATTCAGTTAAGTTGAATAATGCTGGTCTATTATAAAATTATCAGAGGCCTGGTGCATGAAATTTGTGCATGTCCCCTCAGCCTGGCCTGCACCCTCTCCAATTTGGGGACCCTCGGGGTATGTCTGACTGCCAATTTAGGCCCGATCCCTCTCACGACCTGGGATCACTGGCTCCTAACTGTTTACCTGCCTGCCTGATCACCCCTAACCAGCTTCCTACCTCTAGCCGTCCGCAGGCACCTGGGACCTGGGCCAGCCGCAGGCACCTGGGACCCCTGATCTCCCCTAACTGCTCCCCTGCCTACCTGATCACCCCTAACCACCTCTGCCTGTACCCCGCACCCAGGACCCTATGGCTGGAACCCAGGCTTCCATTCTTCTGGCTGGCCACAGGCACCAAGACATTGGCGGGTCCCTCAGCCTGGCCTCCCTCCCTCACAGTCTGGGAGCAGGCCTAAGCCACAGTCTGGCCTCCCTCTGTAGGAGGTGACCAGCCCTATCAGGGGAAGGCGCTACCCCTATCACCCTTCTGCTGCTGCCACTGCTGGCCTCCTTGGCGGTCTGCCCTTGGCCTCACAGCCCCCGCTATGTTTGCTTGCCCTCTGCCCTCGCAGCCACTGTGGGTTTGTCTGGAAGATGTCCAGTCTAATTAGCATATTACCCTTTTATTAATAAAGATTTTATCTGCACGTGTGTGCATTATGTATGAGAATTAATGAATCCTAGAATTTTTTTTTTTTAACTGGAAGGGGAACATTAATATTGTCTGCTTCACCACGTCCTTACTTTCTGATCAGAGAAGTTGCATCACTTGATTAGGTAGCTGTAACTAGCACTTTCTCTTGTAAGTTATAGCTTATTTCTCTGTTGAATTTCCTTTCCTGATAAATTTAGCAAAATGTTCTCCAGGTATAAAATGCACATTTCATATTTGCACTAACTTGGGAAATAGTTGAGTGTGGAAGGAGAGGTAGACATCCAGGGTAGGCAATGGTGCAATGTTGCTTCCGGTGAATTTAGCAGAAGTACAAAGAACAAGGAATTTAGATATAGATTTAATCTGCCTTCTGGCTGCTTTTGGGTTGTGATGGTATAATTTTGCTAGCAAACAACCCTGATGATGAATATTTCTCTTTTTTTCAGCAACTTGGGGTATAGATAGATCCTGTGATTATATGATTCAAGAAGCTGTGAAGATAATGGCATTTAATACATAATATTTACCCTGTTCTCAAAGTGCTTATAATCTAGTTGAGAGATACTGCTATCAGAAAATTTACAATCTGGTTGGGGGTTTAAATAGCAATCCCATCTATCTTTTCCTTTGTGCTAAATGAATGCTCGTTACTCTTTTCCCACTGTCCAGAACTGTGGCAGGCACACAGTTGATTTTCAGTAAGTATTGGTTGGATGGATAAATAGAAGGTACTTACAATAATAATAGTGGGGCCTCTGAGGGCTATGGCAGTTGGAGAAGGCCTGGGATCTTGTGCAGAGCAAAGGGTAAATACTTTTATTCTGTCTGTCTGTGTGTTTTTAATTCCTGACTGCAGCACTTATCCCACTACCACCTCAAATCCTGCAGCATTCCCTTGCTTTTGATGTGATTTCGTTTTTCTTTAGAAGCAAACCTGACTTCTTGAATTTTTATTTTGCTATTACTTTGGCCTTAGCTCTCCCTTTTTTCTAATCCCAAGTAATTGCTGCGTATCTCTGAGGATTTAGAAGGATCATGTTTTGGTAAGGGGACTATATTTTTTTAGGTACTCCTAGTTCCCTCCTCCCCTGAAGATGAAGTGAGGTAGTATCTGGAAAAGACCTGAATTATCAGAAATTGTTCAGAAAACTTCTCTAGAATAGGTGATATAATAACACCAATTTTGAGCCACAGTTCAGGCTATAATAACTACATTTTAATTGGCTGCATTTTTTAAATACAAACTAGTTATGTTCTCCACCCTTCTCAATTTTGGCAGTATAAAGACTAGTTTCACAGAGAACACATAAACAAGTAAGTACTAGGAAGCTTGTGTGAATGAACGTTTGCTTTATAGCTTAGTGACTTTCTCTGATTTAACATGCAGTTATTGGCAACTTCAAATAGTGTATGTTCTCTGAGGGAGAAGTCCAGTCTATTTAACTGTGTTTAGTGAAAACTACCGTATTTTTCAGACCATAAGACGCACTTTTTTCCCCCCAGAAGTGGGGGGAAAAAGTCCCTGCGTCTTATGGTCCAAATATAGCCTACACATATACTGTAAAAAAAAGTTTTTTTACTTGCCTGGCTCTGTGTGGTCTCTGTGTGCTTGCCCGGCTCTAAAATGGTTCTAAATGCTGCTGTTTACTTTACAGGGTTGATTACATGTGTTTATGACTGTGATGTTGGGTTTTAATGCACATAAAATATTTTAGGACACTATTTGTTTCAGAATCTTTTTTTCTTCATTTCCCTTCTCTAAAAACTGGTGCGTCTTATGGTCCGGTGTGTCTTATGGTCCGAAAAATACAGTAGTTATGATTTTCCAATGGGAAACAGGCTTTCAAACTCATTCATTCAGTAAGCATTCATTGAGTAGCTATCATGTGCAAAGCATTGTGCCAGGTATGGGAAGATAGATAAGAGTTATTAATTTAATAAAGGGCATATTATGTGTAAAAACCATAATGCTCTGTAGAAAGTGATGTCTGTTGTATGAGGGTTGCAGGGTGCTATGGGAGCTCTAAAAATGGAGCAATTACTTGCAGACACGGTAACTTATGGGGAACTTTATGAGCATGTTAGAATTTGGGCTGGGTGATGAAGGCGGAGCGCCTGGTCCCTGCATTGGCAGCAGGGGGTGTTGTGTAGGATTGTTGACTGAGAAGGGGATGTGGACCTGTGGAGATGGGCAGGGGGAGAGGAAATATAGTGAGAAAACATCGTGAGTAGGAAAGCATTGGTGATAGGGGTAACAGAAAGTAATTGACTATGAGGTTTAGAGTATTAATGTGAAGTGGCTTAAATTAGAGATGGAAAAGTATGGTGCTTGATCTGACAATGAAGGATGGTATAAATTGGAGGATTGGCTTAAATCTAGAATGTTTATAAAAATTGGGGTTTTGTGAACCATTGTTTCTCTAATCTAAGAGTTAACAGTTTTATCATTAAAAAAAGTGTTCTTTACTCAATTTAGGGACTCTCTGCAGGAGGGGGAGAATGATACTGATCTTTTAAATGATTTCATTCATTTATGTTGTTGTATTAAAAATTGTGTTCCAGTTGAAATTTGTTAGTTTCATCTCCATGTCTTCAAAGATGATCAAAGAGCAGCAGTGTAGGTGATTGGGCTGGTCAGTCTCAAACCCTCTTCTCACTGCACAGGGGAGGGTTCTGTTTAATTTAGGTAATGGCAATGCTTCCTACTTTCCTGATAAATAAGGAGTTCAATCTGTGTTATGGCAGCACAGCCAAGGGTTCTGCGAGCCTGAGTGGGGCTGGCGAAGGATGAAGAAAAGACAGACAAAGAGAATAAGTTGTGTCTAGGTGGATCTTCTGTGCCTGGTTGAGTCCACAGAGATCCAGAGGGCAAGCTGAGCCTTTATTTTATAGCAAGAGGTAAACAAGATAGTGGTCATCATAGTTGCCGTGTTCTTGTGAGTTTTACTTGTTTTGGCAGCACTTGCTGCACCTCCCACAGCCTATTAGCTACACAGGAAGGATCAAGGGAGCATCATAAGGTCAAGTTTAATTATGCTAAGAGAGCTGTGCCCTCTAAGCTGGAACTAATTTTTGGCTTTGCCAGCAGGTCAGTCCGAGGCTTAACCCTATAACCGCTCCCTACACAATCCACAGTAAAAAGTCCTTAACAGGTTTTAGGGACACCGTGGTGTAGGCCTAGTGTGGCTTTGGCAGCTGTTGGTTATTCAGATGTAGCAGATGCCCTATGTGTTAAGATACAGTTGGTATTTTCCTGTATCCTGAAAATCTCTTTCTCATGACTACCCAATAGCCCTTCTAGGGGTTTCCAAGATTTGGGGGACCTTAGGCAAGTTGGTTAACCTATGTGTGCCTTGGTTTTCTTTTGTGGAAAGCACTATGTACCAGAGACTTTTAAAATGTGTTTCATGTAATAAGTCATTTAATCTGTGGTTCTATACCTAGTAAATGACAGGAAGAAATTGAAATCTAGGCCTGGTTATTAACCAGCTGACTCTACTTCAATATATTAAACAGTGTTGGTTTTTCCTCCTGTAATACTGGCTCTTTCCCTTTCTAATATGCACATATTCCCATCCCCTTTGTATAGTCAAACCTAATTCTTCTGTTCCAAAGAGAAAGAAAAGAAACTAACTCTTTTTAAATTGTTCAGAGGTGTATATGGTCAAGAGAATGCCCAAATAAATTTTGTTTTGGAGTCTTATTATTATTAATTACTTACTGCCCCAAGTCCTTTGCTCTCAAGAGTTTGTTTTACTGTAAAATGTTTGGCATGTATTGTATACTTTTTTTTGCCATAAAATAGGCCCAAAATTGTGATCCTGGACACAAATGATGTATTAAAAATATTATGGAGTTAAAACATATAAGATAATTTCTATAAGTTTTTCCCCCTGAAACAAGAGTTAGGAAAAAGTACCAATAATTTTTCTTATTGGTAGACTTACCCAATCTTGGACTTTTTTTAAAATTAAATTTTTCCTGAGTTATAATTGAACTGTAGATCTAGTTGAAATGTGGATGTAGATCTTAAATGTACTGTTCAATCAATGTTGGTGATTATAGTATTTTATTTATTTGTATTTTCTCAATTGGTATGTAAAAATATATTCTGATTTTAAATAATTATCTCCCTTTACTTTCTTTTCTGTATATTTGTTATAAAATTCACATGTATTTTCAACTCCTATCTTTTTTACTCAGATATGTTGTTAAACAATAACCTTGTAGTGGAGGTAATCTTTTAAAGGGAAACTTGGTGAGTTTCCCTTTAAAAATGGACTGTTAGTGTTGGAGCTACATAGAGTGAATAAATTTCCTGGGAGGAAATGATAATAAAATATTCAGGAAGTTATTAGGAAATGAGAGTTTGTGTCCTTCTGCAAGCAGATAAAGCTGCTAAGACCTTTGTATATATCAAAACAGTTTGTATTAGAGGAAGGAATGAGAGATTTGGCAACTTTACTCTAATGGTGTGAGGGACCTTGGATTTATGATGCATAATTTAAAGACAAATTTCCCAAAGCAGAGTCATTAGAGAATTGTTTTTTTCTCTTTTTGAGAGTTTATGTCAGGGAAGAAAAGTGAGTGCTTTCTGAAGCTGGGTTATTTAAATGAGAACACAATGGAGAAAACTGTTCCTGGGGGAGACCTGTGGCAAGGTGCTTTAGGGGTGGATGAATATATTTCTCACCCCTCCCATGGTTCTGCTTAAATTTTTTTTCTGCTGTATGCTTTGTTTTCATGCTATCATTACAGTTTAGCGCTGTCATTTTTTTGTTAAAAAAGTTCTGGTTTTTTTTTTTTTTTTGTTTGTTTTTTAATTGAGTTTTTTTTTTGAGAGGGAGAAAAAGGAAGAGCAAGAAACATCAATTTATTGTTCTACTTATTTACACATTTTTTGATTGATACTTTGTATGTGCCCTGACCTGGGATGGAACCCACAACCTTCATGTACTGGGAAAACGTTCTAACCAACTGTGCTACCTTGCCAGTGCTGTCCTTAATTTTAGCCATTTTGTTCCAAAGTAACTATGAACACTGTAACTCTTAAACACTAATTTTAACTTTTACTGACTGGAATTGATATACCGGTAATTTTATTTAACAAACTGGGTTACACCCTTGTTTTTTTCCTTTAGTGTGTGTTCGTGGGAGGGACTATTTACCTTTACAATGCATCCCCTCCCTTTTCAGGGAACCCTTCTAGGGCCTTGGAGAGCTCTAGCAATGTGCTCAGTAATTATATGTTTGTGTAAAATCTGCAAAACTGAGATTCCCTCCTATTTTTCTTAAAAGGGGCCTCCAAATTAATTATTTTTTAAACCCCACAAAATTCAAATCAGCCATAGTTCATGATGCTGGTTGGGTGTTGGTTTCTAAATGTGGCTGAGGTAGATATTGAAGGAAAAAAGTATTAGTGAGAAAGCTGATCTATTTATTGCCTGGTGTTTGTGGTGTCCATGGGTCTCTGCAGCTCTTGCAAGTGTGGGGCAGAAGAAGGCAGCAGGAACTGGAGGAGTGGTGGAGGAGCGGATGTGCCACAGCCAGGGTGGTGAGACCTGACAAGGATGTTCTCATTCGAAAGGATGCCTTTGCCAGTAGTTTTGATAGCATTTTAAAAAACTGAACAGGAGGAAGGAAAATTGCGGCCGGCAGGATGGCAATGAGGGTGAGAGTGTGAGGTAGTGAAAGGGGAGTATCTGTGTGTGTGTGTGTGTGTGTGTGTGTATGTGTGTGTGTGTAGGCGGGTGTGTAGGCGAGGGGGCAGTTAGATCATACTGCATTTTCGGGGCTGGTGGACTGGCCTCTCTTAAATGGGGACCCGTCCTACTGCAATGAGCACTCCTGGGCAGATGGTGCTGGCACAGAAACCATGCCATCTTGAAAGGGGGTATTGCTGTGATTAGAAGCCCAGCCTCACCACCACCCATACTGGTTCAGGCACCACCTGGGACCCTACAGTCACTCTTCCCAAAGACATGCAACTGTAGCTGCAGACCCATGGGCACTGGGATTCAGCCTCTTCCTGGCTTCAGCCTCCTGTGAGTTTCAGACTGCGCTCTTCTCCCCCACTTCTCGCCTGGTCTCTCCCGTGACTCTTAAGGGCATGCGATGCTCCCCCTGACCCACTGGCCTGGTACAGACCCAATGCGTCCCAGTGTCTGGACTCTCCCATGACTTTTGGGATATGTGACTCTATTCCAATAAACTCATCAACCTAGAAGAAATGCACATATTGCTAGAAAAATATACCTCCCAAAACTGAATCAAGAAGAATAATAAACAAAAAACAAACCCCCCCCCCCCCCCCAAAAAAAAAAAAAAAAAAAGAAAAAGGAAAAAAAAAAAGCCAGAAACTGTGGAGGGAATTGAATCAGTAATAAAAATAAAAAATTTTCAGGAAACAAAAGCTGTGTGGGAATTTTAGCAACCATTCAAATGGGAACTAAAACCTATCCTCAGACTATTCCAAAAAAATGAAGAGGAAGGAACACTTCCAAGTTCTTTCTATGAAGCCATCATTACCCCAATCTCAAAATGACATAAAGACAGTACAAAGAAAGAGAGCTATAGGCCAATATCTCTAATGAACATAGATATTAACATATTCAGCAAAATCTTAGCAAATCGGATTCTAACATTACATTAGAAAGATCATACACCTTGACCAATTGGGATTTATTCCAGGGATGTACAAAATGGTACAATATCTGCAAATCAATAAATGTGATACATCTCATAACACAATCATATCAGTTGATGCAGAAAAGCATTTGACAAAATCCAACATCCTGTCTTGATAAAGACTCAAAGCAACGTGAAACTAGAGTTATCATACCTCAACATAATAAGACCCTTTTTTGACAAATCTACAGCTAATATCATACTCAGTGGGCAAAAATTAAGACCATTCCCCTAAGAACAGGGAAAAGACAATGATAACCATTATCACAACTCTTTACTTAGAAAACTCTTAAGACTCCATAAAAAAATTACTAGATTTAATAAATGAATTTGGTAATGTAGCAAGATACAAAATTAACATAAAAAAATCTATGGCATTTTTATACACCAATAATGAATTCTCAGCAAGAGAAACAGCAACAACAACAAAAAATACCACTAGCATTGTCCCACAAACATTAAGATACCTAGGAATAAACTTAAATAAGGAGGTGAAAGACCTGTACTTGGAAAAGTAAAGGGCGTTGAAAAAAGAGATAGAGGAAGACATAAACAAATGGAAGAATATACCATGTTCATATATTGGTAGAATCAACATCATTAAAAGACCATACTACCCAAAGCAACCTATAGATTTAATTCACTCTCCATTAAAATACCAATGGCATATTTCACAGACCTAGAACAAACTCTTCAAAAATTCATCTGGAATTAAGAAAAAGACCCTGAATAGCCACATCAATCCTGAGAAAGATGAACAAAGTTGGAGGGTCACAATACCAGATATCAAGTTATATTTCAAAGCCTTGTTCTAAAAACTGCCTGGTAGGAAGGAGGGAACCCAAGATGGTGGTGTAGGTAAACACATAAACCGCTGCCTTGCACAACACTTTAAAAACTACAACTAAAAGACAAAACATCTATCACCCAGAACTATGGGAAAGCTGGCTGAGTGGAAGTACTACAACTAGAAGAAAAAAGGGTATTCAGTGCACAATTGCTGAAAGGCTGAGGTATGGAGGTGCGCGCGATCCGGGCTGGGCGGCGGGTATCACTTTCTTTAACCTCCCGATTTCTCCGAAATCCAGTTTCTGGGGAGACACACAGGACCCAAACTCCTACGTGGAGAAGCTGGACTGTATGCCATCGGGTCAGAAAGTGAGGGTGGCTTGTTTGCAGAGCTGTGCAAAAGAATAATTTCTTGCTGCGATAGGGTGTGGGACGTGGTGACGTGGTAAGAAGCGCGGGGATGGCTGGCTGGCAGCCATCGCTGTTTGCCATGCCCTAGCCTGATGATGTCCTGAGACCCCGTCCTGCTCAACTTACAAACCCCCCAAACTCCAACCAGCAGCTTTGCATATGAATGGCCTTCCCTATTGCAGCTTAACCTAACAAACTTGCAAGCCGGTTCAGACAGCTCCAAAACCTCCAAATCCCAAACAAAGAGGAGAAAACTGTAGTTCTTGCTATAGCTCCTGCAGGGTAGCCTCAGCCAGTAGCTGAACTGCACCCCATTGGAGATCCAGAAGCCAGTGTACCTAATGGTCAGTGTGAGATTTCAACTCCTCACATCCATAAGTGACACATTCAAGAGGCAGACTCGGTGAGCATCAAAGCCCCATGGAAACAAGTCCTGCACCATAAGTGTGTCTCCAGCACAGCAGTTCTTCCATTATATACACAGTGGGTCCCCATAGCCAATTGGCCGGGAGGTCAATTCCTCCCATTGTACCAACAGCAATCAAGGCTTAACTACACCAACACTTTGCACTCAGCTCACAAAGGGGTGTACCAAGACCATCCATCTCAGATGATTAGGGAGGCTGAGCTACTAGCCCCTATAGGTCACCTACCACACAAAGTCCCTCCATCAACACAGGGAAGCAGCCAAAATGAATGAACGAAATGGAGGAAAGCAAACTACGGGACGACATAGAGTTCAAAACCACATTTATAAGGTTACTCAAGAATCTTCTAAAAATCGCTGAGAAACTATGAGACTTTCAAGGACCTTAATGAGAATGCTCTCGTGCCCCCCCCCCCCCCCCCCCCCAAAAAAAGGAAAAGGACCAGTCAGAAATTAAGCATACACTGTCTGAAATAAAGAATAAACAGAAACTCAACTGTAGATCAACGTACTCAAAGAATCAAACCAAAGATCTGAAATATGAGGAAACAAAAAACACCCAACCAGAAAAACAAAAAGAAAAAAGGATCCCAAAATATGAAGATAATGTAAGGAACCTTTGGGACAACTTTAAGCATACCAACATCCTATGTGGTGGGATGCCAGAAGAAGAGAGAGAGCAAAATATTGAAAACCTATTTGAAGAAATAATGACAGAAAACTTTCCCCATCTGGTGAAAGAAATAGATTTACAAGTTCAGGAAGTGCACTGAACCCTAAACAAGAGGAATCCAAAGAGGACCACAAGACATTTCATAATTAAAATGCCAAAGGCAAAAGACAGAATCTTGAAAGCAGCAAGAGAATAACAGTTAGTTACCTACAAGGGAGTACCCATACGACTATCAGCTGATTTCTCAACAGAAACTTTGCAGACCAGAAGGGAGTGGCAAGAAATATTCAAAATGTTGAACAGCAAGAACCTACAACCAAGATTACAATACCCAGCATAGCTATCATTCAGAATTGAAGGTCAGATAAAGAGCTTCACAGACAAGAAAAAGCTAAAGGAGTTCATTACCACCAAACCAGGATTACATGAAATGCTGAAGGGTATTCTTTAAGAAGAGGGAGAAGAAGAAAGAGGTAAAGATAAAAATTATGAAAAATAAAAAGACGTCAAATACATACCTACCAACAAGTGAATCTAAAAATCAAGTGAATAAAAAATGTGAAGAACAGAATGAACTGGTGAATAATTTAATAGAATCAGGGACATTGAAAGGGGTGTGAATGGTGCTGGAAGAGATTGGACAAAAATCTTACACCTTGGATGAAGACAGTGGCGGGGGTTGGGGGGTAAGGGCATGGTTTGGGAAATCAGGTGGAGGGGAGCTATGGGAGGGAAAGAAAGAGGAAAACCTGTAATAATCTGAACTATAAAGATTTATTAAAAAAAAAAACAACTGCCTGGTAGTGACAGAAGAACAGATATATAGACCAATGGAACAGAATAGAGAACCCAGAGATTGACCCAAGCCACTGTGCTGTATTAATATTTGGCAAAGGAGGCAAGAACATGCAATGGACTCAAGACTGTCTCTTCAATAAGTGGTGTTGGAAATATTGGACAGAAACATGTAAAAAAATGAAACTAGACCAACCAATTTACACCATACACAAAAATAAATTCAAAACAGATAAAGGACTGAAATGTAAGATGGGAAACCTAAGCATATTATAACAATCCATAGGGAGCAAAATATCAGACATATGTTGTAGCAGTATCTTTACCAATACAGCTCCTAGGGCAATGGAAACTAAGGAGAAAATGAACAAATATGACTACTTCAAAATAAAAAGCTCCTGCATAGCTAAAGAAACCATCAACAAAACAACAAGAAAGCCCACTGCCTTGGAGAACATATTTGCCAATGCTATCTCAGAAAAGGGTTTAATATTCAAAATTTATAGGTAATTCATGCAATTTAACAAAAGGAAGATAATCCAAAAAATGAGCACAGGACCCAAATAGACACTTTTCGTAAGTTTACATATTTTGGAAGGCAAAGAGACACATGAACACATGCTCAAAGTCACTAGTCCTCTCAGCGATGCAGATCGTAAAGATAGTGAGATATCATGTCATACTTGTCACAATGGTTATCAGTAACAAACGACAAATGACAAATGCTATTGAGGATGTGGGGGAAAAACCTCATGCATTGCTGGTGAGAATGCAGATTGGTGCAGCCACTGTGGAAAACAGTATGGAGTTTGCTCAAAAATTAAATATGGAACTCCCATTTGACCCAGTAATCTCACTTCTAGGAATATATCCCAAGTAATCAGAAATACAATCAGATATATGTTCCTCCCCCCTGTTTGTAGCAGCACAATTTGCAGAAGTTAAGATTTGGAAACAGTGTAAGTGCCCATCAGCAAATGAATGAATTAGAAAAGTGTGGCACACCTACACAATGGAATACTACGCTGCTGTAAAAAATAAAGAACACTTACCATTCGCAACAACATGGATGGATATGGAGAACATTATGTTACATGAAGTAAGCCAGTGGTTGGCAAACTCATTAATCAACAGAGCCAAATATCAACAGTACAACAATTTGTAATTTCTTTTGAGAGCCGAAAACCGACTTCTGTGCATAGGCCATGAAGTTTCAATTGCACTGTACGTACGTGTCCGCTTGTGGTATTTTGTGGAAGAGCCACACTCAAGGGGCCAAAGAGCCGTGGTTTGCTGACCACTGAAATAAGCCAGTTAGAAAAATAATTATCACTTGATCTCACTTGTAGGATATAATGAACAACACAAACAGATGAGCAAAAATAGAGAAGTATGGAACAGACCATCAAACTTCAGAGGGAAGATTGGGGAGGGTGGAGGGAGGGTAAGAGTTCAACCAAAGGACTTATATGCATGCGTATAAGCATAATCAATGGACACAGACATGGAGCGGGGTGTGATGAGAGAATTTTCTGGAGGTTGGTGTGACTGGGGAGAGGCCAATGGGGAAAAAAAGGAGACTTATGTAATATATCTATACTAATAAAAGGGTAATATGCTAAATAGAACAGACGTCTTTCAGACATCCTTCCCGACACAGCCATGGGAGCGGGGCTGAGGCAGAGGCATTTAGGAGCAATGAGGCTGGCTTGGGAATGCAGTTAGCGGCGATGAGGCTAGCGGGGAGGGCAGTTGGGCAATCCTGCCATCAGGGGAGAGCAATTAGGGGCTATCAATCTGGCAGGGGAGGGCAGTTAGGGCAGTTAGGGATTGATCAGGCCACCAGGCAGAGGTTGTTAGGGGCAACAGGCAGGTAGGCATGTGAACAGTTAAGAGCCAGTGGTTCGTAATGTGAGAGGGATGCCTGCCTGCCTGTTTAAGCCCAATTCCCCGGGAGTCCTGGATTGGAGAGAATGAAGGTCGGTCCCCCCCCCCCCCCCCCCCCCACACACACACACACACACACACACACGAATTTCATGCACTGGGCCTCTATTATGTAATACTTTATCAGTGTTTCCCAAACTTTTGACATATGTGTACACCTTCTATAATTTTTGTAACGCTGAGTACCCTCATACTCATGAGAACGTAGAATTAGGCACAGCTAAGCACAGTGCAGTGCATATCCTCACCAAACTCCGGTGCAACACGTACCCCCACCAACTCTTCCCATACCCCTGGGGGTACGCGTACCACACTTTGGGAAACACTGCTCTAGGTCAAGGAGAGCGTCTGGGTGTGTGTGTGGGGAAGGGGGCAAAGTTTCTGAATCTATCTTTTTTTTTTTTTTCCATCAGTTTATAATATTTTTTATTATCCACAAATGAGTGAGATCATGTGGTATTTTTCTTCCCTTGACTGGCTTATTTCACTTAGTATAATGCTCTCCAGTTCCATCCAGGTTGCTGTAAATGTTAAGAATTCCTTCTTTTTTATGGCAGCATAGTATGCATTGTGTAGATGTACCATAGTTTTCTGATCCAGCTGTTAGAGAGTGAGAATGTTGGAGCATGCTTCCAGAGAGGCCGTGGACTGTGCCCCAGATAGTTATCAGTGCTGACACCACGCCAGGCATAGAGATACTGTCTCATGGCCCCTTCCCAGCATGTAGGCCTTCTTTCAAGGGCAGAGCAGGACTGACTCCGTTTTGTACTGTGTCTTCCATCTTGTATAAAATGTACCAATTACCCAGCCCACCCTTAAATCAGCCAATAGAAATACAGAGGGAAGTAACACAGCATAACAGGACCCTGGCCCTCACCCCACCAATCAGAACCAGCCAACTCAGTGGTCCAAGCATCAGTTCACCACTCAACCCTAAACCCTATAAAAAGACCACATTTTCAGAGCTCGGGGCTCTATGTATCCTGCCACTGCGTTGGTAGAGGCAGGGAGACCAGGCTCGAGTTTGAATAAAGGTTCTTTTGCTTTTGCATCTGACTCAGCTCTCTGGCATATATCCTCTCTGATTTGTGTTTCAAGTTTCTTAGGATATATTCCTAGGAATGGGATTACTGGGTCAAATGGGAGTTCCATTTTCAGTTTTTTGAGGAAGCTCCATACTGTTCTCCACAGTGGCTACATCAGTCTGCATTCCCACCAGCAGTGCAAGAAGTTCCTTTTTCTTCACATCCCCGCCAACACTTGTTTGTTGATTTGTTCATGATAACCATTCTGACAGGTGTGAGATGGTACTGCATTGTCATTTTGATTTGTACCTCAAGGATATTAGTGACTTTACGCATGTTTTCATGTGTCTCTTGGTCTTCCTTCTGTCTTCTTTTGAAGATTCTATTTAGGTTCGTTGGCCATTTTTTTTTGTTTTGTTTTGTTTTTTGTTAGATCAGTTATCTTCCTTTTATTAAGTTGTATAAGTTGCCTGTAGATGTTGGGAATTAAACATTTATCAGTGATAACATTTGCAAATATATTTTCCCATACAGTGGGCTTTCTTATTTTTTTATTTTATTTTTTTTTTATGGTTTCTTTTGCTGTGAAAAACTTTTAATTTTGATGTAGTCCCATTTATTTATTTTCTCTTTAGCTTTCATTGTCCTAGAGGTAGTATCAATGAAGAAATTCTTTTTGCATATGTCTGAGATGTTGCTGGATTCCACTAGTACTTTTATGGTTTTCTGTCATATGTTTAAGTTCTTTATACATTTTGAGTTTATTTTTGTGTATGGTGAAAGTTGGTGGTCTAGTTTCATTTTTTTGCATGTATCTGTCCAATTTTTCAAACACCATTTGTTGAAGAGACTGTCTTGACTCCATTGTATGTTCATGCCTCCTTTGTCAAATATTAATTGAGCATAGTGGTTTGGGTCAATATCTGTATTCTGTATTCTATTCCATTGATCTATATGTCTGTTCTTGTGCCAGTACCAGACTGTTTTGAAAATAGTGGCTTTATAATACAGCTTGAAATCTGGTATTGAGATCCCTCCTACTTTATTCTTCTTTCTCAGGATTGCTGTGGCTATTCAGGGTCTTTTTAAATTCAAGATAAATTTTTGGAGAGTTCTTTCTAGGTCTGTGAAGTATGCCGTTAATATTTTAATGCGGAGTGCATTGAATCTATAAATTGCTTTAATTAGTATTTTAATGATGTTGATTCTCCCAATCCATGAACATGGTATGTTCTTCCATCTGTTTACATCTTCCTCTATCTCTTTTTCTCAGTGTCCCTTAGTTTTCCTTTTTTAGGTTTTTTACCTCCTTAGTAAAGTTTATTCCTAGGTATCTTAATTTTTGTGGTGTGATGTTAAATTGGATTGCTTTTTAAATCTCTCTTTCTGTAGGTTCATTACTGGTGTATAGAAAGGCCGTAGATTTCTTGGCATTAATTTTGTATCCTGCTACATTGCCGAATTCATTTATTAAGTCTATTAGTTTTTTTGATAGGATCTTTCAGTTTTTTAATGTACAATATCATGTAATCTACAAATAAGTACAGCTCTACTTCTTCTTTTCCAATTTGGATGCCTTTTATTTCTTGTATAATTGCAACGGCTAGTACTTTCAGTACTATGTTGAACAGGAGTGGTGAGAGTGGGCATCCCTATCTTGTTCCTGTTCTTAGGGAAATGGTTTTTGCCCATTGAGAATGATGTCTGCTATGGGTTTATCATATATAGTTTTTATTATGCTGAGGTATGATCCTTCTATTCCCACCTTATTGAGAGTTTTTATCAAGAAATGGTTTTGGATATTGTCCAATGCTTTTTCTGCATCAATTGATATGACAGTGATTTTTATCTCTCAATTTGTTTATGTGATGTATCACATTTATTGATTTGTGGATATTGTACCATCCTGCATTCCTGGGATAAATCCTACTTGGTCGTGGTGTATGATCTTTCTGATGTACTGCTGGAGCTGATTTGCTAGAACTTTGTAGAGGATTTTGGCATCTATGTTCATGAGGTATATTGGTCTTTAATTCTTTCATTGAGTTATCTTTATCTGGTTTTGGTATTAGGGTGATGCTGGTTTCATAGAAGGAGCTTGGAAGTGTTCCTTCCTATTGAATTTTTTGAAATAGTCCGAGGAGGATAGGTTTTAGTTCTTTTTGAATGTTTGGTAAAACTCCCCTATGAAGCCATCTGGCTCAGGGCTTTTGTTTGCTGGAAGCTTTTTGATGACTGCTTCAATTTCTTCCATAGTTACTGGCCTATTGAGCTGTTTAGATTCTTCATGATTGAGTTTTGGAAGGTTATATTTATCTAGGAATATGTCCAGTTCCCCCAGGCTGTCCAGTTTGTTGAAATAGAGTTGTTCGTAGTTTTTTTTTTTTTGTTGTTTTTTTTTTGTGTTTTTTTTTTTTTACCAGTCCTTTGTATTTTGGCGGGGTCTGTTGTTATTTCACCTCCTTCATTTCTGATTTTGTTTATTTATGTCCTCTCTCTTCTTCATCATCTTCTTCTTCTTCTTTTTTTAAATACAGTTTATTGAATTTTTACAGAGAGGAAGAGAGAGGGATAAGAGTTAGAAACATCGATGAGAGAGAATCATCGATCAGCTGCCTTCTGCACACCACCCCGCTGGGGATGTGCCCGCAACCAAGGTACATGCCCTTGACTGGAATTGAACCTGGGACCCTTCAGTCCGCAGGCAGTCGCTCTATTCACTGAGCCAAACCGGTTTCGGCACTCTCTCTTTGCTTCTTGTTGAGCCTAGCTAGAGGTTCATCAAACTTGTTTACCCTTTCAAAGAACCAGCTCTTAGTTTTATTGCTCTTTTGTATTGTTTTTTCGGTCTCATATTGTTTATCTCCACTCTGATCTCTATTATTTCCTTCCTTCTGCTTAATTGGGTTTTTCTTGGTGCTCTCTAACTCTTTGAATTATAGGGTTGGTAATTTATTATAGTTGTTTCTTGTTTTTTTTTTCTTCTTGCAGTATGCTTATAGAGCTATGAACTTCCCTCCCAAAACTGCTTTACCTGTATCCCATAGATTTTGGATTGTTGTGATTTCATTATCATTTGTTACCATGATGTTTTTCTATTTTTAAAAAATATATTGATTTTTTTTTACAGAGTGCAAGAGAGAGGGATAGAGAGTTAAAAACATTGTTGAGAGAGAATCATCAATTAGCTGCCTCTTGCACATCCCGTACTGGGGATGTGCCCGCAACCAAGGTACATGTCATTGACTGGAATTGAACCTGGAACCTTTCAGTCCTCAGGTCTACGCTCTATCCACTGAGCCAAACCAGTTTCAGCAGCCATGATGTTTTTCATTTCTCCCTTGATCTCTCTGGTAACCCAGTCATTGTTTAATAGGGTGCTGTTTAATCTCCATGTGTTTGATTTCCTCAGATTATTTTTATTGTAGTTGATTTCCAGTTTTATGCCACTGTGATCTGAGATGATGCTTGGTATGATTTATATTTTCTTGAATTTGAAGAGACTTTGCCTATGACCCAACATGTGGTCTATCTTTGAAAACGACCCATGTGCACTTGAGAAGAATGTATATTCTGTGGCTTTGGGGTGAAATGTTCTGAAGATGTCAATTAATTCCATCTGGTCTAATGAGTCATTTAGGATTGATTTTTCTTTGCTGATTTTTTTGTTTAGAGGATTTGTATAATAGTGATACTGGGGTATTAATGTCACCTACTATGATTGTATTGTCTTCAGTCTCTCCTTTGATATCCTCCAGGAGTTTTTTTTAAATGTATTTGGGTGTTCCTTTATTGAGTGCGTATATGTTTACCAGAGTTATTTCTTCTTGTTGGATTGCTCTCGTTAGTATTAGGTCTAGTAATAATAGTCGTTTTCTAATACTTTTTTAAATCGAATTTATTTAAACAATAAAACAAAATTTAATCAACAATATAGTTGCCGTTGTTTTCTACTACTTGTGCCCAACGCTCAGGAAGCATTTTAATCCCTCTGTTGTAAAATTCTTGTGATTTTGATGCAAAAAATTCGGTCAATGCATTTTTGAGGCATTCTTCATTATTAAGTTTTTTTCCAAGAAGAAAGTTTTGCAAAGAACGAAACAAATGGTAATCGGAAGGGGCAATATCAGGAGAATATGCAGGTTGAGGGAGAACTTCCCATTCCAACTGGCGCAGTTTTTCAGCAGTGATTCTTGCAGTATGCGGTCGTGCGTTATCGTGGTGAAGAATTACGCCTTTCCGATTAATCAGCGCGGGTTCTTTTTCTCTTAAAGCTTGGGCTAACCTTTCCAATTGGGCACTATACACTGCACTTGTAATGGTTTGGTTAGATGGTAAAAGTTCATAATGAAGAATTCCTTTAAAATTCCACCAAACACACAACATCACTTTTTTCGCATGCAAGTCAGGTTTTGGCGTGGGCTGCGGAGCCTCATTTTTGTCCAACCATTGAGGCCGCCTTTTCAAATTAACATACAGCACCCATTGTTCATCTCCGGTAACAATTTGCTCTTAAAACGGCAAACGGTTTTGACGAGAGAGGAGCGAACTGCAAATTGTGACTCTTTGATTACGGTTGTTGTCGGTCAACTCATGAGGAACCCATTTTCCAAACTTTTGGACTTTGCCAAGTTCACTCAATTGATTGGAAATTGTTTTTTGTGAACAATTTAAAGTTGTCACAGCTCTTGTTGGGTAATTTGAGGATTTTGCACCAAAAGAGCTTGAAGAGCTTCTTGATCAAAATTGGACACACGGCCTCGACCACTCTTGTCATCTAACGAAAAATTTCCCTCGCGAAATTTCTCAAACCAACGCTGGCATTTTCTGGCGCTAACTGCATCTTGACCAAGAGCACTACAGATGTTTTTTGTAGCCTCACTTTCTTTTCTTCCTAATTGGAACTCGTAAAGCATGCAGTGCCGAATATGCTCTTCATTCGCCATCTTCTTAGCCCTAGTTTTGCAACAAAAACCAAACCAAACACAAACTTTTTCAAGCAAAACTTGTTAATTGCACTTCACACGTTCTGTAGATACCACGTGTTTGAAGGTTATGTCAATACAAGTCAACGCCAAGCAAGATTTTAAACGAATGTTAAAAAACGACATTAAATATTACTAGACCCGATATTATGAAGTGGCCTTCCTTGTCTCTGTTTTGTCCTTCACTTTGAGATCTAATTTGTCAGATATAAGTATTGCTACCCCAGCTTTTTTTTTCATTTCCATTTGCCTGGAAAACCTTTTTCCATCCCTTCACCATCAGTCTGTGTGCATCTTTTTTTTTCTGAAATGCATTTCTTGTAGACAGCAGATATATGGGTCTTGTTTTCTTATGCAGTCCGTTACCCTATTTATTTTGATTGGGGCATTTAATCCATTTACATTTTAAATTATTATTAATAGGTACTTATTTTTTGTTGACTTTTTCATTCTTTACTCCGTTCCTTTTTTGCTTCAACCCCCAACCCCCCCCCCCCCTTTTTTTTTTTTTTTTACACAACAGACCTTTTCGCATTCCTTGCATTGCTGGTTTGGTGGTAATCAATTCCTTTAGATCTTTTTTGTCTGTGAAGTTCCTGATTCTACCTTCAGTTTTGATTGATAGCCTTGCTGGGTTCAGTATTCTTGGATTCAGACCCTTCCTTTGCATAACTTTGTTTATTTTATTCCGTTCCCTTCTGGCCTGATGAGTTTCTGTTGAGAAATCAGTTGCTAGTCTGATGGGGGTTCCTTTGTATGTAACTTTCTGTCTCTCTCTGGCTGCTTTTATGATTCTTACTTTGTCGTTGGTGTTTGCCAATTTAATTTTAATATGCCTTAGAGTCTGTCTTTTTGGGTTCATTTTGCTTGGGACCCTGTGAGCTTCTTGGATTTGTGTGGGTTTTTTCTTCCCTATATTGCAGAAGTTTTCTGTCATTATTTGTTCAATTCCTTGCTCAGTTTTCTCTCCTTCTATAACCTCTATTATGTGAATTTTGTTTTCTTTTGAGTTGTCCCAAAGGTAATTTTAATTTTTTTCCTAGAAACTGCTCTACTTGTGTATTTTTTTCTCACCTTGTCTTCTAGCTCACTGATGCAGTCCTCTGCTTCTTCTAGTCTGCTCTTGATGCTTTCTATTGAGTCCTTTACGGCAGCATTGTCATTTTTCGTTTCTTCTCGGTTCTTCTTTGTTTCCTCTTAGTTCTTACTCATATTATTGAATTTGTCCTCCATTCTTTTCAGTCACCTATGACCATTTCTCTGAATTCTTTCTCTGACAGGTTGCTTGCCTCCATTTCGTTTACTACCTTTTGTCATGATGCCTGCTTTTCTTTCATTTGAGGTGTGTTTCTTTGTCTTCCCGTGATCTCTTCTCCAGATGTATGGTTATGTAATTCTCTCTTTCCTTATCCCAGACAAAATCTGGCCTTTTCATGGTGGAGTGTAGAGCACTTCTGAATTCACGTGTTTTTGCCAATTGGGAACCAGTGTTCTGGGGTTCGCAATTGTTCGGTTGGTGCCGTAGCTTTTGATTTTTCTGGCTTCCCATAACATCCTCTTTCCCCTTCAAGATGTCACAGTCTTTGTGTCTGAGCTGGTGGCTCTGGGAGGAACTTAGCATCAGTGGGGGCTGCCCAGTCAGCGAATCTTGTCTAGCAGTCCCTCATTTTCTCCTGGAGTATAGCTGTCCCTTAACTTGTCAACAAACACTCCCCGTGTGACACTCATCTGTTCTTTCTGTTCCAGTACAAGGCTCTGGAGATGTCTGTCTATTCAGCTGCCATTTTTCAGCTCTTTCACAATGATCTTTGTTTTCTTATGTGCTCCTTCTCCCTACTGATTGGCATATCCTTAGCAATAGGGGATGTTTCTCATTCCTGTGTGTCCATAGTACTGTGATGACCCTGAGTAATTGTTGTATAAACTACAGAGAAATATTTTTCTGAAAAACGTTTCCAAGCCAGTTGACACCCCTTTTGCCCGTGGGCGAGGTCCACCGAGCTCCCCATTGACGTTTTCTAGCCTCCTCCTCCCCATCCACCTCCCAGACTTTCACTACAATACTAGTATTATCTGGGTCCATGAGTTATGCATATATGTATTCAAGTTCTTTGGTTGATCTTTTTCTACCCACCCACCCCACCTTCCCTCTGATTTATTATTTGTTTGTTTGTTTATACTCAGCAGAAGATATGTTTCATTGGTTTTCAGAGAGAATGGAAGGGAGGAAGAGGCAGAGATAAGAGAGATAACACGCCTGACCTGGGGACAGAAGTGTATCTTCCAGCCAGGCATGTTTCCTTGATGCAGACTTGAACCTGAGATCCTTCAGTGCTCAGACTGATGCTCTAACAACTGGCCCACACTGACCAGGATGTGATTTATTTATTTTTAATAAAAGCAGTGATAAATGGTGGGAAGTATTGATTGCTATCAGATAGTATAATTTTTAACTACGAAGGATTAATATAGTATTATTAATACAAAATTACAAGTATTGTTCTCTATGCTGTATAAATTTTTAGAAGTTGTCACTGTCATTCCACCATTAAAAATCAACAAGGTTTTATATTTCTCCTGTTTCTTATATCTCTATATGTATAATTGTCACATAGTTATAAGCAGATCACATATATAATTTTATATATGTTTTAACAGTCATTCTCTAAAGAGGTGATTTTCAACCTGTGTGCCATAATAATTTTTAAAACATGAAGTACCTGACTATTTAGTTAGTGGTGCTGACCTCTTTTCTTTAAACTGTTAAGTAAAATAATGACAGTAGTCAAGACAACAATAGGTCTCAGTGTGAACAGATCAAAATTACATTATTTTGGTCAGATTGGCAAAACATGTATGTTTTCTTGTGCTGCAGAATTTTAGTAATAGTATATGTGTGTCATGAGATGAAAAAGGTTGCAAATTGTTGTTCTATAGCATATTTTGACTACAATCTAATAGGTTATTTTTGAATGGTTAGTACCCTGTTTCCCCGAAAATAAGACAGTGTCTGATATTAATTTTTGCTCCCAAAGATGCGCTAGGTCTTATTTTCAGGGGATGTCTCATTTTTCCATGAAGAAGAATACGGTACACATTTATTGTTAAATGAAAATAAAGGAAATTTATTACCTGTATATGGTACGGTAGTACGGTAGTTGTCAACACAAACCAGACAAACTGTGAATCCTACAGTATCAAGAATTTACTCATTTATTCAATGACAATCATGTCATCATCTTCTGGAACATCATCATAACAATCCAGTTCCTGAATTTCCTGGTGAATTTCTTGTGACTCAATTTCTTTCAGAATCAGTGGACCAAATCTCTCATGTTTAGCAGGGGTGGGGGGTGGGGGGGGGGGCTTATTTTCAGGGGATGCCTTATATTTCACTCAGAAGGAAACTGTAAGTAGGTCTTATTTTCGGAAGATGTCTTATTTTCGGGGCAACACGGTATGTGCCAGGGACTGTGCTATATGATTTATATGTATTACAATATTATGATTTAATCTTCCCAGCTGCATTATGTGGTAGTAAATATTATCCCCATTTTATAGATGAGTAAACTGTAATTAGATAATTTTTTCCAAGGCCACATTATTGGCAAATGACAGAAATTGAATTTAACTTGGGCAGCCTGACATTTGAACCCATTCCATTATCCATTATTCTTAATCCCTCTACTCACTATTTTTAGTGACTTAGCCATAATTTACCTTGCCATTTTTCTAGTTATAAATCTAGTTTATAGGCTTTAAAATTTGAACCTAAAAAGTTTTAAACAGACTGGTGCCTACTTTGTGCAGGAGCCTTTTTTAGGTACTGTGGGCATTGGTATATGTACATATATGTGATGTGGTTTAGTATTACCTGACCTTGGCGTACACATAGCATTTCTGAAAAGTTTTACATACTAGGTGAAAGTTTGTTTACATAATTATCTTCTTTCCCAATTAAGTTTTACGATTTAAAGATGTAATCCTTGGAAAACAAATATTTTTTTCTTAATCAGAAAGTATTTAATAAAAATTAGCAGTGAACTCAGCACTATGTTTGGTGCCTTCAGAAAGTCTGCTTTTGTGCATAGTGAGCTACATTTCATATGGCATCTACAAGAAAAGTTATTTAAATGGACACTTAACATTATTTATTATCCTGTCTAATAAAGAGGGAATATGCTAATTGACCAGCACTCTATCACAAAGATGGATGCACCCACAGCTGAAGCCAAGTTCCCATAAGGAGCCTTAATGAGCAATCAGGGACCTGAGTCTACGCCTCCCCTCCCCCCGCCCCCATAGGGGTTGACAGGGGACCTCAGGCTGCATCCCCCACCTGGTAGGGCTTGACAGAGGACCTCAGGCCACCCCCTATCTGGCATGGCTTCACGGGACCTCAGGCTGCGTCTCCCATCCTGGCACTGGGCCAGGGGACCTTATGTCCCCTGCCCAGTGGGGCTTTACAAGGGTGGCACTGGCCAGGTCTGGATCTAGCCCAATGGGGGCGTTGGCCAGTCGGGTCTGGGTCTCTCTTGATTTTAAGGCACATATGGGTGGGTGGGGACTTGATTGTAGGTCCCGTGGTGCACCCCAGACTCTGACAGGAGGAAGGTTTTCATATACATTTAACTCATTTTCTTTCACTTCTGACACTTCTTTAAAGAGAAAGGACAAATAGCAATATTAATTTATTTCCTTTAATTAATCTATAATGTGTAAGAATTTCGTTTACCAGGCCAATAGTTATTCAATAAAAGTGTATAGCATAAATCAGCACATGAGATACAAGACACCTTAATGAGTCAATTAATTTGGAATTGTTTTTTGCGCACGGCCCAGAGGACAGTGTTTCTTCCAAATCTCTGAGCAACACCTATAGGAAGTTTACTGTATTTATACTTTTCAAGCTTCTTCGTTTGCAGATATTACAACGAGTTCTGTGTGAGTTATTGTTACAGATAGTTGTAACCTTGAATACATAATGAGTTAGTACTTAGCATAATAATATGGGAATTATTATAAATATCAGTCTATATTAGTCTATTACATTGGATGGCTAGTTTGCAAGGTCAGACAGTTAAGTTTATCTTTTTCTATTACACGGACTAAAAACCAAGTCATTTTATAGATTAAGAGACTGTATTAAAGTGACAGAGTTTATAGGACTAGGGACTATCTAACAATAGCAAAGTATTTCAAACAGCAGTTTTCAAGATGGACGTTACTATGCTTCATTCCCCACTGTTTTTTAAAAAAATATATTTTATTGATTTTTTACAGAGAGGCAGAGAGAGGGATAGAGAGTTAGAAACATTGATGAGAGAGAATCATCCATCAGCTGCCTCTTGCACGCCCCCCACTGGGGATGTGCCTGCAACCAATGTACATGCCCTTGACCAGGATCGAACCTGGGATCTTTCAGTCCGCTCTATCTACTGAGCCAAACCGGTTTCGGCATCCCCACTGGTTTTATGTAAATGAGTCAAATAATTGATTCTTGGGGTACCAACCTCAAAGCTGTGTAGGTTAACATTGTTAACCTACACAGCTTTGAGGTTTCCTTTACTAAGTCCTATAAAGAGAATTAATAATGTATGTGAAAGTTTTATCTTTAGAGAATCCTTCTGCCTGTGCTGCTTTAAGCCATGCTGGGATCCCATCGACATAGACTGCCATGGGGGTGGTCAGGATGATGGTATGTGGTCCCCTCTAGATAGAAGTGGATGGTAAATTTATTTACCCAAACAGAGTCACCATGGTGAAAGGGATGGATTAGATCAGACCTTGATACAGGCAGAGCATCTTGGATGTCCTTCTGATTGCTTCCTGGGTGAACTGTAAAGCCTGTAAGAACTTGAGTAAAATTGGTTATGGATTTCAGGTTTTTTATATTGGGTTTCTGTGTAAGCTGGTGAGGTGGGTAGGTTGTGGTCTGGAACAGTCACTAGAATCTGTAGAGGCCCCATTGGTTTTAGGGCAGCCTCCTGTGCTGCTTTATTTGCAACCTAGTTCTCTCGATTCTGGGGAATCCCCTTGTCTCACATATGTAGAGGTTGAAAGACTTTGTTTTTTGATTTTTAAAAAATTTTTAAAATATATTTTATTGATTTTTTACAGAGAGGAGGAGAGAAGGATAGAGAGCTAGAAACGTCGATGAGAGAGAAACATTGACCAGCTGCCTCTTGCACACCCCCAACCGGGATGTGTCTGCAACCAATGTACATGCCCTTGACCGGAATCGAACCTGGGACCCTTCAGTCCGCAGACCTGAGCCAAACCGGTTTCAGCTGTTGAAAGACTTTGTTACATTTGGTAGCACTAGTTGGCTCATTGTCCTTGCTCTGCTCATGTCTATCTTACTGCCTAATATATTACCTCAAGGATTCTGGTTCTGAATTCTTTCAGGGAAAATGGACATTGGTGTAGTTTCCTCTGAGTGCTTTCTTGCTGAAGGGGAACAAAGTTTTCTTTCAGGGCCAAGAGATCTTGCTGTCTGCCAGAAGAACAATGAGTTCTGGGCAGAGAAGGAGGTGGGCTTGTGACCTGGCAGAGACAGACTATATTATAAAATTTAGTATTATTGAGCACTTAGAATAAATAGCAAGAGTTATAACAAATGGTCCGGTGGAAGGGAAAGAAAATATTTCAGTTTTAATAACTTTTATTGAAATAGAATTTTTCTCTTTAAAATTTCCCTTATGTTTATTAAAAGAGCTAAATTAAGACTAACTTCCCACTGTAGAGGGGAACACAGAGACACTGACAGACCTTGACCCATTTTGATGGAGACCAAAACACAAAACACAAAACAAATATGCCTGACACAAACATGACAAAACACAAGACAACCCATCTGGACACCTGGGGCCGAGGACACCGTCGTGTCCTCTGGCCAGAGCCTGGAGGGTAAGCCACGTCCAGCCAACCAAGGACTCTTACCCTTTTGAGATCTCAACCATAACCTGGGGGGCCTTACCTTATGAGACCGGTCTCCCCAATTTCAATAAATTCTTGTGGCTTCTCCGGCTAAGGTCCCCGAAAGGAGGGAGAGCCTCCTGTGGAGGACAAACCTCCTGCCCCTTCTGGGGGGTCCCTCCTCTCTTTCGGGAATCTCGCTGGGGGCCCCCAAATGTTGTGGGGTCGAACCCTGGGTTCAAAATAAGACCACCAGAGGCTGATGATTAATTACAAAAAGCAGGCAAGAATTTTATTGAAATATCTGGCCAGGGCAGCCGCAAGAGCACCACACGCAGGCAGACTCCAAACAACTGTGAGGCTTTAGGGGCAGGTAGTTAATTTTAAAGGTTCTGAGAAGGAAAACCCCCATTCTGCAACAAACTGTTGTTTGGAATTTTCTGCTGTTCTTCCTAGATAAAATGTCGCTTTCTAGTTTGCTTTAGCTCCTTTGAAGAAGGATGAAGATAAACTTAGCTGTCTGACCTTGCAGGCCAGAGATCAGATATGCCCACAATCTCAATACAATGCCAGGTGCACTTTCTCAATTGGATAGAACAGCATTGTTTTTCAAGGCCAGCATCGAGATAACCACTAAGTGCACATAGGGCTGGCTCTTTAATAAAAAAAAAAAAAAGAGGAAGTTTTGCCTGTAACCTTGCTTAGAATTTGAATTCATCCTATTTCACTAAGTCTATTATATAGTTTTCTGTAGGTTACTATCAGGGCTGTGTGCGGTGGCTGGTTCTTCTTTCTAGCCACAAACACAGTCTGTCCAATTTCCCAAAAATGCATTCTGTGCACGGGAGAAAGTTGTTTTGCTGTACACAGGCAGCTTAACCCCTGTACAACTGGGCCTGGATCTCTGCCTAGCAAACTGCAGTCTATAATTTCAATCTGCAGCCTTCGGTCCTTCTAACCCTACAGGGTCCCTGCTAGTCCCTCAGATTCCTTCTCTCTATGAGCTTCTGAAAGTACTGAAGGCTCTCTGGTCCATGGAAAGTGCCATTCCTTTATTCTCTCCTGTTAACCCTTTTTTTCAGTTACAGAGCCTTGCCATCCATGTCACTCACCACTGCTTAACTCCTAGTGGCAAGCCAAACACAGTCAGGGCTGCAGGGAGAGAGGCGAGTTGGCACATCGTAAAGAGCTCAGGTGATGGGTTAAACATCAGGCCCTTGCCTTCCCACCTGTCCTCTTTCCTGGCAGGACCTTGACCTTTCCCAAAGGCTTCTCTGTAAGAACAGGGCATCTTCACCCCCCCCCCCCCCTCCCCTGCCCCTAACCAATTGTCTTGGGCCACCACTTAGTCTAATGGGTTTAACTCTTTCTACTTCTCTGGAAGAGTTCAAAATCCTGAGCCCTCCAATTCAAAGGAGTATATATACCCCCCCCCCCCCCCCCCTTAATTCCTTGCAATATCAGAAGCTGCTGCTAAAGTCTTAACCCTTTCAGTACATTTGCAACCAGGAAACTTTATCAGCTTCATTCCTGGCCACTTTCACAGATCCCAGGGCCAGTAGCTTGTTACTTTCCTATTGTGAGTCAGAGGAAGACAATTCCTATAGAGGGGGAGAAATAGAAACAGAGTTTTGGAGAAAACTACAGATGCTGTCAGGATCAGGAGTGAGGGAGGAAGGGAAAGACCAGGTTATGTCCTCTAGGAGGATCCTAATAAAAAACTGAAAACGGCAAGTCAAACAAAACATATAACCACGAAGATAACAGATCACATAAGACACATAACCAGGATTAACAGGGTCCATAGATAGTTGTTTATAATAACACTAGTTGTATTCCCTTCTCTTTGATGTTCCACAATTTATTTTGCTAGGCTTGGAGCCAGAAACCACCTATTTCAGCATTAGTTCCACCTCAGGTGGCTTGCTGGGGACTATGATGTCAAAGGCAGGGCAGGGCCCTGTAAATCTGTTTTTTTTTGGCAAGCCCTGCCCTTGGATGTCTCCATCCACCAAAAGAGATAAGAAAAGCTGTAAATAACAAGTTCTTTTGTTCCTTGAAAGTTACTACTTTGTTGCAAATAGTTAACTTGAAAAGACTTTTCTCTTGCCTTTTTACAAGCAATCTTGGAAACTTGCTGGGCTTTGTTTTAACTCTAGGCCACACCCTTTACAAATTTATACCTTTACTTGGCCCCAGAATTCTAAGATTTCAACCTAATACAGTAAAATCACAAATCAGGGAAGAGCAAACAATAGATAGGAATTTTTATTAGCTAAGTAGGCTAATTCCCTCCATAACAGAGAGCAAACATCTCTGAGAAAAATAGATCTCTGCAGTGCTACTTGAGACTTTTGCAAATTACCATGGTATTCAGCCTTTAATAAATCAAATGGTTTTGGTCAGACGAGTCAACAGAAGTGCAGAATAAATCAAAGTAACTTTCGCTTTTATGTAAGCTCTCACACTTATATTTATAGACCAGTTAATGAACAGATAATTATGCCAAGATAGACAAGCATCTGTACTCATACTCTCTCAGTAGACTAGCCCATACAGGAGCTGAGCAGATAAACACTGCTCAATTCCCCAAATGGATGTGGGGGCACTCCCGGCACACACGCCCCAGAACAAAATTCTCGACCAACGTCTTGGTGAGAACCTACCTGAGGAGTTAAGACTGCATCCAGTTTCTCAGTAGCAAAATGGCTACTACCAAGCAAACAAATAGCAAAGTGTACCCAAAACTCCTTAATTGAATTTGAATTCCCTGCCAGAGGGTTTTTTTTTCTTTTTTTTTTTCTGATGACTCAAAAAGAATGCAGAGGCATGTCAGGTGTCCCTTGTTTGGCTGTCTTGATCACAGAGAAAAATATTGGGTCGGCAGCTAAGTAATTGCGGGTTTCACACATATATGGCTTCAGTTGAATTTTTAGTTTGCAGACGTAGTACAAATGTAAAACACATTTTGTTATTTGATAGTTGGCTATTCAGCTGTTAATCAGTAAAAAAAGTTTTTTGATCTGTTTTGTAGTTTTCGTTTGGCGTTCGTTGAAAAATGGAAAATCAAAAGGAACATTTTCGTCATATTTTGCTTTTTTATTTCCGCAAAGGGAAAACGCATCGCAAGCTCATAAAAAGTTATGTGCTGTTTATGGTGACGAAGCCTTAAAAGAACGGCAGTGTCAAAATTGGTTTGCCAAATTTCGTTCTGGTGATTTTTCACTCAAAGATGAAAAACGCTCTGGTCGTCCAGTTGAAGTTGATGACGCCCTAATCAAAGCAATAATCAATTCAGACTGTCACAGTACAACACGTGAGATTGCAGAGAAGCTTCATGTATCACATACATGCATTGAAAATCACTTAAAACAACTTAGCTATGTTCAAAAACTTGATACATGGGTTCCTCAAGAACTGAAAGAATCACAGTTAACGCAACGCATTAGCAGCTGCAATTTGCTAAAGAAACGTAATGAAAATGATCCATTTTTAAAACGACTGATAACTGGCGATGAAAAATGGGTTGTTTACAACAATATCAAGCGGAAAAGATCGTGGAGCAGGCCAGGTGAACCAACTCAAACAACATCAAAAGCTGATATTCATCAAAAGAAGGTTTTGTTATCAGTTTGGTGGGATTACAAAGGAATTGTCTACTTTGAACTCTTACCACCCAACCGAACGATCAATTCTGATGTCTACATTGAACAACTAACGAAATTAAACAATGCAGTTGAAGAAAAGCGGCCCGAATTGACAAATCGAAAAGGTGTTGTATTCCATCATGACAATGCAAGGCCACACACATCTTTGGTCACTCGGCAAAAATTAATGGAGCTTGGTTGGGATGTTTTGCCACATCCACCATATAGTCCTGACCTTGCACCATCTGATTACTTTTTGTTTCGATCTTTACAAAACTCCTTGAATGGTAAAAATTTCAATAATGATGATGATGTCAAATCGTACCTGATTCAGTTTTTTGCTAATAAAAACCAGAAGTTTTTTGAACGTGGGATTATGATGCTGCCTGAAAGATGGCAAAAGGTCATTGATCAAAATGGGCAATACATTACAGAATAAAGTTATTTAGTTCCATAAAAAAATTGTCTTTGATTTTCTTTAAAAAATCCGCAATTACTTAGTTGCCGACCCAATATATCTGTGCAGTGCTGCTTGAAACTGAGAAAAATAGATTTCTCAGGAACTTCATCAGGTGGCACTTTAAAAAAAATATTTTATTGATTTTTTACAGAGAGAGGAAGAGAGAGAGATAGAGAGCTAGAAACATCGATGAGAATCATCGATTAGCTGCCTCTTGCACCCCCCCCCCCCCCACTGGGGATGTGCCCGCAACCAAGGTACATGCCCTTGACTGGAATCAAACCTGGGATCTGTCAGTCCACAGGCCAATGCTTTTTCCACTGAGCCAAACTGGTTTCGGCAGGTGGCACCTTTTCTAGAGATCCCTGGGGCAGCCAGCCAGGGGAGGCCATCCATCCCAGTCGTCAGAGATCAGGTGCAGGTAGGCACCTGTGTTTTATGTTGGGTGGGGGGGCCTGTTTTCAAATGTTGTATTGTAAATCAGCAAATGAGATACAAGATGCCTTAATGAGCCAATTGATTAGGAGTCATTTATTGCACATGGCCCAGAGGGAGGTATCTCTTCCAAATCTCTGAGCAACACATATAGGAAGTTTACTATATTTATACTTTCTGAGCCTCTTCGTTTGCAGATATTACAAAGGGCTCTGTGTAAGTTATTGCTACAGACAGTTGTAACCTTGAGTTAGTACTTGGCATAAGAATATGGGAATTATTATCAGTATCAGTGAATGTTAGTCTATTACATTGGATGGCTAGTTTGCAAGGTCAGACAGTTAAGTTTATCTTTTCTATTATTTGAACTAAAAACCAAGTCATTTTGTAGAATAAGAGATTGTTTTAAAGTGATAGAGTTTACAATGGCAGAGTTTACTGGACTAAGGACTATCTAACAATGTCAGAGAGTTTCAAACAGCAGGGTTTTTTTTTTTGGTTTGTTTGTTTTTTTTTTTAAATACAAGATGGAAGTTACTATGCTTCATGTTCAAATGGAGAAATTATATGGATAATTCAAAAATATATATTTTTAATTTTTAAATTTGCATTTATGATTATGTTGAAATAGGTTCTTATAGAGAAGTTACATTTGTAATTTAGGAGGGGCTACAGAGCTGTCTAACTTCTTCTGTTACCTGGGTCAGTGTTAATTACTGCATTTTTATCTCAGAGAGAGTATCAGTTTTATAGAGGAACCTAAATACTGGATAAATATCATCTGGTCTAGTTTGAGTTGAAGATAATTAAGAGCTTTATTTTAAAACTCAGCTGTTGATTTTCTAGAAACCTGTTAAAATAAGAGCAAAGCATTTGGTTCTCTAGCAAATAATTTAGAACCCTCTTTGGTAAATTATATCATTTATTTTTGGTGGCACTTTTGCTTAATCCACTTCAGTTTTTTGTTGTGCATGCTTTCATCAAGAGGCATATAAAGTTGCTATTAGCCACCAAGGTTCAGCAAATATTTAGTCTGTGGCCTGTTTTTGTGCATCCCATGAGCTAATGTTGGTTTTTACATTTTTAAGTAAAGTTAAAACTAAAGGTTTAAAAGCAAAGAAGAATGTAGGATAGAAACTGTATGTAGCCTGCAAAGTGTAACATATATAACACTTAGCCATTTAAAGAAAAAGTTTGCCAACTCTTTTTTTTCAAGATTATTTTATTTTATTATTATTTTTTAAATTAAATTATTATCTGTGTACATATTTTAACATTGCCCCCCCTCCCATACATACCCTCCCTCCCCAGAGTTTTCTGTCCATTGGTTGTACATATATGCATGGATACAAGTCCTATGGTTGATCTATTATCTTCCCCAGATCTCCCTACCATCCCCGCTGTAATTTGACAGCCTGCTTGTTGCTTTTACTGCCTCTATATCTGTCTTTCGGTTCATCAGTTTATAATGTTCTTTATTATCCATAAATGAGTGAGGCCATGTGGTGTTTCTCTTTCATTGATTGGCTTATTTCACTCAGCATGATGTTCTCCAATTCCATCCAGGTTGCTTCAAATGATGAGAATTCCTTCTTTTTAATGGCAGTATAGTATTCCATTGTGTAGATGTACCATGGTTTTTTGATCCAATCATCTGCTGACGGGCACCTAGGCTGTTTCCAAATTCTAGCTATTGTAGATTGTGCTGCTATGAACATAGGGGTGCATATATCCTTTCTGATTGGTGTTTCTAGTTTCTTAGGATATATTCCTAGGAGTGGGATTACTGGGTCAAATGGGAGTTCCATTTTCAGTTTTTTGAGGAAACTCCACACTGTTCTCCACAGTGGTTGCACCAGTCTGCATTCCCACCAGCAGTGCACGAGGGTTCCTTTTTCTCTGCAACCTCGCCAACACTTGTTTGTTGATTTGTTGATGTTGGCCGTTCTGACAGGTGTGAGATGGTACCGCATTGTTGTTTTGATTGCATCTCTCGGATAATTAGTGACTTTGAGCATGTTTTCATGTGTCTTTTGGCCTTCCTTCTGTCTTCTTTTGAAAATATTCTATTTAGGTCCATTGCCAATTTTTTAATTGGATCATTCATCTTCCTTTTATTTAGTTGTATAAGCTGTCTGTAGACGTTGGAGATTAAACCTTTATCAGTGGTAACATTTGCAAATATGTTCTCCCACACAGTGGGCTTTCTTGTTGTTTTGTTGATGGTTTCTTTTGCTGTAAAAAAGCTTTTTATTTTGATGTAGTCCCATTTGTTTATTTTCTCCTTAGCTTCCATTGCCCTAGGGGCAGTATCAGTGAAGAAGTTATTTTGGCATATGTCTGAGATTTTGCTGCTTGTGGATGCTTCCAGTATTTTTATGGTTTCCCATCTGATGTTTAAGTCCTATATCCATTTTGAGTTTATTTTTGTGTATGGTGTAAGTTGGTGATCTAGTTTCATTCTTTTGCATGTATCTGTCCAATTTTCCCAATACCATTTATTGAAGAGAGTGTCTTGACTCAATTGTATATTTGTGCCTCCTTTGTCAAATATTGAGCATAGTGATTTGGGTTGATATCTGGGTTCTTGATTCGATTCCATTGATTTATATGTTCTTGTGCCAGTACCAGACTGTTTTGAGAACAGTAGCTTTGTAATACAGTTTGAAGTCTGGTTTTGAGATCCCTCCTACTTTAGTCTTCTTTCTCAGGATTGCTGTGGCTATTCGGGGTTTTTTATTGTTCCAAATGAACTTTTGGAGAGTTCTTTCTAGGTCAGTGAAATATGCCGTTGGTATTTTAATGGGGAGTGCATTGAACCTATGGATTGCTTTATGGTGTATGGACATTTTGATGATGTTGATTCTACCAGCCCATAATTGTGCTATGTTCTTCCATCTGTTTACATCTTCCTCTATCTCTTTTTTCAGTGTCGTGTAGTTTTCCGCATATAGGTCCTGTACTTCCTTAGTTAAATTTATTCCTAGGTATCTTAATTTTTTTGGTGTGATGGTAAATGGAATTGCTTTTTTAGTCTCTGTTTCTGTAGTTTCACTGTTGGTGTATAGAAGTGCCATGGATTTCTTGCCATTAATTTTGTATCCTGGTACATTGCCAAATTCATTTATTAAGTCAATTAGTTTTTTAATGGAGTCTTTTGGGTTTTTTATGTACAATATCATGTCATCTGCAAATAAGGATAACTTTACTTCTTCTTTTCCAATTTGGATGCCTTTTATTTCCTCCTCTTGTCTAATTGCAATGGCTAGTACTTCCAGTACTATGTCAAGCAGGAGTGGCGAGAGTGGGCATCCCTGTCTTGTTCCTGTTCTTAGAGGAAATGGTTTTAGTTTTTGCCCATTGAGTATAATGTTGGCTGTGGGTTTATCATATATAGCTTTTAGTATGTTGAGGTATGATCCTTGTACTCCCTCCTTGTTAAGAGTTTTTATCAGGAAAGGGTGTTGGATTTTATCAAATGCTTTTTCTGCATCAATTGATATGACTATATGATTTTTACAATATCTTTCAATTTGTTTATGTGATGAATTATGTTTATTGATTTGCAGATATAGTACCATCCTTGCATTCCTAGAATAAATCCTACTTGGTCATGGTGTATGATTTTTGTGATGTTCTTCTGGAGTCGATTTGCTAGAATTTTGATGAGAATTTTGGCATCTATGTTCATGAGGGATATTGGCCTGTAATTCTCTTTCATTGAGTTGTCTTTATCTGGTTTTGGTATTAGGGTGATGCTCGCTTCATAGAAGGAGTTTGGAAGTGTTCCTTCCTCTTGGATTTTTTGGAATAGTCTGAGGAAGATAGGTTTTAGTTCTTCCTTGAATGTTTGGTAAAACTCTCCTGTGAAGCCATCTGGCCCTGGGCTTTTGTTTGCTGGAAGCTTTTTGATGACTGTTTCAATTTCTTCCCAAGTCACTGGTTTATTGAGGTTTTTAGATTCTTCCTGATTGAGTTTGGAAGGTTGTATTTTTCTAGGAATATGTCCATTTCCTCCAGGATGTTCAGTTTGTTGGAATAAAGTTTTTCGTAGTATTTTGTAACAATCTGTTGTATTTCACTTGGGTCTGTTGTTATTTCACCTCTTTCATTTCTGATTTTGTTTATTTAGGTCCTCTCTTTTTGTTTCTTGGTTAGCCTGGCTAACCATCTGTCTTGTTCATTCTTTCAAAGAACCAGCTCTTGGTTTTGTTGATCTTATGTATTGTTTCTTTGTTCTCTATGTCGTTTATCTGTGCTCTGATTTTTTTATTTCCTTCCTTCTGCTTACACTGGGCTTTTCTTGTTGCTCTTTTTCTAACTCTTTGAGTTATAGAGTGAGATAATTTGTTACCATTTTTTCTTGTTTTTTGCAATAGGCTTGTAGGGATATGAACTTCCCTCTCAAAACTGCTTTTGTTGTGTCCCATAGATTTTTGATTGTTGTGTTTTCATTGTCATTTGTTTCCAGGATGTTTTTAATTTCTTCCTTGATTTCTCTGGTAACCCAGTCCTTGTTTAATAACATGCTGTTTTGTCTCCATGTGTTCGATTTCTTAGGGTTATTTTTATTGTAGTGAATTTCCAGTTTTATGCCACTATGATCTGATAAGATGATTGATATGATTTCTATCTTCTTGAACTTGAAGAGACTTTGCCTATGTCCAAAAATGTGGTCTATCTTTGAGAATGTCTCATGTGCACTTGAGAAGAATGTATATTCTGTGGCTTTGGGGTGGAATGTTCTGAAGATGTCAATTAATTCCATGTGGTCTAGTGAGTTATTTAGGATTGATATTTCTTTGCTGATTTTTTGGTTAGATGATTTGTCCAAGGGTGACAGTGGGGTATTAAAGTTTCCTGCTATTATTGTATTGCTATTAATCTCACCCTTAATGTCCTCCAGTACATTTTTTATGTATTTGGGTGCTCCTGTATTGGGTGCATATATATTTACCAGGGTTATTTCTTCTTGTTGGATTGCTTCCTTTAGTACTATGAAGTGGCCTTCATTGTCTCTTGTTCTGCCCTTCACTCTGAGATCTAATTCGTCAGATATAAGTATTGTTACCCCAGCTTTTTTTTTATTTCCATTTGCCTGGAAAACCTTTTTCCATCCCTTCACCCTCAGTCTGTGTGCGTCTTTTTTTCTGCGGTGTGTTTCTTGTAGACAACAAATATATGGGTCTTGTTTTCTTATCCAATCTGTTACCCTGTGTCTTTTGATGGATCATTTAATCCATTTACATTTAAAGTTATTATTGATAGTTACTCATTTGATGCCATTTTTATTCTATACCCCTGTGTTTTTTCTTCACTTCCTATTTCTTTATTTTTACAGTAGACCCTTTAGCATTTCTTGCATTGCTGGTTTGGTGGAGATAAATTCCTTTAGTCTTTTTTCGTCTGTGAAGCTCCTGATCACACATTCAATTTAGATTGATAGCCTTACTGGGTACAGTATTCTTTGATTCAGACCCTTCCTTTGCATGACTTTGTATATTTCATCCCATTCCCTTCTGGCCTGATGAGTTTCTGTTGAGAAATCAGTTGCTAGTATGATGGGGGTTCCTTTATATGTAACTTTTTGTCTCTCTCTGTCTGCTTTTAAGATTCTTACTTTGTCGTTGGTGTTTGCCACTTTAATTATAATGTGCCTTGGTGTCGGTCCTCTGGGATTCATTTTGCTTGGGACTCTGCGGTCATCTTGGATTTGTGTGAGTTTTTTCTTATCTATCTCAGGAAAGTTTTCTGTCATTATTTCTTGAAATACTTTTTCCATGTCTTCCTCAGTTTCCTTTCCTTCTGGAGCTCCTATTATTCTAAAATTGTTTTGTTTTGTATTGTCCCAAAGTTCCCTTAGGCTCTTCTCCTGCTTTTTAATTTTTTTTCCCCAGAAGCTGCTCTAATTGGGTATTTTTTTCCATCTTGTCTTCTAGCTCACTGATGCGGTCCTCTGCTTCTTCTAGTCTACTCTTGATGCTTTCTATTGAGTTCTGCAATATAGCAATGTCATTTTTCATTTCTTCTTGGTTCATCTTCATTTCCTCTTGGTTCTTCTTCAATTCCTCTTGTTCTTCAATTCCTCTTGGTTTTTCTTCATTTCCTCTTGTTTTTTATTCATATCATCCAATTTCTCTTCCATTCTTTTTAGCTATCCTATGATCATTACTCTGAATTCTTGCTCTGGTAGGTTGTTTGCTTCTAACTCCTTTACTACCTTTTCTGGTTATGCACGCTTTTCTTTCATGTACGGGCTCTTTCTTTGTTTCCCCATTGTCTCTCTTTTCAGGATGTCTGGTTATGTGGTGTTCCTTCTCCTGCGTTGATTTAAAGGCACAAAATACAACACTACCAGGTACAACACAAAAGGCACTTAAGAGGAATGTATTTGCCATAATAATAACCTCTAATAAAGGTGACCACTAGAGAAAGGCAAATTCGGGGATAGAAGAGAAGGAAGAAAGGTAAAAATAAAAAAAATAAAAATAAAAAAAGAGGGATAAATAAAGAGATAGAAAAAGAAGAAAAAAAAGTAATGACGAAATGATGTTGGAAAACAGGGGAAAAAGAAGAGAGAGAGAGAGAGAGAGAGAGAGAGAGAGAGAGAGAGAGAGAGAGAGAGAGAGAGAGAGAGAGAGAACAAGCAGACTAAGAGAGAAAGGGGAAACAAACCATATATATATATATATATATATATATATATATGGAGAAAATTCCCTTACAACAACCACTAATCTCAGCCAATGCCAGCAACAATATTTGGAGATAAATATTCAATACAAGCTACAATATCCACTATTATTAAGTAAGTGTATGATCTACAGAAGGAAAAAACAAACAAAAACAAAAGATTTTTAAAAAAATACAAAGCAACAATAACAGCACAAGAATAAGCATAACAATTTCACTAAAAAGCATAAAAATTCACTATAATTAACATTCACGCAAACAATGACAATAGGATAGAGAGGAGAACAGGTTTTTTTTTAAACTAGTTAATATAGTGAAGAGAGTGGTATTTATACACTTGGATCAGGGGCTTGGAAATTAGGTCTATAAGTATGGTGAGAGGTTTAGCAGGGGGTATACAGAAAGAATAGGGCAAAAACTAGAGCCGGAAACCGATAAAAAAACAGGAGACTAAGAGTGATTGTATAAAGGTCGAGTTGATATAGGGTTGATCGATGCTATAGTAGAGATTAAAATGGAATGAAGACTAATCCCAATGTAAAATAAAGAGTAAATAAAATGGTACTTGAGAAAAAAAATAAGAAAAAGGGAACAAAAAATGCAAAATAGCAGTAGAAATGGTGATGATTGAGATTGAAATGTGTAATAATTGAAAAGGTAAAATCAAGTAAGGAAAAAAGAAAAAAAATCGTTTCTTAAGTAAAAGAAGTAAAAAATGAAATAAAATTAAGAATAGTAAAATTATCATAAAAATGCCCTGTAGTGATTATTCACTTCCTCTGTTATTGTATTTGGCACGCCTGATTCTCGGACCAGACAGTCTTGCAGTTCCAAGCGTTGCACTGCACCTCAGTTATTTGTGTCCATTTATTTTTGATTAATTAAAAGAAAAGAAAATGGCAGTTTGTAATTCAGCCCCTAGGTGGCAGTGTTTCTTTGTTGACCTCCCAGTCTTTTTGGTTGCTCTGGCCTTCTTTCTCTATGGCTCTAGCTAGCAGAGTACCTGCTGGCTCCCAGACTATCTCTTCTGGCTCCTCCCCCCCCCGCCCCCCCCCATTTCCAGGAAGGCAATTTCCCCCTGCAATCTCCCCGGATATGCCCAACTGGGCAGTCCTTCCCGAGTATTCAGAAGCAAGGGGGTGAAGGGGATCAGGCGCCAGGGTGTCCAGATGTTCCGCCCTTGGTGGGACAGCCCCGATTCTTAACAACCTGTCCTGTGTCCCGTGGACTTTTACAAAAGTCCTGCTTCTGGGGAAGATTACGCCACACCCAGCACTGGGTCTGGCCGGGCAGGATTCTCGCTGTTGCCGCAGCCTTCTTTTGGCGCAGCTTGATGCGGGGTCCGCTCGGTAGCGGTGTGGCTGCAGTTGCTGCCAGCGCAGTGGGGACCAGAACCCTCATGCTATCCCTGCAAACTCTGACCTTTCCGTGGGTGATTGAAGAACTCCCTTGAATCCACGTGTTTGTGCCGATTGGGACGTCACAGCTGCTCGATGGTCTCCTCTGCTGTGGGTTTTCCAGGCCTCAGAGAAGATCCTCCTTTCCTGGTAAGATGGCGCAGCCTTCCCACTGAGCCCGTAGTTCTGGGCGAGGTCTCCGCCTCCGGAGTGCTGGCTGCTTGGTCAGGAAATCCTGTCCAATGGACCCTTGCTTACCTTCCTTTAGAGTTCCGCTGCCCCTTAGCTGCCAATCAATATTCCCTGAGTGACTCAGACACTGCTTCTATCCGTTCTGGGACCAGGGTCAGAACAAGTCCGTCTGTTCAGTTGCCATCTTGTCCTTCAAAATTCTTTGCCAACTCTTGAGCCATTGATGTTTATTGCTCAGAACTGCTCATTTATTTAGGGTTGTAAAATGGTGATATTGTATCATTCCTTCATTGGAAGGTGGACTCTATACTAATAAAAGAGTAAGATGCAAATTGACCATACCTTTGCAACACCAAGCAGCCAATCAGGAGTGAATATGCAAATCAACCCAGCAAAGATGGTGGGTTACTTTGCATATATGCAGGTGCCAAGTGGCTGGGGACAGCACCTCCCCAGTCGCTCTGGGCCTCTGGGAAGCTTGGGGAGGCATAAAGGTGGTTCTGGGCTGGAGCCAAAAGACAGCTCTGGCTGGAGGGAAGGTGGTGCCAGCAGCCAGGGGAAGAAAGGCCCATTCTTGCATGAATCTTCTTGTATCGGGCCTGTAGTACTTCTATAAACAGAAACTTTCATTAGTAATTTATTGCCTCTAGGAACAGTTTGATTAGTAAGAATGCTTAATTTTTCCACACTTACATGTCATTTTCAAAATAATGAGTTGCTTTTGTAACATTCTCCAAAGGGTGGCCAATTAGTGGGTTTTATTTTGTTGTTTTTTTTTTTTAAAGGTTTTATTGATTTTTTACAGAGAGGAATAGAGTCAGAAACATCGATGAGAGAGAAACATAAATCAGCTGCCTCCTGGGTATGTGCCCGCAACCAAGGTACATGCCCCTGACCAGAATCGAACCTGGGACCTCTCAGACCGCAGGCCGATGCTCTATCCACTTAGCCAAACCAGTTTTGGCAATGGGTTTTTTTTTTTTTTGAGGTCATTATAAAGTAATGAAATTCCACACATTTGAGTGTTTCAATTTATTATGTTAATTTGGCAATTAAGAGCCCTGAGTCTTTTGGGATGACTCTAGTAGTCATTGGTAGCTTTTTGTTTTCTGGTATATAACAAGATGTTACAGATTCATCTTTGTTTCAATTGCAGAACTGGAGTGAGCTAGTTTTTTGTAAGGTGCTGTAAAATGGAATTAGAGCCAAAATCTGGGTATGGAAAGTACTTATTGTTACTGGGTTAATTTTTACTATGTCTTTTCAATGAAGTTAGCTAGGAAATACATATTTTTAAAATAAGGAATATACATATTCATATTAGTGTTTACAATTAATATTGAGAGATACATGGCTTTTACTTAATCTCATTGGTCTTATCACTTTTCTTCCACATTTAGAATCTTGTTTTCCATGACAGCAATGAAATTATTCACTTTACCCCACAACACACACACACACACACACACACGTCTCATAGTTATTAAAATGGTTATTAAAAGTTTAAAATGAATGCAGTTCTTTTGGTTCTTAAGGCTGTTCCACTATGTACAGTTTGGTTATTGTATTCTTAAATTCATTTCTCCTTTTTATTTTTAGGATATTAAAATTTTAGATTTGTTTTTTAATTATGTACAATATTTACATGGTTTCAAAATCAAATCTTTGAACAAGTTCTATTTAGAGACAGCTAGCTGGATCCCTTTCTCCTCTAACCATATTTCTTCTTTCTATATGGGTTAAAAAGAGTGTCTGTGTGTGTGTGTGTGTGTGTGTGTGTGTGTGTGTGTATTAATATCCCACTTTTTTTTTTTTTTTAGCTCAAAATAGCCACTTGTCTCCAACCTTGCTTTTTTACTTTATTTATTCCAGATATCACTCCATGGTAGACCATAAAGGTATTCTATAGTCTTGACCATAAAGGTATTCTATAGTCTTACTTATAACTGCATAGTACCTCATTGTGCCAATGTACTACAGTTTGTTCAGTGTGTCCCTTATTGATGGACATCAGAGTTGCTCCCACATTGTTACTACAAGTAGCACTGCAGTGAGTAGTCTTGCTTATACCCATTTTCATGTTTCTTTGTGTGTATTTTTAAAATATTTTATTGATTTTTTACAGAGAGGAAGGGAGAGAGATAGAGAGCTAGAAACGTCGATGAGAGAGAAACATCAACCAGCTGCCTCTTGCACACCCCCTACCAGGTTTGTGCCCGCAACCAAGGTACATGCCCTTGACCGGAATCGAACCTGGGACCTTTCAGTCCGCAGACTGACGCTCTACCACTGAGCCAAACCGGTTTCGGCCTATTTTCATGTTTTAGCCAGTGTATCTTTGGGATATATTCATAGATATGGGATTGCTAGGTCAAAGGGCTAATGCTAATATAATTGTACTAGATGTTGCAACTTTTCTTTATAGTGGGCACCATTTTGCATTTCCATCGGCCTTTTTCCTTATACTTTGCCTATCAAGTATGTTTTTAAACATTTGGAGTTCTGCTAATATGCCAGTTGAAAAATTGTATTTCATTGTAGTTTTAATTTGCATTTCTTTTACTATGAGTGAGGTAAGGTCTGTTAAAAGTGATTCAGGCCATTTGCTTTCATTTTAGTAACTACAATAATTCTACATCTGTAGAATTTTTTTTTTTATAACTATGTGGTGTCAGATGGATGTGAGCTCTATTGAGATGATCACCCAGTAAGTCATGTAATGTCTAATCATGGTGGTGTACACCTGAAATCAATACAATAATATATGCCAACAATAACTGAAAAATAAAAATAATTTTAAAATGAGCAAAATACTAAAAACGAAACCTAAAAAAAACCCTAGACATTTATTTGTCATGGTCTTGAGGCTGGCAAGTAGTTGTAGTGGTATAGAAAAGGTTCATTTTACTCCCACAAATGTATTTACATAGCTTGTTTGTTACATATCTAATATGACTTTATTATGAGTATTTTGGGGTTTGTATCTTTTTATCCTTTTTTTTTTTAAATATATTTTATTGATTTTGTACAGAGAAAGGGAGAGAGAGATAGAGAGTTAGAAACATCGATGAGAGAGAGTCATCGATCAGCCGCCTCTTGCACACCCCCTACTGGGGATATGCCCGCAACCAAGGTACATGCCCTTGACCGGAATTGAACCCGGGACCCTTCAGTCCCCAAGCCGATGCTCTATCCACCGAGCCAAACCGGTTTCGGCTGGGGTTTGTATCTTATTCTTCTGTTATTATTAACAACTTTCTTGGATTTTAGAGGTCTCCCCACCCTAAGATTATTTCACATCAGTGGTATGTTATCAAGAGATTACAAAATCAGCAAATTAAATATAAATTTGTCTATAACTTATGCAGGCTTGAGTTAACAATTTAGTTTGAATTTAGTTTAGTTCCATCATTAAATGTGAAGTGAACAGAGGATTTCTAGAACATAGTTTACATATCTTATAAGACTATGACATGTTTTTTTTCTGAAACATGTTTATTTTGCAATGAAAGCTTGTGCATGTATAGCATTCTTTGTAGAATATAGTTTTGCTATTATAAGATTCATTATTAAGAATACTTAGTCTTGTGTTCTTCTCTTTTGTGTATATTTATACTAGAGGCCCATTGCATGAAGAGTTGTGTAAAAATAGGTCTTCCTTCCCCTGGCTTGGCTCCTGGCTGCCTGGGAGCCTGCAAATCCTCACTCCTGGCTGCCTGGGAGCCTGCAAGTCCTCAGTCCTGGCCGGAGTGCTGCTCCTGTAGCACCCTTTGCTCCCTCTCCCTCTCCCCTCCCCTTCATAGCAGGCATCCGGCCCCTCCTACTGCTCTATGTCTGCATATGCAAATTAAACCCGCCATCTTTGTTAGATTAGTTTGCATACTCACTTCTGATTGGCTGATGGGTGTTGCAGAGATACAGTCTATTTTGTATATTTCTCTTTTATTAGTGTAGATTGTTAGATTGTCCTGTGGGATTTTATAAATATTATTTCTCTTAGTAAAGCTGCTAATAGCAAAAGCTGTTAATTATTCACATACTATTTGTTGTCTGTGTTCAAGAATTAATGCATCTTTACTCAGAATTTGTTTTTAGCTGAAATTGATAACAATTTGTAAACTTATAGTGGTATACTTAAATAAAATCTGTAATGCTTGTTTTCCATGTGAGTAAAATACTCCATTAACAATATTTAGAATGAATCAGTTCTCTAGAACATAGAATAATATAAAAATGGCTTTCAAAAATGTGAAATAATTATAAAAATTGCTACTCTTTAAAGATGTGAGCCACTGAATTTCATCTCTAATTCTCTTGTTCACTATTGTCTATGCACCAACTGTTTACTTTCATTAATTGAAAACTTAAGATCTTGTTTTCAGTCTTCCTCTCCATTCCAAGTCTTCCATTGTTATGGATAATTTGAGTGTCTGCTTGGCTTACCTTTCTAATATCATCTTCAGTTCTTTAACTTTATCATCTCCATAAATGCATCCTATCCCTTCTCATTACTCCACAGTGCTAAAATATTAAAATAATATCACAATCTCACCATCTCTTGTCCTTCCAGGCTTCTCACATTATATAGGCACTATTTTTATACTAATTTCACTTCATACCTGTTCATCTGCTTCCATATCTTAGATTCCTTTGACAATCACTTGCTGATATCTTCAACCCTCTTACTTCATTATCGCTTTCTATTCATCTGCCTAGGAATGTTCAGTTAAATGTCTTCTTTTTCTTCCTTTTATATTCTGCAAAAACCACATTCTCATATTTAAACTTCTTCCAACCTTAATTGGGCACTCAGTGCAGCCCAGTAATCCTGCTTTTCCTTTTTAGTGCTGTCTTCCATGCTCACTGCAGCTAGTTCAGGTGTTTACAACCACCTGCAAACATTGGATCCTTCCTGACATCCCTAGCCTGCCTGCACCATCAATAGTTATACTCACACCATGCTTAGAAATAATGCAAGCAATTAATTTGTATTACTTCCACCAAGTTTACCTATCCTCTCATCTTCCTTCTTGTAAAACAAAAGAAGCGTTCTTGATCTGATCCAAAATCAGTTTTCCTACATGTCTTTTTTAATGTAGACATTTAATGCTTGAAATTTCTCTCTAAGCCTTGCTTCACTTATGTTGCACAAATTTGATCTATGTTTTTGTTTTCATTAAGTTCAAAATATTTTGTAATTTCTCATGTTATTTCTTCTTTAATCTATTGGTTATATAGAAGTGTGTTGCTTAATTTTCAAATATTTTGGGATTTTCCAAATATCTGTTGTTGATTTCTAGTTATATTCCACAGGTTAGAAAACATAGTTTGTACAATTTCATCCCCCTCTCATGCACATAAGTAGGCACCCAAAAATGCAAGGGGACTCTTCTGCCAAATTCCAGAGTGTGCATGTCTCTGGGTGTCAGTCTCCCTCCTTCCCTCTTCTATTACAAAGACTATAAAAAGAAGAGCAAACTAAGATCTTCTTGATTTACTAACTTTTCTCTCTTCTACCTTTTATAGCCAAACTTTTAAAATGTGGTCTCTATATCTTTGCCTCTCAAAAGTGTTGTTTGTGGACTGGCACAATCAACATTAACTGGATATTAGTTAGAAATGAAGAGTCTCAGGCCACACCCTACAACTACTGATATAATCAGGTGTTTCGTTTGAGAAGTGTTCTACATTTGCCTTGCTTCTTCATGCTCCATCTTGTTCCTGAGCACACAGTAGTCTGCTGTCTGTTCTTGCCTAGGTCATGTGTGTTCATTTTTGTTTCACTCTCAGCCATTAATCTTTGAAATTTTTTTTTGGCTCTTGGGGATACCATGTTTTCTTGTCCTCTCAACTCCCAGCTATCCCTCTTCCAGGACTGGGCTTAAAGGGCAGGGAACTTTGGAACCCAAGAAATGTAACTTTATGCAAATGAAGCCTTCTTCCACATCCTATCCTCCCATGGGGACTTCTGAAAATGCTTTTTTCAACTGCAGCACCACCAGAGCCTCACTGCCCAAATGACAGGGGAGTTCCATCCACCAGCATCACCATCACATTATTCTGGTTGTGTTTGTTTGAGCTGTGATTGTATTTGTGTCTGCGGGTAGATAACTCATGTCTTATGGTTATAACTTAGGTGCTTAGCATCCTTCATTCATTCAACAGATATTTATTGAGTATCCACATAGATGCCAGGCAAGGTTCTTGCTCTCATCAAGCTTGTATTATAGGGATGGAAGTGGGTTAGTTTGGGTGGAGTAAGAAACCATCAACAACAAAAGAAAAGTGTTTTGTTCATATATGTAAATAGTGAGTATAGTCCCTTTACTTTGTTCTAAATTATTTTGGTTCTTCTTACCTTTCTTTGCTCTTCTATATAATTTTTTAAAAACTTATCAAAATTTACAAGAATCCTGTTTGGGCCTGGCTGGTGTAGTTCAGTTGGGTAAGCCTTCTCTCATGCACCAAGAGTTGCCTGGTTCAATTCCTGGTTAGAGTACATGCCCGGGTTTCGGGCTTGATTTCCAGTAGGGGATATTCAGGAAGCAGTGGATCAATGTTTCTCTCTCTCTCTCAAAAAACTTAATTATAAAAACCCTGTTTGCTAATAAGTTTTATCATGGAAGCGTTACTAATTAGCTAGTTTTGGAATAGAGCCTGTGTGTGGTCTCATTAATGCTTTATACAGTGGAAGTTCTTAGAAGTTGTCTGGTTATAAAATCTAAAAATGGATACCATTCACCATGCTGGGTGGGCACTGGGAATATGGTGAATGAAAACACTGTAGAAGGATAGATTCTAAGCCCCCAGTTCCAAAACTGTACCCTGAAATGCCCCACAGCACCTAAGAGAACTCCCACACATATTTGGACACTGTGCAAACTTCTAGTTCAAGGTAGTTCAGAGTTTCAACATTTGATTATGTTTCCTTCATTTAATAAAAAAATTTAACATAATTTATCAAATCTGATTTTATATGTAGGCTTTTTATTTTTATTTATTTATTTATTTTTTAAATAAATTTTTATTGTTCATATTATTACAAATGTTCCTTCCCCCCCCCCCTTCTCACCCCACCTTCTGTCCTTTCCCCACCCCCCATTGTCCTCATCCATAGGTGCACAATTTATGTTCAATCTCTTCCCACATCTCCCTCTCCCCTTTTCCCCAAGAATCATCAGTTCACTCCCCTTCCATACCTCTGATTCTATTATATTCAACAGTTAATATTGTTCATCAGATTTATTTTTTTTTAGTTTTCTTGGTTTTTAGATTCACTTGTTGATAGTTACGTATTTGTTGTTCATAATTTTTATCTTTATTTACTTTCTCTTCTGAAAGAACCCCCTTCAGCAATTCATATAATTCTGGTTTGGTGAATTATTACTCCTTTAGCTTTTTTTTATTAGTGAAGCTCTTTATCTGACCTTCGAATCTGAGTGATAGCTTTGCTGGATAGATTATCTTTGGCTGTAGGTTCTTACTATTCATCACCTTGAATATTTCTTGCCATTCCCGTCTGGCATGCATGGTTTCTGTTGAGAAATCAGCTGACAATCGTATAGGTGTTCCTTTATAGGTAACTACCTGCTTAGCTCTTGCTGCTTTTAATATTCTCTCTTTGTCTTTTGCTCTTGGAATCTTAATTATGATTTGTCTTGGTGTGGTCCTCTTTGGATTCCTTTTATTTGGAGTTCTGTGTGCTTCCTGGACTTGTAAGTCCAATTCTTTCACCAGGTGGGGGAAGTTTTCTGTCACTATTTCTTTCAGTATGTTTTCGATATCTTGCTCTCTTTCATCTTCTGGGACCCCCATAATTCTGATGTTGGATCGTTTGAAGTTGTCCCAGAGGTTTCTTACATCATCTTCAATTTTCTGGATTCTCTTGCCTTCTAGCTTCTGCAGAGGAGTGTCTTCTGGCTCTTTATGTTCCAAATCTTTGACTTGATTCTTGCGATCTTCTATTCTGTTTTTAGGACTCTGTAAAATATTTTTTATTTCAGACAATGTATTCTTTATTTCTTGTTGATCCCTTATCATTTCTTGTTGATCCCTTTTCATATCCTCATAGGTCTCATTTATTTTATCGGCCTTTTCTAGGAGACTCTTGAAAAACCTTATAAGTGTGGTTTTGAACTCTATATCCAGTCGCTTTTTGTCCTCCATTTCTTTCGTTTGTGATCTATTTGGTTTAGGCATTTTCGCAGGCAGCTTTCCTGATGGGGCGGGGTTTCAGGGTGGAGCCTACAGCCTTGGCTTCCGTCAGCCCCGCCCTATGCGACTCCTGAGACTCAGGGTCCTTCAGTACTTGTTGCAAGCACCTCTGAGAGAAAGGTGCCCTCGATTTTCGCCTGCTGCCAAACTGTCTATGCTCTCCCCCAATGAGCCCGGTATTGGGGTTCAGTTCAGTTGGAAGTGGAGTTGGAGGTGGCGTTCAGAGCAGTCTGGAGCCCCTGTCTCCTTCCCGTCAGGGCAATCCCGCGGCACAGCCGGTCGGCCCTTCTCTGCGCGCACTGTGCACCTCCGGGACCTCCTCTTGCCGTTCCCTGGAGTTCCGCCTTACAGCCCAGCTCCCTATGGGTGAGCCTGGGTCCCCAGGGTCTGGCCTAGAATTAGGGTTCAGAGCAGTTGGAGCTGGGCCCAGCACAATCGGAGCTTTTCTCTCCTTCCCGCTTGGGAACGCCAGCCAGGCACTCGGCCTCCCTCCTCTCCGGCTCCGTCCTCTCCACGCGCCGCGTGTCTCCGTACCTTAGGCTTTTACAGCTCCTCCGCGCTTCCTTCTGGTTTTCTCCTTGCTTCTTGTTGTAGGATTTCCAGTCAGTCGACTTTCCTGTAGTTCTGGGTAATGTCCATTTTATATTTTAGTTGTATTTTATTGAAATTGTTGTGTGCGGCTGCGGCTAGTTGCCTACCCGAGCAGCCATCTTGGATTCTCCTCAATATACTTCTATATGTAGGCTTTTTAATCTAGTTCATTATATATGCCAAGTTTTGTACTAAATATAAAAAGAGAAACATTTTAAGTCATTTGTTCTCAGGTAGATTTTTTTTTTTTCTTTCTGTTTTTCTTTGATGCTATGGTATCTTTGTGCAGTGGGGATTTTCTGTGGTGGTTGTGATAAAAAGCAAATACCATGCAAAAGTCATTGTGAAGCAGGAAATGAGGATGATGGTAGTATCCAATTTGATTTCAAGGTTTGAGAACTTGTGCAGCCCAATAGGTGCACATATCCTATATAATTAAAGCTCAGTGACTGAAACATTGGAATGACCAGAATGACCATGGATCCTCACCCCAGCTGGCAGCCCCCCAGCAAGTGATTAAGGGCGATCAGGTAGGCAGGCAGAGTGGTTAGGGGTGACCAGGCAGTTAGGCGCAAGTGTCCCAGATTGCAAGAGGGATGTCTGACTGCTGGTTAAGGTCTGCTGTGCTGTGGAACTAATAGGCAGACATCCCCTGTATGGTCCCAGATTTCAAGAGGGTGCAGGCCAGGCTGAGGGACCCCCACACCCATTCACAAATTAGAGGCCTATGCACTGGGCCTCTAATACATATAAAAGCCAAGTGGCTGGAATGACAAGACTGACGGTTCACTACGATGCACACTGTGGCCGGCCAACTGGCCTGATCAGGGGCGGCCTCTCCCCCTGGCTGGCCCTCAAATGGCCCCCATCAGGGTGGGCTAGCTGGACCCTACCTGTGCATGAATTCATGCACCAGGCCTCTACCTCGTTTCCCTGAAAATAAGACATCCTCTGAAAATAAGACCTAGCGCATGGAAAGATAAGACATCCCCTGAAAATAAGACCTAGCACAACTTTGGGAGAAAAATTAATATAAGACACTGTCTTATTTTCGGGGAAACAGGGTAGTATCCTATAGTAACTAATTCATGAAGTTAAATTTTTAAAAATTTATGTGTATTACTTTTCAAAAGGGTACTAACTTGTCCTATATAATAAAGAGGTAATATGCAAATTAACCCTATGACCAGGCTGGCAGGAGGTTAGTGAGAGATGACCAAACGACTGAACAAGCAGGCTGGGTGTGGCAAACTGGCTAGCAAGGGGGTTAGTGAGGGATGACCAAGCAACTGAACAGCAGGCTGAGTGAGGCAATCAGGCCAGTGTTGGGGGAGAGGGGTTGAGGGGTGAGCAGGCCAGCACTGGGGTCAGTTTGGGGCGACCAGACTGGCAGAGGGTCAGTTAGGGTTGACCAGGTTGGCAGAGAGAGGCTGTTGGCGACCAAGCAGGCAGGCAGGTGAGCGATGAGGAGCTAGCAGTCCAGGATTGTGAGAGGGATCTCTAACTGCCAGAGATTGGGCCTAAACCAGCAGTCAGACATACCCCAAGGGGTCCCGGATTGGAGAGGGTGCAGGCCTGGCTGAAGGGGACTTCCCCCCCGCACCCCCTGTGCACGGCCTCTAGTTAGAATATAAATACTTATCATTTGTGTGAGTCTAATAGAACTGTTAGATATTTCTTTTAGAGTAGAGAATTTTTGAAAAAAAATTACTGAGAAAATAAGGGCACCAGGAGCTGAGAAAGTTGAAGAACTCTCTGCCTTAAACAAATTATTATAAACTAGAGGCTTGATGCACAAAAATTCATGCAAGAGTAGGCATTTCTTTCTCTGGCTGCTGTCACTGGCTTCCCTCTTGCACCCGGGACCTAGGCTTCCCTCATCTGACCACTGACAGGCACCTGGGACCCGGACTGCTTCCCTTATCAGGCCACCTGTTGGCACCCGAAACCCAAGCTGGCTTACCTCTGGTCACCCGCAGGCACCCTGGATTAGGGCTGGCTTAACTCTGGCTGCCTTGCAGGCATCCAGGACCTGGGCTGGCTTACCTCCAGCCCTGGCTTCGTCAGGAAGTATGACCAGAATGATCTTCAGAATATTATCTGGTCTAATTAGCATATAACCCTTTTATTATTATAGATACCTGCATTTAAAGATTAAGAACATTTGAAGTGTGAAATGGAGGTAGAATACTGTATTTTATGTCTGCTTATAATAGGGTGATCTAATCTTGTCTGGACATCAGGGACAGACAGCATTTTTGAGAAAGTGATATTTAAGCTGAGCTTAAAGGAAGACTAGGAATTACTTGGAGAAGGATGGTGGTGGGAATACTTTGTGTGAAGAGGGCAAGAGATGTGGGGACTGACAGCAGGGGCGGGAGGGGCTGGAAAGTCACAGACCAGGTCACAGTGACATGAAATCCATTTAAGGAGCCCTGTCCTGTATTGCTCAGTGGTTAGACATCAGCTGGTGCACCAAAGTGTCTTGGTTTTGATTCCTGGTCAAGGGCATGTACATGGCTTACAGGTTTGATCCTAAGCCCCAGTCTGGGTGCTTTGGGAGGCAACTAGTCAATCAGTGTGTCTCTCTGACATCTATTTTTCTCTCCTCATCCCCCTTCCACCTTCTCTCAAAATCAATGGAAAAAATATCTTTGGGGGAGGATTAACAACAACAACAAAGAGTTTTAAGACTTGAATAATCAATTTCATATTCATCAAATAGGTATGAAAAGACCCCCCTCATGGTATTTGGGAAAGGTTGATTAGTTTGTTTGGAATTTCCTTGTCATTTTAAGTGTTGGGAAAGCATTAAAATAAGTTAGTATTGTTTCCTTTTCTCTTTCACTGTATTTTGCATTTATTTAGAACTATTCTTTCATCATGTAATGAAGAATTAGTGTCATCCTTAAATTCATAATGTAAATAATCCTATCTAATAAAGAGGGAATATGTTAATTGACTGCCAAGCCCTCACAAGATGGCAATGCCCAGTCCCCTAACCCCACCTCATCTAGCCAGAGTTCCCCAGTCCCCTCAGTCTCGCCTCATCCAGCCTCAGTCTCCAGTCCCCTCAGCCCTGCCTCATCCAGCCTCAGTCTCCCAGTCCTCTCAACCCTGCAGGGGGAGGCAGTTGGGGGTGATTGGGCCAACAGGGGAGTGATTAGGTAGCCAGCAGGCTGGTAAGCAGAGTGGTTAGGGGGCAATCAGGCAGGCAGGCGAGTGGTTAGGAGCTAGCAGTCCTGGGATTGGGCCTAAACTGGCAGTCAGACATCCTCTGAGGGTTCCCAGATTGGAGAAGGTGCAGGCTGGGCTGAGGGACACCCCACCACCACCCCTGTGCATGAATTTCATGCACTCGGTCTCTAGTCTATAATAATAAAAGCATAATATGCTAATTAGACTGAACATCCTTCCAGATGTCCTTCTTCCAGACAAAGCTACAGCAGGAAGGGACTGAAGCAGAGGCCTGAAGCCATGGTGGCAGAGGGGGCCAAGCCCCTTGCATGAATTTTATAAATAAAATTCGGGCCTCTAGTTTATAAATAAAGGGTTGTGTAGATATATTTAAAAGACAGCCTGTTTATTTATTGGCCTAAACCTCACAGATTACTCACGTGAAGAAATATTATTACTTTCTCTGGCTGAAAATACAAGGTTTGTAGCAAATATATATTTTTTTAAATTACGTTCTTCCCATGTTCAAAGAACTGGCCAAGGACTTAAGAAATTGAACTGATTCCTCCTGTGCTCTTTACATCAGAATGAATTCTAGATGAAGATCAAATATGTATCTAGAAAATGGAACCACAAAAGTACTAGCATAAAATCAAGTTTTTATAATCTTGTGATATTTTAAAGTATACATAAAGAAAACATTTTAAAGTATAACAGATTTTTGGAGTTAAAATTTATTTTCTTAGTACTGAAACCAAAATGTAGGGTGTGAATCTGAGTTCCTTGTCTAGTGAAATTGAAGAATGAAGTCACAGACAAAACTATAATAGTTAGTGGAACCAAAATTTATTGGGAGAAGCCAGTCCTGGAAAAAGTGCAACTGGGGTTCCAGGACCAGGCCAGTGTCCAGAGCTTCCTTTCCATTCACAGTCGGGTGATAAAGTCCGTTAATCCATGTGTAGAATACCATATGGCCATAAGCCACACGGGTTTAGGGGAGCATGTCTCCTACCATCAACCCAAGAATCTAGAACAGTGATTCTCAATCTTCCTAATGCCGTGACCCTTTAATACAGTTCCTCATATTGTGGTGACCCCCAACCAGAAAATTATTATTATTTTTTTTTAAATCAATCTTTATTGTTCATATTATTACAAAGGTTCCTCATTTCTTCCCCCCTCCACCAGGTTCCCTCCCCACCCTCCGCCCCCTCCCAATCCCCCATTGTCCTCATCCATAGGTGCACAGTTTATGTTCAGTCTCTTCCTCCCTCCCTTTCCCCGATAGTAAATCCCTTTTCAGATAGTAAATCTGTTACTTAGCATTTTCTCATATCAATAATACCTCCACATGCCCAATGATACACTTCACACAAAAGACATTTCCAAATAGGTCAACCAGCCTCATCCAGGCCCCACCCAAGGCACTCACAGATCAACACCCCAGCGCTATACTAACTCAACACATCCAGATCTAAGCCTTCATCACTTGATTCAGCAGACCCTCAAGTTCCCGCAAAAGTTTCCAGCCATGTCTGAGAGGCAGCCGTGGGCAGGTACAGGCGAGGAGCGAGCTGTTTCGGGCCTGGCTGCTCCGGGCCTGGCCTCTGTTGCTCTGGTTCGTTCCACAACCAGCTGCTCCGGGTCTGGTCACTGCCGCTCCCGACCTAGTTGCTCTGGACTTGGCTGTTGCTGCTACAGGCCTGGCCGCACCCGACCCGGCTGCTCTGGGACCGGTTGCTCCGGTCCCGGCCGCTCTGGGCCTGGCCGCTCCCAGCCTGACAGCCGCTGCTCCGGGCCTGGCCGCTCCCAGCCTGGCAGCTGCTGCTCCGGGCCTGGCCGCTCCCAGCCTGGCAGCCACTGCTCCTGGCCTGGCCGCACCAGACCCGGCTGCTCCGGGTCTGGCCGCTCCCAGCCTGGCAGCTGCTGCTCCGGGCCTGGCCGCTCCCAGCCTGGCAGCCGCTGCTCCGGGCCTGGCCGCACCAGACCCGGCTGCTCCGGGCCTGGCCGCTCCCAGCCTGGCAGTCGCTGCTCCGGGCCTGGCCGCACCAGACCCGGCTGCTCCGGGCCTGGCCGCTCCCAGCCTGGCAGCCGCTGCTCCGGGCCTGGCCACACCAGACCCGGCTGCTCCGGGCCTGGCTGCTCCCAGCCTGACAGCTGCTGCTCCGGGCCTGGCCGCTCCTAGCCTGGCAGCCGCTGCTCCAGGCCTGGCCACACCAGACCCAGCTGCTCCGAGCCTGGCCGCTCCCAGCCTGGATGCTCCGTGCTTGGCTACTGCTGTTCTGGGCCTGGCTGCTCCCAACCCGGCTGCTCTGGGCCGGGCTTCTCCGGGCCCAGCCACTCCGTGTCTGGGTGTTCCTGGACTGGCCACCCTGGGCTTGGCCGCCTCTGCCTCAGGCCTGGCTGTCACTGCCCCAGGTCTGGCTGCTCCAGTGCTGGCCGTTGATGCTCTTGTTCTGGCTGCTGCTGCTCTGGGGCCTGGCCACTGCTGCTCCGGGCCCAGCTGCCACTGCCTTGTGCCTGGCCACTCTAGGCCTGGTCGCCGCTGTTCCAACATTCTGTCCCTTTTTTCTCTTTTTTTTTTCTTTTTTAAAAAACAAAACAAAACGCATTTATGTTGCAATGTTGGCTGGTGCATTGAGTTCTGACTTAGTCTTTGATTTTTCAAGATCTTCTTTGTATTCTTTCTTAAGTAATTTTACTATCATTTGCTCTCACTTGATTTCTTCACATTGAGAACTTCTTTGGTTTCTTCCTCCTTGTCCTGGGAGCTCAGCAGGTTGGCCTGTGGCACCCCTTTGTTCTCCGCGGGCTCCCGCGCTGCTCCAGCCTGTTGCCGGGGTCGGTGCCGCCCAGGAAGCAGCCCCCATCCTTGGCTCCATTGCCAGCGCTCAGCAGTCGAAGGCTCAGGGGCACCCCCCCCCCCACTGGGGGCCCCGTCGCCTGGCTCCTTTCTGGCGCCAGGCTGGCCGGTGTCCGGCAGGGGCTCCTGCTCCTCGTGGCGTTCCTCCAGTCTGGAGCTTTCTTTCTCCCTCCCACTAGGGGAGGCCAGGATCAGAGTCAACAGACTGTCCTCTGCGCACAGTGTGCGGGACTCTGGGGGCTCGGCCTTTTGCCGCGCTCCCAGGACTCCACCTCACAGCTCCGTCTCCCCCTGCCCGAGCCTGGGTTCCCAGGGACTGGCCCAGACCTGGAGTTCGGGGCGGTCTGGACTGAGGCTCAGAGCTGCCGCCGGAGGCTTTGTTTCTTCCGGCTAGGGTAATCCAGCATCAGAGTCAACATTCAGTCCTCTGCGCGCCATGTGCGCGCGACTCCGGGGGCCCCCGCATTTCGCTGTCCCCCGGGATTGTCTCCCCCTGCCGGAGCCTGGGTCCCCAGGGTCTGGCACACAACTTGGGGCTCAGCGCTGCCGGTTCGGGGGTTCAGCCCAGGCTGGGGGTTCTATTTCCTTCCTGCTAGGGAACGCCAGGCAGCACCCAGCCCTCTCCTCCTCTCCGGCTGCGACCTCTCCTCGCGCGCGTGCGTGCGAGTGCACAGCATGTCTCTGTACCTTAGGCTTTTTTTCAGCTCCTCTGATTTTCCTTCTGGTTTTCTCCCTCCTTCCTATTGTAGAGTTTTCAGTCAGTCGACTACCTGTAGCTCTGGGCAATGTCCACTCTACATTTTAGTTGTATTCCCTTGAAATTGTTGTGAGCTGCTGCGGCTAGGTGTATACCCGAGCAGCCATCTTCCAGAAAATTATTTGTTGCTACTTCATAACTGTAATTTTGCTACTGTTAATAAATTGTAATGTAAATATCTGTGTTTTCTGATGGTCTTAGGCACATGTGTCAAACACAAGGCCCGCGGGCCAAATCCAGCCCGCCAGGCCTTGCAATGTGGCCCGCACCGCGCTGTCATCACTGCACTCCGCTGTCAGTTTATGACATTGTCAGTTTATGACTGTTCAGTAAACCATTTGGCCCGCGATTTAGGCTGGATTTTAGATTTTGGCCCCTTCTCTGATTGAGTTCGACACCCCTAGTCTTAGGTGACCCTGATAGAGGTTCTCAACCTGTGGGTCTTGTAGAGCCTTTCTCTTTTATGTTTCATAGAAAATTTCACTTTGAACACAATAATGTTTTTTAAACATTTTTATGTATATTTAAATTTTTTTTTTTTTTGCTGACAGTATTACACATATCCTCAAATTCCCCTCCCCCTTTACCTCCCTCCTCCTATCATTTTTAATTTTTTTAGTAAATTCCCTTCCTCCCCTTCCCCTTCCCCTTCCCCTTCCCCTTCCCCTTCCCCTTCCCAGTATCCTTTTAAATAATTTATCTTTATTGTTGATAAAGATACCCCCCCCCCCTCCCCACACACACACGGCTTTCATCACACTATTGTCTGTGTCAGTGGGTAATGCATACATGCATGTAAGTTCTTTGGTTAATCTCTTTCCACTCTGCCCCTCTTCCTTCTGAGATTCCTTAGTCTGTTCCATATCTCTGGGTCTATTTTGTTTGTCAGTTTATTTTGTTCGTTAGATTTCAGATATGAGTGAGATCATGTGATATTTGTATTTTCTCTGACTGGCTTATTTTACTTAGCATAATGGTCTCCAGGTTCATCCATGCTGTTGCAAAGGATAAGAGATTCCTTTCCCTCCCTTCCTCCCTCCCCCCCTTTTTTCTTGTTTTTTCTTTTTTTTTTAAATAGCCACATTCCATTGTATAAATATACCAGTTTTTTAATCCACTCATGTACTGATAAGCATTTGGGATGTTTCCAGATCTTAGCTATTGTAAAGTGTACTGCTATGAACATAGGGGTGCATATATTCTTTCTGATTGGTGTTTTGTTATTCTTAGGATATATCCCCGGAAGTAGGATCATTGGATCAAACAGCAGTACCATTTTTCAATCTTTTGAGGATACTCCATACTGTTTTCTATAGTATCAGTTTGCATTCTCCATATACTTGCCAGCACTTGTAGTTTGTAGTTTCTTAAATATTTTATTATTTCCTATGTACAGATCTTTTACCTCCTTGGTTAAATTTATTCTGAGGTGTTTTGTTGTTGTTGTTGTTTTTTTTTTTCCCCATATATATATACAATTGTCTCCTCCTCCCTTTCTCTTTCCTCCCTCCCCACTCCCTCCTTTCCTTTTAATTCTCACCTTAGGTATGTAAGTTGATTTGAGAGAAAGAGAAAATGTGGACCAGGGGTGGGGAGGGAGACAGAGAGGGGGAGTCATCAGTAAGTTGCCTTTTGTATGCACCCTAGCCTATGCAACCCTAGTCAGGGATTGGCAGGGATTGGTGCCCCAACTGGGGATTGGACCCGCCACCTAGTTATGTGCCCTAACCAGGAATTGAACTGGCATCCTTTTGGTGTACAGACAACGCTCCAACCAACTGAATCACTGGCCAGGAAGGGATTGTTTTTTTTAGTTTTACTTTCTAATAGTTCATTATCATATATAATAAAAGCAACCAGTGACCAAAACAGTAGAATGACGAGAAACCAGGGCAATGACTCAGGCAGACGAGTGGTTAGGGGTGATCAGGCAGGCAGGCAGAGGAGATTAGGGGCAATGAGGCAGGCAGGCAGAGTGGTTAGGGGCGATCAAGCAGGCAGGCAGAGTGGTTAGGGGCAATCAGGCAGGCAGGCAGAGTGGTTAGGAGCCAGAAGTCCTGGATCCCTGTGGATCGGGCCTAAGCTGACAGTTGAACATCCCCCAGAAGGTCCCTGATGGTGAGAGGGTACAGACCAAGGTGGGAGAGACACCCCCCCACTCCCCGTGCACAAATTTTGTGCACCGGGCCTCTACCTCTAGTTGGTGTATAAAAGTGCAACTTATTTCTGAATATTTATTTTGTATCCTGCTACTTTATGGAATTCATTTATCATGTAGTAGTCTTTTTGTGTGGAATTTTTAGGTTTCTCTGTACATAAATTCATGTTTTCTGCAAACAATGACAGTTTTATCTCTTCCCTTTCTAATTTGATTACCTTTTATTTCTTCTTTTTGTCTGATTGCTGTGACTAGTACTTCCAGTACTATGTTGAGAGTGATGAGAGTGGCTATCCCTATTTTATTCCTGATTACAAGGGAAATGCTTTTTAGTTTTTCCCAATTGAGTATGATGTTGGCTGTGGATTTGTTATATATAGCCTTTATTATGTTGAGATATGTTCCCTTTATTTCCACTTTGCTGAGAGTTTTTATCATATATGATCTCACTCATATGTGGAATCTGATGAGCAAAAATAGACCCAGTGACATAGAAACATCAATTTTTTTTTCATTTCTATTTGTCTGAAATACATTTTTCCACCCTTTTATTGTACTTTCAGACTTCGTGTATCTTTTCATTCTGAGGTGTTTCTTTTTTTTTTAATCTGTTCAGCAACCCTATGTCTTTTGATTGGAGCATTTAATTTATATGCATTTAAAGTGATTATCAATAGGTATGTATTTATTGCCTATAACTATGTTCTCCCCTCCCGCCCCCCCTTCTTAATGAAGTTTCTAACATTTCTTGTAATACTTGTTTGCTGGTGATGAACTTTAATTTTTCTTGTCTGGGAAGCTCTTTATTTCTCCTTTAATTTTAAATGATATTCTTGCTAGGCAGAGTAGTCTTAGTTGTAGGTTTTTGCTTTGCATCACTTTGAATATTTGATGCCAGTTGGTCCCTTCTGGCTTAAAATGTTTTTGTTGAGAATTCAGCTGACAGTCATATGGGAGCTTCTTTTGTAGCTGCCATAATTAACTTTCTTTCTCTTGCTCCTTTTAAGATTCTCTTTGTCTTTAACCTTTGCCATTTTAATTGTGATGTGTCTTGGTGTGGGCCTCTTTGGGTACATTTTGTTTGTAACTTGCTGCATTTCCTGGACTTGTCTTTTTCCTTCACAAGGTGGGGAAAGTTTTCAGTCATTATTTCTTAAAATAGGTGCTCAATTCCTTGCTCTTTCTCTTCTGGTTCCCTTAATATTTACCTTATTTAAATTTCATTTTTCTGTTCGTTGTTCTGCATTGTTGTTTTCTGCTACTTTGTCTTTCAGATTTCCAATTTGATACTCTGTGTCATCCCACCTCCTCTTGAGATATATATATATGTATATATATATATATATATATATATATATATATATTCTTCATTTAAGATATTGTATTCTTTATTTAGGAATTGTTCATTTTTATCATTTCTGTTCTTTTTTATTTTAAATCTCTTTTTTCAGTTCTCACTGAGTTCACATATTCTTGGCTTAAGTTCATTGAACATCCTTATAGCCATTGTTCTGAATTCTGATAGATTGCTTGCCTATTTCATTTAGTTATATTTCTGGGGATTTCTCTTATTTTTTTATTTTTCATTTGGAACGTGCTTTTTGTCTCTCTGTTTTAGCTTGCTGTCTTGATTTGTTTTGTACATTAGGTAGATCTACTCTGCCACCCAGTGTTAGTATGGTGGCCTTATGTAGTAAGTGTCCTGTGGAGCTTAGTGGTGCAATCAAGCAAGTGCTCCAGGAATGTTCCTTGTTGAAATTTCCCATTGCAATTTAGACTTGAATGCTATTGGTCCATCTGTCAATAGAGTGGGCCCTCAGGCTGGCTGACTGAGGATTGATCCTCACCAGCTTCTGAGTGAGGGCTGACCCCACGAAGTAGATTTGTCCCCAGCAGTGCCTGGTATGTGCTGAGATCTTTGGGTATGCTGCTTGTGGAGCTAATTGAGTATGATCTGATATGGTCTGATGTCTGTCATCAGGTGTGTTGTTCTGGGGCCTCTTGTGAGGGACTCTGGGACAAGTCAGTGTTAGGCACTGCCTGTGACTGTCCCTGGGCCACCTTTCTCTTGCTCCTTTTAAGATTCTCTTTGAATTGGAGCTATAAAGCAATCTACACTTTATGGCTGCTTTTGCTAGAATCAGAATGCATGGGAGGGGTCAAGCTACCCACCAACATTTTCTTACATCAGTGCAGAGCCTGGGGGCTGGTCTGTAAAAGATCCAAAGCACCCTAATAACTGCATTCTTCTCACTGCCTGTTAGGTTCAGTCACTTAAAGAGCATCTGGTGGTACATGAATTGCATGAGGTAGTTTTCAGTGCATCACCAGGTAGGAATGAGTGGTCACTAGATTGATACAGATTCAACCTCAGCACTGGTGCTGGTTTTGAGGCCACTCAGTAAAAGCCTTAGGATACAAGGCCAGCTGCCACCCATTGGGTGCCCATGGGTCTTTGTGGAAGGCAACAGAGTTCATCAGGCCGAAACATAGCAAGATCTGGCCATGTGTGGTGAGGGCTTTTCATAGGAATGGTGGCATCTATCAATAGTGCAAGGGAAAAATGGCCCCTACTTGGGAAGCACACAAACTCATTCTCTCCTCCAGTATGCTTGGACTTCTTCAAAAGTCTTTCAAGAAAGTCTTCACCACAGGCCACACAGGTGTGAGCCTGGCATTGCAGGATGACTGCAAGTTGGAAAGATGGGACTAGTGCATTTCTTCAGGCTGATGTGGTATGGAGGGGAGTGGTCACCCTGAAATATGGCATCTGTGGGCAATATGGGGAGGGACTCAGCATAAGGACTCTAGCAGCTGTCCCTTTTGCACGTGCTCTCTTTCTTCCCCCCCTCTATCCCCTCTCTTCCTCTCCTCCCCCTCCTTCTTCCCTTCCTCCTCCTCCTCCTTCTCCCTCTCCCCCTCCCTCTCTTTCTCCCTTCACATGACTCAGTCTCTCCTTTACAGGATTCTAGTTTGCTCCTATCTGCCCTCCCTTGCTGGAGCCTGGCGTGAGTGGCCTCAAATAAGATTTTGTGCCTCGACCCTTTAAGAAGGTGCTTGGGTTTCTAGCAGACTCTTGTTTCTCCTTGGTAGACAGAATCCCTGTTGATTTTTACAGCCACATGTTATGTGGGCTCCTCTTCCCAGCTCTGGTACTCTGGGCTGGGGAGCCTGGCATGGGGTTGAGACCACATGCTCCTCATGGGCGCCTTTGCAGCTGAGATGGCCGGTTCTTTTCGCGTCTCTGCCCTTCCAACCAGTGTGGCTTCTTCTGTAAATCCTTGGTAATAAGACTTCTTTTTCAGCTAGTCTTCAGATGTTTATTCAGTGTGATTGTTCTAAAGTTTAGTTGTAATTACAGTTTGGACATGGGAAGAGATGAGTATAATGTCCACCTCCTCCATGACTATTTTGGATCATTCTTCTAATGTTCCTCTAAATGTCTCAAATTTTGATTTCCTAGTAAAAGATAATATTTATTTATTAGATATTCATAGCAAAATGACTGTATTGATTATCATACCTCCAAAACATAACTATTTGTAAGTAATTTTGGACACATATTTTCTTACTGAAATAGTAGAAGAAAATTTTTCATAACTTTGTTCTTTTTTATTTTATTACTTTTGTAGGATCCAGCATTCGAACATTCACTCCATTTTATTTTCTGGTGGAGCCAATGGATACACTCTCAATTAGAGGCTCTTCTGTTGTATTAAATTGTTCAGCATATTCTGAGCCTTCTCCAAAAATTGAATGGAAAAAAGATGGAACATTTTTAAATTTAGTATCAGATGATCGACGCCAGCTTCTCCCAGATGGGTCTTTATTTATCAGCAATGTGGTGCATTCCAAACACAATAAACCTGATGAAGGTTATTATCAATGTGTGGCCACTGTTGAGAGTCTTGGAACTATTGTCAGCAGAACAGCTAAGCTCACAGTAGCAGGTAAGTTTTGTTAAATGATTCATTTATATTTTCAAAGTTTTATAAAGGGTAAATTTTGATAAAAGCATTATTATCCTAGACTTTTAATTTAACTGGTAACAGCAGATATACTCATTAAATATTTAACAAGTATCAATTGATTATGCATTATGTAGGACTTGCTCAGTGCTGTGGGAAATAAACTTTAGCACTTCCCCCTTTCTGATGATTTAAATGGCGTAAGGTTGCTATCAGAAGTACTGAGCCAATTCTTTTTAACTTAGACCTGACAGAGGAAGTTGTATAGAAAAATTGAGTCACTTTAGTTGCTAACTTTTATCCTATTTTTTTTTTAATTTAAATCAATCTTTATTGTTCATATTATTACAAAGGTTCTTCATTTCTTCCTGCTTCCACCAGGTTCCCACCCCCCATTGTCTTCATCCATAGGTGCCCAGTTTATGTTCAGTCTCTTCCTCCCTCCCTTTCCCCGAGAACAGTCAGTCCATTCCCCTCCCATATCACCTACTCTACTACAATGAACTGCTATTATTGTTCATCAGGTTTTTCAGTCTCCTTTTGTTGTTGTTGTTTTTTTGTTTTTAATTAATAAACTTTTACACTTCTAAGAATAAATTTTAAAATCTAATAATTTTAAACCTTGTTTTTTTTTTTTCTGCCCTGGGAATTGAGAGCAAACTTGTTTACTTGTAAACTTGCCCTTAGGCTATCAAAAGGTGTAGCCATTCAAGTGTAAATGGGCACATTGTTTAAACATAGCTGCTGGTTGGAATTGGATTACCTGTTCTTGGTGGGAAGGGCTTGTCATTCCCTTTCTCCATTAAAATTAAGATGTTAGCTTTAAAACCTCTTTTTGGCAAGAGACCTTAAACTTTCAGAACTTAAAATTTTTCAGATAGTAAATCAGTTACTTAGCATTTTCTCAAATCAATAATACCTCCACATGCCCAAGGATACACTTCAAACAAAAGACATTTCCCAATAGATCAACCAAACTCATCCAGGCCCCACACAAGGCACTCACAGATCAACACCCCAGCGCTATACTAACTCAACACATCCAGATCTATGCCTTCCTCATTTGATTCAGCAGACCCTCAAGTTCCCATAAAAGTTTCCAGCCATGTCTGAGAGGCAGCCTTGGGGCGGAGGCAGGCAAGGAGCGAGCTGTTCCGGGCCTGGCTGCTCTGGGCCTGGCCTCTGTTGCTCTGGTCTGTTCCACAACCAGCTGCTCCGGGTCTGGCCACTGCCGCTCCCGACCCGGCTGCTCCGGGCCTGGCCGCTCCAAGCCTGGCTGCGGCTGCTCTGGGCCCAGCTGCTCCAGGCCCGGCCGCCCCGGGCCTGGCCGCTCCCAGCCTGGCAGCTGCTGCTCCGGGCTTGGCCGCACCCGACCCGGCTGCTCTGGGCCCAGCTGCTCCGGGCCTGGCCGCTCCAGGCCTGGCCGCTCCCAGCCTGGAAGCTGCTGCTCCGGGCCTGGCCACACCCGACCCGGCTGCTCCGGGCCCAGCCGCTCCGGGCCTGGCCACTCCCGGCCTGGCTGCTCCAAGTATGGTTGGTGCTGCTCTGTGCCTGGCTGCTCCCAACCCGGCTGCTCTGGGCCCGGCTGCCCCGGGCCCGGCCGCTCCGAGCCTGGCAGCTCCCGGCCTGGATGCTCCGGGCTTGGCTGCTGATGTTCTGGGTCTGACTGCTCCCAACCCGGCTGCTCTGGGCCCGGCTTCTCTGGGTCCGGCCACTCTGGGCCTGGGTAATCCTGAACTGGCCACCCTGGGCTTGGCCGCCTCCACCTCAGGCCTGGCTGCCACTGCCACAGGTCTGACTGCTCCAGGCCTGGCTGTTGCTGCTCTGGTTCTGACTGCTGCTGCTCTGGTTCTGACTGCTGCTGCTCTGGGGCCTGGCTGTTGCTGCTCCAGGCCCGGTTGCCACTGCCTTGTGCCTGGCCACTCTAGGCCTGGCCTCCGCCGTTCCAACATTCTGTCCTTTTTAAAAAAAAAACAACAACACGCATTTATGTTGCAATGTTGGCTGCTGAGTTGAGTTCTGACTTAGTCTTCGATTTTTCAAGATCTTCTTTATATTCTTTCTTAAGTAATTTTACTATCTTTTGCTCTCACTTGATTTCTTTACATTTAAAACTTCTTCGGTTTCTTCCTCCTTGTCCTGGAAGCTCAGCAGGTTGGCCTGTGGCACCCCTTTGTTCTCTGCGGGCTCCTGTGCTGCTTCAGCCTTTTTATCCTATTTTGCATTACCATTTTAGTATGGCTTTGGAAAACCCGAAGTATAGCCAGATTTCTTTGTGCCTTAACCAAGGAAACAATATTTAATTGGAAAATTCATTTTAAAATCTGTAGGCTGCATATATTAAGGTGAAGAGCAGAAAATTTTAAGGAGAGAAACATTCATTTTCTTATAGCTCATGCTTTAAAAAAAAAAAATCTTTATTGCTGAAAGTATTACATATGTCCCCCTCTGCCCGTGACCCTTCTAGCCTGCCCTGCCCCCTACGTCAGGCCTTCACTACATATTGTCTGTTTCCATGGGTTATACTTATATGCATACAAGTTCTTTGATTGATCTCTTCCCACCAACGCATCCACCCCACCTTCCATTTGTGATATGACAGTCTGTTCCATAATAGACCATCTTTTTTGAAGAACGATGGAAAGTTTTAAAAAATTTAAGGATCTAGGAGAGTAAGATGTAGCTCCTACATAAGTCATATATGTCTTGTATTAGAGACTGGAATTCCTCAGATCAATATTTCTTCATTTAAATACCAGATGAAGTAGTAAGTTTTGGTTAAGTTTTACATTGTTCAAAAGTTATATTATAATTAAGACATATTTATACTCACTTGGTGAAATGCTAACATGTGAAAAAAGAATATAACTGAGACTGTAGTTTCTCTATCATTCTCATTGCAAGCATGGCTCCCTGTTTGTGCTCACTTCAGGTTGTATTTGCTCATTTATTCAGAGTATGATGACTCTTTTCCCCTTTGGAGAACAATACTCAAAGTTGTATTGAGTGCCATAGAAGTGCCATTGTAGTTACTTCATAATTATGGAAAAATAAAGTCAGCTCTCTTGACAATCTGCCTTTTCTTATTTTTAAAATCTCTTTGCCAGGCATTCTCCAACATGTTGATAAATAAGGTAGCATTATGACTGCCCCTATAATGTCACTTAGGTCACCCTCTGTTTATCATTTATGTTTTTAAACTGTTTTAGTCATGACTACTTCCTCAGCTGTACCTCACACCCAATCACCAAATCCAGTGAACTCTTCCTAATTCTCTCCTTGATTCACATTCTCCTTTCTAAGGCTATTCATCATCCCTCACCACAGCCTTCTAATAGTTTGTCAACTTATCCTTTTCTTTCTTCAGTCTATAACCACACTGTTTCTCACATCTTAGTGACTCTCCGGTAACAACATGAGGTTCATGTCTAGACCTCTTGAGTCCTTTCATGAGCTGGCTTCTACTTTTCAGCTTCATTTAAAAAATATATATATATGTTTTATTGATTTCAGAGAGAGAGGAGAGAGAGAAACTTCAGTGATGAGAAAGAATCATTGATTGGCTGCTTCCTGCATGCCTCACACTGGGAATTCGAGCCTACAACCTGGGCATGTGCCCTTGACCCTGCAGTCCACAGGCCAATGCTCTATTCAGTGTGCCACACCAGCTAGGGTCAGTTTCATTTCTTATCACTTCATCCTGTTCCCTGCCTCTAGCACCACAATCACTACATTTTAAGCTGTTGGCAGAACTGAATGTTTTCAGTTCCCTTTGCTTCTCTGCCTCTGACTTTTGTTTATAGCTTTCCCATTGCCTATTAATCTTGTCCTCCACCTTTTCCTCTCTTCTCTCCTAGGCTTGTTCATCCTTCTTCTTAACTTTTATATCTTTCAGGAAGTATTGTTGTTGTTCTTTTAACCAACATCTAAGTAACAGGCAGTTTTAATACAATATGATTAAAATGTTGGCTGCAAGATTCTACAAAAGTGTTGTTTAACATGCTCTTGACCTAAGTATCAGGAGGAAATAATATAGAAATTTTTATAAATTTTTATAAACTAAGAAATAAATAGCAATTTTTTTAATAGTTACATCATATTCACTTATAGATATACTGTAAATTATTTAAAGATCCCCTTTTTGATGAGCAGTCATATGGATATCAATGGTTATCTCAATTGATTTTACCAGAAAAAAAGTCAAAAACTTATACCTTTCTGGTCCTGTCCTTCCTTTCTGGTCCAGGACTACACATCTTACTTAATACTTGTCTTTTTAGACTATTTCAATTTCAAACTGTTATTATTTTTCCTTGTCTCATTGTCTGTCTTATGATGTTATAAGCAATACTATAATGATCAACTTGTAAATCTTTATTTCTATAGAAAAGATTATTAGACTTAGTAATTTTACTAATTGCTGGATCACAGGGTTTACTTCATGTGTGTGTGATTTTAAAAATTGGCACTGGATTGTCTGACAGTTCCTCAAAATGTTGACCACAACCATATGACCGAGAAATTTTATTAGGTATCTAATACTCAAGAGAAGAGAAAAAGATATGTTCACACAACAATTTGTACATGAATGTTTATAGCAGCATTGTTCATAATAGCCAAAAAGTGGAAACAGTATCCATGTCTATCAAGTGAAGAATGGATAACCAAATGCGGTATATTCATATGTGGAATATTATTTGGCAACTAGAGGCCCAGAGCATGACTTTGTGTACCAGTGGGATCCCTCAACCTGGCCTGCAGGATTGGGCCGAAACCGGCTCTCTGATATCCCCTGAGGGATCCTGGATTGTGAGGGAGTGCGGGCTAAGGATCCCACTGGTGCATGATCATTACCAGGGAGGAATGCGAGAGGTTGGTCAGCCTGGGAGGGACTGTAGGAGGGTTCCAGGGCATGTGCGGCCTATCTTGTTCACCCCTGATCGGCTGGACCCCAGCAGCAAGCTAACTCACCAGTTGACTGTCTGCCCCCTGATGGTCAGTGCACATCATAGTGAGTGGTTGAGCAGCCTTAGCATATCATTAGCATATTATGCTTTGATTGGTTGAACAAACGACTGAATACTTAGCGTATTAGGCTTTTATTATCTACTAGAGACCTGGTGCACGAAATTCATGCACTGGGAGTGAGGGGTGTCCCTCAGCCCAGCCTGCACCGTCTCCAATCTCAGACATCCTTCTCAAAACCCGGGATTGTTGGCCCCCAATCGTTTGCTTGTCTGTCTGCCAGCCTGGTCATCCCTAACCACTCCTCTGCCAGCCTGATAGACACCTAACTGCTCCCTTGCCATCCCAATTGCCCTCATCTGCCCTCCCCTGCTGGCTCAGTCACCCCCAACTGCCCTCCCCTACCAGTCCAGTAGCCTCCAACTGCCCTCCCCTGCTGGCCCGATTGCCCCCAACTGCCCTTGCTTGTCAGCCAGTTGCCCTCATCTGCCCTCCCCTGCTGGCTCAGTCACCCCCAACTGCCCTCCCCATCAGTCCAGTAACCTCCAACTACCCTCCCCTGCCAGTCCAGTCACCCCCAACTGCCCTCCCTTGCTGGCTTGGTTGCCGCTAACTGCCCTCCCCTGCTGGGGAGTGATGCAAGTGAGTACAAGGCTTTTGGGGGAAGATAAAATGTTCTAAAATTATAGTGATGGTTGCACAACTCTGCATATACTAAAACCATTGTATTGTGTATTTATTTTATTTTATTTTATTTTTAAAAATAAATCTTTATTGTTCATATTATTACAAATGCTCCTCATTTTTCCCCCTTCTATGCTCCCCTTCACCAGGTTCCCACCCCACCCTCTGTCTTTTCCCTACCCCCCATTGTCCTTATCCATAGGTGCACAGTTTATGTTCAGTCTCTTCCCACACTCCCCCTTTCCCCAAGAATCGTTAGTTCACTCCCCTTCCATGCCTCTGGTTCTGTTATATTCACCAGTTAATATTGTTCATCAGATTTTTTAATTCCCTTGGTTTTTAGATTCACTTGTTGATAGTTACGTATTTCTAGTTCATAATTTTTATCTTTATTTTCTTCCTCTTCCTAAAGAACCTCCTTCAGCAATTCATATAATTCTGGTTTGGCAGTGATGAACTCCTTTAGTTTTTTTTAATTTGTGAAGTTCTTTATTTGGCCTTCAATTCTGAGTGATAGCTTTGCTAGGTAGACTATTTTGAGGTATAGGTTCTTGCTATTCATCACCTTCAATATTTCTTGCCATTCCCGTCTGGCCTGCATAGTTTCTGTTGAGAAATCAGCTGACAATTGTACGAGTGCTCCTTTATAGGTAACTACCTGCTTTGCTCTTGCTGCTTTTAATATTCTCTCTTTGTCTTTTGCTCTTGGAATTTTAATTATGATGTGTCTTGGTGTGGTCCTCTTTGTATTACTTTTGTTTGGGGTTCTGTGTGCTTCCTGGACTTGTAAGTCTAATTCTTTCACCAGGTGGGGGAAGTTTTCTGTCACTATTTCTTACAGTATGTTTTCGGTATCTTGCTCTCTCTCTCTTCTTCTGGGACCCCATAATTCTGATGCTGGTTCGCTTGAAGTTGTCCCAGAGGTTTCTTACATTATCTTCAACTTTCTGGATTCTCCTGTCTTCTTGCTTCTGCAGAGGAGTGTCCTCTGGGTCTTTGTGTTCCAAATCTTTGAATTGGATCTTGCGATCTGCCATTCTATTTTCAGGACTCTGTATAATATTTTTTATTTCAGACAATGTATTCTTTATTTCTAGTTGATCCCTTTTTATTTCTAGTTCATCCCTTTTCATATCCTCATAGGTCTCGTTTTATTTTATTGGCCTTTTCTAGGAAATTCTTGAAAAACCTTATAAGGGTGGTTTTGAACTCTATATCTAGTTGCTTTTTGTCCTCCATTTCTTTCGTTTGTGATATGTTTCCTTGTTTGGGCATTTTCGCTGCTTCCTGTATTGTGCATTTTAAATAGTAAACTTTATGCTATTATAAATTGTATCTCAGTAAAACTTAAAAAAAAAAAAAAAAGATATTGCCAAATTGCCATTCTAAAAGACTATTGGTCAGAGTTCTTTGGTTGCAAGCAATAGGAACTGATTGTGGCCAGTCAAGAAGAGGGATTTTTGAAAGAATATTCAGTAGGCAGTTCATGGAATTAAATATGAGCGGTCTTTTTCTCTGGGCTCTCTTATTTCTCCACAGCAGAAAATAGTTGGAGCTCAGAGGTGGGCAACTGTGTGTTTTAAATACAGACTTTGTATCCTTCTGGGCAGCTCCATTCCCACCCTTTTTTTCTTCTGCATTTTTTCCAAGGCAGTAGGACACAGTGAGCTCCCGCTTGTGCACATTTTCTGCCTCAGTGTCAGTTACTAGTTCCTCTATCTGCTTTCTTTATTCAGAATCTTGTAGAAATTGCAGTCTGCAGACTAACCGTACGTAGTTGTAGGTTTTTGTTTTTAAAACTTACTCATTTTCAGGAGACCTAAGGAGGAAGAATATTTTGACGTTAGAAAAAAATAGAACTAGCTCTTGGTTTCATTCTAAATTACTTTTCCTTTTGTCCTTTTTGTTCATTCCTGTGTTTATTTTTATTTCCTTCTAATTGTATGATTTCTGAAAGGTAGATATTTGATTAATTTTATTTTTATTTCTTTTCTTCAAAATCCCCTTGAAACAAAAAATAAAAATTTGTGACACAGCAAGACAACCTGCACATATGTGTCGTTTACATATGGACTAATTAACCATCATAAAAATAAAAGATTTTTAGTTGTTTCTCATAATTTGTTTGTTAGTTTTTAAAGAAACATTTTATTGTATTCTGAGCATGTAAGAGTAACTTTTTAGATATTGTTGTTAGTAATAGTGCATATATTTATGGAGTATTTATGTCCAGGCAGTATTCACTATATGAATTATGTAAGTATTAGTTAAGTGTTTAACATTTATAACAACATTGTGAGAGCTGTTACTGTTCTAATTTTACTAATGAAGAAACTGAGGCTTAGAGTAGGTAACTTGCCAACATCACAGTTACAAACGAAGTTGTGCAGTTAGGTTCAGTGCAGATTGTAACTCATGGTTGCCAATCTTTCAGAACTCATGGACCACTGGTTGGCGACCGCTGCTATATAGAGAATTTATGACTGCAATTTTGGTTAATATTTGATTTCGAAGTAATTTCAAACCTATGGATGTTTGCTGTGGGTTTATCACATCATCCCAAATATCCACCTACCTAAGTACATTATTTTCTGAATGTTTTTCTGAAGTATTAAAAGTTCCAAATATTGCCGTACCTAAATAATTTCCTGTACGTTTTCTTTTTCTTTTATTTTTATTAAGGTATTATATGTGTACATATCTTTCCATTGCCCCCCCCCCCCCGAGTTTTTCATCCATTGGTTTTGCTAATATGCATACGTACAAGACCTTCGGTTGATCTCTTATCTCCCCCAGATCTCCCTATCCTCCCTGCTGTAATTCGACAATCTGTTTGTTGCTTTACTGTCTCTGTATCTATCTTTTTGTTCATCAGTTTATAATGTTCTTTATTATCCATAAATGAGTGAGGTCATATGGTGTTTCTCTTTCATTGACTGGCTTATTTCACTCAGAATGATGTTCTCCAATTCCATCCAGGTTGCTTCAAATGATGAGAATTCCTTCTTTTTTTATGGCAGCATAGTATTCCATTGTGTAGATGTACCATAGTTTTTTGATCCAGTCATCTGCTGATGTGCATCTAGGCTGTTTCCAAATCCTAGCTATTGTAAATTGTGCTGCTATGAACATAGGGATGCATATTTCCTTTCTGATTGGTGTTTCTGGTTTCTTAGGATATATTCCTAGGAGTGGGATTTCTGGATCGAATTGGAGTTCCATTTTCAGTTTTTTGAGCAAACTCCATACTGTTCTCCACAGTGGTTGCACCAGTCTGCATTCCCACCAGCAGTGCAGGGGGATTCCTTTTTCTTCCCAACCTTGCCAACACTTGTCGTTTGTTGATTTGTTGATGTTAGCCATTCTGAAATCTGATGGTACCGCATTGTTGTTTTAATTTGCATCTCTCGGATAATTAGTGACTTTGAGCATGTTTTCATGTGTCTCTTGGCCCTTATTCTGTCTTCTTTTGAAAATATTCTATTTAGGTCCATTGCCCATTTTTTAATTGGATCATTCATTTTTCTTTTATTTAGTTGTACAAGCTGTCTGTAGATGTTGGAGATTAAACCTTTATCAGTGATAACGTTTGCAAATATGTTTTCCCGTACAGTGGGCTTTCTTGTTGTTTTGTTGATGGTTTCTTTTGCTGTAAAAAGCTTTTTATTTTGATGTAGTCCCATTTATTTATTTTCTCTTTAGCTTCCATTGCTCTAGGGGCAGTATCAGTGAAGAAGTTCTTTTGGCATATGTCAGAGATTTTGCTACCTGTGGATGCCTCTTGTATTTTTATGGTTTCCCGTCTTATGTTTAAATCCTGTATCCATTTTGAGTTTATTTTTGTTTATGGTTTAAGTTGGTGATCTAGTTTCATTTTTTTGCAAGTGTCTGTCCAATTTTTCCAACACCATATATTGAAGAGACTGTCTTGATTCCATTGTATGTTCATATCTCCTTTATCAAATATTAACTGAGTATAGAGGTTTGGGTCTATATCCGGATTCTCTATCTATTATATTGATCTACCGTATATGTCCGTTCTTGTGTCAGTACCAGGCTGTTTAGAGAACAGTGGCTTGTAATACAGCTTGAAATCTGGTATTGAGAACCCTCATACTTTATTTTTCTTTCTCAGGATTGCTGTGGCTATTTGGGGGTCTTTTTTTTTTTACAGATTAATTTTTCGAGTGTTCTTTTTAGGTTTGTGAAGTATGCCGTTGTTATTTTCATGGGGAGTGCATTAAACCTATAAATTGTTTTGGGATGTATGGACATTTTGATGATGTTGATTCTACCAATCCATGAACATGGTATGTTTTTCCATCTGTTTACATCTTGCTCTATCTCTTTTTTCAGTGTCATGTAGTTTTCCGCATATACCGTATTTTCCGGCGTATAAGACGACTCCCTAGTTTTACAGTTAAAAGGTAGGTTTAGGCCTATATTCACTGTATAAGACTACCCCCCACTTCCGAGGCAACACCAGTTCTTTTTTTATTAGACCGCCTCTCTGACTCTGGCCAATCTGAGCAGGCTTTTTACTATAACACAGTGTAGCTTCGGGTACAGAACATGTATAATTTGCATGCATAAAAAGCCTGCTTGGATTGGCCAAAGTCAGAGAGGCGGTCTATTAAAAAAAGAACTGGTGTTGCCTCGGAAGTGGGGGGTAGTCTTATACAGCGAATATAGGCCTAAACCTATGTTTTAACTGTAAAATTAGGGGGTCGTCTTATACGCCGGCAAATACAGTAGGTCTTTTATCTCCTTAGTTAAGTTTATTCCTAGGTATCTTAGTTTTTTTGGTGTGATGGTAAATAGGATTGCTTTTTTAGTCTCTGTTTTTGTAAGTTCACTGTTGGTGTATAGAAATGCCATAGATTAATTGTGTTAATTTTGTATCCTTCTACCTTGCCAAATTCATTTATTAAGTCTATTAGTTTTTTGATGGAGTCTTTTGTTTTTTTATGTACAATATCATGTCATCTGCAAATAAGGATAACTTTACATCTTCTTTTTTAATTTGGATGCCTTTTATTTCTTCTTCTTGTCTAATTGCAATGGTTATTACTTCCAGTACTGTGTCAAACAGGAGTGGCGAGAGTAGGCATCCCTGTCTTGTTCCTGTTCTTAGAGGGAATGATTTTAGTTTTTGCCCATTGAGTATAATGTTGGCTGTGGGTTTATTATATATAGCTTTTATTATGTTGAGGTATGATCCGTCTTATTCCCAACTTGTTGAGAGTTTATATCAGGAAAGAGTGTTGGATTTTATCAAATGCTTTTTCTGCATTGATTGATATGACTTTATGATTTTTATCTCTCAATTTGTTTATGTGATTTGTATCACGTTTACTGATTTGCGGATATTTTACCATCCTTGCATTCTCGGAATAAATCCTACTTGGTCATGGTGTATGATCTTTCTGATGTTCTGCTGGAGCCGATTTGCTAGAACTTTGTTGAGGATTTTGGCATCTATGTTCATGACGGATATTGGCCTGTAATTCTCTTTCATTGTGTTGTTTATCTCGTTTTGGTGTTAGGGTGATGCTGGCTTCATAGAAGGAGTTTGGAAGTGTTCTTTTCTCTTGAAGTTTTTGGAATAGTCTGAGGAGGAGGGGTTTTAGTTTTTCCTTGAATGTTTGGTAAAACTCTCCTATGAAGTCATCTGTCCCTGGGCTTTTGTTTGTTGGAAGCTTTTTGATGACTGTTTCAATTTCTTCCAAAATCACTGGTCAGTTGAGATTGTTAGATTCTTCCTAATTGAATTTTGTTAGGTTATATTTTTCTAGGAATATGTCCATTTCCTCCAGGTTGTCCAGTTCATTGGAATAGAGTTGTTCGTAGTATTTTTTTTTTAGCAAACCTTTATATTTGGGGGGGGGGGGGGGGGGGCGCCTGTTGTTATTTCACCTCTTTCATTTTTGATTTTGTTTATTTGAGTCTTCTCTCTTTGTTTCTTGGTTAGCCTGGCTAGAGGGCCATCAATCTTGTTCATCCTTTGAAAGAATCAGCTCTTGGTTTTGTTGATCTCATGTATTGTTTCTTTTTGGACTCTATATCATTTATCTCTGCTCTGATTTTTGTCATTTCCTTCCTTCTGCTTACACTGGGCTTTTCTTGTTGCTCTTTTTCTAACTCTTTGAGTTGTAGAGTTAGATAATTTGTTACCTTTTTTTTTTTTTTTTTCCCAATAGGCTTGTAGGGATATGAACTTCCCTCTCAAAACTGCTTTTGCTGTGTCCCATAGATTTTGGATTGTTGTGTTTTCATTGTCATTTGTTTCCAGGATGTTTTTAATTTCTTCCTTGATTTCTCTGGTAACCCAGTCCTTGTTTAATAACATGCTGTTTAGTCTCCATGTGTTTGATTTCTTTGGACTGTTTTTTATTGTAGTTAATTTCCAGTTTTATGCCACTATGATCTTAGAAGATGCTTGATATGATTACTCTGTTTTTGCATTTGAAGAGACTTTGCCTATGTCCCAAAATGTGGTCTATCTTTGAAAATGACCCATGTCCACTTGAGGAGAATGTATATTCTGTGGCTTTGGGGTGGAATGTTCTGAAGATGTCAATTAATTCCATGTGGTCTAGGGAGTCATTTAGGATTGATATTTCTTTGCTGATTTTTTGTTTAGATGGTTTGTCCAAAGGTGACAGTGGGGTATTAAAATCTCCTACTACCCTGTTTCTCCGAAAATAAGACAGTGTCTTATATTAATTTTTTCTCCCAAAGATGCACTAGGTCTTATTTTCAGGGGATGTCTCATTTTTCCATGAAGAAGAATACGGTACCCATTTATTGTTAAATGAAAATAAAGGAAATTTATTATCTGTATACGGTATGGTAGTACGGTAATTGTCAACACAAACCAGACAAACTGTGATTCCTGCAGTATCAAGAATTTACTCATTTATTCAGTGACAATCATGTTATCATCTTCTGGAACATTATCATAACAGTCCAGTTCCTTTATTTCCTGGTGAATTTCTTGTGACTCCATTTCTTTCAGAATCAGTGGACCAAATCTCTCATGTATGAAGGTGGGGGAAGGGGGATCATTTAAAATGACACAAAGGGGGATCAAAGAGGGGAATCAAGATGGCACAGGAGAATCAGAGGGGGGAATTACCATTTTAGTAACCTCCTCTGATCCTCCTGTGTCATTTTAAGTGATCCCTCTCCCGCCACCCCTGTGCCACTGAACACCTTCATCAGACATCCCCCCTACCCCTTTATCAGACATTTACCCCCTGGGTCCTGCCTTGGGACTGTCACGGGGCTTGCTGGGGCCTGGATCTGGGCTGGAGCAGGGTCTGCCACTGACTGAGAACCTTCAGTCATCATGAGGGCAGCCGTGACCATCAAATAGTGTCACCAGAGACAGACCAGCGCTCAGCATCTTTGCCGTGTACCTTCTGCTCTAATCCTCCTGTTCTTCTACACCCATCTGCGAAAGTCTCTTCCTCTCTCTCACCCCACGCTCACTCTGGCCTCTGCTCCGCCTCCACACTGCAGTGATGTCAATACTCTGCATAACGTCACTTGTTGCTAGAGCCTGGGGGGGGGGCCCCTTAAGTTTGGGGGATGCCTTATATTTCACTCAGAAGGAAACCTATAAGAAGTTCTTATTTTCGGAGGATGTTTTCTTTTCGGGGAAACACGGTATGATTGTATTGCTATTAATCTCTCCAGCAGTTTTTTTATGCTTTTGGGTGCTCCTGTATTGGGTGAATATATGTTTACCTGGGTTATTTCTTCTTGTTGGCTTGCTCCCTTTAGTATTATGAAGTGGCGTTTCTTATCTCTTGTAATGTCCTTCACTTTGAGATCTAATTCATCAGATGTAAGTATTGCTACCCCAGCTTGTTTTTCATTTCCATTCGCCTGAAAACCCTTTTCCATCTCTTCACCCTCAGTCTGTGTGCGTCCTTTATTCTGAAATGGGTTTCTTATAGACAGCAGATATATGGATCTTGTTTTCTTATCCAATCAGTTATCCTATGTCTTTTGATTGAAGCATTTAATCCATTTACATTTAAAATTATTATTGATAGATACTTATTTGATGCCATTTTTATTCTATACCCTTGTGTTCCTTCTTCGCTTCCTATTTCTTTATTTTTACAGTAGACTCTTTAGAATTTCTTGCATTGCTCCTTTGGTGGAGATAAATTCTTTTAGTCTTTTTTCGTCTGTGAAGTTCCTGATTTCACCATCAGTTTTGATTGATAGCCTTGCTGGGTATAGTATTCTTGGATTCAGACCCTTCCTTTGCATGACTTCGTATATTTCATCCCATTCCCTTCTGGCCTGATGAGTTTCTGTTGAGAAATCAGTTGCTAGTCTGATGGGGGTTCCTTTATATGTAACTTTTTGTCTCTCTCTGGCTGCTTTTAAGATTCTTACTTTATCATTGGTGTTTGCCAATTTATAATGTGCCTTGGCGTCGGTCTTTTGGGATTCATTTTACTTGGGACGCTGCAAGCATCTTGTATTTGTGTGGGTTTTTTCTTCTCTATCTCAGTAAATTTTTCTGTCGTTATTTCTTGAAATTCGTTTTCCATGTCTTCCTCAGTTTCCTTTTCTTCTGGAATCCCTATCATTCAAATATTGTTTTGTTTTGTTTTGTCCCAAAGCTCTCATAGGGTCTCCTCCTGCTTTTTAATTTTTTTTTTCTAGAAGCTGCTCTAAATGGGTATTTTTTTTTCCATCTTGTTTTCTATCTCAATGATGCAGTCCTCTACTTCTTCTAGTCTACTCTTAATGCTTTCTATTGAGTTCTTCATAGTAGCAATGTCATTTTTCATTTATTCTTGGTTCATCTAAATTTCTTCTTGGTTCTTCTTCATTTCTTCTTGGTTGTTTCTCATATTGTCAAATTTGTCTTCCATTCTTTTTAGCCGTCTTATGATCATTACTCTGAGTTCTTGCTCTGGTAGGTTGCTTGCCTCTAACTCATTTACTTCCTTTTTTGCTGATGCCTGGTTTTCTTTCATGTGCGGGGTATTTTTTTGTCTCCCCATGATCTCTCTTTTCAGGATGTCTGGTTATGTAATTCTTTCCTGTGTTGATTTAAAGGCACAAAATACAACACTACCAGATACAACACAAAAGGCACTGAACAGGAATGTACTTGCGATATTAATAACCTCTAATAAAGGTGACCACTAGAGAAAGGCAAATTAGGTGATAGGCGAGAAAGAAGAAAAGTTAAAAAAAAAAAGAAAGAAAAAAGACGAGGGATAAAGAGAAAAAAGAAAAGAAAAGAAAAAAAAAGTAGTGTTGAAATGAAATTGGGAAACGGGGAAAAAAGAATTTGAGAGAGAGAGAGCGAGAGAGCAAAAGACTAAGAGAGTAAAGGGGAACAAACTATATATATGTGGAGAAAATTCCAATAGAACAACCACTAATCCCAGCAAATGCTAGCCACAATACTTGGAGATTAATATAATACAAACCAGAATACCCACTAATATCAAGCAAGGCTAGGATTAACAGGAGTACAAAACAAAGAAAAACAAAGCAATTCAAAAATTCTAGGCAATAATAACAAAAGAATAAGAATATCAATCTCACTAAAAAGCATAAAAATTTAATATAAATCAACATTCACATAAACAACCACAAAAGGACAGAGAGGAAAACAGTTTTTTTTTGTGTGTGTTTTTTTTATTAGTTACTATAGCGAGGAGAGTGGTATTTATGCACTTGGAGCAGGGGGTTGGAAATTAGATATATAAGTAGGGTGAGAATTTTAGAGGGGATATGCAGCTAGAATAGGCAAAAACTAAAGCACGAAAGCGTTAAGATAAACAAGAGACAAAAAGGGGAAAGGTTAGTAAAAGAGTGATGGTTTAGAAAGAGTTGAGCGATGCTATAGTAGAGATGAAAATAGAATGAAGACTAATCTCAATGTAAAATAAAGAGAAAATAAAATGGTACTTAAAAAAAGGAAACAAAAAATGCAAAATGGCAGAGGTAATGATGATTGAAATTTAAAAATGTAATAATTGAAAAGGTAAAATCAAGTGAGGAAAAAAGAAAAAAATTCGTTTAAGTAAAAGATGTAAAAAATGAAAGTAAAGTAAAAGATGTAAAAAATGAAAATAAAATAGAAAATAGAAAAATTAGCATAAAAGTGCAATAGTGTTCATTCACTTCCTCTGTTATTCTATTTGGCACGCCTGTTTCTTGCTCCAATCAGTATTGCAGTTTCCTGCGTTCCACTGCTCCTAATTTTTGTAATCTAGTCCTTAATTTTAAGTAGGCTATTTCTTAGTTATTTTTGTCTGTTTATTTTTGATTAATTAAAAGTAATTAAAAAAAAAAAAAAAAAGGAAAGGAAAAAGGGGGAAAAGTCAGTTTGTAATTCAGACCCTAGGTCTCATTGTTTCTGGATTGACTTTCCCATCATTTTGGCTGCTCTAGCCTTCTTTCTCTATGGCACTCTCTATGGTTTGTTGAGGTAGGCTGCCTTGGTGCTGGCTCCCATATGGTCTCTTCCTGCTCTGAACCCATTTCCAGGAAGGCAATTTTCCCCTGCAGTCTCCCAAGATATGCCAAACTGGGCAGTCGTTCCTTAGTTCTCAGAAGCAAGGGGGTGAATGGGACCAGGCACAGGATGGGTCTTCGCCAAGGTGTCCAGATATTCCGCTTTTGGTGGGACAGTCCTGATTCTTTACAATTTGTCCCCCATCCCTTGGCGTTTTAAAAAAAGTCCCTATTTTTGGGAAGATCACGCCAAACCCAGCACTGGGTCTTGCAGCACGCAATTCTTGCTGCAGCTACCATAGCGGGGACCCAGATCCCTCACATTATCCCTGGCAAACTCTGACCTTTCGGTGGGTGATTGATGAACTCTCTTGAATCCATGTGTTTGCACTGATTAGGGCATTGCAGCTGTTCGGTGGTCTCCACTGTTGTGGGTTTTTCAGGCCTCAAATAAGCTCCTCTTTTCTTTGTAAGATGGAGTAGTTTTCCCTCTGATCCCATAGCTCTAGGAGAGGTCTCCGCAGCAGTGCGGGCTGCTTGGTCAGGAAATCCTGTCCAACAGACCTTTACCTTCTCTTAGAGTTCTGCTACCCCTTAGCTTGCCAACTAAAAGTCCCCGACTGACCCTCAGGGAGTTGTTCCTCCTCTATCTACTCTGGGACTAGGCTCAGAACAGGTCCATCTGTTTGGCTGCCATTTTGTCACTATTCATGTATGTTTTCTAAAAAAAGGATATTCTAAAACAAACCATACATCAATTTTGGGAATTTAAGCTTGATACAATACTATCATTTAATTCATAGGTACTATTCAAATTTCACTGGTTATCTCAATGGTCTTAATAGCAAGAAGTAAAACAAAAGTAGAAACTTTTAACCTTCTCCCCGCCCCCTGCCCTACTTTCTCATCCTGGATTACATCTTTTACTTAGTAGTTTTTTTTTTTTGACTTTTCATGTCAAATTATTCTTTTTCTTTGTCTTATTTGGGGTTTTCTGATTGTTCTCTATGAATAAATTCTGGTTTTGCCTTTATTTATTTTATTTTATTTTATTTTATTTATTTATTTTTTTTATGAATATTGTTGTGGGGTCGAACCCTGGGTTCAAAATAAGACCACCGGAGGCTGATAATTTATTAAAAAAGCAAACAAGAATTTATTGAACTGGCCAGGGCAGCCGCAAGAGTACTACGAATTTATTGAACTGGCCAGGGCAGCCACAAGAGTACCACATGCAGGCAGACCCTACACGACTGTGAGGCTTTAGGGGCAGGTAGTTATTTTTGAAGGTTCTGAGAAGGAAAACCCCCATTCTACAACAAACTGTTGTTTGGAATTTTCTGCTGTTCTTCCTAGATAAAATGTTGCTTTCTAGTTTGCTTTAGCTCGTTTGAAGAAGGATGAAGATAAACTTAGCTGTCTGACCTTGCAGGCCAGAGACCAGATATACCCACAGTCTCAATAGCATGCCAGGTGCATTTTTTTTTTAATTAGATAGAACAGCATTGTTTTCGAGGCCAGCATTGAGATAACCACTAAGTGTACATAGGGCTGGCTCTTTAATGAAAAAGAAAGTTCTGCCTGTAACCTTGCCCAGAACTTGAACTCATCCTCCCTAAGCCCATTGCGCGATGAACAAAGTGAGTAAGTGAAGGTCGAAGTCAGAATAGTAGGGTTAAAATTCAAACAGTAGTTTTTACCCAAGTATGATTGTTACCATATTTCAAATAGAACAGTAATGCTCTGTTCTTTTTAGTGCATCATATCAGGATGCATGTGATGTTTTGTTGTATTATTGGTTATGTTAATTTTTATTATTAGTTAAGGTGGTCTATCCTATGTTTCTCACTATAAAATTGATAAAATATTTCATACTTTTATTAATTTTGGGAAGAGATAATTTGATACCCTATAAATACACTATTTCTCATCCAACTTTTACCTATTAATTTTTGCATTCATTTCTAATTTATTATCCCAGATTTAGCCAGAAGAAACTCCCTTCAGTTTGTCTTTTGTATTCTTTTGATTTATCTACATTATTCTTTGGGTACTTGCTTCTTTTTTGTTACAAGACATCCCAGGTTCATCTTGTACTTTTCTATAATAGCCCTATAATCAGCTGTTTCTCCAAAGAGCACTGGTAATAGAGGTATTTAGAATCAAGATTAAGTCACCATATATACTCATTGCCTCTGGAGTGACATTGATTCTGGACTCTCTGGACAGATGATTGTATATGAAGCATATATATATATTTCATGTATATACATTTGCATCTCTATATATACATCTTTCTATAGTTGTATATCTGTCTACACTAATAAAAGAGAAACATGCAAATTGGCTGCACCTCCAGGACGCCCACCAGCAAATCAGGAGTTAGTATGCAAATTAACCCAACATAGGTGGTGGGTTAATTTAGCATACACAGGCACTGAGCAAAGACTGAAGGCCCGAGTGAAGACTGAAGACTAAAGGTGACTGAAAACTGAAGATTGGAGGGGCTTGGCTTCTTCACTGTGGCTGGAGCAAAGGCCTGGGTCCCTGGTGCCAGAGGAAAACCAGTGCTGGCAGCAAGGGGAAGGAAGGCCTATTGCACGAATCTTTGTGCAACAGGCCTCTAGTAATTATGTAAAACCATAAGTTTACACTGATACCTCTATCCTAGTCTAACATCATGGGATTTATTCAGCTCTTCTGTTTTTCCATATTTGTACTGTGCTTCTCTGACTGTGAGGAATATGGGTACAAGTATCCCTACTACATTTACTTGTTTGATTTGTAATCCTGTATGTAGCCATTTTCCTGACTCATGAATCTCCTTCTTGACCCTGGTCCCACCATATATGTGGCCACATGGGTTGACTTGCTGCTGGTTCCCGTCACTACATTGAAAATTAATGTTTAACTACATTTTTTCCTTCTTTCTCTTTAATTTTCAGGTCTTCCAAGATTTTCCAGTCAACCAGAACATTCTTCAGTTTATGCTGGGGACAGTGCAATTCTGAATTGTGAAGTTAATGCAGATTTGGTTCCATTTGTGAGATGGGAACTGAACAGGCAGCCTCTTCTTCTGGATGATAGATTCCTCAAACTTCCAAGTGGGACACTGGTTATCAGCAACACAACTGAAGGAGATGGGGGACTTTATCGCTGCATAGTTGAAAGTGGTGGGCCACCAAAGTACAGTGATGAAGCTGAATTGAAAGTTCTTACAGGTATTCATTTATTATCAGAGCTGATGGTGTTATGTTTATTGATGGATAAAATTTGTTCTGTTAGAATTTTTTTAATAAACACTTAAAAATGTGCTGTGATATATTAGCATAAAGTGTCTCAATTTCTTATAAGGGCAGAAAAGAAGAAAACATACAAGAAAGATCTACACTAATGAATATATTTGTCAGTAAATATTTATCAAGCAGTAAAGTATATTCAATGTCTATTGCATTCTTCTTGACCAAAAAAGCATTAGCTCTGTGTCTTTTGTCAGGTCTCCCCACTTTTTTGAGTTTGGTTACTTCCCTATAATAGAAATTTTTTTTTATAGTTAAGTCTTTTTACTTGTAAGAGTTAGAGTCTCACTCAGGTTAGTTCATACAAGAGTAGGGTAGAGTGGTAGCTGTTACTATAGTAGCTCTCTAGAAACTGATAAGCAAGAGATCTTGCATCTTTATAATACTTTCTCATTTTAATGTAAAACCAGCTCCTCATCTCATCTTTTCTTCTCTTTGTATAATAGGTTCTCACTCTGTCTGCTCCTATTGGTTTTCCTCATACATGTTTTGTGCTATCTTTACTCAACTGTGTAATAACTTCTTACCATAACTTTCTCTCACCTGTAGCTCATCGTAGTCCTTTTAGCTTCTTTATGTTTCATGACCTTTCATCGTAGTCCCTTTAGCTTCTTTATGTTTCATGACCTTTCAGTTTCTAAACCCATTGCTAGGTGCCTGATGCTTTCTGCATTTCTTCTTTTAAATGTGAGTTTATGAACATAATTGGACCATCCCTATGTTGTGTGGGTAGTTTTTATATATAACTAGAGGCTTAGTGCACAAAATTCGTGTATGGGTAGGCTCCCTAATGGCTGCTGGCTACCAGCCGGGGCCTCCCTTCCCCAGCTGCCGGCTGGGGCCTTCCTTCATTCTGTGCTGCCCCCTGTTCTATTAGAATTTTTGATCAGCACACATCATAGTGAGCGATCACACTCCTGGTTGGTCCAACTCCCAAGAGGACACTTTGCATATTAGGTGTGTGTGTGTGTGTGTGTGTGTGTATGAATGATATAACCAGAAGTGAAATTGCTGAGTCATAGGCAGTTCGATTTTTAATTTTTTGAGGGCCTTCCATACTGTATTCCACAGTGGCTGCACCAGTCTGCATTGCCACCAACAGTTCCCATTGCACAAGGGTCCCCTTTTCTACACGTTCTAACCAACACTTGTTTATTGATTTATTGATGATAGCCATTCTGACAGGTGTGAGGTGATATCTCATTGTGGTTGTAATTTGCATTTATCTGCTGATGATTGGTGAGCATTTTTTCATGTGTCCAATGGCCATCTTCATATTCTCTTTAGAGAAGTGTCTATGCAGGTCCTCTGCCCATTTTTTATTGGATTGTTTGTTTTCTTGATGTACAAGTTTTCTATGAATTTTGGATATTAACCCCTGATTGGATATATCATTGGTGAATATGTTCCTCCATTCAAGTAGGTTGTCTTTTTGTTTTGTTGATAGTTTCTTCTGCTGTGCAAAATCTTTTTAGTGTGATATAGTCCTATTTGTTTATTTTTTCTTTTGTTTCTCTTGCATGAGAAGATATATCAGAAAAAACACTGCCAAGAGAAATGTCTGAGATTTTTCTGCCTATGTCTTTTACTATGAGTTTTATGATTTCGAGTCTTACATTTAACTCTTTAATCCATTTTGAGTTTATTTATGTATATGGAATAAGAAGAAAGTCTAGTTTCATTTTTTTGTGCTTATCTATAAGTTCAGTTTTCCCAACACCATGTTTTTTGAATAGACTGTCTTTAGCCCATTGAATGTTCTTGCCTTCTCTGTCAGAGATTGATCATAATGGCAGTGGTATATTTCTAGGCACTCTATTCTGGTTCATTGGTCTATATGTCTGTCTGTTTTTATGCCAGTTTCATGCTGTTTTGATTATTACTATGGCCTTGTAGTATAATTTGATATCAGGTAGTGTAAAACCTCCAACTTTGTTCTTTATCAAATTGCTGTAGCTATTCGGGGTCTTTTGTGGTTTCATATAAATATATATATTATTTGTTTTAGTTCTGTGAAATATTCCATTGGTATTTTGGTAGGGATTGATTGCATTGAATCTGTATGTTACTTTGGGTAATAGGGACATTTTAATGATGTTAATTTTTGTTATCCTTGAGTATAGTATTCCATTCATTTGTTTATTCTTCAAAAAAAATTTTTTTTTTTTATTCAGAGGCACAGTTTCCTTGAAGAATGCAAACTTCTGATCTCTTATAGAATTTTTGGGAAGAAATTGTTTTCACAACACACAGGAGTGGATCAGTGCCAGTCAGAGAAGCATCTTTTATGGTTGATTAGATAGGTGACAACCAGTTAATGTCAGTCTTAGAAGTAATTGATTCTGTTGCTAAATGACTGACATTCAAAGCCTGAGGCTGTCACTGATTGGTTGATTCTCAAAGGCATGTTCACTGAAGGGAGTTGTGCCTGATCTGTTAGACAATTGTTACCATGTCTACAAAACCATCATCATTTGGTTGTTACCATGGCTATAAAGCATTTTTCCCTAAGATTATGGGGACAGGAGTCACATCTCTTTGCCTGAGAATTTTTTTCCCCTCAAAATTTAGTATTAGAAATATCACAAAGACTCAAGATGGCAGCGTAAGTAAACACCTAAACTGCTGCCTTGCACAATACTTTCAAAATTACAACTAAAGGACAAAAGGTCTATCACCCAGAGCTGGCTGAGTGGAAGTTCTACAACCAAATGGAAAGAAATGGGAGCATTCGGTACACAAATGTTGAAAAACTGAGATAAGCGGGTGCGATACAGGCTGGCAGCGGATGCTGGCTGGCGATGGGCATTGCTTTCTTCAACCCGAAGGGGAGATGCGCGAGACCCAAACACCTACGGGGAGAAGCTGGACTGTCTGCCATCGGGTCGGAAAGTGAAGGTGGCTGGCTTGCAGAGCTGCATGGAGGAATTATTGTTTGCTGTGCTGGGGCACGAGATGCAGGGACGTGGTCGGAGGTGCGGGATGGCTTATGGCCAGCCATTGCTGTTTGCTAAGCCCTAGCCTAGTGACACCCTGAGGCTCTGCCCTGCACAGTCTACAAACCCACCCAAGCTCCAGGCAGCAGCTTTTGCATATGAATGGCCTTCCCTATTGCAGCTTAACCTAGCAAACTTGTCAGACAGCTCCAAAACCTCCAAATATTGACAGAAAACTTTCCCTACCTGGTGAAAGAAATAGACTTAAAGGTTTAGGAAGCACACAGAAACACAAACAAGAGGAATCCAAAGAGGACCACACCAAGACACATCATAATTAAAATGCCAAGGGCAGTGTAGAAACCAAGATGGCAGCATAGGGTTGACACCCGAATGCAGCCTACCACAACAAATTTGAATTTAGAACTGAAAAAGAGGGGAGGCATTGCCATGAAGTGCCGGACGGCTAGCTGAGAGGAGGCTCTGCCATCTGGGAAGGAGAGAGAAGGCACACTGAACCTCAGGAACTGTGAAGGTGCGGAGAACTGTGTGCACGAAAAGGCGCTGGCTTACTCCCGGCTCGAAGAGGAAGTGCCGGACTGAGATTGCTGCTGGCTTACTCCTGGTGCGCAGAGAGGGCGGGCCGGGCTGAGTTTGCTCCTGGATTACTCCCGGCACAGAGAGGGTGGACAGCTAACACGCAACTGGCTTTCTTGTTTGAGAGGAAAACAGAATCAGCCTATTGCTCTGATAGACGGCCCCAGACAGGGAGAGACCAGACTGTCAGGCAGTGGGCAGAGATCTCTCGGAGGTGTGTGAAGCCAGAGGCCATTATTGCAGGACTTGGGGAGGAGCCTAAGAGAAAACAAAGTTTGTCTGCACCAACCCGAGACTCCGCCCCATCTCTGGCTGAGTACAGAAACTCTCCCAGAGGCTGGCTTTCTCTAAGGAGGGACTGGCAGGAACCCAAAGCTTGTTTGTGCCTTTACCAAAGAGGTGTGCGCGTCTGCAACCAGTCTTCTGAAACTCTCTGAGAACAGGTCTTTTCTAAGGCGAGACTGACAGGGAACCAAAGATTGTCTGCGCCACTCCGAGACCCCGCCCTATCCAAGCGGAGTACAGAAGCCCTCCTAGCTGAGACTCTGTTGATCCTCACAGCCAGTTGGCTTGGAGATCAATGTTTCCCAGTGATACCAACAATAAGCAAGGCTTAACAACAAGACTGCACGCACAGCCCACAAAGGGCTACACCAAGACTGTCCACCGCTGGTAACTGGGAAGGCTGTGCTACTGGGCTCTACCAGAACACCTAGAACACAAAGCTATTCCATCAAATCAGGGAAACAACTAAAATGCAGACCAGAGGAAGGAGACAAAGGAAGGAGATGGAGGAAAAGAAAAGATTGGACATTGAGTTCAAAACTACAGTTATAAGTTTATTCAACAATATTCTCAAAAAGGCCGATAAAATAAATGAGACCTATGAGGATATGAAAAGGGAGCAACTAGAAATAATAAGGGATCAACAAGAAATGAAGAAAACATTGTCTGAAATTAAAAATATACAAAGTCCTAAAAACAGACTGGAAGATCACAAGAATCAAGTCAAAGATTTAGAACACGAAGAGCCAGAGGACACTCCTCTGCAGAAGGGAGAAGATAAGAGAATCCAGAAAGTTAAAGATAGTGTAAGAAACCTCTGGGACAATTTCAAGCGAACCAACACCAGAATTATGGGGATTCCAGAAGAAGAGAGAGAGCAAGATACCGAAAGAATACTGGAAGAAATAGTGACAGAAAACTTCCCCCACCTGGTGAAAGAAATAGACTTACAAGTCCAGGAAGCCCGCAGAACCCGAAACAAAAGGAATCCAAGGAGGACCACACCAAGACACATCATAATTAAAATGCCAAGAGCAAAAGACAAAGAGAGAATATTAAAAGCAGCAAGAGAAAAGCAATTAGTTACCTATAAAGAAACACCCATACGATTGTCAGCTGATTTCTCAACAGAAACCATGCAGGCCAGACGGGAATGGCAAGAAATATTCAAGGTGATGAATAGCAAGAATCTATAGCCAAAAATAATCTACCCAGCAAAGCTATCACTGAGAATCAAAGAACAGTTAAAGAGCTTCACAAATAAAAAAAAGCTAAAAGAGTTCATCACTGCCAAAAAGTATATGAATTGCTGAAGGAGGTTATTTAGGAAGGAGGTTATATAAACCAGAATTATATGAATTGCTGAAGGAGGTTATTTAGGAAGGAGGTTATATAAACCAGAATTATATGAATTGCTGAAGGAGGTTATTTAGGAAGAGGAAGAAGATAAAGATAAAAATTATGATCAACAAATATGTAACTATCAACAAGTGAATCTAAAAAGCAAGGGAATTAAAAAATCTGATGAACAATATTAATTGGTGAATATAATAGAATCAGAGGTATGGAAAGGGAGTGGACTGACGATTCTCAGGGAAAAGGGGAGTGGGTGTGCAGGAAGAGACTGAACAAAAACTGCACCTATGGATGAGGACAATGGGGGATGGGGAAAGGACAGAGGGTAGGGTGGGAACCTGGTGGAGGGAAGCAATTGAGGGGGGGAAGAGGATCACATTTGTAATAATCTGAACAATAAAGATTTATTTAAAAAAATAAAATAAAATGCCAAGGGCAAAAGACAAAGGGAGAATCTGAAAGCAGCAGGAAAAAAAAACAGTAGTAAAACAGTTATTTACCTACAAGGGAGTACCCATACGAATGCTAGGTGATTTCTCAACAGAAACTATGCAGGCCAGAAGGGAGCAGCAAGAAATATTCAAAGTGATGAACAGCAAGAACTACAACCAAGATTGCTCTACCCAGCAAAGCTATCATTCAGAATTGAAGGTCAGATAAAGAGCTTCACAGACAAGAAAAAGCTAAAGGAGTTCATTACCACCAAACCAGGATTACATGAAATGCTGAAGGATATTCTTTAAAAAGAGGAAGAAGAAGAAAGAGGTAAAGATAAAAATTATAAACAACAAAAAGACATCAAATAAATACCTTACAACAAGTGAATCTAAAAATCAAGTGAATAAATAGTCTGAAGAACAGAATGGACTGATGAATATAATGGAATCAGGGACACAGAAAGGGAGTGGAAGGACAATTCTTAGGAGGTAGGAGTTTTGAGGGGTGTGGAAAGAGATTGGACAAAAGTCTTACACCTATGTATGAAGATAGTAGTGGGGGGTAATGGCATGGCGTGAGGAATCAGGTGGAGGGGAGCTATGGGGAAAAAAAAGAGGAACACCTGTAATAATCTGAGCAGTAAATATTTATTAAAAAAGAGAAATATCATACCATTAAAACTTAGAGAATGTATCTTTTATCTATAAGAATGTGGCTTTTCATATGTCCAAAAGAGCAACTATTTATTTATTTATTTATTTTAATTTTTAAAAAATATATTTTATTGATTTTTTACAGAGAGGAAGGGAGAGAGATAGAGAGCTAGAAACATTTATGAGAGAGAAACATCGACCAGCTGCTTCTTGCATACCCCCAACCGGGGATGTGCCCGCAACCAATGTACATGCCCTTGAACAGAATCGAACCCAGGACCTTTCAGTCCGCAGACTGACGCTCTACCACTGAGGCAAAAAAGAGCAACTATTTAAAGTGAACACACATACAGCAGTAACCTGATAGTTGCACTGTTATAAATGAAAGGATTGAGAAACTAAATGAACCAAGTTAAAGATGAAACTCAGATTTTTAGAAGTAACACACTGACACAGGGAACGAAAGGAAACCTTTTATGATATCACTGGAGTAGGGCAGATGCTGCTCAGTCTCTTCTCTGTTTGTTCCAGTCATAAGGCATTTGCTTGTTCCTATATTTTAAAGTAAAGAGGATTCATGTTACACCTCCCTCAGTTAACTTGTAAGTACATTGAAGACAGGAGCTATAACTTATACATTTTTAAGGCCCCAGAGGACCTGGCACAGTGATTTGCACATAAACGTTATTTAAGAAACTAAAGGCCTGGTGCATGAAATTCATGCACTGGCAGCAGAGGGGTGTCCCTCATCCTGGCCTGGCCCTCTTGCAGTCTGAGAGCCCTTGGGGAATGTTTAATGTGGAGAGTAGGCTAAGCCAGCAGTCGGACTTTCTTAAGTGCTGCCATCAAGGTAGAAGAGGCTCCTGCCACTGTGGCTGCACTTGCCAGCCATGAGCCCAGCTCAGGGCTTCTGGCTGAGCAGCACTCCCCCTGTGGGAGTGCACCAACCACCAGAGGGCAGCTCCTGCATTGAGCATCTGCTCTCTGGTGTTCAGTGCATGTCATCTCTGGTGATCAGTACGTGTCATAGTGACTGGTAGTTCTGCAGTTCGATTGATTTGCATGTTAGTCTTTTTATTATATAGGATATTAGAATACAGGATGTGTGTGTTTTTTGCAAATAAAATATAGAGATATGATTCTATGTGGTGGATAAAATTGAACATGAATCATCTTGTTGCTAAAAAAGTATCAAAACTGTAAAATTAATGAATTTAGTGTGGTAGTAAACATATTTCAACCATACAGTTCACTGATACAGATTAAAGAAAATTCACTGAGAATAGAAAGGGATAGAGAGGGATGGGAAAATTCTTCATCAATCATAGGTACTTGTTCTTTAGCTCACGTTCCTTTAAAGAAACTGTGAATATGGTTTCCACTTTCTCCTTAAGAACTTTAAGCTAAAATCTAAAAGGATAAATAAGAGTTAATAAATGTCTGTAATTCTTTAAAAGAACCAAGCAATATAGATCTATGGCATTAAAATGAGTATTCCAAGAGTCCCTTGTCTTTGGAAATGTCCTCAAAATGCCCTGAAAGTTTTCGATGGCAAGCAAAATGATATAGATAAAGGTTGCCATTATGAAAAGACATTTTTCATGGACATAGATTATATTTAATGAAGGCCTGAGGAGGGGCATGGAGTGGGGTAGAAGAGGGCCAAGAGTGGGAGGAGATATTTTGAAAAACTTAAGTAGGAAAAATGTTAATGGGGATAATGGAAACATTTCAGATTGAGTGTATTATTGTGCTAAAGAAATAAGTCAGTTTCAGAGTTCCTACTATGTGTCCAGCCTATTGTTAAATGTTGAACATAAAAAGGAAAATTGAACAGATCCTATTTCTTTCAAATGGATGACAGATAATCCTATCTAATAAAAGAGTAATATGTAAATTGACCATTACTCCAAGACACAAGATGGCTGTCCCCATATGGTCAAAGATGGCTGCCCTCATGTGGACACAAGATGGCCACCACAAAATGGCCAGCAGGGGAGGTCAGTTGGGAGGGACCAGGCCTGCAAGGGAGGGCAGTTGGGGGAGGGGGCAGTAAGGGGCAATCAGGCCAGCCTGAGAGCAGTTAGTCATCGATCAGGCTGGCAGGGGAGTGGTTAGTGCTGGTCAGGCTGGCAGTTAGGGGCAATCAGGCAGAGGCAGGTGAGTGGTTGGCAACCAGGACTCCTGGATTGTGAGAGGGATGTCTGATTACCCGTTTAGGCCCAATCCTGGTGCGTAGGACATCCCTCAAGGGGTCCCAGATTGGAGAGGGTGCAGGCTGTGCTGAGGAACACCCCCCACCCTGTGCATGACTTTCATGCACTGGGCCTCTAGTTACACAAATAGTTATCACACTGTGAAATTGGCATTAGGCTGCGGGCTTGCATAGATTCCCCTGACAGCCCTGATGGAAATGGGACAAAGAAGGGTTAGGTGAGGCATTTAAATACATGCAAAGTTATTGACAGATTTTTTTCCAACAAACAAATAACGACATTAGTTTAGTTGGGGGTGTGGGGGGATGGGTAGCTGGAGGGTGGCAATAGTTGCCAGACATGTATCACGTTCGAAAGATAAAAAGAAACCAGGAAAATTCTCTTCCAAGACATAGTGGGGGGAAATATTCATAACTTCCTTCCTTCTGTGCTTGCTAGGAATTTATTTTTTTCCCTCATAATTAAAATCACACACATACTCAAGTCCTGAGGTTTTTTGTGTTTTTTTTAAAATATATTTTATTGATTTTTTTACAGAGGGAAGGGAGAGAGATAGAGAACCAGAAACGTCGATGAGAGAGAAACATCGACCAGCTGCCTCTTGCACACCCCTTACTGGGTATGTGCCCGCAACCAACGTACATGCCCCTGACCGGAATCAAACCCGGGACCTTTCAGTCCGCAGACCGACGCTCTACCACTGAGCTAAACCGGTTTCGGCAAGTCCTGAGTTTTGTGAGCATATTATATATTCAAGACATCAACTAAGCATGGTATTGTCAAGTGTGATTATAAGGTAAGGGTTAAACGGAAGGGAGTGTTTCAGACATGGGAAGACTGGATAGAAGGTTGAAAAGCACTGTTTTCCTGCTTGGAAAAAAACCTGCACTTTTAAGCTCCCCAAAATACATGTGTCTGTGTGTGCGCGTGCTTGTGCAGATGTATTTCGGTAGGATTTAAAAACAATTTTAAAATCATGCTCTCTATTGCTGTGCTGCAAGCATGGAGCAGCCCCCTTAGGATCGTGTGACAAAAGCTGCAGCAGAAGCACCAACTGGCAGCACTGTTTATGCCGCTTTCAAAGCCACCCTCTCCCCATTACCCCACTGGGAACCACAATCTCTGAGCCTGGGTCACCCCTGGGGACCTGGAACTGAATCTGGGAGCCCAGGAACCTGGTTCCTCCAGAAAACTTTACTGTGTGTGGGAGCAAGGGCTCTAGTCCTGGTGCATGGGAATGCACCACAAGCTGCCTCTGCCTGGTGCTTGACTGTGGCTCTACCTCTCTGGGTGAGGTGCAGGAACTGGGCCTGCTGCACGGGGCGGGGCTGAAGGTGGTGGCTCGGTTGGTAAATAAGGCCGGTGGTGCTGGTTTAACTTCTGACTTGGGTTATTTATTTGGGGATCGCACAAACCGCACAGGCTAGTGGAAGTGGTTGTGGTGGTGGTGGCTACAGAGGCTGCCACAGATGGTAATTTTAAAAAAAAGGCCTCAGTGAGTGATGGGAGCATCATGACTCCTGGGCCAGGCTGGAGCTTTGGAACTTTTGGGGTACGGCAGGAGTGCTGAGAGAAAAGTGAGTGTCTGGGACCCAGCAGCCGCTACAGATGCCCTGGCCGGGTTTTTGTTTGGCTGTGCTGAGCGCCAGGCAGCTCAAGTGAACCACTCTAGTCACAACAGCAATCCACTTTACCGCAGCTGAAGGCAACTGGATTGCCACGTCCATCCTATTTGTTTAGACCACATGTGTCAAACACAAGGCCCGCGGGCCAAATCCAGCCCGCCAGGCCTTGCAATGTGGCCCGCACCGCGCTGTCATCACTGCACTCCGCTGTCAGTTTATGACATTGTCAGTTTATGACTGTTCAGTAAACCATTCGGCCCGCGATTTAGGCTGGATTTTAGATTTTGGCCCCTTCTCTGATTGAGTTCGACACCCCTAGTTTAGACACTTGCCAGGAGCTCTGCAGTCAATGGAGCCACCAAGTCCTTGCTCTTGGTCGCCGCTCCCCCTTGGTGGGGCTGACAGGACTGGACACTCCAGTGGTAGAGCTGATGGAATTGGGCACCACCATCTTGTGGCTATGGGTGCCACCATCTTTGTTGAGGAGTAATGGTCAATTTGCATATCTCCTCTTTCTTAGATAGGATGCTTGCTTATTTAAATGAAATTTTCTGGTTTCAATTTGCTTAAAATATTTTACTATATGAACCACACAGACTGAATATGAATTTATCATTTTCTTTCTTTTTTTTTAAAATATATTTTTTTGATTTTTGTATAGAGAGGAAGGGAGAGAGATAGCTAGAAACATCAATGAGAGAGAGTCATCAATCAGCTGCCTCTTGCACACCCCCTACTGGGGATATGCCCGCAACCAAGGTACATGCCCTTGACAGGAATCGAACCCGGGCCCTTCAGTCCCCAAGCTGACGCTCTATCCATTGAGCCAAACCGGTCCCGGCATGAATTTATCATTTTCATCATTGAAGTTGTAAAGTGCTTTCTTAATAATTATCTTTTATTTAAAAAAATTTTTTTTTCTTAGGTTCCGAGGTCACATCAAACTTGGTATTTTTGAAACAACCTTCTTCCCTAGTCAGAAGCATTGGTCAGAGTGCAGTATTGCCATGTGTTGCTTCAGGACTTCCTCTTCCAACAATTAGATGGATGAAAAATGAGGAGGCACTTGACACAGAAAGGTAATGTGTACCTAAAAACCTTAGCTTGAGACTTGTTCTTATGTGGCACTATTGATTAATAAGAAAATTATTATCTACTTAAAAATTTAAATACATCATAATCCTTATCATCCTTGACATGTGTTTACATGCTATATATAATTAAGATGTTTAAAGAAAAAATGCTTTTAAAATATCAAGGGATAATTATTCCATTTGTTCTTTCTGAGCTTCAGTATCCTTAGTTTAAAGCCTCAGGACCTCCTTCTCTAAATTATTACAATATTGGAGGCCCAGTGCATGAAATTCATGCATTGGGAGAGGAGGGTCCCTCAGCTCAGCCTGCACCGTCTTGCAGTTGGGACCCCTTGGAAGATGGCCATCTGCTGGCTTATGGCTGGATGGCCTTATGCTGCTGCTCGGCCTGCTGTGCTGGGCCACATGGTCTGTCCTACAAACACCATTGAGTAGGTAAGTGAAGTGTGGAGGCAGGCTCACCCTGAATTCCCTGTGCTTCCCTGAGTCACTGAGTTGTTCAGACTGACTGCTTTCTACAGAGAATGGCACCAGAATTGGGCTTAAGCCGGAGGTTGGACATCCCTCTTGCAGTCTGGAACCCTCAGAGGATGTAGCTGTGTGCCAAGGGACAGGTAGCCAGAGAGGAGCCCAAATTGGGACCAGGCGCCATGCCGCTCATGCTCATCCTGGCCCACTGCACCTGATGTGACTGCTCAGTAGTTCTCTCATGGAATTGGGAGAGGCTCCCACCATGGCAGCGGTGCTCACTAGCCATGACCCCGGCTTCTGTGAGAGCACACAGGCCACCAGGGGGAAGCTCCTGCATTGAGCGTCTGTGCCCTGGTTGTCAGTGCGCATCATAGTGACTGGTCATTCTGCTGTAATGGTCGCTTGGGCTTTTATCATATAGATTTCCAGTCCTCACTAGCCTGAAACTTGTCACTCACTCTTATATGCGTGTTGTTGATAGTAGCTTTTTTTCTTTACATAAACAGTAAAAGAAAATGTATTTCTCCATTGTATGCTCTTGCCTCCTTTGTCAAATATTAATTGAGCATAATGGCTTGCTTGGGTCAATTTCTGGGTTCTCTGTTCTGTTCCATTGGTCTATATGCAGACTGGTGCAGCCACTGTGGAAGACAGTATGGAGTTTCCTCAAAAAACTAAAAATGGAACTCCCATTTGACCCAGTAATTCCACTTCTAGGACTATATCCTAAGAAACTAGAAATACCAATCAGAAAGGATATATGCACCCCTATGTTCATAGCAGCACAATTTACAATAGCTAATATTTGGAAACAACCTAAGTGCCCATCAGCAGATGAGTGGATTAAAAAACTGTGGTACATCTACACAATGGAATATTACAGTGCTATAAAAAGAGGGAACTTTTATCATTTGCAACAGCATGGATGAAACTGGAGAGCATTATGCTAAACAAAATAAGCCAGAGAGAGATAAACATCACATGATCTCATTCATATGTGTGATATAATGATCGACATAATTTGATGAATAAGAATAGATCCAGAGACAAATAGCGGGGGGTGGGTTAGAAAGCAACTAAAGGACTTGTATACATTCATATTAGCATAACCAGTGGACACAGATACTGGGGCGGTATTGCCTGGTGTGGGAATGGCTGGGGGATGGGGGAGATCAAGCAGGGGAAAAGGAGACATATATAAAACTTTAGACAAAAAAAAAAAAAAAAAAAAAAAGGAAAATGTGTTTCTCATCCTTTTGTTTTTGCCTTTTAAAATATTACCAGCCTTCTATGATACCAAATTCTTCAACTTCTACAAAAGCCTTTTGTGTTAACATCAACCACTAGGTCATCCATATAATCTCCCTCATTATTTTCTGTGATCTGGATACCTTTTTCAGTTGTATTCTGATAAGAGAAATGAGGTGGTTTTGGTGCTGATGGTAGTTAGGTATGTTTGTTTCCCAAACAAGTTATCTCATGCATTGTAAGATGTTTAGTAACATCCCTCACCTCTACTCACTCTATACCAAGTAACTCCTAAGTTGTGACAACCCAAATTGTTTCTAGATATTGCCAGATGTCTCTTTGGAGACAAAATTGTCCCCAGTTGTGGACTATTATTCTAGAGTAGTGCTGTCCAATAGAAATATGATGCAAGCCACATATCTTGCTTAAAATTTTCTGGTAGCTGCATTAAAAGAGTAAGAACCACATGTGTACTACTAAATACAATATAACCGCCGAAACCGGTTTGGCTCAGTGGATAGAGCGTCGGTCTGTGGACTGAAAAGTCCTGGGTTCGATTCCGGTGAAGGGCATGTACCTTGGTTGCAGGCACATCCCCAGTAGGGGGTGTGCAAGAGGCAGCCGATCGATGATTCTCTCTCATCGATGTTTCTAACTCTCTATCCCTCTGTAAAAAATCAATAAAATATATTTTAAAAAAATATATATATATAACTTATGCAGTGTACCAATTAAAGTGCAGTGTAGTTCTACCAAAACAATAAAGTTTGTGTTCAAAGCAGTTTGTACATTTAAATGGAAATTAAATAAAAATTTAAAAATGTAGTTCCTCAGTCATTATAGCAACATTTTCAAGTGTCAGTAGTCACATGTGGCTAGTGACTATTGAATTGGATAGAGCAGGTCTAGAGTTTGTCAATTTAGTAATCCAAAGTAAGCAGACATTCTTAATTTGTGTAGTTCAGTAACCAAGACATGGAAAGGAAGATATGTCTAGTCCAATGGTTGGCAAACCACGGCTCTCGAATCACATGCGGCTTTTTGGCCCCTTGAGTGTGGCTCTGCCACAAAATACCATGTGCTATTGAAACTTTGTGGACCATGCACAGAAGTCAGTTTTCGGCTCTCAAAAGAAATTTCAGTCGTTGTACTGTTGATATTTGGCTCTGTTGACTAATGAGTTTGCTGACCACTGGTCTAGTCAATTTGATAATCAACCTTCAGCAGTCAGTGGAAAAGATAGAATTATAATCATGTTATTTCTCACATGTTCCATTAGCAAAGCTGGTGGTGTCATCTTCAATATCACCTGATTTGTTTCTTAATAACCAACCACTTACAGCTTCTTCTGCCTATATTTTACATCTTGCTTCTCATTTCCCAGCTAAATATTATAAGACTTCCAGGGAATTTTTAAAACTTATGTAAACAAACAGAAATCATTAAAATAGGGAATAAAAATTTCAAGCTCTTAAAAGAATAAATTTTTATTGGCTACATGTTAGAATAAAATGTTTATCAGGAGTTGGAAAGCTGAAATAAGTGATTTTTAAAACTTTAATATATCATAGATGGACATTCTGAAATATGTAAAACATAGGAATTTGCTTTCTTATATAAGAAATTAAAAGTGAGAACTTGTATGATTCTCAATTGTTTATTAAATAAATACTCAACAAATATTGAATGCTGAATATGTTTGGCACTTTCTAGGTACTGGGAATACAGCAGTAAACCAAATATAGAGTTTTTGCTTTTAAGGAGCTCATGTTCTAGCGGGGAAGAGTAGATAATCATATAAGCATATATTTTCATTTTATAGTAAGTATTATGAAGAAAATTATGACAAAGCATGCCATGGATGCCAAGAGAGGTACATGTGGGATTGCTATTTTATACAATGTATTAGAGAATTGTTCTCTAATAGAATGACAGACTGAGGTCTAGGTGGATCAGGAGTATAGAAATCATGGTAAGAATGTTACATATTTTCCTTTTTCTATCAAATTGTTACTTTTGATTTTAAATATATTTCTGAGGGAAAATTTTTAAATTAAATGTGGATATATTATTGCTAGTACTATTCCTCTGAGTTTTAAGGATTAAACAGGAAACTTTTAAGATTGAGTAGACTGTTCTACTTTGATTTCTCCGGGCTTCTTCATACTTGGGTTATGTGGTAGAAAAGTCTGAGAAAGGATTGCTTTGATATATCACTTTCTCAGAAAGTTTCAGAAGAATGTAAGAGTAGGACACCTAATGATATTGTTCATGTTGTTATTTCCACTATGCTGGTAGCATAGTGCTTGGCATATAACAAGGTAGGGAGAGTGGTGAACAATATATTTTGGTTAAATGCTTGAATATAATATAAGAAAATATGAGTAGGTGAATGGAGTACAAAATTGTGTCAAGTTACACATAAGAAATTACTCAAAATGTCTTTATTTGAGCTAGAGTTCTATGAGATCTTAAATTATTACACATCTTTGAAAATGAATATTTTAAAACATTACCTGCTGGGGCTGACCGTTAGACCCTGAGCAACGGAAGAATGATTACTCTGACACACGTTTCTGTGAAAGAGAGGCTAGGAGGCTGTTTTGCTTTAGGAGCAAAAAACCCTGTTTACCTGCCTCCTTAGGCTTTTATTGTCAGAACAGCTTGAACTAAAATTAACCTCTAGATACAATCAGCAGGGTAAGTATCCTTGAGAAAGCACATTCTTCTACAAGGTTGGGTCTAAAAAATTAACAGAAACACCTGGAGGTCAAGGCAGGAGCTGCTGCCTTTGGCAAGGTCCTTTTAGAGGCCCCTGACCCTTCAGAGATTCCTTACAGACTTTTCTTTTTATTTTATTTTATTGATTTTTTACAGAGTGGAAGGGAGAGAGATAGAGAGCTAGAAACGTCGATGAGAGAGAAACATCGACCAGCTGCCTCTTGCACACCCTCTACCGGGGATGTGCCCGCAATCAACGTACATACCCCTGACCAGAATCAAACCTGGGACCTTTCAGTCTGCAGACCGACGCGCTACCACTGAGCCAAACCGGTTTCGGCTCCTTACAGACTTTTCAACCAAGTCCCATGTTTCCCCATAGTTACCACTGCTTTTATAATGTCTTAAGAATTGATAATATTAATCTTTTGCTTAAATTTGTTCAAATTCAAACCAAACATAGCTATTGAAGGGTGGTGGTGATGGTGGAAATGAATCCCATTCATTGAGTAGTTTTATTTTAAAGGGAGAGAATCCAGAAAATACGAATGCTAACGTTCAAGGTGACAGATAGCAAATTGTAATTTAGTAATCAAATAAAGTTATGTTTTTTTTAGTTTTTTTAAAAATATATATTTTATTGTTTTTGTACAGAGAGGATGGGAGAGAGACAGAGAGTTAGAAACATCAATGAGAGAGAGTCATCAATCAGCTGCCTCTTGCACACCCCCTACTGGGGATATGCCCGCAACCAAGGTACATGCCCTTGACCGGAATCGAACCCGGGGCCCTTCAGTCCCCAAGCCGACGCTCTATCCATTGAGCCAAACCGGTCTCAGCTCAAATAAAGTTATTGTAATAGTTCAGAACCCAGCCACAAAGAAACAAGTTATAGTTATAAAAATGCTTAATGTTACTAAAAGAACTTGATTAAAAAACAAGTTGAGGACTTCTTTTCTAGGTAGATGAAGTAGATGTATCTTCCCCTATTTTTCCAGGTAAGTACAACTAAAAACTATGGAAATGATATGTACAGAAAACATAATAAGACTCTGAAAGATAGAGAGAGGAAGAGTGACTGGTTTTAGGGACTCTGGCATCCAAGGAACAACTTAATGGTGAGTTCCCTGAGGTTTGGTGGTTTTGTCCTCCCCCTTCCCCCTCTTATAAACCAACTTACCTAGAAACACCAACAGGCACAGACAAAAAAGCTCTAACAGAGTTTGCTCTCTCTAGCTAGAGGACCAGGAAAGGGGCTGCCTAGCAAGAACAAAACTGTTAGACTATAATCACTCCTACTCCAGCCCAACACCATAGAAGAAACTGTACCTACCTTCAGTCATGCCAGCAAGGGCCAACTGGAAGACTCAGTTTCTACCTTTGCCAGGTTGTAATGAGGTCCTTCACCCTCCCTCCTGTATGAAGTCAGAGGCTAAGTAGGGAGCCAAGACTTTCATTCCAACAGGCAATATCAGTGCTGACCATATGGGAGAGCCTAGACTTTTGTCCGATCCACAGTAAGAAATACTTCACTTCTCCTCTTGGGTAGTATCAGAGGAGGCCCATAGAGAGTCAGAACTTTTCACTACCATGTAGTATAGAGGTCTACGCCCCCATCCTCATGGTTTCTGGATGCCATGTGGGGAATGGTAAGGAAACACTTTTGCTGTACCCAGTTAAGGGGGTAGTATCAGTGGAAACCTAGTGGGGAGCCAGGACTCCCAACACTGCTAAAGAGTAATGAGGAGAGCCCCCCATCCCTCTCAGGAATTAATAGACCTGGACTTCTGCCTCCACCTGACAGTGATAAAGTGGTATCTCTCTCTTCTTCTGCCAGAGTGGTATTAGAAGAAGCTATCTAAAACCAAAGTCTTAGTGAGATCCAGGGTCTCATAACATGATACCCCAAATGTACAGATTTCAATAGGAAATCATTCATTAGAGAATCAGGAAATTTCAAATGAGAAAAGACAATCAATAAATGCCAACGTAGAGATGAAATGTTTTAGAATTACCTGACAAAGATTTTAAAGCAGTCATCATGAAAATGCTTCAGTGAGCAAGTATGAACACACTTCAAACAAATGCAAACAATATCTCAGTGAAGAAATAGAAAGTCTCCTCAAGGGAATGGAAGATTTAAAGAAAAACCATGTGGCTAAATTTGAACATAGAGAATAACCAAAATAAAAATAAAACACCTCAGTGGATGGGCTTAGCAGCAGACTGCATGGGAAAGAGGAAAGAATTGTGCTCTAGAAAAAGAAAGAAGACACAGTTGATCAGTATTAAGACTAAAATATGTGATGCCACTACAAACCCTACAGACATAAAAATATAGGGAATACTATAAATAACTTTACACATGTAAGTTTTATAACTTAAACAGAATAAACAATTTCTTCAAAAATATGTTATCACATATAACCCCATCTATATATATATAAAAGGCTAATATGCTAAGTGTCTAACCGGTTGCTATGACATGCACTGACTACTAGGGAGCAGTCACTCAGTGCAGGAGCTTCTGTAACATACACTGGTCATTTACAGAGAAACAACACCACAGACCTGGCACCCAAAGAGCAACACTTGGCTTCCACCAAATGCAACACAGACCCCACCACCACCCTGGAGTTATACCCCACCAAATCACAGCCGATGCTGTCGAGAATCCATGGTGCAAAATGTGGCCCATAGCCCAGCCCAACCCAGCCCAGAAACAGTGGCCATGGGTGCCAGGTAATGACATCACATGCCTAGCGTCTTTTTCCTAGCACCTAGCCTCCTTGGAGTTTCTTCAGCCCAGGAACACAACTTGCTTTATAGCCAGGTGCAAACATTTTACACTTTAACCAAATGTCCTTGGAGATTTTTCTGTGTCTCATCTCATTTGATCCACACAGAAATCCTGGAGTAGGTGGATAGGAGACTCAGTAGAATCCCATTTTTCTTTTTTCATTAGTCAGAAAACAGATATTTAGAAAATTTAGAAATTTGACCCGACTGAAAACTAAGAAACCATGGACCTTGAAAATGATTTTAGGTTTTCTCACTATGCAGAATATAGTCAAACATTGCTGCAGTTAAATATTTTACCCTTTGTTCTTCCTCCGTAATCTACAACAATATGTTTCGTGTTGATATTTATTGCTGTTTTGCTGACAATTACCTGAAAGAGAAGTTGGGATGCTTCACTGGACTGGAAAAAGTTTAGCTACATCAGAAAGCAGGTCTAATTAAGCAAGTTTCTTTTTCTCTATATACATAAAGTTCTCATTGGCACCAATCGCATGTGTGTGCTTGATCTGTCATTGTCAATCATAAATTAGGTTGACACTTCTATTATATAGAAAGGGTGAATAGTAATATTAAAATATTCTAATTTCCTTTCAGTGTACATGAATTCATGTACTCCTAGCCCCACCCCCATTGCCATTCACCATCAGGTGATAGGTGCCTGATTGCTGGGGGAAGGAACCAAGAGGTGGGCTCTTCCTACGTGCTCACTGACCCCATCCCCACCTCAGGTGGCCATCAGGCCATCAGAGCCTATGGCTGGGGAAAGAGTCTAAGAGGGGTCAGTGAACCTTATAGTGACTATTCCAGCAGTCGTTCTAGTGTTAGGGTCAATTTGCATATTACCTTTTTATTATATAGGATTGAGTCCTGGTGCATGGGTGGGGGCTGACTGGCCTGCCCTGAAGGGGGCCCCAGATTGGAGTGTGGGGGTCCCCACTGGGGTCGAGGCCAGCTGGGGCAAGGGTTTGCAGGCCAGCCCCACCCCTGATCAGGGTGGGGGTCCCTGCTGGGGGTGGGGCCAGCCTGGACAAGGGGCCACAGGCAGTTTGCAGGCTAGGGGAAGGAGACAGGGAGCTGGGTAGCAGTGGGGGGGTGGGCTGGGCTGCAGGCAAGTGGGGAAGATGGCCCTGATCCTGGGCCAGGCCTAGGGACCATACCCACACATGAATTTCATGCGCTGGGCCTCGAGTAATAATAATAATAATAATAATAATACTCAACCTAATTCTCACATCTCATAAAAGATTAACTCAAAATGAATCATGGAACCAAATGTACAATGCAAGATGAAATTTTAGAAAGGAAACATAGAAAATCAGGATCTAGGGCTAGTCAGAGTTCTTAGATTTGACACCGAAAGTACAATCCATAAAGGAAAATTTGAAAATTAGATTTCATCAAAATTAAAAACTTTTGCTCTCTGCAAGAGCTGGTTAAGATGAAGAAAAGATAACCTACTGAGTGAGAAAATATTTGCTAAACCTCATCTCCAACAAAGAACTAGTATCTAAAATGTATAAAAGATCTTTCAAAATTCAACATTAATAAAATGCATATTATCTAATTACTCCATGGGCAAAAGCATGAATAGATGTTTCAATGAAAAAAAATTATAGATGGTAAATAAGCACAAGGAAAGTTGTTTAACATTATTAGCCATCAGAGAAATGCAAATTAAAACCAGAACAAGATATCACTATATGCATATCAGAATAGCTAAGAATTTTTAAAAAGTGATAACACATGCTATGGAGAAGCAGGATCACTCAGACTTTGCTGATGGAAATTTGAAATGGTACAACCACTCTGAAAAACTGTTGGGCAGTTTCTTAAAACACTTAGTATAGGAAGGCCTGAGAGGGCATGGGTGCAAGATTGAGGGGGTCAATTGGAGAAAAAGGGAGAAATCTTTAATACTTTTAACAATAAAAATAAATTTAAAAAAAGAAGGGAGCTATCATCATAGATAACTATAGTTTGATATGACTTCAGTGTGATGGACAGGGAGGAACCCACCAAGGCCCCTCCAGAGGACTTTAATGAAAGTCCTCTGTCCATTGTTAAAGATAGCCCAGCAAACATTTGTTTACCAAATATTTGCTTTTCATCTCCATATAAATTGTCTTCTTCCTCTTTGGAGTTCCAAACCTGGACTTTCCCTGTTCTTTATCCTTAGCTCAAATCCCAAATTGCCCAAATACTCTTTGGTTCCCATGTTCTTATAGAACCCTGTATGTACATATGCAGTAAACTTGGTTGTTTTCTCCTATTTAAAAAAAAAAGTAACACTTTATACAGTATGTGCAACTGCCATATGACCTGATATTGACACTCTTGGGTTTTTATCTCATATAAATGAATTTACAATCACAAGGAGACCTGTTCATGTGATTTTATTTTTAGTGATTTTATTCATAATAGCACTTAACTTGAAACCACCCACATGTCCTTCATTGAATGAATAGTTAAATTATGGTATCTTCATACTGTGGAATTACTGCTAAGCAATAAAAGGAATGAAACATTGATCTGTGCCACAACCTGGATGAAAATTATGCTGAGTTATAAAAGCCAGTCCCCAAAGGTTACATACTGGATTCTACAGAATGTCTCCCCAAAAATGTATACACACTTTAACAGCTGATAGCTCAATTTTGAAAATGAAATGTTTTTTTAATAAACACTGCCTTCATAATTATTCAAAATATATGTATACATTGTTTGGGACACCCTATCTACACTAATAAAAGAAAAAATTCTAATTGACCTTATCTTTGCTATGCCCACAGCCAATCAGAGTGAATATATAAATTAACAAGATGGAGGTTAACTTGCATGTGCAGGCTGTAGCGGTGTGAAGCCTGCTATGAGGGGAAGGGGGGCAGTGGAGGCAGTTACTAGAGTGATGCGACTGAAGTGGGGACTTGCTGGCTCTGGGAGGTCCAGGAGTGGGGACATGCTGAATCCCAGGCAGCTGGGGTGGGGAACAGGGACTTCCTGGCTCCCAGGCAGCTGGGAGTGAAGCCAAGGACCTATTCTTGCACAAATATTATGCAACAGGCCTATAGTGTCTCTCTCTCTCTCTCTCTCTCTCTCTCTCTCTCTCTCTCTCTCTCTATGTATGTATGTGTATATATATATATATATATATATATATATATATATATATATATATATATATAAAGGCTAGTATTTAAAGTGTCCCTGTGGGAGTTTGACCAGGAGACCAGTTCTTTTGCTCACTATGATGTGCACTGACCACCAGGGGTCAGTGCAGAACAAAGGAAAGCCCTGGCCAGCTGTCAGGGAAGGGAGGCCTTGGTTGGAAGCAGGAAGGCCCTGATTTGCATCAGCCCTGATCGCCAGCCAGGCCTAGGGACCCTACCTGTGCACAAATTATGTGCTCTGGGCCTCTAATATTTAAATAACATTCTACTGAAATGGAGAACAGATTAGTGGTTGCCAGGAGTTAGAGAACAGGTTAAGAGTGGAAAGGAAGTGGGTGAGAGTATAAAAGGGCAATATGAGGCAGTGGTGATGAAAGTGTCAGTATTTGGTTGACATACTCTACTATCTATATCATAAAAGACCTGTAGTTGTGATGCCCTAATGGTGGAATGCCAAACAACTCGTCACCAGGAGGTGCTGGAGCACTTCTCGCCCTCCCCTTTTATCCCCCCAGGCATCCCAGGGTGCTAGCAGCATCAGCAGAGCATTGTGGGGCGCCAGGAGCTTCACAGAGTGCCAGCAGTGTCTGTGGAGTGTTGCAGGGCACCAGTAGTATCTAAGGAGCTTTCGAAGCATCGCAGGATGGGGCAGCAGACATGGCTCTGATGGCAGGCTAAGCCTAGGGTACCCTACACTCACACGATTTAATCATCTGCTGGGCCTGTATTAGATTTATAAGGTATTACCTCTGGTAGAAACTGGGTAAAGGCCCAAGTGTATCTGATTATATCTTAGAACTGCATCTGAATCTATAGTTATCTCAAAGTAAAGGGTTTAAAGAAAAAAAATGACAATAAATTTTGTGCCAGAGTATATGTATGACTTACATACTCTTCCTATCCTGCTGTTTCAGAGTATCTAAGAAGTCCTTTTGTGCTCCAGATCTTATTATTGTCCATTTGTAGCACTTTTATGAATTCTCTCCCCAAAATTTTCCTCTCCATTGGCTCATCTTTTGTCTCTAAAAGGTTTACCTCTCCCATTCAAATAACACACACATACAAAAAAAACCCCAAGTTAAACAAGCAGTTTTCCCTCCACATTTACTGCCCCAACCTTAAGAATCTTCTTTGATACATGTTTCTTCCTCAGCTTCTCTTTCCAGTTCATTTATATACAAGTTCTGTCATTTTACCTCCTTCTAAGCTACTGTTAAGTGTCCCTGTAATTACCGCAGTCACCTCTTAACTTTTCCTCCCACATGTATTCTGGCCTCATTCTAAATGCATCTTCCTACCAGACCAGTCTTTTCAGTGCTTAAACTCAGTACATCACTGGTAATTCCCCAGCCTCTTTTTAAAATGGATTTATACCGGTTCTAGGTTAAGAACTCAATTTTTTCTAAATCCTCCCACAAGGATATGTGCTATTTCTATGTTGTTGTTTTTTGTTTTTGTTTTTAATTTGGTTTGGGGGGTGGGTAGAGGGAGAGAGAGAGAAAGAGAAGTATTCATGTAAGAGAGAAACATTGGTCAGTTGCCCCTCATATGCTCCCCAATCAGGGATTGAATCCACAACCTTGGTATGTGCTCTGACCAGGAATCGAACCCACAAACTTTTTGGTATAAGACAGTGCTCCAACCAATTGAGCCATCTGGCTGGGACAGGACTCAGATTCTTAAAATGGCTTTCAAAGCCTTGTGTGATCTGCTTCATTCTCATCTTTCTCCCCCCCCCCCCCCTTTTTTTTTTTCTATTACACCTGCCACACTGTTTATTTTCAGATTCCCAAATACATTGTAATCCTTTCTGCCCCAGTTCCTTTGCAGTGCTAGTCTTCTTTCTGAAATCTTTTCTCGCCCTGATTATGTTAGCTCCTTTCCATTTTTTATCTTAGCTCAAGGATTACTGTAGTCAGGGAAACCTCTCATTCTAATTTCTTGGTTCTTTTGATACAGCACAAGGTAGAATTATCATTTTTTTTTTAATCTCTTTCCCACTGAACTGCATAATAGCACTGATTGTTTGCTTATTGGTGCATCCCTAGCTGCTATTTGACACACACAGGCACACCAATAAATGTGTTAATTTAATGAATAAATCCCTCTCCTTTCATCATCCAATGTTTTTAAAGAGTAGTCATCACTTTTTGCCTTCTCTTTACCTTATTCGTTACTGCCATAGTTTATTTGTTTTTCATTCTGAACCATTAAAATAACTTTACAATAAACTTCCTGCTTCTAGTCCTTTCTCCACTCCTCTTGTTTCTTCACTAAATTTGATCATATTATTCATCTTTTTAAAGGCCTTCTGTTTAGCCAAAAAGTACTTTTAGCACACCAAGCTTTCTTAAATTGACCTGGCTACTCAGGGACACACACACACACACACACACACACACACACACACACACACACACACAATAGGTTAAAAAAATTAAAAACACACACACACCCCCTTATGTTCAGCCACACTCAGATTGGGTCCACGGACAAGGTATAGTTTTTTACATATTTTTTTCTTTTGTTGCATTTTTGAAAATTGGAATTGTAAAGGCTTGATTGCCATTTTACTCTTAGCCACCATATAGTTTTGTGAATAAATTAAAATTAACTCCATTAAGAAAGATTGATTTTTGCTGTACTGGCACTCAGTTATGGCAAATGTGAAGCACAACAAGTATTAGGGATATTTTAAGGATAATTATTAGAGATCAATACTGTCTTGATTATTTCAAAAGAACCATACCAACTAGGGTTTCAGATTATGTTCCTCTTAGCTGAGTGTAATATATATGTATTGCTGATTTTTCCATTTGTGAACATTATTTCTGTTTCTGAAGCTTAATAGTGATTTTGTCGAAGGATTAAGTACACTCTTTTAATGTTTGTAATTTTTTAAACCTATTTGCCCCCGTATTTTAATGTTTGTAATTTTTTTAACCTATTTGCCCCAGTAATTCTTGCTCTATTCCATTTAAAATTGTCTTGCTTCTCTGTCCTATCACATAAAGTTGGAATTTGAGGGCATAATTAAGATATTTCTAATAGGAAGGCCACCTTAATAAGATTTAATAATGACCTTGCAGGGTATTTCTTAGAGAAGGTATGAAACCTGATTCTGGTTTTCTTCTTCCTTTGTCCAGAAACTTAATCATGATTATCAGATTTGGAAGACTAATAACCCAAACTCACAGTGTACTGAAATTTAAGCTAGAATCACACTTTACTTAGGATGAGAATTATAAATGTGGCACAGACTTGAACAGTCATTCCCTCTGATTTCTTTTCTTTTTTTTTTTTTTTTTAATATATTTTATTGATTTTTCACAGAGAAGAAGAGAGAGGGATAGAGAGTTAGAAACATCGATGAGAGAGAATCATTGATCAGCTGCCTCTTTGCACATCCCCTACTGGGGATGTGCCCGCAACCAAGGTACATGGCCTTGCCTGGAATCGAACCCGGGACGTTTCAGTCCGCAGACCAACGCTCTATCCACTGAGCCAAACCGGTCCCGGCCTCTCTGATTTCTTTTTCCCATCAGGAATTCTATATGAAAAGCCAAATGATCAGAACATGTCTAAGCAGAGATATAGACCCCCCAAAAATGTAACTATTAAGATTTGAGAGAAAAATTTGTCTATTTGTCTATGAAAACCAGTTTAGATGTAGAACCTCAAAATAAAAATAAAATTATAACATCCAAAGTCTTCAAACTCCACACTGTTCTCCACAGTGGTTGCACCAGTCTGCGTTCCCACCAGCAGTGCAAGAGGGTTCCTTTTTCTCTGCAACCTCGCCAACACTTGTCGTTTGTTGATTTGTTGATGTTGGCCATTCTGACAGGTGTGAGATGGTATCGCATTGTTGTTTTGATTTGCATCTCTTGGATAATTAGTGACTTGAGCATGTTTTCATGTGCCTTTTGGCCTTCCTTCTGTCTTCTTTTGAAAATATTCTATTTAGGTCCATTGCCCATTTTTTAATTGGATCATTCATCTTCCTTTTATTTAGTTGTGTAAACTGTCTGTAGACGGTGGAATAACTTTCAGGTTGATTCCAGACCTCAGAATTGCATAATTTGGCTCTAGCCAGTTTGGCTCAGTGGATAGAGCATTGCCTGCGACTAAAGGATTGTGGGTTCAATTCCTGTCAAGGGCACATACTTCAGTTGTAGGCTCAATCCCCACCCTGTTTGGGGCTTGGGTTGGAGGCAACCAATTGATGTGTCTCTCTCTCTCTCTCTGTCTCCCCCCTTCCTTCCACTCTCAAAGTCAATGGGAAAATATCATTGGGTGAGGATTAACAATAACAAAAATTACATAATTTGTAAAATAATAAAAATCAAAAACTGGGCAAAAGTAAGAAGGCAGGGATGTACTGTGGGTTGTGGAATCTGTCACAAAAGTGGTATTTTTTTGGGAATAATTAGAAGTGTCAGAGATAATTCATTATCACATTCTGATTTGCATTCATGATATTTATGCATGAAAAATATGAGGAAAGCAAGTTGTACTAAATTCTGATAATTTTATATAGTCTCTGTCCATCTAAAGCAGGGATGGGGAACGTCTGGCCGGTAGGCCATATAAGGTACACCAAATCATTTGGTGTGGCCCTGTCAAGACATTAGAAGTGAGTTAATTTAATGTTTGACCAAATTTAGCAGCTAATTTTTAAGTCGATAAAGTTGTATGGCCCTTGAATGATGTTAGATATATCCAGGTGAACCTTGATAGAAAAGAAGTTATATCTAAAGCCATATAAATAATAATACTGCTTAAGTATTTTCTCCATTTTATATGAAGAATTTCTCATATTCCTAGTTTTTAAATGTATCAAAATTTTTTTTATGCAGCTCTGAAAGATTGGTATTGCTGGCAGGTGGTAGCCTGGAGATCAGTGATGTCACAGAGAATGATGCTGGGACTTATTTTTGTGTAGCTGATAATGGAAATGAAACAGTTGAAGCTCAAGCAGAGCTTACAGTACAAGGTATGTCATTATTTCTCATATAAATAAATAAATAAATATCCTTTGTACCTTCCGGGCTTGCCAATTTTTTAACATTAATGTGGGAACGGTAACACAACAAAATAGTTAAAAGTCTGAACTTTAAACCACACTGAGTTCAAATTCTGGGTCTTATATTTCCTAATTGTATAACTATAGGAAATGTAATTAATATCTGTGAGCCTCATTTTCCTCATCTGTAAAATCAAGATAATAAGAGTACTTACCACCTTGGGGTTCTTTTGAGGATAGAAAGATTTAGTGTTTGTGAAACTTCAAGAATAATGGCTATAATATAGTAAGAGCTTGAAGTTACTGGAATTATGCATGGTAGTAGTATGGGTATCTGATAGTTAAGTTTACTTTTCTTGTCTCACAATGCTTTCTCACAAAAAACTTCTCTCCTAAGCACTGGTATTCCCTCCTTTCAGATGAATAGATCAGCTAGGACAGACAATGCATGTGACTCTCAATATAACATGGTCATCTGTTTGATGATTTTTTTCTTTCTCCTCAACCAACATTGAGCATTACATTATATCCCTCTAGGTTCTCTGATTTAGAAGTCAGATAAATTGAACCTGGCATGTACACATAATCTCTTCTTATCCCATTTACCTTTCCATCCTCCATATGGAAATGGACCCTCAGAAAAATGCTTGCTATCTATCCTATGATTGTCTGCACCCTCATTCATTTTTGTTCTAAATAAAAATCTTTAAAACCTTCATTTCTTTCAGGGAAATCCAATAGTGCTTGGATATGTAGAAGTATATATTGGCTCTTGATATTCATCTTCAACTTGTCCCAAATTATATTTGTATTTGATAAACCACTTCCTGATCTATGTTTTGGGGTTGTTTCATATTTTATATAGAAATGTTTCTTTTGATATATTTGAGGGTCTTAGAGTGGGAAGTAGAGTAGCCACAGCGGAAGAAAGTTTTATTCAACTGAAAGCACAAAAGGAGGAAAGAATTATTGTATATGTAAAACTAAGAATGAAGAAGATGAAGAAACACTCTCAATATAATGGTAATTAAAATAACATAAATGGATTTTATCAAAAAGAACACAGCAGATTGGATTATGAAAACTCTCCCAATATGTTGTTACAAAAGATTTACAAAAAATTGAATGAGACAGATTTAAAATAAAAGGATGGGAAAGATATACTAGGCAAAATAAAAGAAAGTTGAAGTAGCTTTCTAAAAGGCACAAATAGCAGAAGAAACATACCTACTCAAAAGAGGAATTATAATCAAGAAAGTATAACATATCATATAGTCAACATGGATAGATATGTTCCTACAATGCAGTCTAAAATATATCAAACAAAAGCTAAATAATTGCTTAGTGAAATAAATAAATCAACAATCTTTCCACACTCCTTTCAGGAGATGATAGAATGAAGAGACAGAAAAATTTAGGTTTATCACAATTCTTTCTACAGTTCAACATAATTCTTCCAGTATTATAAGAAAACTAGAGGCTTGGTGCACGAAATTCTTGCATGGAGGGGTTGGAGGTGTGAGTCCTTCAGCCCCGCCTTCACCCTCTGCAATTATGGACCCCCCTACACCTTTTTCTTATCTAGCTAACCTCTTCACATTTAAAAAAATTAACTGAGCCGAAACCGGTTTGGCTCAGTGGATAGAGCGTCTGCCTGCGGATTGAAAGGTCCCTGGTTCGATTCCTGTCAAGGCCATGTACCTTGGTTGTGGGCACATCTCCAGTAGGGGATGTGCAAGAGTCAGCTGATCGGTGATTCTCTCTCATCGGTGTTTCTAACTCTCTATCCCTCTCTCTCCCTCTCTGTAAAAAAAAATCAATAAAAATATATATTAAAAAATTAAAAAAATTAACTGAAATATCACCTACTCTAGGAAATCCTCTTTGAAATCCAAATGTCTTTATATATTAAATATTTTCATAGTATATCATTCTTTTTCTTTAATAGCTACTTAGAGTGGATGCAATGTGGTTTTCATTCTTGCATCTGAATTTTTTCTTCTTGCTCTCGTAATTGCAAAGCTTATCCAATTTACATTTGCCCTTTGAGGGCTTGCATTTGGTTCAGTTCCTGCTTTTTTTTAAGCAATAAATTTGGGTTGTGATAGCAAGCCTCACTTGTAATCAAGCTCGTAGGTATTCCTATCTGAATATTTCTATAAAACCTATCACTTTAGCATACCAGAGATTGTGTTCATTTATAGAAAAATAACAACAAATGTCACCTGATCATTTGATCTTCTAGTAATATTTAATAGCAAGATGTATTATTCTAGTAATTAAACTATTACAAAACTGAGGCGTACAGAAATAAATCCCATTGAGCAATAAAGAATGACTCAAATGTCAAAGCATAGTACACTTAGGGCCTCCCTTGTCCTGTGCCTCAGATATCATAGCATAGTACACAATTCATAAGGAATCAGCTTCCTTTAAAATAGGAAGGGATGCCACACTCGTGAAGCATCTACTTTCACACATACTTTTTTTTAAAAATTTAATTCACAGCACATACTCTTTGTACTAATTATTGGAAAATCATCCTAGCAATTGCTTCTGTTCCTCACTGTATTGTTGCCTTATATTCTGATGTTATTACTGTGCTTTTATCATCCATTTGCTCTAATAAGATTGTGAATTTTTTAAGGGCATAAATCATTACTTGAGCTTGTCTTTCTCTGTCATGGTGCCTAGATAAATACTCAAATGCCATCCAGTCCTAATGACTGTGATGAGAGAGGCCCACTGCTGCTGGAGACCTCTCATTTTTATTTAAGGGGCCTCACTTGTTCTATGCCTTTACAGAGGGATGAGTAGGGGCTGAGGGAATTTGAGGAACCCAGACAGAATTCTCCTCCTAAAAGATTTTACTAAGCTGGCACCCAGGACACTGGGCATTTGTCCAATTAAAATCTAGACACAGCAATAACAAAGGCACTGGTCTACTGATCATGCATAGGGATCAAACCCCAGCCTGCAGGAACTTACCCCCTCAGTCAGGACTAGGTCGCTGGGTAGACCTGGGTTGGTGCTCCTAACTCTGGAGAGAGGGAGACTTCCTGTGGCTACAGACTAGAGGCCCTGGACTCGCGCCACGCACCAGAACAGGTCCCTAGCGCAGGTTGGTCAGTTGAATGGCTTCTTCGCCTGGGATTGTGGGACAGGTTGGCCATGCTCAGCCTGGCCTGATCGCCCCGTGACTGCAGAGTTGCTCAGCCTGGTTTGTTCTCCCCATGATTGCGGGGCGGCCTGGCCTGTGCTCACTGTTTTCCACCAGCTGCAGCTTGCCAGTCTCCTATGGGCTGGGGGAGCAGTCCAGTCCAGCCCACAGCATGTGGCAGTGGCTGTGAAGGTCGCCACAACAACTCAGCACTGACTTCCAGTTGGTTAGCCATTGATCATGATAGATCGTTACAAGTTACAACCCTGGGCTTTTATTATTTGGATAAAAAGGAATAATAGTTTTGAAATTGGAAGAAGAGAAGGAATAGGGGGATAAATGGTAATGGAAGGAGCCTGACTTGCAGTGGTAAATATACAATACAGTATACAATGATGTGTTATGGAATTGTGTGCCAGAAACCTGAATAATTTTGTTAACCAGTGTCACCCCAATAATTTCAATAAAAAAGGAAAGAAAAAAAAAAGAAATGGGAAGAAGAGATAAAATTGTTCTATCAACATAATTTGTCTACCTGATCACCAAACTAGTGTTATATAATAAAATACAGTTTTCCATACAGGATAAATTTATCAAAATCAGAAGTATTTTTTTACACTAGTAATAATCATTAGAAAATAATTTAAAAAATAGATAAATTCACAGTAGAAAAAAACTATAAAATATCTAGAAATATAACTTACTAAGAAACTATGGGGAAATTATAAAACTCTAGTAGAGGATGTAGAAAATAATTTGAATAAATGGTAAGATAGATATTACATACTCTTGGTTGGATTGATATAATATTTAAAATGTCATCTACAAATTAATGTATAAATTTGGCATATGTGAATCAAGATTTTAAATAGATTCTTTGAGGAACTTGAAAATTTCTCCCTAAAATGCATATGGAAGAATAAAGGTCCAGAAACAGCTGAGTTAGCTTTGGAAAATAAAAAGAATGGAGGGCTTACTCTGACAAATATTCAAATATATTAAAAATTCACAATAATTGTATACAAAAACCTTGTATTGTTAAAGAACTGAGAAATAGACTGATAGAATAAGGAATAGGCTAATTGTTTAGTAAACAGTTTGGGGGAATGTGGTTTCCCTAATGGAGAGAAAAAATAGCATTTCTGTGTAATAATAACCATCCAAATTACCTATATTGGTCCAGTAGTGACTGAGATCTGAAGGGTAAAACTTTAAACTTCATAGAAGAAAATGTAAGAGAATAACTTGGTCCCTAAGAGTCAGGAAAATATTATGTTAAACAAAAATTTAGATACAGAAATCATTAGATGAAACACGGATGGCTCAGAACATGTCAAGTAGAGGGTATTTTCATGGAGGCTCAGTGATGCAGGGAAAATGAGGAGCAAGAGAAAGGTTAAATGTTTGGGTAAATCTAAGTGAATATTGACTGTAAAATAATAATGTTATGTGGGATTTAAAATATAATGAAAATATACCATAGATGTATAAGTCAGGAGGAGTTAGTCCTCTAAGGCAGTGTTTCCCAACCTTCTCTCATGATGAGAATCACCTGGTGGAGTTGTTAAAACACAGATTCCTGAATCCCAACTAAGAAGTGCTAAACTAGAATTTTTGGGAACATATAGGTAAAATTGTATACTTAACTAGTGCTCTAAGACAGATGTTATATACAGAGCACTAAGTTAGGTATGCAATTTTACCTATATGTTCTCAAAAATTCTAGTTTAGCACTTCTTAGTTGGGATTCAGGAATCTGTGTTTTAACAACTCCACCAGGTGATTCTCATCATGAGAGAAGGTTGGGAAACACTGCTCTAAGGTTCCTAAAATGTGAGGTTAATATAAGGCAGGAATGTGTTCTATAATCTCTGGGAAGTTTTGAAAGAATAATAAGAGAATCTAAAACTAACAAGATAACGGAGGAAAAAATAAAGTAAAAAATACCTAAAAGGAAAGGAAAGAAAATATTGAGATGGTAGATTTAAACCCAAATACATCAGTAATTATAAATGTACTAACTACACTGATTAAAGACAATAATCTTCAGATTGAAAAGAAATTGAAACCCAAGTATGTATTGCTTGTATGAGAGACGCCTTAAATATAAGGATACAGAAGATTTTGAAATTAAAATGATGGAAAAAGATAAACCATGTCAAAGCTAACTGGAAAAATATCCGACAAAGGCAAGATGAGATAAAGTAGGGCATTTCATGTTAATTAAAGATTGTCTACCAGAAAAGTAAAACCATTCTAACTACACTGTTTCCCCGAAAATAAGACAGTCTTATATTAATTTTTTCTCCCAAAGTTGTGCTAGGTCTTATTTTCAGGGGATGTCTTATCTTTCCATGTGCTAAGTCTTATTTTCGGAGGATGTCTTATTTTCGGGGAAACACGGTATGTATGTACCTCATAATGTAATCTCAAAATATGAAAATTAAAAAAAACTGATAGAACTATAGGAGAGGTAGATAAGACAAACATACAATCATGGTGATAGATTTAACACACTTCCCTGACAGATGGGATATGTATATCAAAACAAACAAAACCACAGACAGTTACAATATAGTAAGAACTGAACAATGCAAATTAATAAACTTGACCTAATTGACAACTATAGGTTGCTGCACCAAACAAATGAGAAAATTTACCTTTTTCATAAATACTTAGGAAAGTTACTAAAAAATATATACTGACCATGAAACAAATCTTAGCAAATTGCAGAGAATTAAAATTCTGTAGGTTTGGTCACCATGGAATTAAAGTTGGAATTAAATTTTTTAAAAAAGAATCTTTAAAGAAAAGGAAACTTAAAAACCTACTGTTTGGAAATTCAGTGAATCACTTTGAAATGATCCATGAGTCAGAAAAGAAATGATGAAGAAAATTAGAAAGTATTTTGAACTAATAGAGATATGTCCTATCAAAACTGATGGAATGCTTAGAGGAAATTTGTAGCCTTAAGTACATATATTAGAAGAGAAGGCTGAAAAAACAATGATTTAAATAGTCATCTCAAAAAACTAAAAAAAAAAGAAAAAAAAAAGAAAAGAAAAAAAGAAAGTAGCAAATTTAACCCAAAGAAAATAGAAGGAAGATAATGATAAGAACAAAAATTAATAAAATAGGAAAAAAAATTGTTTTTTTAATCCTCATCCCAGGATATGCCTACTGATTTGAAAGAGAGAAAGAGAGAGAGAAATCTCTGTGAGAGAGAACATCAATTGGTTGCCTTCTGTACACAATGTGATCAAACCCACAACCTGGGGTATGTGCCCTGAACAGGAATTGAACCCACAACCTTTTGGTATATAGGACAATGCTCCAACCAACTGAGCCACACTAGCCAAGGCCAAAAGTTGGTTTTTGTAAAAAAAATTACAATAAAGATAAAACTCTGACAAATTATGTATTCAATTGACTAAATTTTTTTTTTAGATCAAAGAGTCAGCAAACTATAGCTTGTGGTTATAGTCAGCAAACTATAGCTGCTCAGCTGCTTGTTTTTGTGTAGCCTGTGAGCTCAAAATAATTTCTAAGGTTTTTAAATGGTTGAAAGATAACAGAATAATAATGGTTAGTGATATCTGAAAATTTTATGAAATTCAGATTTTATTTTCCATAAACTTTCATTGGCATACAGTCCCACTCATTCACTTATGTACTGACTATGGCTGCCCTCATATTGTAAAAGAGGAGTTGAATAGTTGTGACAGAGACTAATCAAGCATGTCAAAACAGCAAGTTTATTTAAATGAGGCATGTGGTCCATTGTCTGGGAGTTTGACATGCTTGGACATGGCCCACAAAGCCTAAAATATTTATTGTCAGTCTTTTCAGAAAAAGTTTCAACCCCTGCTATTTAATCTAGAAAGAACTAGTTAGACTAATAATGTAAACAAAGATAGATAAATCAGTAGAAAATTTGAACACCTGTCTTACAGATCTCCAGGTGGCTACTACACACTTGAAAAAAGTGGTTGTTATTTTTAGTTTTTAGAGAAATGCAAAGAAAAGCCACAATAGATACCACTATACCAGAGTGGCTAAAATTAAAGAAACTAACGATACAGGGTTGGTTAGGATGAGGAACACTGGGGACTCTAATATACTGCTGTTAGCACTCTATCCTATCTAATAAAAGAGTGATATGCAAATTAAATGTCGTTCTGTGACAAAATGGTGCTGCCCATAGCAGACGCTGGCAGTGTCTCCCTGGCAGCATGAGCTCAGCATGTGTGCCCTGGCTTCGCTGAGGTAAGGGGACTGTGGGGATGTGAGCCCAGTGTCCCCGCCCCAGCTGCGTGGATGGAGGGGAGGATCCAGAAAAATGGATCTTTCCAGTTCCTGATGCTGATGGAGCCCTATGAGTGCCGGGGTCCTCGGCCTGCAGCCTCAGTGGCAGACTAGAAGCCCCCTGCCCGCAGTGTGGACACAACCAGCATGGCACTGCGGCAAGGGGGTGTCTGGTGGACACGCTGCAGACATCAAATCACTGCCACCGTGCTCCTACCCCCCACCACACTCGCAAGTAGTATGGTCCAAGGGGGCGACTCCTGAAGTGCAGCTCCCACAGCAGCTGATGCACACCACCCTGGGCAGGGAAGCCGGACCTGAGAGCCCAAGCTCCAGAGTACCCGAGCAGCCTGGAGTCGTGGGACAGCGCCCGGAGGAGGCACCAGGACAAGTATCTTCCCAGAGGCTGCGCACAAGGAGGAGAGGAGCCTCTGGCTAGAGGCTGGGGTGAGGGATGCTGGCATCGTTGCAGGTCAGGCTGAGGGACACCCCCGACACACACCCCTGTGCACGAATTTCATGCACCAGGTCTCTAGTCCATAATAATAAAAGCATAATATGCTAATTAGAGCGACCAGACCTTCCAGATGAAGCCAGGGCTACCAGGGAATCCTGTGTCCTGGATGCCAGAGGGGAGCTGGTGCCAGCAGCCAGAATGAGGAAAGCCTATTCTTGCACGAATTTTGTACATTGGGCCTCTAGAATGGATATAATCACTTTAGATACTGTTTGGCAAAATCTACTGAAACTGCATGCTTCATATCTTATGATACAATCGTTTTTCTAGGTGTATACTTATTAGAAATGTGCACAATGATCGTCTCACCAGCTTTATTTACAATAAATCAAAACTGGAAACAATTTATCAACAGTAGAATGATTAGTGTTCTAATCATACTGTGGCACTTCATCAGCAAAAAAATTGACAGACCACTTCTACAGTCCAACAACATGGATACATCTCATAGGCACCATTGAAAAAAAAGAAGCCAAGCACACATATAAAAACATTATTCCATTTTTATAAAGTTCAAAAATAGGCAAAACTAATCTATGGTTTTAGAAATTAGAACAATCAGAACAAGGGCAGGAGAGAGACTGAATGTTACATAGTGGGGCTTCCTACTAGTGTTAATGTTCTATTTCTTAATCTAAGTGGTGATAGTTAACAATAATTCAAACTGTACTGTTAATGTGTGTCACATGAGGTCTTCCCTTTTTTGTTTATAGATAAGTCATTACATACAAAAAATTTTTGGAAAATTTTATTTTGAAACTTGTCCAATAACTGAAAGTATTTTTATTTTTCTGATGGGGAAAGCAGTTTATGAGAAATGGTTGAAAATTTTATATATCTAAATCTATATAAAATGTAATATAAATATTTATTTACACACACACACACACACACACACACACACACATATATAGTCATTCTGTCTGACTTGTTATTTTTTTAAAGAAATTATAGCTACAGGAAATTCCATAGTGAGTGTTAATGCAGAAAAGGTTGTAAGTTCATTCTTCATCTGTTAAATATTTCAAATTTATTGTTTTATCATTAACTCCTGGGATTTCTACACATACTGTGACGTGAATTAGTCCATTGTGTATTTCCTGTCACCTCAGCTTTAAATGGGTTGTTGTGTTTTAAAGAAAGAATTTTTTATTTTTCTCTTAAAACATTCATAATAGTCTGTGTTGCATATCTCTCCTCACCCCCAAAAGAAGAAAATTTTCCATTTGTATTTTTGTGCACAAATTGATAGCTTCAAAATTGGCCACTTCCTTGAGTTTGTCAATACTCAACAAATTTACAACCAAAGTTTTAAATTCTCCCATCTTTCTCTGGTCACAACCTAACATTCTACTTTTATTCATCTGTTGTACTGTGTCTGATCTCTACGTTAACACATCGATCTCCCCTTTTTTTTCAGTTATCTTCATAATTTCACTTCCCTTTACTTCCTGATTAGTTATAGTATACTCTCCTCATTAAAACTCTCAGTTCACTTGGCTTATTTAGGATAAAAACAAACTCTTCATAGCATGTGTACAAAACACAACCACACCCTACATATGAAGTCAACTTTTTCAGTGTTAACTGAGGCACCACAGAGCAGTTAGTTAAGAGCAGTCTCTGGACTAAGCATGCCTGGGTTCTAGTCTCATATCTGTCACTTACTTAGCTATGTGAATTTGACTAAGTTATTTAACTTACCTGTGTCTTAGTTTTTTTAATCAGTTAAATGACTTGTTATAAGGCTTAAGTAAATAAACTTCGGCACTGTTCCACCTGAACCTGGGATAGAAATAGAGTCATCTTTACCGAATTGCTTATAATTTCCTGAATATTCTGTGTTATTTGATAGCTCTGTTCCTCTGTATCCTCTCACCCCCAGCTATGACTTCCTCATAATCCTTTAAAACTAGTTAACATTACCCTTCTATGAAGCTTTCTATAACCATCCTAATACCCCCAGATAAATTTTGTCTCATAAAATAGCTAGCTTTTTGCCAGCAGTGTCTCTCACTGATTTGCTTATGTGCTTATTCCCAATACTAGACTGGGTTGTTATCAACATGGACGGGCTAGATGAATTTTTATCATAATAGATAACCAGCAAACAATTGTTAAGTGAGACTTTGTATTGAAATTGTGAAATGTGACAACTAGAATGATTTAATTTTCTGGCTATTTTGTTACTCATCTTTTCCTTATTTTTTGTTGACTGATTACAAAAGAAATGTGGTTTAAAAAATATCTTCTAAAAGGTTATTCTGGAAAAAGATGAACCATTACTCTAGCTTATATAATTGAGGTAATAATTGCCACCTTTATATGCACACATGTTTATAAACAGTGTCTTTATCATCTTAATTCTCAAGAGCATTCCCATGTCATTCCCTTCCTCCTTTATCCCATGTACCTCCCACTCTGCCCCTGTCTGCACATATTCCTAATCTCTAAGGGTCCCTATGAGACTTTCAACTAGGGGAGCGATGCGTAGCAGCAGCTGAGTCCCAGAGCACTCTCCCTACAGGGAGCACGTCTGTGCCATTCCCTTCGTCCTCTTCTCCAACAGGCATGCATTCCCTAACCTCTAATGCCGTGACCCTTTAGTACAGTTCCTCATGTTGTGGTGACCCCCAACCATAAAATTATTTTTGTTGCTACTTCATAACTGTAATTTTGCTACTGTTATGAATTGTAATGTAAATATCTGTTTTCCGACCCACAGGTTGAGAACTGCTAGCAGGGTGGCCTTGCAATCAGGGGAAGAATGGGCAGCAACAGCTCGTCTTAGGCTAACCCCCTGAACCTGTCTCCAAGGCCCCCCATTCTCTGACTTACCAGTGAGCTAAGACAGCCCAGCTAGGCTACCTGTTTCTTCTATGCCCTTTATTTCACTTTCCTAAATATATTTTTGCTGCACTCAATAAATTATTGCTTGATTTTATTCTTAATTTGTCTTTATTGTTGAAAGTATGACAGATTTCCTCCCTTGCCCCCCCCCCCCCCCCCCATTGACCCCCTTCCATCCTTCACTCAGCCCTCCCAGGCCTTCACACAGTTGTCTATGTCTATGGGCTATGCATATAAGGTCCCCAGTTAATCTCTCCCCAGCCATCCCCACCCCCACCCACGCCACCCGCTTCTTCCCTCTGAGATTAAGCAGTCTGTTCCATGCTTCTGTCTCTGGATCTATTTTATTCATTAGTTTATTTTGTTTATTAGATTACACATTTTAGTGAGGTCATGTGATACTAATCTTTCTCTGGTTAGTTTATTTCATTTAGCATAATACTCTCCAGATCCTTCCATGCTGTTTCAAAGGGTAAGAGGTCCTTTTTTATAGCTGCATAGTATCCCATGGCATAAATGTACCACAGCTTTTTTATCCACTCATCTACTGTTGGGCACTTGGGCTGTCTCCAGATCTTAGCTATTGCAAATTGTACTGCTAAGAACATAAGGGTGCATACATTCTTTCTAATTGGTGTTTTAGGTTTCTTAGGATATATTCCTAGAAGTGGGATCACTGGGTCAAATGGAAGTTTCATTTTTAATTGTTTGAGGATGCACAGTATTGTTTTCCATAATGGCTGCACCAGTTTGGATTTTTTCTCACATCTCTGCACTTGTCATTTGTTGATGATAGCCATTCTGAGAAGTATAAGATGATACCTCATTGGCATTTTAATTTGTATCTCTCAGTTGATTAGTGATTTCAAGCATTTTTCATGTCTCCTGGCCTTCTGAAAGCACACTTTGGAGAAGTGCCTATTTAGTTCCATTGCCCATTTTTTAATTGGATTGTTTGTTTTTCGTAAGTTGTATGAGTTCCTTATGTAAATTGGAAATTAATCCTTTATCAGATGTATCATTGGCAAATATGTTCTCCCATGCAGTGGGCTCCCTTTTAATTTGGTTGATAGTTTCTGTTGCTGTTCAAAACCTTTTTATTTTGGTGTAGCCCCATTTGTTTATTTTGTCCTTAGTTTTCTCTGCCGTAGGAGATGTATCAGTAAACATATTGCTATGAGAGATATCCCTTCCTCTTGGATGTTTTTTGGGATAATTTGAGTATAGTTTAGTCCTTCTTTGAATGTTTGGTAAAACTCCCCTGTGAAGCCATAGGGATGCCTCCCCTGGGTTTGCTGTGAGTTTATTATTATTATTATTGTTGTTGTTGTTGCTTCTATTTCAGTAGTAGTTATCGGCATTGGACAAAATCATTTGTCCAATGATTTTCAGATTGAGGTTTGAAAGATTGTATTTTTTTTTAGGACTATGTATGTCCATTTTGTCCCGGTTGTCCAGCTTGTTGAAATGTACTTGTTCATAGTATTTTTCTCTGATCCTTTGTATTTATGTGGTAGTAGTTATTACTTCAACCTGTTTTATTTCTGATTGTATTTATCTGGGTCCTCTCTCTTTTTTTCTTGATGAGTTGGGCTAAAGGTTTATTGATCTTATTTATCTTTTCAAAGAAACGACTCTTAGTTTTAATGATCTTTTTTATTTATTTTTAGTCTCTATGTTATTGGTTTAGTATCATATTTATTATTTTTTTGTTGTTTTTCTGGGCTTTTCTTTTTGTTCTCTTTCTAGTTCTTTTTAAGTTGTAGAGTTAAATAGTTTAGTATTAATTTTTCTTTCTTTTTTTTTTTTTTTTTTAAGGTAGACCTATAGTGCTATGAATTTCCCTCCCAGGACTATGTTCACTGTGTCCCATAGATTTTGGGTAGTTGTGTGTTCATTTTCATTTGTTTCCAGAAGGTTTTTTGTTTTATCTTTGATCTCTTTGATAACCCATTCCTTGTTTATTGTACTATTTAGTCTCCATGTGTTTGAATGTTTTTGAGTGTTTTTATTGTATTTGATTTCTAATTTCATTGTGATCCAAAAAGATGCTTAATATGTTTTCAATCTTCTTGAACTTATATAGAGATTTAGCTTGTGTCCTAGCATGTGGTTATTCTTTGAGAATGACTGTGTGCACTTGAGAAGAATGTATATTCTTTGGCTTTGAGGTGAAATGTTCTGAAAATGTCAGTTAATTCCATCTGGTCTAGTGTGTTGTTTAGGATCGCTATTTCCTTGTTAATTTTGTGTCTGGAAGATTTGTCCAATGATGTCAATGGGATGTTAAAGTTCCCTAGTATGATTTTGTTGCTCTCAATCTCCCTTAAAATCTTCAAGGAGTTTTTTCATATATTTGGGTGCTCCTGTATTGGGTGTATATATGTACATCGAAGCCTTAGGTGAATAGCTACAATTGAAATCTCTTGTGCTCTGCGTTAAAAATAAACAAACAAACAAAAAAACCACAAACACAACCACAACAAAACAAAACAAAACTGCGGCCTTCTCTCTGGCTGTGGTCTACCTCTACAGGCTCCATACTCTGCTATGACCAGCAGCCCTGCCACTTTTCATGGCTGGTTGTTACATGTGTCATTGGTCTCAGCTCTGGTGCTCTAGGCTGTGGAGCCCAGCCTGGATTCAGGCCTCAGACCTTCCTGTAGTTGGGAGCTCCTGCCTCACTCTAGGCCAGCCATCCCTGGGAGCTGGATCAGCTCCTCTTGAGATCTCACCCTTCCAATTGGTCTCCAGGTGTTTTCTGTCATTCCTTCATGTAAGTCTCCTTCTCAGTTGGATCTCAGTTGTATGTTCCCCACTTTAGTTTTATTTCCTGTCTGGCCCTGGGAGGAGGTGTAATAAGAAAGGTCTGCCTATTCAGCTACCATTTTTTCTTTTTCTCGCTTATTGCTTCTTAAGATCAAATGTTCTTTCACTTCTTGGCTTAACCTGCTTACCTGGGCTAATACTTGTTCTCTATACTCTTACTCTTCATTTATACAAATTAGAAGGCTAATCTGGACTTTTTCTGAAGATCTGCCCCACTCTAGTTAGTATAATGAAAAAGGAGGAAAGCAGATTGAAAATGAGGAAATAAAACTGCCTCTTTTTACAAACAACATATAGTTATCTATAAATATATTTTGTATGTATGTAGATATTAAAGTTGTCTATAGAAAGTTACTAGAGCTAATGGGTGAGTTCAGTATGACCATGGGATGAAAGATCAGTATACATAAATCACTTCCACCTCTGTATACTAGTGATAAATTTGAAACTAAAAAAATTTTGAAGTCCCATTTATAGAAGCACCAAAAATTTAAAGTATTTAGGCATATACCTAACAAAGTATGAACAAGATTGAAATATATAAATATATAAAACATTTTTGAGAGAAATGAAACCAAAGATGTAAATAAATGGAGAGATAAACAAAATGCATGGGAAAAAGACTCCATATTTTTACAATGTCAAGTTGCCACAAATTCAACACAATCCCAATCAAAATTATAGCAGGCTGAGTACATTTTATCTCAAATGTTAAAAATAAACCAACTGCTGGTGTTTTTCAAAAAAAAAAAATAGAAACTGCCTACAGTGGAGTTTGCTCCTTTGTGATATAGGGAGTTCCTTTTCATTTGAAACTTTCAGAGATTAGTAAGATACCCCTTTCAAAGATGTTGTGTGGGAAATTATAGCATTAGATGGGAAGTTGGATTAGAATTTAGTGGTTCTCAACCTTTCTAATACAGTTCCTCATGTTGTGGTGACCACCAATCATAAAATTATTTTTGTTGCTACTTCATAACTGTAATTTTGCTACTGTTATGAATCATAATGTAAATATCTGTGTTTTCTGATGGTCTTAGGCTCTACAGCAGCGGTTCTCAATTTGTGGGTCGTGACCCACTGGTTAAGAAGCATTGCTGTAGAGCAGGGGTCTTCAAACTACGGCCCGCGGGCCACATGCAGCCCCCAGGGGAGTCTGATCCTGCCCGCCAGGTTTTTTGGGCAGTGAGTGCAGCCAAGGTGTTACAGTAGGAATTAGTAGTTCATATAGTCCGGCCCTCCAGCTCTCTGAGGGACTGTGATCTGGCCCCCACTTTAAAAAGTTTGAGGACCCCTGCTGTAGAGCCTAAGACCATTGGGTAAATGGTCTTAAGACCAACAAAAATAATTTTATGATTCCCACAGGTTGAGAACCACTAGCAGGGTCACCTAAGATCATCGGAAAACATGTTGAGAACTGCTAGCAGGGTTGCCTAATACCATTGGAAAACATAGATATTTACATTACGATTCAAAACGGTAGCAAAATTACAGTTATGAAGTAGCAATGAATAGGGTCTCGGCATTAGAAAGGTTGAGAGCCACTGGATTAGAATATCTATTTTACCCTTCTGGCTCAAAATCTTAATGAATGTTATTCGTAAGTGTGTGATTACAACTTTGGGGTAAGGTGAAATGGAGTTAGAGAGTTACTACAATATATAGGCTCTTTCTAATACACTTACTTTCCCCAAAGATCCTATCAATCTTCCTCCCATCCTTAAGAACCATTTCTTCATGTTAGGAGTATGTTGTGTAAATGTTTTAAGGTCTATGTCAAATTTATATTACTTTTTTGGGGGGTGGGGGGAAGATACACATTAAGTGACTGAAAAGAAAAATAATGTCAGTTTTCTCAATTCTTTTTGAATTTTAATTATGGCCCTTCCAAAAAATGGTATAAATCTTAGGGAATAGCCTTTAATATTTATTTTTAGTTTAGAACATTCATATTATCAATTTCTTCAATATAATCAACTTATTATATATTTCTCAACAAGGAAATTCAGAAATTATCTTTAAAATTATTCTTCTAGTTACACCAGAATGTCAATTTTTAAAGATACTGTGTTCCTGATATATATTTTAAAAATATATTTAGGTTTTTATAAAAATATGTGAAAACTTCAAATAAGTAAAACACCTGTGAATTCTGGGATAAAAAAAAAAAAAACTGCTTGAAATATGAATAGCTAATTTTATTTTCATTAATATCTTCATTTTCTTTCTATTTTAAAGCCCAACCTGAATTCCTGAAGCAGCCTACTAATATATATGCTCATGAATCTATGGATATTGTATTTGAATGTGAAGTGACTGGGAAACCAACTCCAACTGTGAAGTGGGTCAAGAATGGGGATATGGTTATCCCAAGTGATTACTTTAAGATTGTAGTAAGTACTTTTTAAAAGAAGTACTCTGAAACCTTTAAATGTCTTTGTAATTATTAAGAGACTTGATATCTTATATACACCAGTTTATATAATGTCAACAAAGATAGAAAAATTAAACACAGAATATAATCTCTTAATTGGATGATGGGAAAGCTGAGCCCAGAAATATTTTGGTAGCTTATATATGATCACATAGCAAATAGTACTAGGTGTAGTATTCCTGCTAAACATTTTAGCACTGTTAAACACAGTTGCCACCATTTTCTGGGTAATGATTATGTGTGTGCTCATGCGTGTGTGCAAGCACATGTGTGCATGCACATGCACTAATTGTCTTCATATCTCTCAAGGAGCAGAAATCTGTCTTTCATATGCTGATGCTCAGGCCCTTCAAAATAAGTATGATCCAGTGTTGGACAGTTGTTGTGACAATATATGTGAAGATTCTTTTAGAAAGTAAATGCAAAAGTAAATAATTAGTGTTAAATATATTTAAGAATACCAGCCATTACTTCTTTTTACTTTTTATTAAATACATCCTATCTAATAAAAGAGTAATATGCAAATTGACCATCACAACAAGACACAAGATGGCCGCCCCCATGTGGACACAAGAAGGCTGCCACAAGATGGCCTGCAGAGAAGGGCAGTTGTGGGCAGTTGGAGATGACCAGGCTAGCAGAAGAGGGCAGTTGAAGGGGACTCAGGCCTGCAGGGGAAGGCAGTTGTGGGTGATCAGGCCTGCAGGGGAGGGCAGTTTGGGGGACCCAGGCCAGCAGGGGAGGACAGTTGGGGAGGGGCACTCAGACCTGCAGGGGAGGACAGTTGCAGGGTATCAGGCCTTTAAGGGAAGACAGTTGGGTGTATAAGGTCTGCAGGGGAGGGCAGTTAGTGGTGACCAGGCCAGCAGGGAAGAGCAGTTGGGGGCCACCGGGCCTGCAGGGAAGGATAGTTGGGGGTGACCAGACTGGTAGGGAAGGGCAGTTAGGGTGTCCAGGCCGGCATGGGAGGGAAGTTAGGGGCTATTGGGCCAGCCAGTTAGGTGTCTATCAGGCTGGCAGTGGAGTGATTAGGGGGTGATCAGGCTAGCAGGTAGAAGTGGTTAGAGGCAATCAGGCAGAGAGCAGGTGAGCTGTTGGGAGCCAGCAGTCCTGGATTGTTAGAGGGATGTCCAACCGCCCATTTAGGCCTAATCCCGGTTTGACATCCCTCAAGGGGTCCCAGATTGGAGAGGGTGCAGGGTGGACTGAGGGATTTCGTGCACTTGGCCTCTAGTTTTTAATAAAGATTGTCTATTATTATTATGTAACATCCTAGTAATCAAATTTTCTAGGTTTTAGTAGCAAAGATTGATGACATATCTTTAAATACATGACATTCATAGAAATAATCAGAAGTAATTATGGTTGTTAAAGACTTACTGTCATAAGTAATTCATAATATTTAAATGTAACCAAAAAGCAAGGTTTATGGTTAAAGTAGCATTTTTTACTATCAATAACAGTAACAGTAGTTGATATCCATGTAAGTGTGGGTAGTTTTCTTTATAGTTTAAGGAAAGCTTCATGTATATGCATCTTGATTTAACTTAGTATAGTCTAATCCAGGGGTCTTCAAACTACGGCCCGCGGGCCACATGCGGTCCGCAGAGGAGTCTGATCCGGCCCACCAGGTTTTTTGGGCAGTGAGCGCAGCCGAGGTGTTACAGTAGGAATTAGTAGTTCATATAGTCCGGCCCTCCAGCTCTCTGAGGGACCGTGATCTGGCCCCCACTTTAAAAATTTTGAGGACCCCTGGAGGTCTATAGACTCTAATCTATTAGAGCTAATGATATTAAAAATAATATTTAAAAAATGCCTTGAAGTCATAAATTTAGATTTTTACTATGGTCACATGGTACTGCATGCCAGATATTTTTCCAAGCAAAGATTGTGAGTACAACTTTGCCTGAGTATTAAGTTCTTAATTGTTAATGACAGTGTTTCCTGTTTTAATCAGTTTAAGTTAGTACCTTGTCAATAAAATTGAGTTAACATATGCATCAGTGGATAATATTCAGTACCTAAATCAGGCAATTTTACTTTTTTTTTTCTTCCCAGAAAAAGCATATACATGGGATTTTGGACTGTTTATCAATTGAATCATAAAATTGTATATGTTTTTCTTCTTCAGAAGGAACATAATCTGCAAGTTTTGGGTCTGGTGAAGTCAGACGAAGGATTCTATCAATGCATTGCTGAGAATGATGTTGGAAATGCACAAGCTGGGGCCCAACTGATAATCCTTGAACATGGTAAGAGGGACTGAAATAATAAGTGGGAAGAGGAAGACTATATATTTGAGGAACTAGGACCTATCACGTGAGGATACCTAATGATTAATGACCTATTTGTAAAGGGCAACATATGGCATAAACAAAAGGAAAAATAGCTGTCTAAATAATTTCTGTTGTTTAAAAACACAATTTTAGCTAATATTGAAAAGAAATTGGTGTTAAAAAAGGAAAACTGAATACATTCTTACAAAAACGAATGTTCTTCAAAATTCAATCATTTTAATCTCACAAATATATTTCTATCCTATTAAAATATAAAACTAAAAGCAATATTAATTTTGCATTGAATTTTTCCAAAATAAAATTAACTTGCCTTTTGTGATTATCACAAAAAATACTTTTTTATAAATTTAGACAACATTGATAAATAAAAAGGTAGGAACCTCACCCTATTTCAGTCAGGGTCAATTCTGGGGAAATTACACAGAAATTTCAAACACTAAGAAGTACTAAATATTCTTTAATATAAAAAAATTATTAACTCTTAACAGAAAATTGGAGTAACAAGGGGTTGGCTAGAAAGAAGTGAAGAGAACTTTAACAAATATAAGAATGGCAGATAGAAGGAGCAACTACAACCCCTAGGTCTGAGAGAGAGTTCAGGAAGATTATCCTTTGGGGCTGAGATTTAGACCATGTTGAAAAGGGTGTGGCCATGGTTCCCTGGATGACAGAGAAGTGGCTGTGCTATCTTTCTTGCAGTGGTAATTGCTCAAAACTTACTGACTAGTGTGCTGGGGCATCTATGTGCAGAGGCAATACCTCATATTCTGCTACAAAACCATCTGAAGGTTGGGGTGTTGTTGGAAATAGCCTCCAGCACCTGTACTGATAAAGTGTAACTCTTGTGTCAGTTGGCAAAGGAAAAACATTTAAAGGAGCAGCTTTATTTTTGCAGAGCAGGTAATATGATATGAATTTGAAGCTGAGAGGCAATAAACTGTTAACTGTCACATGCTCCAAATCTTGTCACTTAGGAATATTATAGGTGAATACATCCTATATAATAAAAGGCTAATATGCAAATTGTCCCCTCGAATGGGAGTTTGATAGAGGGCAGGCTGGCGGCCTATTGCCCCAGTCCCGTCCCCAGTAGGCCCCAATTGGGGCCAGCCAGATCGATTCCACCCGTGCACGAATTCATGCACCGGGCTTCTAGTGGATTATAACCTGCTTTTTTGCAGCAGTATGCTATGGCGTCTTTACATGTAAATAGAGATTTGCGCCAAAATTTTCATTGCTCAATAGTGTATATACACTTTGTTTTATATAAAAGACTAGAGGCATGGTGTATGAAATTCATGAACGGGGGAGGGAGGGTTGTCCCTTAACCCGGCCTACACTCTCCAATCTGGGACCCCTTGGACATCCCTCTCACAATATGGGACTTCTGGCTTCTAACTGCTCGCCTTCCTGCGTGCCTGATCACCGCTAACCACCTCTGCCTGACTGCCTGATTGCCTGATCACCCCTAACCACCTCTGCTTCTGCCTGCCAGCCTAATTGCCCTCTGACCGCTTCCCTGCTGGCATGATTGCCCCAAACTGCCCTCACCTGCATGCCTAACTGCCCCCTAACTGCTTGCTCCCCTGCCAGTCTGATTGCCCCTAACCACCTTTGACTTGGGCCCTCACTCCCAACCCCCACCATGGCTTTGTCCAGAAGGTGTCTGGTTGACCTGGTCTAATTAGCATATTACCCTTTTATTAGTATAGATTCCCTGTTGCTTAGCATTTAAACTATTTTTCCTATTTTTAACAATTATGAACAGTGCTATGCTGAATTTCTTTATATGACTTTCTCATACTGAATTACTAGAAGTTGAGTTATTGGATAGCAGTTCTGTGTTAAGTTGATAAGGATACCCATTGGGTCTGTTATTTATTTTAGTAAGAAAAGCATTTTCCATTTTTTGCATTTCTTTAGAATGCATAAAAAAGATGCCATATTAGACATCTGCTCTAGTTTCTGAGTCAAGTGAGTTCAGCTTCCACTGTGGTTCCTGCCACATAGCCTAGCCAGAAAAAACTAATTGGCAAAAATGGTACCTGCTAATGGTTTTCACTAAAATAGCATATAAGATTTTTATATGCTACTAGGGGCCCAGTGCACGAATTTGTGCACCTTGAGAGGACCTATGGGCTGCAAGGCTGCAGTAGGCACAGGGATAGGTCTTGGCCCATCCTTTGCACTGCCACCTGGCTCCTCCTGCCACGGCTTCTGGTTCCTTGTCTGCCAGCAGCCCCACTCCCGCCACTGTTCCCACACACTGATGGCGTCGGCCCCATTTGCATCCTCTGAAGGTGCAGAGTGATTGAGGCCAGTGCCAGCAGTTGGTGTGAGTGTCTGCTGCTGCCCTGATCTTCCCTCAGAAGTGTGTGTGGGGGGGAGGGGGGGCGAAGAAGCCCTCATTGGTGATCAGGGCCAGCAGTCACCACTCGCACTCACTGATGTTGCCGAGTGATTTAGACCAGTGCTGGGCACTGGCAGTGGGTGCCAGTAACAGCTTTGGCACAGGCTGCGGGTACAAGAGGCAGTTGATAGCCCTGATCTTCTTTCAGGAGCCAGGAGAGGTGGAGAAGCCTTAAGGAGTAATCGGGGTCGGCAGCTGCCGCTTGTACCCACTGATGGTGCCGAGCAATGGCAATGGGTGTGAGTGGTGGCTTCAGCGTCAGTAGTGGTGTAGGTCCAGTGCCAATACCAGATGTGAGCACTGGGCGGGACCACGGTGTGTGCCAGAGCAAAGAATTTTCAGTAACTGCCAGAGGCTTGCCCTGATGACAGCAACCGGCACCCCACCTTGGTCTGACATCCCCTCTCACCTGCTCCACCATCCTGCCACAGCCGACGCCCGCCATGCTCCATGCACAACCCCTGGTGGTCAGTGCACATTCAGTGGTTCAGGTTATTCTGCCATTTGGTCTATTTGCATATTAGCCTTTTATTATATAGGATTTCTTGAAAATGTATTTGATAGTACTTTTATAAAAAGATATTAACTATACTGCTCTTTTTCTTTATTTGTCTTTCTTTCCATATTCATTGGAAATGACTTAGTAAAAGCCATGTTGCCTTCATATTTTGGCAAAATGCCTGAATATTATTACCAATTAAGGCGCTAACAAAACTAATCAGGTAGATAACCTTATTTCTTTTAAAGTGTCAGTGGTTTTTTTTTAGTAAACTTTGTGACTTTCTTGGGATTATTTACGTGGAGCTAAATAAAGGCATTTTAGCATATTTGTGTTTGGGATTACCATTATAGATTTAACTTTAATAATAAAAATGGTTTGCTATGCTAAGAGTCCCTAAACTAATCCTCTGAAAATGCTCAAATGTCATAATAACTATAGTTGTAGTATGTGTTTTTCCCTTCTTGAGATGTTTGAAAAAACAGTGCTTTGTGGGCTGGTGAAATTTTTTAGTGCCATTGTCAGGGATGCATTAAGGATACATAGGTTATGGGAAAGAAAGTGTCATTTTATTAATTTTGCTATTTTAATTTACAAGATAAATAATTATGTAGAAAAGCTCAAAGAGAAAATAGAGGATCTGACCTCTGCCTTTCTAGAGAGAGAGGTGTAAGAGATATGTATGATAATAAGTGTTATTTTTCTAATATAAATAAAGCAGTGTACAACTGAATTCTCTCTGTATGATCAGGGAAGTTTTTTTCATGGAAAGTGTCCTTTGAATGATAACATTTCCAGATGCTAAAAGGAGTACCTGTTTCTGTAGGAAGGTGGCCTATAAAGGCAGAATAGGATCAAATTGCTCATGGCCTTGATTTTAAACATCAAAGCATCTGGCTGGTGTGACTCAATGATTGAGTGTTGACCTATAAATCAGGAGGTCATGGTTCGATTCCTGGTCAGGGAATATGCCTAGATTGTGGGCTTGATCTCCAGTGTGGGCTGTGCAGAAGCAGGTGATCAGTGATTCTCATCATTGCCTTTTCTATCTCTTCCTCTCTGAAAAACAAACAAACAAACAAACAAACAAACATCAAAGCAATACTGTAGTAAGGCAGTCTGATGATAAAGTCAGGTCTAACTAGAAAACCAAGTTCAGGAGGCTGGTTGAAGGAATATTGTTTTATGTAAGAGACCATTGAAAGATGATAAGTATTTATATTAGAGAAATAGAAAAAAGTATCCTAATAAAGATATGTTAGTGATTTATTAATTCAGACTTTATCAACTGTGATTGGATATTAAATATCATTGTAGAAAAATCAGAAATCTTCTAAACTTTTATCTGGGTGATGCCTTTACAAAGAAAAAAAGGAGGTGAGTCAAAGTGGAAGGGGACTTATGCTTGTCCTCAGAATGTAAAAAATGTGCACAGAACTTTTCGCTCTCGCTTACAATAAAAAAGGTGGGTGATTTACAAAGTCATAATTTCTCTGAGTTCATTGGAGAGCTGAGCTTGCAAAGCAACCAAATGCATTAACCTAAAGTTCAAAGAGTTGTCAACCCTCTCCCCCAAAGAATGGGGCATGAATTGTTTTGTCTTTGGCAGGGCAGGAGAAAAATAGATGGCTGCAATAAAAGTAGATAAGAAGAAATCAGCTGAAATTTTAACTGATCATTAAAGACTATGTGTGGACTAATTTGGAATATCTTGGGGCTTCTGATAAAAGAGGAGTTCACACTTGCTTTCAAATACATTTCCTTGGGGCTCAACAGGATATTTACTATTGAGATTGGTACAAGGGGGAGACTCAGGGACTCAGTCATGTAAAGATTAAGGAGGTGATCTGTGGCTGGTGGAATAGAGGCACAAAGTCCCTCCCATTTGCTCAGACTCCTTTAAGCCTCAAAAAATGGGCGATGGGCAGAAAACCTTATTTGATACATTTCTTGAGGGACATTAGAAACAAAAATCCTTCTTCTGTGGGGAGGAACCCTCTGGTCCCCAGGACACAGCCAAAGATGCATTGCTACTATAGAAAGTAAGCCCTTTTACTCTGAACGAGATGCAGAAAACTGTTTTGGACCCCTGCATCCTACAACAGTACCTAGGGAGAGGTGTTTTACTAGTGGAGGAAGAATAGGGAGGGTAGCACTGAAAATCAACACAAATACAAAGTAGATTTTGGCTGCCATAAGAAGGAGAGCTGCATGGCCCACCCAATATTGACATTAGAACAGGACAACTGAAAATCCCATCTGTGTAGTCTTGATATGTAAAATTACTTACTGATCTCGATCCTCCCATCCCTCAGTTGATGGACAGACATAAACCCCACCTGCAGCCAGACATTCCTGAGCTCTGAACCACCAATCAGCACCTGCCAAATACCCTAAGCCCCGCCCTCTATCCTTAAAGGTGCCTGTAAGCCCCTCCATCGCTTTCTTCCTCTCCTCTCCATGGAAGCAGCAGCAGGGGAACCCTTCCCTCCAATAAAGCCTGTGTGTCCTGCCATCCCGGTCTCCGGACTACCTTCTTTATTTAATCTATCACTTACTGAGTTAAGCAACTTCCCATGTCACATATTTGAAGAGTAAGCCTCTCCTTGTTTTTAATCAAACTCAAACATCCTCACTCACCTGCATTGCAGGTATGTCCTCAAAGACTTTAATGAAATCCTCTTCATCAACAGCGCCAGTTCCTTCTTTTGGCGCTATAAAAAAAAAAAAATTATTTAAAAATGTAAATAATGTGCATTGGAAGAATCTAATTAAATACAATAACAGTTATATTTTGGTAGATTTGTAATCATTTCTTTAAAGCTAAGTAAAAATTTTAAGTGTTGTGATTCCATAATACTTTACTCATTTAAAAAAATGTTCTTATTAAAAAAAAATGTTTTTATTGATTTTAGAGGAGAAGGAAGAGGGAGAGCTAGAAACGTCAATGATGGGAATCATTGATCAGCTGCTTCCTGCACACACTCTATTGGGGATTGAGCCTGCAACCTGGCATGTGCCCTGACTGGAAATCAAACCATGACTTCCTGGTTCATGAGTCAATGTGCAACCAATTAAAATAAGTTCTAATGCAAAAAAGAAAAGAAAAAATCTCGTCTGCTTCATCCATGTGCCACCACGAGGTGACAAACAAGGTTTCCTCTGCTGGTGGTATAGGTCAAGAACAGGGAGAGAGATCCTCTGTGATATAAGGATACAGGAATGGGTGAAAGCTGAGAGGAAAATTGAGGAAAAATCTCCAATTCAACTCTTACCTTAAGCACATGACAGTGGTAGTCTAGCAGTGGAAGAATTAGACCCTGGTGGTGTGCTGAAAGTATCTGACAACAGTAAAATCAATATCAGGCTCAATTCTGTCTAAATTGACTAAACCCCTCCACAATTGACAGAGGAATAGGCATGCTAATTTCCAAGTGTAAATAATAATCTCAAGTTGCTGTTGTTTTATATTCCAAGCTCAGCAGTCAATAAAAAGTTATTGAAGCAATGGCTCAGTTGGTTGGGTGTCATCTCATATATCGAAAGGTTGCCAGTTCAATTCCAGTTTAGGGCACATACCCAGGTTTTGGGTCCAATCCCAGGAGGCAACTGATGCAACAATCCCAGGAGGCAATCTCTCTCACATTGATGCTTCTCTCCCTCTCCCACTACTTCTGCCTCTCCCTTTCCCTTCCTCTATCTCTAAAAACAAAACAAACTGAAATATAGTGGCAACCATACTTTGGTAAAAACTGCTGTTTGAATTTTAACCCTTCTATTTTGGCTCTTGCACTGGGGGGGGGGGGGGGGGGGGGGGGCTATTTACCTTAGCTTTCAGGTGGAGACTTGGAGCTTGGAGGCTAAGGCAATTTTCCCTTGCCTGGGACCAGGACCACAGGAGATTAATTACTGCTAACTCAGTAACCTTCAGAGATAGAAACTGTAGATAACCTCTGAGCTCACTTCTGTGTTATTGGCTATCGCAATATAGGGCCACATTCCAATGTCCAGCAAGATGTGACTAGCAACGACCCTGCAGGCTGACCCCAGTCTTTAGAATGTAGTCTTTAGGATTGAGAATTTAGAACAAAGGAAAATTCCTGTGGTTTGAACCTTTAAAAGGGGCTGCCTACCCCTGAAACGGTGCAGTCATGTGGAGACCACCTGCGTGTGGTGCTCTCGTGGCTGTCCTGGCCAGATATTTCAATACATCTTTGCCTGCTTTTTAATTAATCATCAGCCTCCGGTGGTTTTATTTTGAACCCAGGGTTCGACCCCACAACACAAACCAAAAAATCAATGAAAAATTGTTAGAAACAGCAAAGGAAAACTGGCCCATTATTGAGATGATAAAGCAATCAATAGAACTAATTCAGGAGTCCAGATATTGTAACTATCATATAAGGATTTTAATTTTTTTAAAAACATTTTATTGGTATCTCACAGAGAGGAAGGGAGAGGGATAGAGAGTCAGAAACATCAATGAGAGAGAAAGATCTATCAGCTGCCTCCTGCACACCCCCCACCGGGGATGTGCAAACAAGGCACGTGCCCTTGACAGGAATGGAACCTGAAACCCTTTGGTCCGCAGGTCGAGGATCCATCCACTGAGCCAAACCGGTTTTGGCTAGTCCCCAACATTCTATTTTTGCCCCTAACAATTGTTTTATTCTTATTAAAGATAGCACATTCTTACAGGGCTTGGAGTTGTATGCCTCTATGTTGGAATGCAGTCCACTATCATTCAATTACCGTATTTTTCGGACCATAAGACGCACCAGTTTTTAGAGAAGGGAAATGAAGAAAAAAAGATTCTGAAACAAATAGTGTCCTAAAATATTTTATGTGCATTAAAACCCAACATCACAGTCATAAACACATGTAATCAACCCTGTAAAGTAAACAGCAGCATTTAGAACCATTTTAGAGCCAGGCAAGCACACAGAGGCCCACACAAACTTTTTTTTTACAGTATATGTGTAGGCTATATTTGGACCATAAGACGCAGGGACTTTTTCCCCCCACTTCTGGGGGGAAAAAAGTGCGTCTTAGGGTCCGAAAAATACGGTACCTATTGTCATGGAAAGATTAACAGTCTTCTTGCCTAAACAATGGAATCCCACTCCAGCTGGCATTGCTATTTCCCCAAACCTATATTATCCATCTGCATACCCATTCTTATTCTTTTTGCCTTCTTCCCCAGGTAATCTTTGTTCTGCCCAAGATAAGCAGCAGGGTTGTAGGTAGGGTGCAGAGCAGATTTTAATGAATGACCTGCTGCTCTCCCATACTGCTGTCCTTTTGGAATAAACACTCATTTATGATTCTAACCTGTCTCTGCTTAATTGGCAGCACAGACCCGTTTCACAATCAAAATTAACAAACCATGATTACTATTTCTTATAACTATAGCTAGTCCTCAGTATTCTATTTCTGCCCATAACAAGTTGACATGGAGTCAGTGACTGGCCTTAAAGTTCCATTTGCTCAGTGGTCCCATTGCTTTTCCTTGGACTGGGTGTTCATGGAGGAGGAGGGCAGGGTCTGATGCACCCCTCAGGATCATCCACCCTCTGACCAGGCCCCACTTTATCTGGGGAGACTGACAGCTGGAATACAGCTGGAATTCAGAAAGCACCCAGCCCAGACCAGGTTTCTCCCCTACTTTCTGGGTGGTGGGTGTTGAAGGCTGGCAGTTTCAGGATAAGGAGTGGGCCATCTTCCTCTGTGGGCCCCCAGGCCTGATTCATGTGCTACTGGCCAACACTCCTCTTACTTCTCATTCCACTGCATACCTTTAGGCTGTGCCATTGGCCCTGCAAGACCCCAAGTCTCTCTATTCTGCAGTCCCCAATTTCTCTCTGTTCACTGCAGGGAAGTTGCCTCCCTTATTCCCAATGCCCAGCTATGACACCAATAAATAGACATTGGTTGTTATTGGAGGAGTTAATCAAGAGGATGTGGCTGCTGGTTGACCCTCGAGCTGGACCACAGCAGTCAAAACTTCCTTACTTCGTCCCATGTTCTTGAAAAGTATGCTCTGCCTCCCAACCCCACATGGGGAGCTGTTCCAAAAACACAGCTTTGTGTGTGTTGTACTGAGCTCAGCCTATCCATAACCAGTCCTGTGGTTGTTCTTATGATTGCAAGATGCCCTTCAGCAATCACCATCAAGAAACTTGATTGGACCCTTCAGTCTGCAGGCCGACACTCTATCCACTGAGCCAAACCAGTCAGGGCTGAGAACACTTTTTTTGATGGGACTGTACCACTGCGCCCAGTTAAGTGGTCTATATAAACATTTTAAGTTTCTGGCAGGCAGATTCGAATATTTACTCCTTTTATGCTTCACCAAGACAATAAGCTCCCTTGCTTATTAACCTCTGCCTATCTATCTGGAATGATCTGCTCTTCGGTCTCTTCCTCTCCTCCTTGTAGGCAGCCAGTTTTCGAAACAATGCTTGTTGAGTCAGTGAGGACAAGAAGCCATTAGATGCTTCCAGTACTGGGAGCAGGGGACAGACAGGCCAAGGCCCCAAAGGCAGGGCAGGGAGGATTCAGGTGAGTAGGAAGGGAGGGGGGCATTTCTCCAGTGAATATGTTGCATTTCCTCATGAAAATTTTTCATGGAGCTCAGTTTTCAAGATTCAGCTTCTGCACGGAGTCTGACCAGAGGTTCTGAGGTCAGGGAGAGCTGGATGTGAAGCCCAGCTCTGCCACTCGCTTTCTGGGCTTCATTTAGTTCCCTCTCCCATAAAATGGATGAATGGCAGGTTTCACTTGGGAGGTTTTGGTGGAAGTGCTGCATCAGCTCAGGGCCACCTCATCAGCCCTCGGTGTGTACTTGCAGAATAAACGTCTCTCAGGCCTGGTGTGTGGAAAGTTGTTACCCTCAAGATTCAGAAGAAACATTCATAGCCACATACTTCGGAGTTAAATGCAGGTTCTGTTAGTTGCTTGCTATGTGCACTTGAGCCTAGGATTTTAATTTTTTAATATACTTTTATTGATTTCAGAAAGGAAGGGAGGAAGGGAGGGAAAGAGGAGAGAGAGAGAGAGAGAGAGAGAGAGAGAGAGAGAGAGAGAGAGAGAGAGAAGAGAGAGAGAGAGAGAGAGAGATCAGTGATGAGAGAGAATCATTGTCTGCCTCCTGCATGCCCCACACTGGGAATCAAGCCCACAACCTGGGCATGTGCCCCTGACTGGAATTGAACCCAGGTCCCTTCAGCTCTCAGACTGATGCTGTATCCACTGAGCCAAACTAGCTAAGGCAGGAGTTTAATTATTAATAATAGTAGTACATTAAAAGATTTAATGGATAAGATAGATAACTTGAGAAATTTAGCAGGAAGATGGGAACCATGAAGAGTTGGAAAATACTTGCATTTCTTCTTAAGGTGGGTGAAAGAAAGAGCTCTACAACCAGTGGAAAAACAAAAAACTATAAAAACAACAAAAACCATATCAGAGATGAAGCATTCTTTCAGGTTTTTAGTAGACTCAACAGAGCTAAAGAAGTAATCTATCAACTTGAAGATAATTGAATATAAAATATTTAAACTGAAATAGAAGGAGGGACAAACAAAGCATCTAATATGGGATCATATCAGATGGTATTAACGTAAGTAAATCGGAGTCTCACAATAAGAGAATAAGAACAAAATAAATATTTAAGTAGATAATGGCCAAAAAATTTAAATAAAAAAACGAGATAATATCACAAGTTCAAAAGAAACTCAGACAACTCCAAGTAGGCTAAAAACAATAGCAATAATATTGTAGTAGTAATAGTAGTAATAGTAGTATTGGTACTAAAAGAAGGAAACACCTGTATACATCATTGCTAAAGTATCAGAAACCAAACATAATGAGAAAATTTTGAAGGCAGCCAGAACTTTTAAACAGAAACAAATATAGAAAATTACATCAAACTTTTTGCCAGAAATGGTACAAGCAAGAAGACAATGGAGCAAAACTTAAAAGTCTGAAAAAGAAAAAAAGTCAACCCTAATGGTACACTCAGTAAAAATAACTTTTAAAAATGAAAGTGAGCCCAGGTCATGCTCAGTGGTTAAAGCGTCAGCCCACATATCGAATTGTCATGGGTTCAGTTTCCCAGCCCTGGTTGGGGCACATATGGGAGGCAACCAATCAATGTGTCTCTCTCACATCAATGTTTCTCTTTCTACCCCTCCTTCTCCTTCACCCTCTCTTTCTTCCACTCTCGAAAGAAAGAAAAAAAGAAAGAAAGATAGATATATCTTTTTGTGAGGATTAACCAAAAAAAGGAAAGTGAAATAAAAACCTTTCAGAACAAAAGCTGAAAAAAATTCAACTGTGCTATAAGAAATGTTAAAAGTAAGTTCTTTAGACAGAAATAGTTTGATAGCTAACAGAAACAGGGTGGGGGGTGGGTGTCATAAAGAAACAAAGCAGGCCAAAGAGTTTTCAAAACAAAAAAGTAAATTTAAAATTATTTTTTCTTATTTTGTTTATTTATTTATTTATTTTTAATTTTAAAAAAAAATTTAATAAATTTTTATTGTTCAGATTATTACAATTGTTCCTCTTTTTTCCCTTCATAGCTCCACCAGGTTCTTACCCCACCCTCTGCCCTTTCCTCACCCCCAACTGTCTTCATCCATAGATGGATGATTTTTGTTCAGTCTCTTCCCGCACCCCCCACTCCCCTTTTCCCTGAGAATCATCAGTCTACTCCCTTTCTATACCCCTGATTCTATTATATTCACCAGTTAATACTGTTCATCAGATTTTTTAAATATATATTTTATTGATTTTTTTTTTTTTTTTTTTTTACAGAGAAGAAGGGAGAGAGATAGAGAGCTAGAAATGCCGATGAGAGAGAAACATCGACCAGCTGCCTCTTGCACACCCCCCACTGGGGATGTGCCCGCAACCAATGTACATGCCCCTGATCGGAATCGAACCTGGGACCCTTCAGTCCGCAGACCGACACTCTACCACTGAGCCAAACCGGTTTCTGCTGTTCATCAGATTTTTTTATTCCCTTGATTTTCAGATTCACTTGTTGATAGTTATGTATTTGTTGTTCATAATTTTTATCTTTATCTTCTTCTTACTCTTCTTAAAGAATACCTTTCAACATTTCATATAATTCTGGTTTGGTGGTGATGAACTCCCTTAGCTTTTATTTATTTGTGAAGCTCTTTATCTGGCCTTCAATTCTGAATGATAGCTTTGCTGGGTAGAGTAATCTTGGTTGTAGGTTCTTGCTATTCATCACTTTGAATATTTCTTGCCATTCCCGTCTGGCCTGCATAATTTCTGTTGAGAAATCAACTGACAATCGTATGGGTGCTCCCTTATAGGTAACTAATTGCTTTTCTCTTGCTGCTTTTAATATTTTCTTTTCATCTTTTGCTCTTGGGATTTTAATTATGATATGTCTTGGTGTGGCCCTCTTTGTATTCCTTTTGTTTGGGGTCCTGTGTGCTTCCCTGACTTGTAAGTCTAATTCTTTAACCAGGTAGGGGAAGTTTTCTGTCACTGTTTCTTCAAATAGGTTTTCAATATCTTGTATTCTCTCTTCTTCTGGGATCCCCATAATTCTGATGTTGGTATGTTTGAAGTTGTCCCAGAGACTTCTTACACTATCTTCAACTTTCTGGATTCTCTTGTCTTCTTGCCTCTGCAGAGTAGTGTCCTTTGCCTCTTTGTATTCTAATTCTTTGACTTGATTCTTGCAATCTACTGGTCTGTGCTTAGGACTCTGTATATTTTTTATTTCAGTCAGTGTATGCTTAATTTCTAGTTGATCCCTATTCAGATCCTCATAGGTCTCACTTAATTTATCAGTCTTTTCTAGGAAATTCTTGAAAAACCTTATAACTGTGGTTTTTGCACTCTATATGCCTTCTTTTGTTTTCCTCCATTTCCTTCATTTATAGCCTGCCTCTTTGTCTCTGCATTTTAGCTGCTTCCCTGAGTTAGGTGTCCCAGCAGGGCCCAGTAGCTCAGCCTCCCCAATTACCTGAATTGGACAGACTTGGTGCAGCCTTTTGTGGGCTGTGTGTGCAGTCTTGTTATAGTTAAGCCTTGCTTGTTGTTGGTAACACTGGGGAGAGTTGATCTCCAAGCCAATTGGCTGTGAGGATCACCAGTGTCTCAGCTAGGAGGGCTTCTGTGCTCAGCTTGGATGGGGCGGAGTCTCAAGGTGGTGCAGACAAGCTTTGGTTTCCCGTTAGTCCCACCCTATGAGGGTGCTGTTCGAGTCCCACGGCAATGGAGAAGGCTGTTCTCAAGTTTCGCCCGCTGCTTGACAGTCAGTTTCTCCCTGACCAGAGCTGGATATCAGTGCCATTGGGAGGTCTTGTTTTTTTCCCAAACGAGAAAGCTAGCCACTGGGAGGGCGTCTGTGCTCAGCTTGGATGGGGCGGAGTCTCAGGGTGGTGCAGACAGGCTTTGGTTTCCCGTCAGCCCTGCCCTAAGAGGACCCTGTTCTCAGAGTCCCGCAGCGTTGGCTGCTGGCTGTGCGCACCTCTGAGAGAAGGTTGCTCTCGAGTTTTGCATTCTGCCTGATAGCCCAATTTCTCCCTGACGATATCAGTGCAATAGGGAGGTTTTGTTTTCCTCCTCAACGAGAAAGCTAGCCCTGTGTTAGCTGCCCGCCCTCTAAGTGTGCGCTGCGAGTAAGCCAGCAGTGTATTCAGCCGCCCGCCCTTTCTGTGCTCATGGATCTCTGCTCCTCCACAGCTCCTGAGGCTCAGTGTCCTTTTCTCTCTTTTTCTAGTTGGTAAAGGTTCCTCTCAGCCAGCTTTCTGTAGGTTCTGGATGATGTCCGCTCTGTTTTCCAGTTGTAATTTTAAAATTGTTGTGGTAGGCTACATTTAGGTGTTTACTTTATGCCGCCATCTTGGTTTCTCTTTTATCTTATTTTAATAATTCTAAGAAATAATTGACTATCCAGTAATTTTCTATAAAAGGTTAGATACTAAATATATCAGGCTTTGTGAACCAAACAGTCTCTGTCACAACTACCCTGTTTCCCCGAAAATAAGACGGTGTCTTATATTAATTTTTGCTCCTAAAGATGCGCTAGGTCTTATTTTCAGGGATGTCTTATTTTTCCATGAAGAAGAATACGGTACACATTTATTGTTAAATGAAAATAAAGGAAATTTATTACCTGTATATGGTAGTTGTCAACACAAACCAGACAAACTGTGAATCCTACAGTATCAAGAATTTACTCATTCATTCAATGACAATCATGTCATTATCTTCTGGAACAACATCATAACAATCCAATTCCTGAATTTCCTGGTGAATTTCTTGTGACTCCATTTCTTTCAGAATCAGTGGACCAAATCTCTCATGTTTAGCCGTGGGGGGGGGGGGGGGGGGGCTTATATTTCACTCAGAAGGAAACCTGTAAGTAGGTCTTATTTTCGCGGAAACATGGTGCTTACTTTTGCCCCTGTATGTAGCATAAAATTAGTCATTTAAATCAAACAACGCTGACTATTCCGTAAAACTATTTTCAAAAACAGGTGGCAGGTCCTAGTTTTCTGATCTTTGGTCTAAAGAATAAAAGTACATATAACATTAAAATGTATAAAAACAGAGCAGAGTTTAACAGAATTGAAAATGAATTGTTGTAAGATTCTTGTATTACATGTCAAGTCATATAATATTATTTGAAGTAGACTCTGCAAAATTAAAGATGCATATTATAAACCTTAGGGAAACCACTAAAAAATGGAAGAATAGGTATAACTAAGTCATAACATATGAATAATGGAAATACAGAGGAATCCTAAAAACTATTAAATCTAAAAGAAGTAAAGAAATAAGTAAAAAGACAAAGAATAAATGAGACAAATAAAAAACAACTAGTAAGATGGTAGGTTTAAATCTATATAAATCATTGCATTAAATGTAAATGATTCAGGTCTATAGAATAATCTCAGTGCATTTAAGATTATTTAAAAGTCACTCATAGCATATTCTTTAACATTGATGCCATTAAACTATAAATCAATATCAGAGATCCAGAAAATCCTCAAATACTTGGTAATTAAACACCTTTCTAAATAACCCATGTGTCAAAAACAAATTCGCAAAGGATATTAAATTTAACTGAATGAAAATGAAAACACAATTCATCAAAATTTATACAATGTAGATAAAATAGTATTTTGAAGGAACCTTTAAAAAACTAGATTAAAAAGAACAAATTAAACCTAAAGCATTCAGAAGAGGGAAATAATAAAAAGCAGAAACAAATCAAATTAAACACAAATTAAATGAAAACAAGAGCTGGTTCTTGGAAAAAATCAATTGGAATGTGTAGCCTTACCGATTAAGAAAAACATAAATACACAAATTAACAGTATCAAGAATGAAAGGGTGGACATCATTACAACTCTTGCATACTTTAAGAGTATATAAGAGAATATTAAGAACAACTTTATGCTAATAAATTTCAAAAGGAAGATAATGGAGCTGGTTTGTTTAGCGAGGTAAAGTATCAGTGTAAGACGCGTTAAGTTTGGAGCTTTTGGGTCAAGATGACAGCATAGGTAAGTGCTACTCAGAACCTCCTGCAGCCACCATAGAATTACAGCTAAGCTATGGAGCAACCACCATGAGTCACATGGAGACTTATAGAAGGGGCAGAGACATGGAACCACTGAGGAGGTCCCACCCGAAGGAACCAGGGGTTCCAACCCCACATCAGAACTTCTAGCCCAGGGTTCTAGTTCCCAAAGCCTGTGAAAACCAGTGGAGATAATGGCTGAATGAGAGAGGGCTCTTGGAGCCCTTCTCAAAGGGCCCACACACCTACTCAGAACACTTGCTCTGAGCTCCAGTGCTGGAGCAGGAGTGTGCAAGGTGCCGGGGACATACGGGGAAGAATTGAATTGTCTGGCTTCAGGGCAAGGCTGGGGGGCGCAGTTTTCTCCCAGATACCGTGTTTCCCTGAAAATAAGACCTATTTATAGGTTTCCTTCTGAGTGAAATATAAGGCATCCCCCCAAAAAAGCCCCCCCCCCCCCCAGGCTAAACATGAGAGATTTGGTCCACTGATTCTGAAAGAAATGGAGTCACAAGAAATTGACCAGGAAATTCAGGAATTGGATTGTTATGATGATGTTCCAGAAGATGATGACATGATTATCATTGAATGAATGAGTAAATTCTTGATACTGTAGGATTCACAGTTTGTCTGGTTTGTGTTGACAACTACCTTACTACCGTACCGTATACAGGTAATAAATTTTCTTTATTTTCATTTAATAATAAATGTGTACCATATTCTTCATGGAAAAATAAGACATCCCCTGAAAATAAGACCTAGCGCATCTTTGGGAGCAAAAATTAATAAAAGACACTGTCTTATTTTTGGGGAAACAGGGTAGATGTGTTGGCAGAAGCCTTTTTTTTTTTAAATTTTTGTTTGTTTGTTTGTTTTTTTGTTTTTGTTTTTAATGCAACTTCCCCCTGACAAAGTCCACAGGGACCTATATCTAATTCTCCATCAACTTGGCTAACACTGTTAGCCCCACCCTGGTGTTTCTCCTGAGACCCTGCCCAACCCAACTTGAAGGCCCACCTAAGCCCTTTTCAATGTATTTTCCATACAAATGGGCTGTCTTGGCTTATGCTGCCAAGTTTTCTAAAATATCTCAAATAAGCAGTATCTCTCTGGCCTCTGCATATCTCTTACCTCTTGCTTAGTGGCCTTAGGCCTGTCAATGGCATTTGGCCTTGCTTCACAGCTTGGCTTCTACCAGATACCTCCAAGCCCAATACAAGTAGCAGCCATTTGCACATTACTTTGTATGATGAAAAAACACATTGCAAAAAAAATTTATCAAAGATTTAATAATTTATAAGAGATCTTCTAGAGGACATTCAGGGATGAACTTTAGATGAATAAGGCATTCCAGGGAGAGAAAAAAGGCGCAATATCCTCTCAAGTCTACCCATGCTGTTGAAGATGGGAGGCCCTAGAGCTAGTATACTCTGTGAACAGCTTCATATTGCCTCAAAGCACCACCTAAACACCTCCAAGATTGACACACTCAAAGGGCAGATTCAGTGGACATCAGAGCCCCATTGAAGTGAGCCCTGCTCCATAGAGTCAGCGTCTGCACAGTCAATTTTCTGCTGTGGTCACTGCCAGTCCACATAGTCAATACGCTGGTGGTAAGTCCCTTCCATGGACAATAGTCAAGGCCCAATGATAGTAGAAGCGTGCAAACAGTCCATGGGGAGTTGAGGGGGGTGCACTTGAGTGCCCAGCCTGGGTTTCCAGGGAGGCTACACCACTGGGTGTTACAGGACATTTACTACAGAACCAGGAGATAAAGCAGCTCTACCTAATTCATAGAAACAAACACAAGGTGACAGTCAATCAGAAAGGAAAAAAGAAAATAAAAGAATTAAAAAAAAAATGAGGATAGTTTAAGGATCCTCTGGGACAACTTCAAGTGTACCAACATTCTTATCATGAGGATGCTGGAAGGAGAAGAGAGAGAACAAGGAATTTAAAACCTATTTGAAAAAAATAATGGCTGAAAACTTCCTTAACCTGTGAAGGAAATGGATATACAAGTTCAGGAAGCAGAGACTGTCCCATACAAGGAGGCGCACACCAAAACATAAAATGCCAAACGTAAAAGATGGAGAGAATCTTAAAATCAGCAAGAGAAAAGTGGTTAGTTACCTACAAGAGAACACCCATAAAATTGATTTCTCAACAGAAACTTTGCAGGTCAGAAGGGATTGACAGAAAATATTTAAAGTAATAAGAAGCAAGGACCTGCAACCAAGATTATTCTACTTAGCAAAGCTATCTGCTATAATCAAAGGATAGATAAAGAGCTTCTTAGACAAAATACTAGTAAATCTAAAGGAGTTCGTCACCTCCAACAAGTATTAAAAGAAATGTTAAAGGATCTTCTTTAAGAAGAAAAAGAAGGGAATAAAAAGAAAAAATTTATGAATAGTAAAATCTCAATAAATATTTATAATCCATATGTTCATTGCAGCAATATAATAGTCAAGATATGGAAGCAATATATGAATGGACAAAGAAATGATGTACATATAAAATGGAATATGACGAGCATGAAAAAAGAATGAAGTCTTGCCATCTTCAACAGCATGGATAGACTTAGAAGATATTGTGCTTTTTTCTCTCCCTTTAGAGCACATGTGTCAAACACAAGGCCCGCGGGCCAAATCCAGCCCACCAGGCCTTGCAATGTGGCCCGCACCGCGCTGTCATCACTGCACTCCGCTGTCAGTTTATGACATTGTCAGTTTATGACTGTTCAGTAAACCATTCGGCCCGCGATTTAGGCTGGATTTTAGATTTTGGCCCCTTCTCTGATTGAGTTCGACACCCCTACTTTAGAGGAATGCCTTATTCATTTAAAGTTCATCCCCAAATGTCCTCTAGAAGATCTGTTATAGATTATTAAATCTTTTGATAAATTTTTTGCAGTGTGTTTTTTCGTAAGGGTCAGGAAATTCTTCTTTCTGCCTTAAATCACCACTATTTTCTGTGGAATTACACCTTAACATCTTGTTTTATCTACTTAGAAATAGCATTTATTTCCATACTGTTTTTCTCTAATTTTGATTTCTAATAGAACCTATTCTATCTTGCTGATTTTAAAAAATCATCTCTTTAATCTCAGTCTTGTGTACATAATTTAAAAAAATGATAACCTAAAAGGAGTTGAGAAAAGAAGTTTATATAGCAAAACTAGCACTTCATAATTTTTGAATGTATGAAAAAGTGAAATCACAAATTGGTGTGGATTGAAAGGATCATACATTACATAATCCATGAAGAATTAAGTGGGTATTTGGAAAAAATTAAATTGCATACTTTTGTGTTTTCGCCATTCATTTTTACACTTAAAGGACATAAAACACAGGAGGCAAGCTCGAGAAGAATAGCTCAAGAATTAAATTTAACATAACAAGAACACACAGACCAATATGATAAAAGAACTTACATAAATACATAATTCATTATAGAGCATTGATAAAGATAGTTTCTAAGCATGACAGATGTTCTACTTTACAAAGATATAAAGTCAAATTAGTAAGATGTCATTTTTAACTAAAAATAGAGATTTTATATCTTTTAATATTATTGTATAACTAGAGGCCCAGTGCACAAAATTTGTGCATGGGGGTGGTTCCCTTAGCCTTGTTGCACTCTGTCCAATCTGGGATCCCTCTCACAATCCAGGACCGCTGGCTCCTAACCACTCACCTCTTTGCCTGGTCACCCCTAACCCCTCTGCCTGCCTGCCTGATTGCCCCTCACCGCCTCTGCCTTGGTCCCTGACACCTTGGTTTTGTCTGGAAGGAGAACCAGGTGACTGGAAGATGTTTGGTTGATCTGGTCTAATGAGCATATTACCCTTTTATTAGTATAGATGGCTGGTTAGGATATGATAAGGTTTGTGTCTTTCACTCTTGGTGAAAATGTAAGTTGTTACGTTATTTGTTACACTCATTCTGACATCTTGAAAATTACTGACTCAATCCATTGTTCTTTTAGGATTTGGGCAAAGACTGTTAATATTACCATTAGTAATTAAAAAAACAACAAAAGAGAGCCAAAACCGGTTTGGCTCAGTGGATAGAACTTTGGTCTGTGGACTGAAGGGTCCCAGGTTCGATTCCGGTCAAGTGCATGTACATTGGTTGTGGGCACATCCCCAGTTGGGGGTGTGCAGGAGGCAGCTGGTTGATGATTCTCTCTCATCGATGTTTCTAACTCTCTATCCATCTCCCTTCCTCTCTGTAAAAAATCAATAAAATATATATATTTTTTAAAAAGATAGAGATAAGGAGAGAAAAAATAGGAAAATGACTTACATGTCCCAAAATAGAGGAAGTAGTTATAATGATTATAATACAGTTTTAAGATAGAAAAGTATTTGACTATTAAAAATCATGTTTTCGAATACTTTAATGATGCCAGGAAAGTCTCAGGATATAATGTCAAGTAGAAAAGTAAAATACAAAGCTTATACTAAATAATCTGAAGTTAATTTTAAAAATTGTACATGCACATTTAGGCATTCTCACACCAAAATTTTAACAGTAATTATCTTTGGGTAACCAAAGAAATATTTCCTTAATGTTCTAAAATAATCATATATTATTTTTATAATCCTGAAAGGTTTTCCCTTTTTTTTAATTAAATTTATTTAGATAACATTGGTTAATAACATTATATAGGTTTCAAGTGTACATTTCTATGACACATGATCTGTATATTGAACAATGTGCCCACCACCCAAAGTGACATCATCTTCTGTTCTCATATGTTTATCCCTCTTTTACCCTTTACCAACTCCCATCACCCCTTTCTTCTGGTAACCACCATACTGTTGTCTGTGTCTATGAGTTTTAGTTTTATATCTCACATATGAATGAAATCATATGGTTCTCGGCTTTTTCTGACTTATTTCACGTAGCATTATATTCTCAAGGTCAATGCATGTTACAGCAAACGGCAGTATTTCATTTGGCTGTGTATATTTATACCACACCTTCTTTATTCAATCGTCGGTTAAAAGACACTTGAGTTGTCTCCATGTCTTGGCCACAATGACTAAAAAGAAACCAACAACAAAACAAAAAGGTAACCAGCCAAAGGGGAGAAGATATTTGCAAACAGCAGCTCCAACAAAATGTTAATACATATATTTTTAAAATATATCTTTTAATCCCTAAAGTTATATTTTAATCAGTGCTGAAATTTAAAAAGACACTAAACACAGTAGTGAGGACCTTCTGCCAAAAAATATGGATAGATGTTAAGTAGTTTATGTTGCAGAAAGTAAACAGCAAATTTTGGTAGACATTATATTCTGATATCTATTGATTGCGTACTACAAGGACAAGGCTTGAGTACCTTGATGAAGGAAGGATGAAAACTGGCTCACTTTGAGCCTCTTTTCCTTAGCATTCATTAGCATTGTGAATCTCCAAGAGTAAAATACAATAGAATGTGTATATATAGTGTTTCCCAAATCTGTTTTGACTATGGAGGTTTTCTTAGTAGACTCAGTAATATCTTTTGTGAAAATTTTTATTTTTTTATTTGAGAGAGAAAGAAACATCAGTTTGTTGTTCCAATTATTTAATCATTCATTTGTTGATTCTTGTATGTGCTGTAACCCACAACCTTAGCATATCAGGGCAATGCTCTAACCAACTGTGCTGTCTGGCCAGGGCCTCAGACTCAGTAATATCTTAAAGGGTGCAATTTGGGAAAACACTGATGTAGAGATATTCAAAAGAGGTAGACAGCCTAGATGGTGTTGCACTATGATTAGAGTGTCAGCCTGATCACCAAAAGATCACAGGTTCAATTCCCAGTCAAGGGCACATGCCTGGCTTACAGGTTCAAATCCCAGCATTGGTTGGAGCATGTGTGGGAGACAACCAATTGATGTGTCTCTTTCTCATATTGATATTTTTCTCTTTCTCTCTCTCTCCCCTCCCTTCCCTCCCTTCCACTCTTTCTAAACAAAATCAATGGGAAAAAATATCCTTGGGTGAGGATTAACAACAAAAGAAGAGGATAGATAAGATTGAGGTTGCCAAACAGTGGTCCACTGTCCAAATCCAACCAACCTTCTGTTTTTGTAAATGAAGTTTTATTGAAACATAACAGTGCAAATTTGTTTACAGATTGTTTCCATCAGTCTGTAGTTCTTTTCACACTGTAATGGCAAGTAGTTGTAGCAATGACCAAAATATTTACTTTGGCTCTTTACAGTAAAAGTTTGCTGAACACTTGATTGTATGATGCATCTTTCAGCCCCGATAGTTTATGCTTCTAAATTATTTCTGGTCAGTAGTTGTCTGTTAAAATGGGGTAGGTGGAAAAGAAAGAAGAGGAACAGCATTATATCCTAATTATATCCTAATATAATAAAACCCTAATATACAAATCGATCGAACGGCAGAACAACCGGCGGAATGACATGACTGGTTGCTATGATGAGCACTGACCACAAGGGGGCAAATGCTTAATACAGGAGCTGCCCCATGATGGTCAGTGTGTTCCCACATGGGGAGCACCACTCAGCCAGAAGCCGGGCTCACAGCTGGTAAGTGCAGTGGCGGTAGCAGGAGCCTCTCCTGCCTCAGCGACAATGCTAAAAAGCAGCGAGCAGGCAGGCAGGCAGTAAGGAGTGAGGGGTCCCAGACTGTGAGAGGGATCCTGGACTGTGAGGGAGATGTCTGCCTGCCAGTGAGAGGGCGCAGGCCAGGCTGAGGGACCACTCCCCCGCACCCCACCAGTGCATGAATTTTGTGCACCAGGCCTCTAGTATAAGAGTTACACATACTTCCTGGCTTGGTGACCTGTGGATAAGAGAAGAAAGTCATACTTGGTGTGTAAAGAGATGTGCATTAGTGAATGACTTCAAGAAGAAACTCCTAGCGGTAGAATGACAGTCTGCTAGTGCATCTCTACGGCTGACATTTGAGAGACACCTAAGCACCAGAAACACCATGCAATATGTTACTGAAAATGGAAAAATCTATTGTGATGGCACTTATCTTCATGTGCCTTGTTTAAAGTTAATGTGGAAAGTATTTGAGCATCTTTTTTTTTTTTTTTAAATTTCCTTGGGCTTCAGTGACAAGTTGATTTTTTTTGTTTTGTTTTTTTAAAAATATATTTTATTGATTTTTTACAGAGAGGAAGGGAGAGGGATAGAGAGCTAGAAACATCGATGAGAGAGAGACATCGATCAGCAGCCTCCTACACACCCCCTACCGGGGATGTGCCCGCAACCAAGGTACGTGCCCTTGACCGGAATTGAACCTGGGACCTTTCAGTCCGCAGGCCGACGCTCTATCCACTGATCCAAACCGGTTTCAGCTATTTGAGCATCTTTGACACAATTTTTATAAGAGGAATTTTCTGATACCAGAGGAATGTGGCAGTGTGTACTGGCCATTAGCCCTCTATTGGCTGCAAGCAGGTATTTTGGAGCATCCACAATGGGCCTGTGATATGCTGGACAATATGGTTTTTATGTTAACTATCACTTTTGAACATTAAGTGAAATTTCATAATTATAGTTAAAATATATTAAACATTTGTGCAACACTAGAAAACAGCTTTTCTAAAGCCAATCAAATTGGGAAGTGAAATTTGAGAATGACTATGATTAAAGCATTCTCTCCCTCCATCCAATACTGTTGAGATATAATTGACATTTAACATTGCATAAATTTAAGATAACATGATGATTTGATACACATTAATATTGTGAAATGTTTACCACAGAAGTTTGTTAACACATCCTTTTTGGTTAGTTATTTTGGTAAGAATGTTAAAGTTCTACTCTTATCGTGACTTTCAAGTGTACAAGTGTTAACGATAGTCACCTTGCTGTATATTAGATCTCGAGAACTCATTCATCTTATACCTGGAAGTTTGTACCCTTAGACGATAATCTCTTCATAACCCCTACCTCTCCGCTCCTAGAAACCACTGTCTGCTGATTTCAGTGAGTTCTGTGTTAAACATAGTTAAAAAAAACAAAAACCCAAAACCAAAAAATCCTATTTGTGTCTTTAATGGCTCCCATTCCCAGTCCTGGATCTTGTTCTGTCTCCTACTACCTTAGTTCTTTTATTCTAATTCTTCTCCTGGGCCTTTGTGTTCAGCAAGCCAAATTATATCTCCATTAATCATGAACAGTTTTAACTTCTCAAAGTCATTTAACACCTCCTCTTACTTCATTTCTTCCTGCATCATTCTAATTCCTCTTCTAATGCATAATTTCTTCCCAAACTATGTATATGTACTTTTTATAGATGAGACAAAAATAGTAACTTTATTAAATATTTTCAGGTGTTTTTTTTTTTTTTTTTAATATTATTGATTATGGTATCACATAATTGTCCTCATCCCCCCATTCCCATCCCAAACCCCTCCCCATGTATGCCCCCACCCTCCAGTTGTCCATGACCACTGGCTAGGCCCATATAAATAATTTTTTATATTTCAATTACAGTTGACATACAATAGTAGTTTCAGGTGTACACCCCAGTGATTAGACATTATATAACTTAACAAGTGATCACAATAAATCTCATACCCATATGATACCATACATAGTTATTAGAATATTATTGATTATATTTCCTTTGCTGTACTTTACATCCCAATGACTATTGTGTAACTACCAATGTGTACTTCTTGCTCCTTTCACCTTTTCATCCATTTCTCCCAACGCTCTCCCATCTGGTAACCGTTAAGATATTCTCTGAGTTTGTTTCTGTTCTGTTCATTTGTTTATTTTGTTTTTTAGATTCCATTGTTTTTTTTCTTACCCTTTTTAATGAATTTATTGGAATGAGATTAGTTAAAATTATACAGGTTCTGGTGCTCAATTCCACAACACATCATCTATACACTTTATTTATTGCGTGTTCACCACCCAAAGTCAACTCTCCTTCAATCACCATGAATCCCCCTATAACGCCCCCCCTCTCCCAGATATGTATTCATTGCCACTTTATTTTTTATATATTTTTTGTATTTTTTTTCCCTTTTTAAATAGTACCCTTTAACATTTCATTTAATGCTGGTTTGGTGATGATAAACTTTTTTAGCTTTTTCTTACCTTGGAAGTTCTTTATCTGTTCTTCAATTGCTGGGTCGAGTACTCTTGGTTTTAGGTCCTCGCTTTTCATCACTTTGAATATTTCTTGCCATTCTTTTCTGCCCAGCAAAGTTTCTGTTGATAAACTAGCTGATAGTATTATGGGTAACGAACTGCTTTTCTTTTGCTACTTTAAATATACTCTTTTGCCACAGTTTTTTTCACAGCTAGGATTCAGGAATCTGGAGAAGGGCAGTGCATAAATGAATGGAGACTAGACAAGAAATATACATTTGAAAGGTATTTTGGGGAACCAGGCTGAAACTTAACTCTGGTGACTAAACTCCACACGTTTTTCCCTTTAGCAAAGCAGATATACACATCAAAGGTAAGGTTTGGTAAACAATAAAGGATTATCAGGTTAGGGGAATTGCCCTCAGCTGTTTGGCAGCAGGTAATAATATGCAGATTTTCAGCCCTCCTGAAAATGTTCATCAGCCTTCTGATGAACTTCTTGCATTCATTATGCTAACTACTGTCCTTAGCCTCCAGCACTCTCTATGTCTTAAACCTTTTCTTTTTTTTTTTAACTAATTTTTTTATTATTTATTTATTTATTTTATTTTTTTGAGAGAGAAGAATGGAGAGAAACATCAACTTGTTATTCTACTTTATTTATGCATGAGTTGTTTATTATATGTGCTCTGACCTGGGACCAAACCTGCCAGTTGGTATATCAGGATGACATTCTCAACAACTGAGTTACCCAGTCAGGGCTATGTCTTTAACTTTTGCATTTTACTCTTTGCACTCCGCTGTCCCCTCTCAGGGGACATCGGGAATTTTAGCATATCACTCGGATGTCCCCTCTCAGGGGACATTGCAGTTTATTAGTGATTATGGGGAATTGAGTTATTTCAATGCAACTTTTTGAGACATGCATGTTTCCCTGAAGTTTTATCTTGAAATGGCACAAGAAATTAAATCAAAATATCGTAAAATTACTAAGATACGTATATACAAGAAATGTCAGCGGGTTTTGTGTCGGACGAGAACGTGAGATGCGTGCTCACGAGGGTCCAAGCACTTCGCGACGCCACTTGAAAAGAGCGATAAGGGGAGTTTGTAGAAGAAAGGTCGGTTTTCGAACATAGCGCGCACTGTATAGTGAGATATATAAATACAAATAAACAAGTCTACATCTGGAGGAAAAGATTTTCAAAGCTGAGCTCATTTTGGTTTGAAGCTTCGAGCAGTACACATAGATCTAACGAGTGAGAAAATCGGAAAAGTGATTCTTTTCTTAGTGAATAAATTGTTTGGTGAAAGCTATTTTGGTAAATATCATCTTGTCAGTTAGTAATAACAATTAGAATCTTATCATACTGTACAAAATTATAAACAATAAAATACTGTTTTTTTTGCAAATATACATTCCTCAATGTCACCCAATTCATATAAGTCCAATATCATTATAATACGTTACTTGGTTCCAAAATTATACTAAATAATACGAGGGTCTGTAAATGCACGTTTCCGCCGCAAAGTAGCCTCGAGAGTAGCTGGTAGCCAATGTCCAGAATGGTTCGGAGTGCAAAGGGTTAATTATACTTTGTCTTTGTGAGGGCCTCTTTAATTCATCTTGTTTCAGAATCTTTGTGTTTTCTAGACTTTTATGTGTATTTCCTTTCAACAGGTTAGGGATGTTTTCTGTCATTATTTTTTTAAATTGTTTTTCAGTTTCTTGCTCTTTTCTCCTTACTGCACTCCCCTGATGCAAATGTTGGTACACTTAAAGTTGTACCAGAGGTTCCTTACACTATCCTCATCCTATATAATAAAATCCTAATATGCAAATCGACCAAATGGTGGAATGACTAGTGGCTCTGACACATTCACTACCCAGCAGTGGGCAGACACTCAATGCAGGACATGCCCCCATCCTTCAGGCCCCAGGCCAGCGGGGGCCCCCAATCATCCCGCCAGTCACCCCACAGATCGGCCCTGATTGCATTGGGCCTATAATTTAAAAAAAATTTTTTTCCTTTTTGCTGTTCTGATTGGGTATTTTTTGCTTTCCAAATTATTATTTTGATTCTTGGCTTCATTTACTTTACTGGTGATTCCCTGTAAATTATTCTTAATTTCAGTTAGTGTATCCATTTATGATTGGTTCATTTTTATGGTTTCCATGTCCTTTTTTATGCTGTTGAAGTTCTCTGTCAGTTCATCTACTCTTCCCTGAAGTTTATTTAGTATCCTTATAACCAGTGTTTTGAACTCTGTATCTAGTAGATTGCTTGTCTCTGTTTTGTTTAGTTCTCTTTCTGGAGTTTTGTTCTGTTCTTTGATTGGACGTGTTTTTTTGCCTCTCATTTTAGCAGTCTCCCTGTATTTGTTTTTATGTATTAGCTTCTGTATCTCCTAGGCTTGGTAGAGTGTCCTAATATAGTAGATATCCTGTAGAATCCAGTGGCACAGCTTCCCCATTCACCCAAGCTAGGCATTCCAGATGTGCCCTCCATATGGGCTCCGTACATCCTCTTGTTGTATTTGAGCCTTGATTGCTATTGGCATATCAAGGGAAGGATTAACCCCCAGGTTGATTGGTTGCAAAGACTGGCTGCGACCACCATGGAGGATCAGCTGTGTAAGGGCCAACCCAACAGAGCAGAACTTACTTCAGCAGGGCTGTGGTGCCTGCTGATTCTGCCCCTTGAGTATGTCACTTGTGGAAGTGGTTGAGTGATGCTTCAACGTGGCCGGAAGTTGTCCACCAAGTACACTGGCTCTGGAGCCTTCCAGAAGGTGCAGCCAAAGTCAGCCTCTGCCTGTGTTTTTCCTGAGTCCACTTGGCATGAGCTAGAAAGCAGCTGCTACTTGTGCTGGGCTGGAAGGTGCCAGGTAGAGGCCAAGCTGTGATCCAAAGCATGCTGCTGCTAGTGCCTGGCATGGGCCACTTAGCAAGAGGTACAGAGCACACCAAAGCCAGATGCTTCTTGTTTGAGAGGTTTAGGAAAGTCTGAAGCATGAGCTAAGACAGGCTGTTTTTATGGAAAAGCCACACGGAACAGCTTGGTTAGGCCTGCAAGTTGGGTGTAACAGAGTCTCAGGGAATCACCAGGGTGGGGCAACAGTGTGAGCCAGGTTGATGTAGACTCCGATATGTCACTTGCTTGCGGGCTCTGCAGGGGATGGGCTCAGAAATGAACAATGGCATCTGCCACCACTGTTGTCTGGGAAAAAGCTATTCCTCCTTGGTGCCTTTCAAGATGCTGGCCCAGCATTGGAGCTCTAGAGCAGGGGTCCTCAAACTTTTTAAAGTGGGGGCCAGATCACGGTCCCTCAGAGAGCTGGAGGGCCTGACTATATGAACTACTAATTCCTACTGTAACACCTCGGCTGCGCTCACTGCCCAAAAAACCTGGCGGGCCAGATCAGACTCCTCTGCGGGCCGCATGTGGCCCGCGGGCCGTAGTTTGAAGACCCCTGCTCTAGAGGGAGTGAGTCAAAGTAAGACTATGCATGGGCCTTTTAAGAGGAACTGCCTGGGACTTTCACAGCCTCATTGTCACTCAGCCACAATCCCCACTGGTTTTTACAGCTTAAAGTTATGGGCTCTTCTATTCCTGGCAATGGACTGGGGAACCTGGTGTGGTGCAGGGACCCTTTGCTCTTCAAAGAGGGGGGCCTTCCTAAACATACTTTCTTAATCAAAATATTTAAAATTTAATTTTTAACATTTAACTTTACTTTTATGCATTTTTAGGAAGACTTAATTTTAGAAGAGGAATTTTAATTTTAAAATTTAGAAAGAATCTTAATTTTAGAAGATCTTATGGCTTTTAAAATATTTAACTGAACATAAAATTTTATTCACTTCCAGTTTAAATTGATACTGTCATTTTAGCTAAAATACATTCTATCTTAGAATCATCTATTGAATGATTTTTTAAAAAAGAATTGAAATGTAATTATTACAGTTATAGTTAGATTAGTAAGAATTAAGGTAAATTATTTTTGTTTATTAATTTTTATTAGTCTTTCTTTCGATCAGTTTGAATTTTAAAATAGTTTCTAAAATTATCAAGTAAGATAGAAATGTAAAAACACAGCAGTATGATTTTTCTTTATATATCTGTTCATATCAAGTGTGATAATTGCATTTTTTATTTCCAGTAAAGGAAGAGATGTTGGTGAAAATGGAGTAATATGAACTTGTTTTTGTTAAAGGAAATTCATACTTTACCAGCTCATTAAATGATTTCTGGAATATTATGGCTATGATAGATAAGGATATATATGAGTTTCACTTTTTTTTTTTTTTTTGACAGAAACATTAGTAAAAAATTCCATATAGTATCTGAGGTAAATATTGGATAATAGAATAATGGAAGTCCTGGAATAAGTGACTAATGGTCTGCATGATTAAAAGTTGGCTAGATAGTAGGAAAGTATTAGTCATTAATGGAACATTTTAAATCTGAAGCACCAGATATGTGATAGTTGGTGTTGGTTTTAATCAAAGGACAAATTCTGATAATTTATTTTGCTTTTTTATACAGTAATAACAACTTTTAAAAATTTTTTAATGTTAGACAAGTATGATGAAATTTGACTTCTTGATGAAGTCCATGTCTGGGAACTTTCTAATATTAAAAGTGCATCTAATGTCAATGCCAGTTTTGTAGTTAGTTCTTGACTGCCATGGTCTTGCTGAATAATTGGAAATTCTGTGATTTTTCTTTTATATAAAGCGAAGGAATTAAATTATCTCTTAAATGTCTTATCACGCAAGTACTTAAATGAAGTTGTTTTAGAAATATATGCATTAAATATAAGATACATTTCAGAACACCTTTTCTGTCTAGGTATTGAAATAAATAGGTATATTATTTGCTGAAGGATTGCAATGTTGCCCTTTAATAATTTTCTTACCTGCCACAATGTATATACTGAAACAAACTGTGTTAAAATATGAAGTACTGACCCTAGCCTGTAGCTCAGTGGTTAGAGCATCATCCTGTGGATTGAAAGGGCATGTACCAGGTTGCAGGCCTTTTCCCTGGCCCCATGTTGGGTTGGGTATGGGAGGCAGCCAATTGATGTGTCTCACATCAGTGTTTCTCTCTCCCATCACCCTCTCTCTCTTCTTCTCCCTCTCCCTCTACCTCTTCCTCTTCTGCTCCCTCTCCCTCTCCCTCTTTCTTTCCTGCTTCCTCTCCCTCTTTCTTCACTCTCTCTAAAAAAGATCAGTGGAAAAAACATCCTAGGGTGAGGATTATCAACAACAATAGCCAAAAAATAATCTGAGAGTGTTGACTTTATGTCCCAAACTAGTCTCTTTAAGCATCGGTTTCTTTATCTGTTAGGTATAAACAATAGTCTCTGCACAGCATACCTCTGAGGGGCAAACAGAATAATATATATATTAAGCATTTTGTACATTTTAAGTAATCTGTAACTTTAAAATAATAGTAATTTAAAAGGGTGTACGAAGGCAAAGTTAGTGGGAATTCAGTAGTCAGCATTAAACTAAATTAAAATGAAGATAAAAGTTTAACGTCATGAAACAAGGTTTGAGGATGTTTTTTCAATAGCCAAAAAAAAACCCATTTACTATTTAGTTACATCATTTAAATTTGAAAAACAAGAAAAGATTTTATATGACTAGATTGCAAAGCATCTGAAATGGTGGTCTGGTTAAAACTAAACTTGCACTAAAATGGTTTTAAATAAATGTGACACATTTTCCATTTTCATTGTTACAAATAAGAATGTATAATTGACCAATAAATGGAAATGTGCCTTTAACCCTTTCCTAAATTTTAATTTCTAGAGGTAACATTAGTTAATAGACATTGCTTATGTAATTATTCATTTAGTAAATATTTGTTGTGCAAACTTCTGTATGTTTTATAAAATTCTATATTCATTGTGTTAAATGGTTTGGATGAAATAGCCAACAAGCACACAATGATCCTCTGCCGTCATAGTGCTTATGTTGTGTTAGCAGACAGACATTAAGCAAGTAAATAAATAAGCAAGAGAATTATAGCTCTCTGTCTAATTAAAGGAAATAAAAGGAATATTCTGATAAAGAATTATTGAGTTACTTTAAAAAGTATAGATAGAGAGGGTATTTCTGATGGGATGTATAAGTTGAGGTCAGAGCATTAGAAGAAGCCTCTATGAGTATTTTATGCTTACAAATACTTTTACACTTATTTATATACTAGAGGCCTAGTGTACGAAATTTGTGCACAGGTTGGATGTCTATCCCTCAGCCCAGCCTGTACCCTCTCCAATCTGGGACCCCTTGAGGGATTTCCGACTTCCCGTTTAGGCCTGATCCCACCGGATATCTCTCTCACAATCCAGGACTGCTGGCTCCCAACTGCTCGCCTGTCTGCCAGCCTGATCACCCCCTAACCACTCCCCTCCAGCCTGGTCGATGCCTAACTGCTCCCCTGTTGGCCCGATTGCCGCTAACTGCCCTCCCCTGCAGGCCTGGTTGCCCCTAACTGCCCTCCCTTGTCAGCCTGGTTGCCCCAAACTTCCTTCCCATGCCAGGCTTATCGCCCCTAACTGCCCTCCCCAGCCAGCCTGATCGCCCCTAAGGTCCTCCACTGTAGGCCTGGTTGTCCCCAATTGCCCTCCCCTGCTGGCCCAGTCACCCCTAACAGCCCTCCCTTGCCAGCATGGTCCCCCCAAACTGTCCTCCCCTGCAGGCCTGGTTTCTCCAACTGCCCTCCTCTGCAGGCCTCCCCTCCTCCCCCAATTGCCCTCCCCGATCAGCCCCTATTAGAATTGGGCCAGATGGCCCCGATCAGCTCTGATCACTGGCCAGGCTGAGGGACCCCACTCATGCATGAATTTGTGCATCAGGCCTCTAGTGTGATACAAATGCTAACACAGTTAGTTGTAGTTTATTCAAATATTAAAAGCAAATTGGTTTTGTTAAACCAACAGGTATTTTATTGGGTACATGTACTTTGTAAATCAAGATTCACCTGTCAAAGACCCTACTATATAGGCCATTGGGAAAGAAAATGTAAAATCAAAGAGAATCGAGTTAGAACGGACTTTAGAGATCTGAACATCTAGTCTAACTGACCTGGAGACTCACTCAGTTCAGTCACTTACCTTATATCACTCGTTAGCATCAATGTCATGACTAATAAAACATAGGTCAATGGTTGGCAAACTCATTAGTCAACAGAGCCAAATATCAACAATACAATGATTAAAATTTCTTTCGAGAGTCAAATTTTTAAAACTTAAATGTCTTCTAACTCCACTTCTTCAAAATAGACTTGTCCAGACTGGTATTTTGTGGAAGAGCCATACTCAAGGGGCCAAAGAGCCCTGACCACGAACCAAGGTTTTCAGTGTTAAAATTTACTTTACCACTTTACCAAGTTTAACGTTTTCAAGACAAAGATAATTTGTACTCTTTTAACTTAAAGCTAAGTCTTTTTAGCTCTATTGTGTTTATATTGAGTGGCCAGGTTATTATGATCTCTGAACGCATAATAATGTGGCCACTTGCTGAAACCGGTTTGGCTCAGTGGATAGAGCGTCAGCCTGCAGACTGAAAGGTCCCAGGTTCGATTCCGGTCAAGGGCATGTACCTTGGTTGCGGGCACATCCCCAGTAGGGGGGGGTGCAAGAGGCCACTGATCGATGTTTCTCTCTCATTGATATTTCTAACTCTATCCCTCTCTCTTCCTCTCTGTAAAAAATCAATAAAACATATTTAAAAAAATAATAATGTGGTCACTCAGTGTGTGTGTGTATATACATTAGAGGCTCAACGCATGAATTCGTGCATGGGTGGGGTCCGGCCAACCTGGCCAGCGGGAGGGGACATGGGCGGTTGGCCGGACTGCCTGCTGGTACAACTCCTGGTCGAGGGGACAGTTTGCATATTAGCCTTTTATTATATAGGATATACACTGAGTGGCCAGATTATTATGATTTCTGAAAGTATAATAAATAATCTGGCCACTCGGTGTATAGTTATTAACAAGGTTGGCCAGATGTATCTCTCTAACAAGCATGCCAAACTCTGCACCCTTTAGCATGTGGCCTGCTGGAAATGAGTTTGACATGCTTGCTTTATAAAATGACCATGCATCTAGTATGCCTAACACAGTCCTAGTTTATGTCTGTTGTCTCAGCATAATTATGAATTTTTAAGTACAGGAAGTTTTTAGTAGCACTTTAAGAGGATTAATGTAATGAAGCTGTGTTTACTGGGTTCAGAGAAGAAAATATGGAATCTGTGATACTAATTAGGAGAATGTTGTACAAATCAGATGTGATGTATAAGACTCTTAACAAGGTGGTGACAGTGAAAAGAAACTCTTTTATCCCTTAGTGGCTCATACATGGTAAGTATATATTAAATGTCAGATAAATGTTCCTACAAAAGAGGGTAGAATAAGATTTGTGAGTTTTGGGCACTTAAGGGAAAGAAAATGATTGAAATTTTACACCAAATAGAAATAGGATTCTCTGTGTAAATCTAAGGTTATGATCTTACTAGTCTATTTAGGTTAAGAAATTTTGTCTCCATTACTGTTGAGTTGTACTATAATAACTGCTCTGATTTTAAATAGCTCTGGAGAGGTGGAAATATAAATAAAGTATAATCAGTTTCTTTAATACTTTATCTTTGCCAAAAGACATGAATCGTAAGACCAGGACATGTGAGATCCAAGTAATAATTTAGTGCCTCAGTTATAATTTTTTATGTTTAGTAGTTAATAGAAATTCTGCAAATGACTTTCCTGGGCAAAAGATTGATTGAGAGATTACCAGAGAGCAAGCTTGAATTTGAATTTGATGCCATTATTTTGCTACAAAAAAAAGAATGCATTATGCAGTGCTAAAACACCATAAGGAAGATAGTATATCTCAACATATTTTAATTGGTGGCTATATTTAAAAGATGCTAAATTATGCAATAATGTCATAGTTGGCAGAATATTATTTAGGTCTGAAAGACATCACTGACAATTTGGCTGTTTATAGACTTGATTTCATATAGTTTTAATGCTGGATCAGTGTGATTTTCATTTTAGGTTATGCTGTTGATATTGAGAATATTTTCCAATTAATGCCCTCTTAAGAGATCACCAGAAATAAAAAGTGTAATACCCTGTTTCCCCGAAAATAAGACAGTGTCTTATATTAATTTTTGCTCCCAAAGATGCGCTACGTCTTATTTTCAGGGGATGTCTTATTTTTCCATGAAGAAAAATACGGTACACATTTATTATTAAATGAATAAAAGGAAATTTATTACCTGTATACGGTACGGTAGTAAGGTAGTTGTCAACACAAACCAGACAAACTGTGAATCCTACAGTATCAAGAATTTACTCATTTATTCAATGACAATCATGTCATCATCTTCTGGAACATCCAATTCCTAATTTCCTGGTGAATTTCTTGTGACTCCATTTCTTTCAGAATCAGTGGACCAAATCTCTCATGTTTAGCCTGGGGGCGGGGGGGGGGGCTTATTTTCGGGGGGATGCCTTATATTTCACTCAGAAGGAAACCTGTAAGTAGGTCTTATTTTCAGAGGATGTCTTATTTTCGGGAAAACACGGTTTAATATGATACACAATTTGAGAAATAATTTTCTAAAGTATAACCATTTAAATGCTGCTTCTGCCTCATAACCACTATGTACGTTCTAATATTTTAGTGTTATGGATATTTTATTTTATTTTATTTTATTTTAATAAATCTTTATTCAGATTATTACATATGTTTCTCTTTTTCCCCCATTGCTCCCCTCCACCTGATTCCCCACTTCACACCATGCTACTCTCTTCATCCATAGGTGTAAGATTTTTGCCCAATCTCTTGCCGCACCTCTCAGTCCCCCCTCCCCCTGAGAATTGTCAGTCTACTCCCTTTCTATGCCCCTGATTCTATTATATTAACCAGTTTATTCTGCTCTTCAGATTTTTTATTCCCTTGATTTTTAGATTCACTTGTTGATAGAAATGTATTTATTGTTCATAATTTTTATCTTTACCTTTTTCTTCTTCTTCCACTTCTTAAAGAATACCTTTCAGCATTTCATATAATACTGGTTTGGTATTGATGAACTTCTTTAGTGTTTTCTTGTCTGTGAAGCTCTTTATCTTCTGACTTTCAATTCTGAATGATAGCTTTGCTGTATAGAGTAATCTTGGTTGTAGGTTCTTGCTGTTCATCACTTTGAATATTTCTTGCCACTCTTGTCTGGCCTACGTAGATTCTGTTGAGAAATCAGCTGATAGTCATATGGATACTCTCTCTGGAGTTTTTTCTTATACATTGTTATCTGAGCCTTGTAGATAACAAGTGATAAAAAGATGTGAGGCCTTTTCAGCTGTATTCCAGTTTGAAAATGTTCTTCTGATTTTCAGAGTTCCTCTGCATCTTACATTCCTTCACAAATTTAATTGTGGTTTCTTATAAAATAATTTTGTTAAAGTTCTGGGTTAGGTACTATTTGAATCCTGTTACTTTTTATACATTTTGAGGACAGAAAAGCTGCTAGAATTTGGAGTTCTTAAGCTGAATCTTAAAAAAATATTAATGCTGTTTATTAAAGTTAATGTAAGTCATTAAGCATATTGGCACAAAGTTTTCCCTTTTTATTGGTCTAAATGGGCAAATGAGCAGAAATACCTTTACAGTTTTTGCCTTTCTTTTCCCGTGGGTGGTTGGAATCTTATTAAGGAGACATCATTTTGATTTAGGATCAAAGGAGAGAAGGCTATCTTTTTTTTTCTGGGCTCACTGCTTTGGTAGGTGCGTCATTAGCATCTGGCACACCTTTTAAGTTAGTGTTTTTGATGTCAGGAAACTGTCAGATGACTTCCTTAAAAGCAAAACACTCTCCTGCAAGCCAGAATGGGAGGAGTATTTTGTGTTCATTTTATTTTATAACTTCCTTTGATTGTTTACATAAGTCATTTGTTTAAACCAGCAGTTCACTGCAAAGGCTGCTTATCAGAATACATACCCACTAAATCTCTCCAATAGAGTTCATTCCTCTGTTCTCACATTAGTTCTTCTCTACCTTTTGGACTTAGTTCTATGAGGAGGAGCTCTGAAGTCTGTGGGATCATTGACTTGGAACTCTTACTTCCTTGTTTGAAGTTGTTTGAATATCAGAACAGCATTGGCAAACTGCTTTTGTGAGTTCAAGTTCACATTGAGCTCCTAACTAGACTCCTAGCTGTTCAGCAACTATGCTAATGGACATTTTAGGTATTTGAATATCTTTAAGTTATTTCATTTTGGAGTATATTGTTCTCTCACAACCAGGAACACCCATACTAAATTTGTAAGCACCAACTTCAGGCAGGCCTCAGATTGCTGGGAAATCCTATTAGGTTTTTCTAGTCTACTCCCTCTCCCTTCCCTCCATGCTAATTATTTTAAACCTTCATGCTCTTCAAACCTACTGTTCCCTTACTGTCAGCAGATGACCACATTTCTAAATTCATTGGGATTTGAAATGCTTTTTGTAATATAATTCATGGCCCGTATTTTGGTGTCAGTTTTGTGGGTATTATGTTTGCTGGATATTAATTGCTTGTAAATATCTATTGGATCAACTTGTTAATTGTGTTCATAAAATCCTTTCGAGCCTCACCTAATTTTTGTTTACTTAATCTGCTAGTTTCTAAGAAAAAATGCTGAACATTTTTAATGCTTCTGTCATTTCACAGAACATCTTTTGTTGACATTCTATAAATGACAACATCCAATAATGTCCCAATCCTTTCTTCTTGTGAAAATAGTTTATATATATTTTTGACTTCCTTAATGTTTGTTATTTCAGGAAGATTTTTCAGGGAAACTTGGCTGACCTTCTATCTTAGCTATTACTGGTAGGTCTTCTTTATCCATTTGTTTTTCTCCATCTTAAATGTAAACAAAACTGAAGTGCCATTTGCTGATATCAATTTTTTTAAAGCCTCTGAAATATTGTTATTTGGGGACAGGTTGAAAATAATTTCAGTAGATAAGAGTTCTTGTCTTCATTGTTCCTAGTTTGTAGAGATGAACTGCTTTTGTTTGCTGCCACAAGTATCTGAAATGGATCGACAATCACTGTAGGATTTATCAATGAACTATCAATAGCACCTTCCATGACCTGCTAGCAGTTTTCAACCGTGGGTCACAGGTTGAGAAATACTGCTTTAGAACCTAAGACCATCAGAAAACACGATATTTACATTACGATTCTTAACAATAGCAAGATTACAGTTAGGAAGTAGCAACGAAAATAATTTTATGGTTGGGGGTCACCACAACATGAGGAATTGTATTAAAGGGTTGTGGCATTTGAAAGGTTGAGAACCATTGCTTTATATTCTGCTTCTTGTCTTTGAGTGTTTTCTTCTGGCAAAATATATTCCACTAATTTTACCGTTATTTGAATTCAGTTTGCTTTTATGGCTATATTTTATGGCTATATTTCCAGTCCACTAATTTTACCTTTATTTGGATCCAATTTGCTTTTATGGCTACATATTTTTTTTAAAATATATTTTTATTGATTTTGTACAGAGAGAAAGGGAGAGAGATAGAGAGTTAGAAACATCGATGAGAGAGAGTCATTGATCAGCTGCCTCTTGCACACCCCCTACTGGGGATATGCCCGCAAACAAGGTACATGCCCTTGACTGGAATCGAACCCGGGACCCTTCAGTCCCCAAGCCGACGCTCTATCCATTGAGCCAAACCGGTCTTGGCTATGGCTATATTTTAAGTAAGAATAGTTTTAGAATAGTTTTATACTTATGAAAAAGTTATAAAGATAGTTACAGAGGGAATTATTGTTAACACCTATTAGTATGACACATTTGTAACATTTAATTAAATAACATTAACTTTTTATTAACTAACATCCATACTATAGTCAGATATCTTTAGTTTTTACTTATTTTATTACTTTTATTTTTTGTTAATCTTCACTAGAGGATATTTTTTTCCCCATTGATTTTTAGAGAGAGAGTAAGGAGGGGAGAAGGAGATAGAGAGAGAGAGAGAGAGAGAAACATTGATGTGAGAGAAACTCATTGATTAGTTGCCTCTCCCACCTGCCCAGACCAAGGCTGGGGATTGAACCTGCAAACCAGGTATGTGCTCTTGACCAGTAATTGAACCCATGCCCCTTCAGTGTGTGGGCCAGTGCCCTAACCATGCCAGCCAGGGCCAGATTTCCTTAGTTTTTAATTCAATATCCTTTTTCTGTTCCAGGACACTATCCAGAATACCACATTACATTTAGTTATTATAGCTCATTAGGCTCCTCTTGTCTGTGACAGTTTCTCAGACTCCTTGTTTTGGATGACTTTGGCACTGGTTATGTATTTTTTAGAATGTCTTTCATTTAAGATTTTTCTGATATTTTACTCATGATTGTAATGGGAATATGGGTGTTTTGGTTTTTTTTGAGGAAGGTTTCCATTCTCATCACATCATACCAAGAGTATATATTTATCAACATAATTAATCAATGTGGATGTTGACCCTGGTTACCTGGCTAAGGTAGTGCTTCTCAGGTGTCTCTGTTGTAGCATCCTTTTTAAAAAAAATTTTTTTTTTAACTTTTTCATACTGTACACTTTGGCAGTCACTGCACACACCAACACTTAAAAAGCAGGGAGTTAGAATCCACCTCCTTATGGACCGAGTATCTACACAAACTTTAGGATTCTTCTGCATTGGGAGATTTATATGTTTTCCTTCATTTATTCAGTTATTTGCTAACATTTTCTTAAGGATCTTTACATCTGTGTTCATGAAATATTTTGGTTTGCTGGTAATGTTTATCTGGTTTTGATAATAGGATAATACTTACTTTATAAAATGACTTAGGAACTGTTCTATTTTTTTCTTTTTTCTTTTTTAATATATTTTATTGATTTTTAAAAAAAATATATTTTATTGATTTTTTACAGAGAGGAAGGGAGAGAGATAGAGAGCTAGAAAAGTCGATGAGAGAGAAACATCGACCAGCTGCCTCTTGCACACCCCCTACCGGGGATGTGCCCGCAACCAATGTACATGCCCTTGACCGGAATCGAACCTGGGACCTTTCAGTCTGCAGACCAACGCTCCACCACTGATCCAAACCGGTTTCAGCACGTTCTATTTTCTTGAAGATATTGTAAAGAATTAGTAATACTTATGCTGTGTTTGGTGGAATTCACCAATAGAATCATCTGGGTCTGGTGCTTTCTTTATAGAAGGCTTTAATTATTGACTCTCTTTTTAGTAGACATAGGACTGTTAAGGTTATCTAATTCTCCTTGTATGAGTTTTCATAGTTTGTTATTCAAAGAATTAGTGTATTTCATCTAAGTTATCAAATGTGTTATCCTTTTAATGCATAAAAGATCTTTCATATCTGGCATAAGTAATTTATGGCTTCCTTTTTCTTGGTGCCTGGTAGAGGTTTATTAACTTAATGATATTTTCAAATGATCAGCTTTTAGTTTTATTTTCTCTGTTGTTTTTCTATTTTCATTTTCACTGATTATTACACTAATTTATATTATTTCCTGTCTTCTGCTTGTTTGAGGCTTAATTTGTTCTTCTTTCTCTAGACTCCTAAGGTGGAAGCTTAGATTATTGACTTTAGATTTTTTTCTTATCAAATATGTATTAATGCTATAAATTTCCCTCTAAAATACTGCTGTGTTGCAGCCCACAAGTTCCCCTAAAATGTATACACACTATAACATCTGATAGCTCAATTGATGTTTCTTTCTTTTCAGGTTTAATCCATTGGAATTATTCAAAATGTATATACTGTGTTTTATAATTTTCTGTGACTCCCTCTTTGACCGACGGATTACTTAGTTGTGTATTTATTTCTAGATATTTGGGGTTTTCTATCTGCGTTTATCTTACTTATCTCATTTAATTTGATTTTTATCAGAGAGCATACTTTATATATGATTTCTGTTATTTTAAATTTGTTAAAATGTGTTCATGGCCAGATGCTGTTTCTCTAGGTTAATTTTCCATGTAAATTTAAGAACAATTTGTATTCTGCTATTGTTGGTTGGAATATTTTATAAATGTCAGTTAGATAATGTTGATTGATAATACTGTTCAAGTCATCTATGTCCTTATTAATTTTCTTCCTGCTTGATCTATGATTTACTTGAGAGAGGGTGATGAAACTCTAACTCTAATAGTGAATTTACCTGTTTCTCCTTGCAGTTCTGTCAATTTTTCCCTCAGATATTTTGGCACTCTTTTGTTGGTACATGTGTATTTGGAATTGTTATGTCATCTCTTGAGAATTGACAACATTTTTTTACATAATCACTCTTTAATCCTAATAATTGTTCTTGTTCACAAGTGTACTTGTCTAAAATTAATATAGCTAGCTACTCCAGCTTTTCTTTTTCATTTTTTAAAGGTATCAACTTTTTTTTAAAGAAGATTTTTTAGAGAGAGAGAGGAAAGGAGAGGGGGAGAAAGAGATAAACATTTATGTGAGAGTGATACATTGATCGCCTGCCTCCTACACTTCCCTATCAGGAATCAAGCCTGCATCCCAGGCATGTGCCCTGATCAGAAATCGAACTAGCAACCCTTCATTGTATGGAATAACACCCAACCAACTAACTTAGCCACAGCAGCTAGGGCTCCGGCTTTCTTTTGACTAGTGTTAACATTGTATATCATTCTTTATCCCCTTGCTTTTTTTGCTTTTTTAAATCTTCACCCTAAGACATGCTGAGAGAGAGTGAGAAAGAGAGAGAGAGAAACATTGATGTGAGAGAGAAATATCAATAGGTTGCTTTCCTTACGTGCCCTGACCAGGGATCAAACCAGGTATGTGCCCTGACTGGGAATTGAACTGGCAGCCTTTTTGTGCTCAGGATGACACTCAACCAACAGAGTCACTCCAGCTGGGCTCATCCCTCTGTTCATTGTTTTGTGTGTGTTTTTTTTGTTTTGTTTTGTTTTTTACTGAATTCATTGTAACTTAGTCACATGGTTTTCCAATGAAAGGATATTTAAACTACCATCTAACACATGAAGATATTTTTTTAAATTAAGTTTATGTAAAAAGGGCCAGGTAGCTCAGTTGGTTGGAGCATTGTCTCATACACCAAAAGGTTGTGGGTTCGATCCCCAGTCAGGGCACATAAGGAAAATAACCTATTGATGTTTCTCTCTCAAAAAATAAAAATAAAAAAATCAGTAAACATATTCTCAGTGGAGAATTGTTTTTAAAAAAAGAATGTTTCTACTTAAAATTTTGGTTTCATTGTTCTGTTACAAAACTCAATTGAGTCTCTTGGACAGGGCCTAGGAAGATAATTTGTAATCTACTTCCTTTCATGATCCATTCATTTCTTGAAATTTATCTTGAGTTGGAATTATCCATGCCCATGATTTTTTGTTCTAGCTATTCTTGTCCTCTGTCTCCTTTTTCCTTATCTTCTCCTGCCAATATTTTCTCTTATTATTTTTATTGTTCAAAACACATATAGCATAAAATTTATTATTGCAACCATTTTTGAAGTACACAGTTTATTGGCTTTAAGTACATTGATATTGTTTAGCAACCATCACCACCAACCAATCTCCAGAATCTTTTCATCTTCTAAAACTAAAACTGTAGAAATTAATAACTTCCCATTCTCCTCTCCCCTCAGTCCCTGACACCCCCATTATACTTTCTGTCTTCAATTTTGACTACTCTGAAGTAGCTCATATATGTGTGATTTTGTGACTGGCTTATTTCACCTATTATAATGTCCGCATGATTTATCTACATTATATCATACCGTTAGTATATAATTATTTTGCTTATTCATTCATCCATTGAAGGACAGTTGGGTTGCTTCAGCATTTTAGTTATTGAAATTAATGCTACATGAACATGGGTATACAAATATATCCTTGAGATTTGCTTTCAATTCTATTGGGTGTATAACCAGAAGTAGAATTGCTGAATTATAAGAATTATTTTTTTAGAAAGTAATTCTCCTTCACTTTTGAAGGATAATTTTGCTGGATATAGAATCAAAGATTGGTAGTTATTTATTTTTACATGTAGTATTTCATTCTACTCTCTTACATGGTTTTGACAAATAGTTCATTTTAATTTTTATTGTTTCTCTATAGATAAGGTGATCTTTTTCTTCCTTCTGACTTCTTTCAAGAATTTCTTTGGCTTTTGGCAGTTTGGATTTCTTTTCTTCTTTTTAATCCTCACTTGAGGATGTTTTCCCATTGATTTTATATATATATATATATATATATATATATATATATATATATATATATATATATATAGGGGTGTCGAACTCAATCAGAGAAGGGGCCAAAATCTAAAATCCAGCCTAAATCGCGGGCCGAATGGTTTACTGAACAGTCATAAACTGACAATGTTAACCAGAAATGTGAATTTAAAATGAGTGGAACAATCTTTTCCTTAACAGTGCTGTTAACCAACTCACATGCTATCAAGCAAAACAGTAATATTGGTATCAAGCAAAACAGTAATATTGGAATGTACCTAAAATGCTCATTGTTTTGTTTTCTGGCTAGATGTCTGACACCGTTTTCCCCGGATCAATGAGTCAATGTTCGGTTTTATTTCTTGGGCTGTAGCAACCCGCAAAACAGCATGGAGGTTGTCATTGGTAATGCGTGATCTGTGCTTGTTTTTGTTCAGATTCAATATTGAAAACATCTGTTCACAAAGATAGGTGCTCCCGAACATGGATAGAATACGGGCAGCATGAAGTCGGAGCTCTGGCATTGAGTCAGGGGGCAGTAGAGGGTAGAAGTCCTCAATTTCAACATCCTGAAACCTTGATTTCAGGCCACTGTCAGACTGAAGCTCGATTATCTCCATCTGAAGGTGATGGGGCACATTGTTGACATCAACTGTAAAAGGATTGGCAAAGATATCAAAGCCTGAGTGCTGTGTTCTAAAGTCAGAGAAGCGCCGCTCAAATTCACTTAGTAAACGGCTAACTTTGGTAGCCAGCCGACTGCAAGGAAAAGTACCAGAAATAGTGGTTGAGATACTCAAACAAACGGGAAAGTGGGCAAGATTGTCCTGTTCCAGTTGGGACTTCCATAGTTGAAGGTTACGCTGGAATGCTGTGATCATGTCAGACATCTTCGTGATGACTTGTTTGCGTCCCTGCAGCTTCAGATTCATTTGGGCGAGATGCTCGCATATGTCACACATCAGCAAAATCACATAGCCAGGCGGGATCCGACAGTTCAGGCAAGGGCTTTCCTTTACTTTCCATGAAAAGAGCAATTTGTTCTCTGAGCTCAAAAAATGTTTTGAGGACTGCGCTCTTGCTCAGCCATCTTACTTCTGTGTGGTATGGCACGTCTCCATGCTCTGCACCCACCTCCTGTAAAAACTGCTGGAACTGGCGATGATTCAGGCCACCTGCCCGTATAAAGTTAATAGTTTTAATGACTGTGGTCATTATGTCATTCATGTCCAGAACTTTTCCACACATAGCCTCTTGGTGGATAATGCAATGATAAGTAATCAAGGGTGTGTGGCAGTGACTTTTTTGCATTCTTTCCTTCATTAGTCCAACCAAGCCTTTCTTTTCTCCGCACATTGAAGGTGCGCCATCGGTAGTTAGCCCCACCAACTTTTCCCAGGGTAATTTAAAATTATTTATAGATTTCTCCACAGCCTCAAATATATCTCTACCAGTCGTCGTCCCATGCATGGCAGCTACATCCAAAAGTTCCTCAGTGACAGAGAGGTCGGTCTTCATAGTACGTATAAAGATGGACAGCTGCGCTGTATCAGTGTTGTCTGTGCTTTCATCGATAGCAAGTGAAAAAGCGAGATAACTGCATGCCTGTTCGGCCAGCTGTGATGATAGATTTCCTGAGAGTTCTTGAACTCTATCTGCAATGGTGTTTCTTGACAAACTGACATTTTGAAAACTCTGTATCTGGTCTGGGCATACTTGCTCACACACTTTTAGCATGCATTGCTTCAAAAAGGCACCCTCTGAAAAACACCTTGAAGTACGGGCAATTTCTTCAGCCACTATAAAGCTTGCTTTCACTGCAGCATCATTTTTCGCTGTAGCCTTTGTAAACATTTGCTGCTGTGATTGTATTTTGCCTTTTAGTTCTTTAACAATTTTATGCTTTTCTTCCAAATTATATTTGCCATACTTAACATTATGTTTGGTGTCAAAATGACGACGTATAGGCGGAGCTTGAAGATGGCGACCGAACAGTCGGACTTGTTCTGACTCTGGTCCCAGAACAGATAAAAGTAACATCTGAGTCGCTCAGGGAGGGTTGATTGGCAGCTGAGGGGCAGCAGAGGTTTCAAGGAAGCTAGGCAGCGATCCGCTGGACAGGATTTCCAGCCGGTGGCCAACACAGCCACAGCGGCGGCCGCAGCGGCTGCGGCGGCGGCAGAAGCAGCGGCGGCGGCGGCGCTGTGAGAAAGGAGTGGCTTCTCTGAGGCCTGGAAAGCCCACTGCGGAGAGGTCCATCCAGTAGCTGAGACGCCCGAGTTGGCGCTGGCGTGTGGATTCAAAGGAGTTCTTCGGTCACCCACGGAAAGGTCAGAATTTGCGGGGAAAGCCTGAGAGATCGCGGTCCCGCGGTGCCGGCAGCCACAGTAGCCGGGGAGTTCCGGCCCTGCCTCCATGCAGCGCCCGCAAAGCTGAGCCCTAAGAAGGCTGCAGCGACATCTAGTGCTGGGTTTGGCATAAGCTTCCCCAGAAGCGGGAATTTTTTTATTTTTTTTTTTAAAAAGCCAGGGGACAGGGGACAGAGTGTTAAGAATCGCGGCTGTCCCGCCAAGGGCGGAACATCTGGACACCTCGGCGCCTGATCCCCTTCACCCCCTAGCTTCGGAACACTAGGGAAGATCAGCCTAGTTGGGCATATCCGGGGAATTTGCAGGGAGAAAGTGCCTCCCTGGAAACAAGGGATCGGAGCCAGAAGAGATAGTCTAGGAGCCAGCTGGGACCCTGCCAGCTAGAGCCATAGAGAAAGAAGGCCGGAGCAACCAAAAAGACTGGGAGGTCAAACCGGAAACACTGACACCTAAGAGCTGAATTACAAACTGCCCTTTTTTTTTTTTTTTTTTTTTCCTTTCTTTTCTTTTGTCTTTTAATTAATCAAAAATAAATGGACACAAATATCTAAGATATAGTCTACTAAAAATTAAGGATTACCTTACAAAACTGAGGTGCAGTGGAAAGCTGGGAACTGCAAGACTGTCTGGTCCGAGAATCAGAAGTGCCAAATACATTAACTGAGGAAGTGAGTGACCAGTACTGGTCATTTTTATGCTAATTTTGCTATACTTTATTTTATTTTCATTTTTTACATCTCTTATTTAATTTTCATTTTTCATATCTTTTACTTAAGAAACAATTTTTTTTCTTTTTTCCTTACTTGATTTTACCTTTTCAATTACTACATTTTTCAATCTCTATCACTATTACTACTGCTATTTTGCAATTTTTTTTAAAAAAAAAATTTTATTTATTTTTTTTTTCTTTCTTTCTTTTCTTTTTTTTCTCTCTCTAGTACCATTTTATTTTTTCTTTATTTTACATTGGGAGTAACCTTCATTCTATTTTAATCTCTACTATAGCATCATTCAACCCTATCTCAACTCAACCTTTACACTATCACTCTCTTACTAAACTTTACCCTTTAGTCTACAGTTTATCCTATCCCTTTCCGGCTTTAGTTTTTCCTCTATTCTCTCTCTATACCCCCTGCTAAAGCTCTCACTATACTTATAGACCTAAGTTCCAACCCCTGATCCAAGTGTATAAATACCAATCTCTGCACTATATTAACTAGTTAAAAAAAAAAAAAAAAAATCCATTCTCCCCTCTATCCTTTTCGCATTGTATGTGTGAAGGTTGATTATTGTGAATTTTTATGCCTTTTAGTGAAATTGTTATGCTTATTCCTGTATTGTTATTGTTGCTTTGTATTTTTTTTTAAATCCTCTGTTTTTGTTTGTTTATTTTACTTCTGTATATCATAGCCTTACTTAATAATAGTGGATATTGTAGTTTGTATTAATCTCCAAGTATTGTTACTGGCATTGGCTGGGTCCAGAGGTTTTTCTATGGCAATTTTCTCCATATATATATAGTTTGTTTCCCATTTCTCTTTTAGTTTGCTTCTTCTCTCTCTTTCTCTCTCTCTCTCTCTCCCTCTTCTTTTTTTCCCTGTTTTCCAACTTCATTTTGTCATTACTTTTTTCTTCTTCTTCTTTTTCTATCTCTTTATCCCTCTTTTTTTTTTAATTTACTTAATTTTTTTTTAATTTTAATTTTATTTTTTTTTAATTTTTCTTTATTTTATTTTTACCTTTATTCCTTCTCTCCTATCCCCTAAGTTGCCTTTCTCTAGTGGTCACCTTTATTAGAGGTTATTAATATTGTAAATACATTCCTGTTAAGTGCCGCTTGTGTTGTACCTGGTAGTGTTGTATTTTGTACCTCAAAATCAACGCAGGAGAAGGAATACCACATAACCAGACATCCTGAAAAGAGAGGCCATGGGGAGACAAAAACATAGTCCGCACTTGAAAGAAAAGCAGGCATCACCAGAAAAGGAAGTAAACGAGCCAGAGGTAAGCAGCCTGCCAGAGCAAGAATTCAGAGTAATGATCATAGCATGGCTAAAAAGAATGGAAGAGAAATTTGACAAAAGCCAAGAAGAAATGAGAAAGAACCATGAGGAAATGAAGGAGAGCCATGAGGAACTGAAGAAGAACCAAGAAGAAATGAAAAGTGACATCGCTACCATGAAGAACTCAATAGAAAGCATCAAGAGTAGACTAGATGAAGCAGAGGACCGCATCAGTGAGCTAGAAGATAAGATGGAAAAAAATACCCAAGTAGAGCAACTTCTAGAAAAAAAGATTAAAAAGCAGGAGGAGAGCCTACGGGAGCTTTGGGACAAAACAAAACAAAATAATATTCGAATAATAGGGGTTCCAGAAGGAAAGGAAACTGAGGTAGACATGGAAAAAGTATTTCAAGAAATAATGACAGAAAACTTTCCTGAAATAGAAAAGAAAAAACCCACACAAATCCAAGATGCCCGCAGAGTCCCAAGCAAAATGAATCCCAGAAGACAGACTCCAAGGCACATTATAATTAAAGTGGCAAACAACAACGACAAAGTAAGAATCTTAAAAGCAGCCAGAGAGAGACAGAAAGTTACATACAAAGGAACCCCCATCAGACTAGCAACTGATTTCTCAACAGAAACTTATCAGGCCAGAAGGGAATGGGATGAAATATACAAAGTCATGCAAAGGAAGGGTCTGAATCCAAGAATACTGTACCCAGCAAGGCTATCAATCAAAATTGAAGGGGAAATCAGGAGCTTCACAGACAAAAAAAGACTGAAGGAATTTATCTCCACCAAACCAGCAATGCAAGAAATGCTAAAGGGTCTACTGTAAAAATAAAGAAATAAGAAGTGAAGAAGGAACACGGGTATAGAATAAAAATGGCGTCAAATGAGTACCTATCAATAATAACCTTAAATGTAAATGGATTAAATGCTCCAATCAAAAGACATAGGGTAACAGATTGGATAAGAAAACAAGACCCATACATCTGTTGTCTACAAGAAACCCACCTCAGAAAAAGAGATGCACACAGACTGAGGGTGAGGGGATGGAAAAAAGTTTTCCAGGCAAATGGAAATGAAAAAAAAGCTGGGGTAGCAATACTTATATCTGACAAATTAGATCTCAGAGTGAAGGACATAACAAGAGATAATGAAGGCCACTTCATAATACTAAAGGGAACAATCCAACAAGAAGAAATAACCCTGGTAAATATATATGCACCCAATACAGGAGCAACCAAATACATTAAAAAACTGCTAGAGGACATTAAGGGAGAGATTAATAGCAATACAATCATAGTAGGAGATTTTAATACCCCACTGTCACCCTTCGACAATTCATCTAAACAAAAAATCAGCAAAGAAATATCAATCCTAAATGACTCACTAGACCAGATGGAATTAATTGACATCTTCAGGACACTCCACCCCAAAGCCACAGAATATACATTCTTCTCAAGTGCACATGGGACATTCTCAAAGATAGACCACATTTTGGGACATAGGCAAAGTCTCTTCAAATTCAAGAAGATAGAAATCATATCAAGTATCTTCTCAGACCATAATGGCATAAAACTGGAAATTAACTACAATAAAAATAATCCAAAGAAATCAAACACATGGAGACTAAACAGCTTGCTATTAAACAAGGACTGGGTTACCAGAGAAATCAAGGAAGAAATTAAAAACATCCTGGAAACAAATGACAATGAAAGCACAACAATCCAAAATCTTTGGGACACAGCAAAAGCAGTTTTGAGAGGGAAGTTCATATCCTTACAAGCCTATTGCAAAAAACTAGAAAAAATAGTAACAGATGATCTAACTCTACAACTCAAAGAGTTAGAAAAGGAGCAACAAGAAAAACCCAGTGTAAGCAGAAGGAAGGAAATAACAAAAATCAGAGCAGAGATAAACGACATAGAGACCAAAAAAACAATACATAAGATCAACAAAACCAAGAGCTGGTTCTTTGAAAGAATAAACAAGATAGATGGACCTCTAGCCAGGCTAACCAAGAAACAAAGAGAGAGGACCCAAATAAACAAAATCAGAAATGAAAGAGGTGAAATAACAACAGACCCCACCGAAATACAACGGATTGTTACAAAATACTACGAACAACTCTATTCCAACAAACTGAACAACCTGGAGGAAATGGACATATTCCTAGAAAAATACAAACTTCCAAAACTCAATCAGGAAGAATCTAAAAATCTCAATAGACCAGTGACTTGGGAAGAAATTGAAACAGTCATCAAAAAGCTTCCAGCAAACAAAAGCCCAGGGCCAGATGGCTTCACAGGAGAGTTTTACCAAACATTCAAGGAAGAACTAAAACCTCTCCTCCTCAGACTATTCCAAAAAATTCAAGAGGAAGGAACACTTCCAAACTCCTTCTATGAAGCCAGCATCACCCTAATACCAAAACCCGATAAAGACAACTCAATGAAAGAGAATTACAGGCCAATATCCCTCATGAACATAGATGCCAAAATCCTCCACAAAATTCTAGCAAATCGGCTCCAGCAGAGCATCACAAAGATCATACACCATGACCAAGTAGGATTTATACCAGGAATGCAAGGTTGGTACAATATCCGCAAATCAATAAACGTGATACATCACATAAACAAGTTGAAAGATAAAAATCATATAGTCATATCAATTGATGCAGAAAAAGCATTTGATAAAATCCAACACCCTTTCCTGATAAAAACTCTTAACAAGGTGGGAGTACAAGGATCATACCTCAACGTAATAAAAGCTATATATGATAAACCCACAGCAAACATCATACTCAATGGGCAAAAACTAAAACCATTCCCTCTAAGAACAGGAACAAGACAGGGATGCCCACTATCGCCACTCCTCTTTGACATAGTACTGGAAGTACTAGCCATTGCAATTAGACAAGAGGAGGAAATAAAAGGCATCCAAATTGGAAAAGAAGAAGTAAAGTTATCCTTATTTGCAGACGACATGATATTGTATATAAAAAACCCAAAAGACTCCATTAAAAAACTAATTGGCTTAATAAATGAATTTGGCAATGTAGCAGGATACAAAATTAACACCAAGAAATCTATGGCATTTCTATACACCAACAGTGAGTTTATAGAAACAGAGACTAAAAAAGCAATTCCATTTACGATCGCACCAAAAAAATTAAGATACCTAGGAATAAACTTAACTAAGGAAGTAAAGGACCTATTTGCAGAAAACTACACGACACTGAAAAAAGAAATAGAGGAAGATGTAAACAGATGGAAAAACATACCATGTTCATGGATTGGTAGAATCAACATCATCAAAATGTCCATACTTCCTAAAGCAATCTATAAGTTCAATGCACTCCCCATTAAAATACCAACGGCATATTTCACTGACCTAGAAAGAACTCTCCAAAAGTTCATTTGGAACAATAAAAGACCCCGAATAGCCACAGCAATCCTGAGAAAGAAGAGTAAAGTAGGAGGTATCTCAATACCAGACTTCAAACTGTATTACAAAGCCACTGTTCTCAAAACAGCCTGGTACTGGCACAAAAACAGACATATAGATCAATGGAATCAAATCGAGAACCCAGATATCAACCCAAATCACTATGCTCAATTAATATTTGACAAAGGAGGCACTAATATACAATGGAGTCAAGACAGTCTCTTCAATAAATGGTGTTGGGAAAATTGGACAGATACATGCAAAAGAATGAAACTAGATCACCAACTTACACCATACACAAAAATAAACTCAAAATGGATACAGGACTTAAACATCAGAAGGGAAACCATAAAAATACTTGAAGCATCCACAGGCAACAAAATCTCAGACGTATGCCAAAAAAACTTCTTCACTGATACTACCCCTAGTGCAATGGAAGCTAAAGAGAAAATAAACAAATGGGACTACATCAAAATAAAAAGCTTTTTTACAGCAAAAGAAACCATCAACAAAACAACAAGAAAGCCCACTGTGTGGGAGAACATATTTGCAAATGTTACCACTGATAAAGGTTTAATCTCCAACATCTACAAACAGCTTATACAACTAAATAAAAGGAAGATGAATGATCCAATTAAAAAATGGGCAATGGACCTAAATAGAATATTTTCAAAAGAAGACAGAAGGAAGGCCAAAAAGCACATGAAAACATGCTCAAAGTCACTAATTATCCGAGAGATGCAAATCAAAACAACAATGCGGTACCATCTCACACCTGTCAGAATGGCCAACATCAACAAATCAACAAACGACAAGTGTTGGCGAGGTTGCGGAGAAAAAGGAACCCTCGCGCACTGCTGGTGGGAATGTAGACTGGTGCAACCACTGTGGAGAACAGTGTGGAGTTTCCTCAAAAAACTGAAAATGGAACTCCCATTTGACCCAGTAATCCCACTTCTAGGAATATATCCCAAGAAACTTGAAACACCAATCAGAAAGGATATATGCACCCCTATGTTCATAGCAGCACAATCTACAATAGCCAGAATTTGGAAACAGCCTAAGTGTCCGTCAGCAGATGATTGGATCCAAAAACTATGGTACATCTACACAATGGAATACTATGCTGCCATAAAAAAGAAGGATTTCTCATCATTTGCAGCATCCTGGATGGAATTGGAGAACATCATGCTGAGTGAAATAAGCCAATCAATGAAAGAGAAACACCACATGACCTCACTCATTTGTGGATAATAAAGAACATTATAAACTGGTGAACCATAAGATAGATATAGAGACAGTATATCAACAAGTAGACTGTCAAGTTACAGTGGGGACGGGAGGAAGATCTGGGGGAGATAATAGATCAACCGAAGGACTTGTATACATGCATATAAGTGCAACCAATGGACACAAAACTCTGGGGAGGGAGGGGATGTGTGGGAGGGAGGGAGGGGGTAAAAAAAAATCAATAAAATATATATATAAAAAAAAAAAAAAAAAAAAAAAACAAAACAAAATGACGACGTATATTGTACTCTTTTATCACCGACACTGTCTCATAACACAATATACACACTGGTTTGCCCTCTCTAAGCACAAACATGTATTCATTTTCCCAGTTGTCATTAAATTGTCTGCCTTCACCGTCAACTTTTCTTTTCCTGGACATTTTGGGATCAATATTGGCAGTAAAATATGTAGTTTATTGGAAATCTGCGTTAGAAGGAAAAAGTTGAAAACCGCACAGGGATAGCTTGATTTGGCAGATGGAGTGGAGGAAAAAAAAGTCAGTCAATAAATGCCTGGCTGGGTACAGCAAGTATGGCGGCCGGCAAGGCGGCCGGCGAGATCACAAGCCTCCTATGTCACCGCGCGTCATTGTGATGGAACGCAGCGGAGTGCAGTGATGCCAGCGCGGTGCGGGCCACATTGCAAGGCCTGGCGGGCCGGATTTGGCCCGCGGGCCTTGTGTTTGACATGTGTAATATATATATATATATATATATATATATATATATATATATATATACACACATAGAGAGAGAGAGAGAGAGAGAGAGAGAGAGAGAGAGAGAGAGAGAGAGAGAGAGAGGGAGAGGGAGAGGGAGAGAGAGAGGGGGAGGGAGGGAAAGACAGAGAGACATTGATGTGAGAGAAAGGCATCTATTGATTGCCTACCGCACAAGCCCTGACCAGAGCCTGGGCCAGGGAGGAGCCTGCAACCTAGGTTCATGCCCTTGACTGGAATCGAACACAGGACCAACTCTCTATCCACTGAGCCAAAGAAGCTAGGGCTGACAGTTTGAAAATTATATGATTGGGAATAAATTTTCAAAAATATTTATCTTATTTTATATTCTCTTGAGTCTCTTAGACCTGTGATTTGGTGTTTATCTCAGCCATTATTACTTCAAATATTTTTTCTCTATTTCTCCTTTCTTCTCTTGGTATTTCAGTTACACATATGTTATGATAATGTCCTACCCTTTTTGGATTTTGTGTGTTTTGTTTTGTGTTTTTCATTCTCCCCTCTATTTTAGTTTGGGAAATCTTTATCCTGTTTTCAAGTTGACTTATCCTTTCCTTATCCATATCTTCTACTGATGAGCCCATTGAAGGCATTCTTCTTTTCTTTACTGTGTTTTTTATTCCCAGCATTTCCTTTGTTTCTTCTTAGAATTCTGCCTCTTGTTTACTTATCTGTTCTTGTATGTTACTCACTTTTTCATTGAAGTCTTTCAACATATTAGTAATAGTTATTTCAAATTCTCTACCTAGTAAATCCAACATTATGTTATGTATTTTATTCTGGTGGTGGTTTTATTTCTTCAAACTTTTTGTGTATTTTTCCTTGCCTTTTGGCATGCCTTATAATTTCTTGTTAAAAGTTGGGTATTTTGTGCCCTAACTGGTTTGGCTCAGTGGATAGAGCATTGGACTGCAGACTCAAGGGTCCCAGGTAGGGAGTGTGCAGGAGGCAGCTGATCAGTGTTTCTCTCTCATTGATGTTTCTAACTCTCTATCCCTCTCCCTTTCCTTTCTGTAAAAAATCAATAAAATATATATATTTTTAAAGTTGGGTATTTTGTGTTAAATAATGGGAACTGAGGTAAACAGGCCTTTTTTAAAAAATAATTGTTTTATTTTTTTTATCATATATCACTCTCATGATTGTTTTTTTTTTTAAATATATTTTAATGATTTTTTACAGAGAAGAAGAGAGGGACAGCGAGTTAGAAACATCGATGAGAGAGAAACATTGATCAGCTGCCTCTTGCACACCCCCTCTGGGGATGTGCCCACAACCAAGGTACATGCCCTTGACCGGAATCAAACCTAGGACTCTTTAGTGTGAGGATTGCTAATCTAGTTAGGAGTTGAGTTGTGTGTAATGTTGTAGCTCTAGATACCAGAGGCTTCAAATTTCTTTGGTGTACTTGGTATTTTGGCCTCCACTCTTGACTTTGGAACTTTACTATGTTGTGTTCCTTGAATTGTTTCTTGCCATTCTTTTGCATGTAACCCACTGTTACATTTGAGCCTCATTTGTATGGTATTAAGAAGTCTTCATTTTATAATCTTTTGATAAAGTGTCATATTTTAAGTTGGACCTGTGTCTCATGGCTATGACTTTTCACAAGTATTTGTACAATGGTATAGCTTTTCACCCCTTCCTTCCTACTCCCTTTTCTGTCGATAGTGTTCCCAATCCATTTCCTTGAAGCCCTGTCCCCTGTTGACAATGGGTTGTTGAATTTCTCCCCTCCTCAGGTGTAACAGGAAAGCTAGAAGTTGAACCACATAGGACTTCCTTTCCTCCTCCTTTAAACCTACTGGGATTAGGTTTCAGAGTTGTGCTCTAATACAGCGTTTTTCAACCGCTGTTCCCTGGTGTGCCGTAGGTGCAGATAAGACAAGAATTTTATAATTTTTCACTATTTTGTTTACTTAATATTTCATAATAAAGTAATTATAAAATACTTTCTTTGTGTTTATTTGATTCCTATTCAAGAGAATTACTTTATATATAGTCAATATAGGCACAGAGTTAAATTTTTTAACATTTTCTAATGGTGGTGTGCCTCGTGATTTTTTTCATGAAACAAGTGTGCCTTTGCCCAAAAAAGGTTGAAAAACACTGCTCTAATAGATCTTTTCATCTAGAAAAGAGGCCTTTGCTGTGGAAAAGGCTCTGTTTGGGCTTGTTTAATAATGGTTCCCCTTCCTCTTCCCCTGACTGAAAGGAGAGGATCTTTTTTGGATCCTCGTGCTGAAACTTGATGGAGTTCCTGGAGGGAAAAGCCCACAAAAATATGGGGTCACCTCTAAGACTTGCCCCCAGGCATTTCTTATTCTCACACTAGATTACACTTAATCTCTAGCAGTTTATTGAAATTACCAGTAAGTGCTCCTACAAGTTTATGAGTCCAATGACTTGCTTCATGTAAGCAGATCTTGGTTGCTGTATCTCTTCAGATGCACATGTCTCCAGATTTGGGGGTGTCAGTTTGCCTTATAGTCTCAGTCATTCGTTTTAAGTTTGCCCACCTTTTGCTTGTTTTAAAGACAGGAATGATGACTTTCAAGCATTTTACATACCAGGACTGAAACTGGACATCTTTCCTGAATATATTTTTAATTTCTAAGATCTCTGTAAATTTTTTAATGACTTACTTTTATTTTATGGTTCACATCCTTTAGTTTTCTCCTATTTGCTTATATATTCTGTTTCCTTGATTATTTCTTTATTGAGTTTTGTACCTCTATTTTGTTATATTAATTCCATATGCTTTAGTTTTCTATATCTTTATCCCTACTTGCCTTTTATTGACCAATGTAAAATCTATTCATAAAAGTTTGCCCCAAAGACTCTTTTGGGGGAAAGATGTTTTAAGGTTTCAAGGGTAAACCAGGAAAATATGTGGCTTAGTACCGTGTTTCCCCGAAAATAAGACCTAGCACATGGAAAGCTAAGACATCCCCTGAAAATAAGACCTATCGCGACTTTGGAAGAAAAAATTAATATAAAACACTGTCTTATTTTCGGAGAAACAGGGTATGAGCAGAAGAATTAAGATAGTTCTTTACTTAATTACTTGTATGTTTTGGTCTTTATATAATAGAATATGTCTGGTCTTACTCTTTTTTTTTTTTTTTTTAAATATATTTTATTGATTTTGTACAGAGAGGAAGGGAGAGAGATAGAGAGTTAGAAACATCAATGAGAGAGAGTCATTGATCAGTTGCCTCTTGCACACCCCCTACTGGGGATATGCTCGCAACCAAGGTACATGCCCTTGACCGGAATCGAACCCGGGTCCCTTCAGTCCCCAAGCCAACGCTCTATCCATTGAGCTAAACCGGTTTCGGCTGGTCTTACTCTTATATGCTTATTTGAAAACTGTTTTTTGCTCTGCCAGATTTGGCCCTACATTTTCTCTATTTTTTTGTTTATGCCAAACCTCTGTCTATCTTTTAAGAATTCCTCAACATTTTAATTTAAAGGATAACATTTTTCGTATTCAAGTATTTCTTTTTTGGCTGTATTTTAAGAGATTTTGATTGGAAAAGAAGGTAGATGTGTGTTCAGTCCAATTTGATCCAATCTCATATACTTTTTATTTTTTAAGTGACAGGTCTTTATTTTCTTTTTTAAAACAATTTTCAATTATAATTGACATCCAATATTGTTTTAAATTAGTTTCATGTTCATAACATAGTGGTTTGATATTTATATAATTTACAAAGTGATTCTCTAAGTAAGCTTAGTACCTACATGTTACCCTAGATAATTATTATATACTAGTGGCCCTGTGCACAAAATTTGTGCACGGGGATGGGGGAGTAGTCTCTCTGCCTGGCCTGCCTCCTCTCCATTCTGTGATCCCTGTGGGATTGGGCCTAAACTGGCAGTCTGACAACCCCCTCGCAATCTGGGACTGCTGGCTCCTAACCACTCACCTGCCTGCCTGCTTGATCATCTCTAATCACTCTGCCTGATGGCCTGATTGCCCCCAACTGCACTCCCTGCCGGCCTGCTCAACACCAACTGGTCTCCTCTGCTCTCCTGCTCACCCCCAGCTGTTTCACTTTGCCCGCCTGCTCACCCCCAACTGCCCTCCCGTCCTGGCCTGATCATCCCTAACCGCCTCTGCCTCAGCCCTGTCACTATGGCTTTGTCCGGAAGGACTTCTGGAAGGTCTCATGGTCTAATTAGCATATTACCCTTTTATTAATATAGATAGGATATGACATACTGCCATAACTATAACATATGTACAAGCATTGCTCTATGAGAATACATACTTCATGCGATAGGAAGGCATCTAATACATTACATTGTATATGTTGTAAGTAATAGAAAATAATATACACCTTGTGACTTCCCTTCCTGGTTTGGGATTGGTTCCCAGTTCTTTGAACTTTTCCTGGCCCCTAATGTATTTTTTTTTTTTTTTTTTTTTGTCATTCAGTATAACTTTTTTTTTTTAAAAGTCAATATTTTTTCTTTCTTTTTTTTTTTTTATAATTTATTCATTTTTTACAGAGAGGAAGGGAGAGAGATAGAGAGCTAGAAACATCGATGAGAGAGAAACATCAACCAGCTGCCTCTTGCACACCCCCTACCGGGGATGTGCCCGCAACCAAGGTACATGCCCTTGACTGGAATCGAACCCAGGACCTTTCAGTCCGCAGACCGACGCTCCACCGCTGAGCCAAACCAGTTTCGGCCATTCAGTGTAACTTTATTTACTGTTTATTGCACATGATTTGAGGTCTTTAATTTCTTATCACCAAAGATTCAAAGGACTATTTTTTCCATGAAGTTTAACATTAATATCAGTGAATTCATGTATTCATGTTTTTATTGTAAACATCTGAATTATTCACATTGTCTGAACTCATAAGCATGGACCATGCACAGGCTGGCAGCAAGCCAGGAAGCCACTCTACAAGCAGACAGATACTCTGCATAAGGAGAAAGTCATAGCACAACATTTAATGTCCAACCTGAGTCACCTCAGAATGTTATCTATATTGACCTCTTAATTCATATAGTATCAGGAACTCAACCTTTTGGTTGGTGACGGGGTTGACCTGGTTTCAGGAGGATTATTCCTGAAATAAAGAAAGGAGGGCTCAGTCTTTTATTGGTTGCTTGCTCCTCCCAAGCACCTTCATCTTCTCATCCTCAGCTGCTCAGGCTTCTTCTTCACCTTCACCTCCTTTGCATCCTCAAATTCTTTCTTAGTAGCTTCTTCCTCTTTCTCTCCTACCTCTTTGTCAGCCATTTCTTTCTCCTCCTCCTCTTCAGCTTTTCCTTTAGAGGGGGATTCATCCTTAGGTTCCTTGGCTTTTGCAACCTCAGTGAACTCCTCCACCTCGATCTGCTCCTCCTGGATGTGGCTGGTATATTAAGAAGGGAAAGAGCGAGCAAACATCAAGTAGGAGCTAGTCTGTAAACCACCATAGGCAGATCGACCAAAGATCTGGGAACTCTGGGTAAAGCCACTGGCTATGCTTCCCACACTGGTGAAACAGTTGTGTCTCCTCACCTTCCAAGAGTTTCCTATAAGCTGCAATGACAATGTCCAAAGCCCCATTAAGGAGGACCTGGTATTCTTTTAAATATTATGACATTTCACTCTCTGTAGTTCTTAACTCATTTTCTGATTTGTTGGTTGTGTCCTGCATCGCACTAACATCGGAGTTCTGCTTATCCTCCAGCAGTCAGGGGTCTTCAAACTACGGCCCACGGACCACATGCAGCCCCCAGGGGAGTCTGATCCTGCCCGCCAGGTTTTTTGGGCAGTGAGCGCAGCCAAGGTGTTACAGTAGGAATTAGTAGTTCATATAGTCCGGCCCTCCAGCTCTCTGAGGGACCGTGATCTGGCCCCCACTTTAAAAAGTTTGAGGACCCCTGTGAGTCCAGCTCTTGCAGCTACTTTCCCAGAGCTTAATTCATGCCCCCACATGGTCTTGAGCAGGCGGCAGCTTTCAGATACCTTGTCCTTGGCTGCGCACACCCCGTAGGTGTTCTTGGCAGTGCTCTTGGTCAGCATGGTGAGCAGCTCTTGTACCATTCTTCTGTATTCTGCATGTTCTTGGCAGCCAGCTTTTCCTACTGGGCACCGATTTTCTTGAGCACTGCAGAGAGGTCGGACTTGGAGAACATGTCCATCTCCACGGAGATCTGAGCGTATTGGATCTGCACCTGCAGCTAGACGATCTCCTCTTCATGCACCTTCTTCAGAAAGGAGATTTAGTCCATCAGGCTGTTGTCTTTTTAAGCTCAGCGCTAACAAGAGCTGCCTTTCCGGGCCTCTATCAGCAAGCCCTCTGCGTCATCATGGTTCAGCACCTCTTCCTAGTAGCATGCCAGCAGGTTGCTTTCAGTCCCTTCCAAGCCCTGGTGCCTGCTAACTGCCCACTGCCCTTTCCTCGCCAGGGACTGGGCACAGTGGGCTGGGGCACAGACACCCCATTTTCATTAAAATGTTCAACCCCAGCCTGCTCCACATGTGTCCACAGGCGACCCCAGGGCAGACAGTGATCCCAGAGACCCTGGTCACTCCCGCCCACCTGGGTCCCTGATGGCGGCCTTCACCTAGCAGGCAGTGTCAGGCTCAGCCCGCCTGGCCTGCCCAGACCCAGATGGCTGCCTTGACCCCACGGGCAGCATCAGGCGCTTCCCACATGGCCTGCCTGGTCCTTGATTGTGGCCTGGACCCTGCAGGTGGCAACAGGTGCTGCCTACCAGGCGTGTTAAACCTCGATGGCTGGCTGGACCCCGCAGGCGACTTCAGGCACTATCTGCCAGGCCTGCCTGCACCTCAGTGGTGACCTGGACCCCGCAGGCGGCATCAGGCATTGTCTTCCCACCCTTCCCAACCCTGGTGGCTGCCTGGACCCCACAGGCAACATCCAGCACTGTCGGCCCAAACTGCCTGGTTACCGATGGCAGGCTGGACCCCGCAGGCGGCGTCAGGCACTTTCTGCGAGGCCTGCCAGGTCCCAGATGATGGCCTGGACCCTGCAGGTGGCAACAGGCACTGCCTACCAGGTCGGCCCATCCAGGATGGCCGCCTGAACCTTGTAGGTGGTGACAGGCGCTGTCCACCATGCCTGCTCAACCCCAATGGCTGCCTGGATCCCATGGATGGCATCAGGCACTGCCTCCCACCCCCGCCTGCCCAGCTACCAATGGCGGCCTTGACCCAGCTGGTGGCGTCAGGCGCTGCCCGCCTGGCCTGTCCATTTTCCCATGGTGACTGGATCCTGCAGCAGCGTCATACACACCCTGCCCCTCCTGCTATATGCAAATTTACCCTCCATCTTTGTTGTCTTAATTTGCATATCACTCCTGATTGGCTGTGGACATAGCTGTGGGCATTAGCATTTTTCTCTTATTAGTATAGACTAGAGGCCTCGTGCATGAAATTCGTGCATGGGGTGGGGGGGCAGGGCAGTGTCCCTCAGCCCAGCCTGCACCTTCTCCTATCTGGGAACCTTTGAGTCATCCCTCTCACAATCCAGAATTGCTGGCTCCCAACTGCTCACCTGCCTGCCTTCCTGATTGCCCCTAACCACTTCTGCTTGCCAGCCTTATCACTCCTAACCACTCCCCTGCCAGCCTGATCGACGCCTAACTGCTCCCCTGCAGGCCTAGTCCTTGTTCTCCACAGCTTCCCTCCCCTGCTGGCCTTCTTGTGTCCACATGGGGCCAGCCATCTTGTGTGTTGGAGTGATGATCAATTTGCATATTACTCTTTTATTAGATAGGATAGGGGAAACTGTATTGAGAGGGCAGTCTGTGGGATTTTTGGATTCTTTAATAAATTTTCCTTAAACCTAAAGCTATTCAAGAAATAAAGTCTATTAATTTTTTTTAAAAAAAGGTTTCAAAGTCTCTATTTTTACCCAGCCAGTGTAGCTCAGTGGTTGGGCATTGATCTATGAACCAGGAGGTCACAGTTCTATTTCTGATCAGGGCACATGCCCAGATTTCAGGCTCAGTCTCCAGAAAGGGACGTACAGGAAACAGTTGATCAATAATTCTCATCATTGATGTTTCTATCTCTCTCGCTCCCTTCCTCTCTGAAATCAATAAAAATATTTTTTAAAATCTCTATTGTCATGTCTTGTTTAGACATGAGTTTTCTGTAGGAATTTAGCTTCAGAATTTTCTTATGATATACATTTATATTTTAGAGTCCTGATATAAACAGAAAGTTGGAAAAAATATAGGAAATACATGTTTTGAGACATTTGAAAATATGCAGGACCATAATCTCTAAGAGAATGAGGTGAGTCCTATAGTTACCCTAAGCTTTCTAGACTGCATATTGGGTGAGGGGACCAGACTTAATGAGCTAAGAAGACAGAAATCAGAATTTGGGGGTAGAAGGGTAATTAGAATTTGAGGGGCAGGCTATTGGAGAGACGAGAGATATGCAAAGAAGCTCCAGAATACTGTATAGGGTCCTTGAGTCTTTTACTGAATACTAAGTTGTACATTCACAAAGCAACACTGCACAGCTCCAGAAAAGAACATTTACTAAGAAAAGAACAATTATTGGAGAGTTGATAAATTACTGGCACATACACAGGCTTGAGAAGTATTCACATTCTATCCAATCAGATTAGAGAGACCTTGTTGAACACCCCAGGTATTCAGTGGAGCCTGTAAAAAGTGTACATTTTAAGAGTAAGGCTAATATAACTCTAGGTTCAAGGCTTCAATAGAATCATCCTAATCACTTAAAACAAACCTTGAATAGAACAAATTGATCTGTGAAGTTAACTACCTGCCAGAACAAAGTTCACTGCTAATTTGAAAGTTGAATTTTATGTTTTCCTATGAAAACAACAAAACTTGATTGACATTCCAGTGGCAGTTATAGAAATTGCTTGCCTTCTGGTGTTATGATGACATCACTGGAGAAAAGTCAATCAGTAGAAAATAAACCCAGAAATGGCAGACATAATGAAATTAGCAGAGAAGGAATTTAGAGCAGCTATTATAATTACGTTCAAGGATGTAAAGGAAAATATGAGCCCAGTGAGTGAACAAATGGTAGCTCAATAAATCTATATAATAAAGTGGTAACATGCAAATTTACCATCATGCCCTCACACAAGATCGCCGCCCCCATGTGATCATAAAATGGCTGCCATAAGATGGCAGGCAGGGGAGAGCAGTTGGGGGGACCAGGCCTGCAAGGGAGGGCAGTTGAGGGCAATCAGGCAGGCAGAGGAGCAGTTAGGTGTCTATCAGTCTAGCAGGGAAGTAGGGGGTTATCAGGCTGGCAGGTAGAGCAGTAGTGGCAATCAGGCAGGCAAGCGAGTAGTTGGGAGCCAGCAGTCTTGGATTGTGACAGATCTGTCCTACTGCCAGTTTAGGCCCAATCCCAGGCCTTAGAAGTGCTCAGGGATCAGGCTTAAACCGGCAGTCGGACATCCTCCAATGGGTCCAAGATTGGAGAGTGTGCAGGCTGGGCTGAGGGACACCCCCACGCCTCCCAGTGCATGAATTTTGTGCAGCGAGCCTCTAGTACAAATATAAAGAGAACTAAATGGAAGTTCTAATAGGAAAAATTACAGTATCTGAAAAAACATTTTGAAAGAGCAAAAGTAAGCCAGAAAATAATTAAGGAAAATCAATGATGCTAAAAAGTATAAATTTTGCCGAAACCGGTTCTGCTCATTGGTAGAGCGTCGGTCTGCGGACTGAAAGGTCCCAGGTTCGATTCCAATCAGGGGCATGTACGTTGGTTGTGGGCACATCCCCAGTAGGGGGTGTGCAAGAGGCAGCTGGTCAATATTTCTCTCATCAACGTTTCTAGCTCTCTATCTCTCCCCTTCCTCTCTGTAAAAAATCAATAAAATATATTTTTTTAAAAATAAAAATAAATAAAATAAGTAAAAAGTATAAATTTCTCTTTGAATTAACCTTGCTGAAATGTGCCTAAAAGTTCATATTTATTTATTTATTTATTTATTTATTTATTTATTTAAATAAATCTTTATTGTTCATATTATTACAAATGTTCCTCATTTTCCCCCCCTCCATTGCTCCCCTTCACCGGGTTCCCACCCCACCCTCTGCCCTTTCCCCACCTCCCATTATTCTCATCCATAGTTGCACAGTTTATGTTCAGTCTCTTCCCACAACCCCCTCTCCCTTTTTCCCCGAGAATCGTCAGTTCACTCCTTCCATACCTCTATTATATTCACCAGTTAATATTGTTCATCAGATTTTTTTTTAATTCCCTTGGTTTTTTGATTCATTTGTTGATAGTTTTGTTTGTTTTGATATACATATCCTGTCTATCAGTGAAGTGTGTTAGATATATCACCATGATTGTATGTATGTCTTATCTAACTCTCCTATAGTTCTATCAGTTTTTTAAATTTTCATATTTTGAGATTATTACATTATGAGGTAAAGATAAGATAGCCCCTGAAAATAAGATCTAGCGCAACTCTGGGAGAAAAAATTAATATAAGACACTGTCTTATTTTCGGGGAAACAGGATATATCCTAAGTCCCAGACAGAGGCTGAGCTGTGCTTCCCTTGTGGGAGCACACTGACCACCAGGGGGCAGCTTCTGCATTGAGCGCTGCCCCCTGGTGGTCATTGCATGTCACAGCGACCAGTCATTCTGCTGTTCGGTTGAATTGCTTATTAGCCTTTTATAATATAGGATGTCAACTTGATCACATGATTATGGAGGTATCTTCCTGACTTCTTTTTATTATAAAGTTAGGATTTTTCTCTTTGTAATTAGTATTTTAGGAGATACACTTTGAAGCTGTGCAGATATCTTTCTTAAATTTTGCAGGTGAAGCTTTTTAACTACTCAGTATTTACTCTAGAACAATTTAGGTAGGTAGTCTTTTTTATTATTATTGCTAGGACCTAACTAGATAGCAATATTTACAAGTCCTCTCTCCTGTTTAGTTTATCCAGACAGGGGTGCTTCAATTTTCTGCTTAGTGATAGAAATAGAAAGCCTGGTTGCCAGTCTTTTGGAACTTGGTTAGGAGGGAGATAAGGAGTTTCATATGAAGGGTGTCCCAAAATATGTACACATACACTTTCATTAATTATAAAGGTAGTGTTTACTTAAAATATACTTTATTTTCAAAATTGAGCTATCAGCTGTTATAGTATATATACATTTGGGTGGAGGATATATTTTAATCCTCTCCTGAGGATGAGAGGGAGAGAAAGAGAGAGAGAGGGGGGGGGGGGGTTGGTTTTCAACCAACTGAGCCACCTGGAGTTTTATATTTTAGTATGTGATTTTAATCCCCCCTATTGGTCATCTCTGAGCCCAGAACATGCCTGACTTAGTTTCTCCATAGTGTAAACCTCCTATGTTCATTGGTGAGGTGGAGGTTAATAGCTCCTAATTCCACTACCATAACTTTACAATGGAGAGATCTGGAAAACACCACCTTACAATATCATCCCTGTCTCCTGAAGTGCTACTAGTTTCTCATGGTCAGTTGGTTTGAGTCTCCATCATTCTGTTCCTTTTGAGGCACTTAGATTGACTCTGTTCCATTTGCCTTTCTTCTATCTACATTTTTTCATATATTTTGGGTTAGAATAACAGATATCTTAGTTACATCTAAATTTATATTTCTTGTCCTGCTATTGTTTGCTAATATTTATAAAGTGGTAGATGCAGAATGCATTTCGCCCTATGTCCTAAAATTGAAGCCAAAGTAGCCTTACACATTATCTTGCATCATCTCAAGCTTTCAGATACACAATCCTTTGGCTCAGCATTTTCACTTCTATGACTACATCTTACAGAAATATTTACACATGTGCATGCACAAAGGGAAGTTTCCAGAAACAATGCCTGTAGTAGCAAAATAATGAAAACAGTCTAAATGTAAATAATAATAAGGGAATGATTAAATTGTGTTATAATTGCATAATGAAGTAATATGCAGCTATTGGGAATAATGATGTTCATTTGTACACACTGACATGGAAACTCTTAAAGACATTAATACATCATTCAACAGTTTTCATAGCAACATGTTTGGTATCACTCCATTCTTATATTTATCTATACTAATAAAAGGGTAAATGCTAATTAGACTGGATGTCTTCAGGACATCCTTCCTGACAAAGCCAGGCCCGTATGAAGCCCCCTGGGATCCCGGGTGCCTGCGGCCAGCCAGAGGGAGGAAAGCTCGGGTCCCAGTTGCCTGTAGCTGGCCAGAGGGAGGGAAGCCTGAGTCCCAGGTGCTGGAGGAAAGCTGGTGCCAGCAGCTGAGGGAAGGAAGGCCTATTCTTGCATGAATTTTCATGCATCAGGCCTCTAGTGTGCATATATTAGTGCATCATTGAAAAGGAAAATATTTGGAAGAATGTACATCAAACTTAAACAGTGGTATTTTGGAAATGATGAAAAGTGGAACTTTAGTCCTTTTACTTTATGTACTTCTATATTGTACAATATAAGTTACTTTTATAACAAGCTTACTACATTTGAATTTTAAAATAAAATATGAAATAGACTGCTTACAGAAGTAGTTGAGCAGTGACTGGAGGTTTTCAGGCAGAGGTTCTTTAAAGGAACTCTCTGCTAAACACTATCTCAGATATCATTTAGTGCAGGATTGCCCAAACTGGATTACAGTTTGGGACTAAAGAGATTGCATGGTTAATTAAGAATTAGAAATATTAGGTTAACAAACTCAACAGGTTTTTTTTCCTGTAGAATTGTCGGGAGTCTTTAACATGCTGATAAGCATGGGAAATCTTCACAATCTGCCAAATATAATTATTTTTTTTCTCTCTCTCTCCTTTTTTTTTTTTTTTTTTTAAACTTGTGAAGTTTTTATTAAATCCACAGAGGTAAAAAACCATATTGTGAGGGGCTGGGAAATGGGGATACCAAGGAGTCGGAGGCAGGCCACCAGAGGGGAAGAGGAGGTGGGTAATAAGACACACCCAGGCTGAGCTGGCTGTGGGGCCCAGCTTCAGGGGCCATCATCAGGGTCACTGGATAGCTCCTGGGAGCTCAGGCCAGCACCAGACAAGCTCAGTGGTGGGGGCTCCACCATCACAGCAGAGAATTTGCTATCACTAAAGGTCTCATTTGAGTCTCAAAGAAGCACTGCAGACTGATGATTGACTGCACATCTGCCTTATCTTCCGACATCTTGTTGAACTGCTTGAACGTTAACTCTTGAGGTGAGCTGTAGGGCAGTTTAAAACTTCTCCTGGAGGTCTGTGTAGATCAGGATTAGGTCCAGTGTGCCGCCAGGCCGATCCACAGAAAAGTTGGAGTCGGTGTCCAGCTCATGCAGTAGCCAGCAGTCAGTCTCTCTCTCTCTCTCTGGTGTATCTTTTAACATCTCCCAAAAGAAGTGCTTTTTTGGAATTGACTTTTGTTCACATGGCTTTTATGTTGAGAGCTTCTGTGAAAGTTCCTGGGAAGTTTAGTAAATTCCTTCACATAAAGCATGGAAGGAGAGACATTTCTTACCCTTTAAAAGAATTCAGAAGATTTTGAAAGAAATTTTTTAAATAACCTATTTTCAAATGAAGATTATGAAAAGGGAATACAATTAGTATTTTAAAAGAAAGATTAAATGTGCCTACTGAGTGGGTGTCAAATTAAGATATTTGATCCACCTATCCAAGGGCAGCATGCCCAACACACAAATTAATAATCTCTACTTAGAAAAGGTTAAACTCATGATTATAAAATACTGAAAGTGACAATTTATCAGTCAGTAGTTTGATGTATCATTAAAACTGGAGCCATCAACCACAGTGTGACTGAATTTTGAAAGTGATTTCTTAGAAAATTGAAGAATACCTCTGATAATTTGCTCAAGTAACATAAAGGAGAAGCAATCCCTCTTCAGGATCTCACATGAATGACTTCAGTTAGTCCCACCAAGAGGCTGTTGAGGTCATGAGGTTTCAGTGAAAGCGCCAGTGTGAAGCTCTTGCCAAGTGTTCACTTATGCCTTGGGTCCCTTGATGACTGCTTGGCATTTGTAAAATCTTCAAGTAATTTCTGGACATTTAATTTTGTGAAGATTTCAGATAGGTTGATCTATTTTTTTAAGCTCAGGTATTTTGATTAACAGAAATGTCCTAGGTCCATATCTATTGCTATTCTACAGTAGAAAAAAAGAATAATTATACATACCATAAAATTCATCTATTGTAAATATACAATTTAATAATTTTAGTTGATTTGTAGAGCTGAGCAATCACCATCAAAATATAGATACAGAACATTGCCATCCCCCCAAAATTCCTCATATCTGTCTGCAGTCAACACCTGTTCCTACTCTCAAGCCACTGTAACCAATGATTTTTTTTCTCTATCTATAAAATTGCCTTTTGAAGTCATTCTATACAAAATGGAATCCTATGCTATGTAGTCTTTGTGACTGGCTTCTTTCATTTAGAACAACATTAAGACTTTTCTTTAATCATCCACAGTATGGCATATATAGTATTTAGTATCTTTTTAATTGCTGAATTCAGTATTTCTTTTATGGATATATCTCATTTTGTTTACCCAATTAGAAGTTGATGAACAATGGATTACTTCTAGTTTTTTACTATTTTGAATCATGGTACTATATAGGTTTGTAGACAAATTTTTATGTGGACATTTATTTTCATTTATCTTGAGTAGATCCCTAGGGTAGAATTTCTGGATCATATGCTAATTTATGTTTAAAAAACTACTAGTAAAACTATTTACAGATAATATTATCTTGTACTGGGTGGAGCAAAGTAGGTATATAGTTGTGAGTATGTGAAACATAGTTTATTTTTATATTTTTATTTATTAGCTAATTGTATTATTTTTGATATGTAAATCTACTTTTGCCTGACTCTATATATAGACAATCATAAGGAATCCATGAATAAACTACTAACTAATAAATGAGTTCAGGATTGTTTTCAAGCTGCTCCTGCTACTGTAACTAAGGGAACCATTTCAGAAGGATGGCGTACAAAAAATGTGAAAAGAAACTTGGTACTGTTATCACTCCAGACACATGGAAAGATGGTGCAAAGTACCACAAGAAGTGGTGGACGAAAGCTGAATGAAAATAAAGCTTTGACCTAAAAAAAAAAAAAAAAAAAAGGCATCAAGATTTGATCCATATGGAAAGAATAATTTCTTCATTTGCAGAATTTATAAAAGTTCTGTGCACTAACTAGGTTCTAATTACTGCCAGGGCTGTGTGTACAAAAGGATATCTGTGCAATGTGTGGGGGGAAAGGTGTTGAATACCAAGAACTACAAGCTATATGTATTGATGAAGATTCTGTCTTTCTGTATGACTTTGCTTTCTGCTTTAAATTTTCAAGGCATATCATAGATATTTAAGTTATAAAATAACATGTTTTAATACTATTACATTTAAGTCAGGGAAGTTGATTCATTCTTTTGCTTTCTAGAAGTGCTGAATAGCAACAATGGAACTAATCTTCCTTACAAGCATCTTACTGAACTAAGAATAAGAGGCAAATTTTTTAAAACTATATTTTATTGATTTTTTTACAGAGAGGAAGAGAGAGGGATAGAGAGTTAGAAACATCGATGAGAGAGAAACATCAATCAGCTGCCTCCTACACACCCCCTACTGGGGATGTGCCTGAAACAAAGGTACATGCCCTTGACTGGAATCAAACCTGGGACCTTTCAGTCCGCAGACCGACACTCTATTCACTGAGCCAAACCAGTTTCGGCAAGAGGCAAATTTAACAACAACAAAATATTGTCCAAGTTCTATAGCACTTTACATTTAACAATATTCATATAATTCGTAGTATCCTCTCCCTCTACTTTATACTTATACATGTATTGCAAAAGAGAAAGGGGGATTATTGATACTTCCTCAGCACTTGGCCTTAGGATTTGTAATTTTGCCCTCATTCCCTTGTTGGTTGCCTAGTTCTTAGAATCAGCAGTCCCTTACTTCATTGCAGCTTCACAGGGTATTTAATTATCTGAGACCACAATTGTTGAACGGTTCCTTAGAAATTAGCCAAAATCTAAATCAAACACATTCTATTTATGACTTTTAAAAGTTTGTTCTTGAAGCCATAGTGCTTTCATATGAGAATAAGAACACAATGGATACTCCATATATCCAAATGAATACACTGGATTTCAGAAAATACATGTTATACGCATGATCTTGAATTTATACTATTATGAAAGCCAGAAGAAGAGTGTTTGTTATGATGATGTATAATAGAAATGAATCACTACTCTTTTTTAAAAATATATATTTTATTGATTTTTTACAGAGAGGAAGAGAGAGGGATAGAGAGTTAGAAACATTGATGATAGAGAAATATCGATTAGCTGCTTCTTGAACACCCCCTACTGGGGATGTGTCCACAACCAAGGTACATGCCCCTGACCGGAATTGAACCTGGGACCTTTCAGTCCACTCTATCCACTGAGCCAAACCGGTTCGGCTGAATCACTACTCTTTAGGAAAGTTTATGAAGCAAAAATGAAACTTTTTTAATCTCCCCTCCTCCCCCCGAAATAAATAAATAAATAAATAAATAAATAAATAAATAAATAAATAAATAAAACAAAGCAAACATTTTGATTCTCAATATATATGTCTTCAAATAAATATTTCTTTAAGTGCTACCTTCTGAGGTTTAGGACTTCTGCTTTGGAAATCTGCAGCCTGTTAGGGGAGACCAAAAAAGTATTCCCTATTTCAAAGTATAGTATGTGTACTAGTAAATACTTGTCACTATAAAATATGTAGAATATATAACATGATATACATAGTATAGATATTGCATTTTTATTTTGAAATTATTATGGAAAATAAAGTTTTAATTGTTTAAGTTTTTAAAATAGTGTTTCAGGGATATGCTGTTATTAATATCTAGAAAAACCACAAGGATAATATAAAATATAATAAATAGCAATACTTGTGAAGGCTTGAAGTATCTTCCCATGCTTTAATCCAGGGGTCTTCAAACTATGGCCCGCGGGCCACATGCGGCCCGCAGAGGAGTCTGATCCGGCCCGCCAGGTTTTTTGGGCAGTGAGCGCAGCCGAGGTGTTACAGTAGGAATTAGTAGTTCATATAGTCCGGCCCTCCAGCTCTCTGAGGGACCGTGATCTGGCCCCCACTTTAAAAAGTTTGAGGACCCCTGCTTTAATCAATTTGGGACTTTTAGTTAAAATCAATAAAAGGAACCCAGTTAGAGAGTGGCCCAGATACAGTAAAAGTTGGGTTGACCACCCTAGTTGGTTTTGCTCAGTGGATAGAGCACCAGTCCTGCAGATTGAAGGATCAAGGGTTCAGTTTCCACCAAGGGCAATATCTCAGTTGCAGGCTTGATTCTGGCTTGGTCCCAGTCCTAGCGTGGTTGGGGCTTGTGTGGGAGGCAACAAAATCAATGTTGCTGTCTCTCCCCCTCCCACTCTCTAAAAATCAATGGAAAAATAATATCCTCAGGTGAGGATTAACAAACAAAAGTTGGGTTAGCCAACTTTGGGAAAAGTACATTTCTCAGATATTAACCGGAATCTGGACTTCCACAACTCACATTTCATATTTATGACTTGAGTGGCCTCCTTTATTAGTATTAAACCTCAGATCAGAATACAAGAATTATAAATCTTCATGTTGTTGAAGTAATAATATGACTGCCATATATAGAATAGACAATTAGATAAAAAGGAAAATCCCAAAACAAAACATGAACATAAAATATTTTTTAAAAGAAGGCATAATAAATAAACTGTAACATTAAATAAGATGATAGAATTAAGGGCAAACATAGTTTTAAAGTAAATATTAAAGTGATAAAATAAGGGTTTTTTTTTTTTTTAATCTCAGACTAGATTCAAATATATATTAGAAACAACTTAAATATCAATAGAACACTTAGTACATTATTAGAATATATAGCCATCAAAATAACATAAGAATTCTATATGCTATATATGCAGAAATTTGTATATATACATAGGAAACATCTGAAAACTATTAATACTGTTCCCCCTGTTAAATGCATAAGTTTTTATTTGTCCAGGAAGCACAGAAAACCCCAAACAAAAGGAATACAATGAGGACCATACAAAGACACATCATAATTAAAAATACCACTAGCAAAAGACAGAATATTAAAAGCAGCAAGAGAAAAACAGTTACCTACAAGGGAGAACCCATGCAATTGTCAGCTGATTTCTCAACAGAAACTATGCAGGCCAGAATGGAGTGGCAAGAAATATTGAAAGTAATGAGTAGATTTCAGTTTACCAATTTTTTTTTTTTTCACATCTTTTGCATTTGTTGTCATATATAAGAATACACACAAAGACTTCCTCCTGTACTTTCTTCCATTAAGTTTGTGTGCCATTTTGAGTTAATTTTTGTGCATGGTGTTAAGAGAGGACTTAAGTTCATTACTTTGCATATGGATACATAGTTGTACCAGCACCAGTTGTTAAAAAAACTATTCTTCACACGTTGAAATTTCTTGACATTTTGACCAAAAACCAGTTAACCATAAACATAGGAATTTATTTCTAGGCTTTCGTATGCCATTGATCTATATGTCTATTATATACCAGTAATGCAACCGTTTTCTTCTTTTTCAGAATTGTTTTGGCTATTTAGGTTTTTGTTTTCTTATTACTGGTACATTTAAGAGCAGCTTGTCATCTTAGTAGTCATTGTCTCCTAATCTGGGAACATTTATTAATTTAGATTTTTATGTAGATGTTCTTTTTTTTAAAGTCGTTATTGTTCAGAATTTTACAGTTTTTCCTCTTTCTCCTCCCACCCCTCCATAGCTACCCTTAACCCAGTTTCCACTCCACCCTCTGCCCTTACCCCCCTCAACTGTCCTCATCCATAGGTGTATAAATTTTTGTCCAGTCTCTTCCTGCACCCCCCGCTCCCCTTTCCCCCCGAGAATTATCAGTCCACTCCCTTTCTATGTCCCTGATTCTATTATATTCAACAGTTTATTCTTGTTCATCAGATTTTTTATTCAATTGATTTTTAGATTCACTTGTTTATAGATATGTGTTTGTTGTTCATAGTTTTTATCTTTACCTTTTTCTTCTTCTTCTTCTTCTTAAAAAATACCTTTTAGCATTTCATATAATACTGGTTTGGTGGTGATGAACTCCTTTAACTTTTTCTTATCTGTGAAGCTCTTTATCTGACTTTCAATTCTGAATGATAACTTTGCTGGGCAGAGTAATCTTGGTTGTGGTTCTTGCTGTTCATCACTTTGAATATTTCTTGCCACTCTTGTCTGGCCTACATAGTTTCTGTTGAGAAATCAACTGACAATCATATAAGTACTCCCTTGTAGGTAACTAAATGTTTTTCTCTTGCTGCTTTAAATATTTTTTCTTTGTCTTTTGCTCTTGGTATTTTAATAATTATGATGTGTCTTGGCATGGTCCTCTTTGGGTTCCTTTTGTTTGGGGTTCTATGCGCTTCCTGGACTTGTAATCTATTTCTTTCACAGGTGTGGAAGTTTTCTGTCATTATTTCTTCAAATAGGTTTTCAATATCTTGTTCTCTCTTTTCTTCTGGCACCCCCATAATTCGGAAAGAAAAAGAGGAGTTAGCCAAAACCGGTTTGTCTCAGGAATAGAGTGTCAGCCTGTAGACTGAAGGGTCCCAAGTTCGAATCCAGTCAAGAGCATGTTCCTTGGTTGCGGGCACATCCCCAATAGGGGTTTGCAGGAGGCAGCTGATCGATATTTCTCTCTCATTGATGTTTATAGCCATCTCCCTACCTTCCTCTTTGTAAAAAATCAGTAAAATATTAAAAAAAAAAAAAAAAAAAAAAAAAAAAGAGGAATTACCAGAAGGGGAATTAAATGAAATTGAGGCTAGCAGCTGATCAGAGAAAGAATTTTGAGTAATGCTTATAAGGATGTTTAAACAGCTGGATGACAAATACACACAACTCAATGAGAATTATAAGGAGCTGAATGAGAATGTCACCAACATGAAAAGAAACCAAGAGATTAAGAACAATATAGCTGCAATAAAGAACACAATGGAAGGCTTAAATAATAGACTAGAAGAGGCTGAGGACCACATCAGTGAATTAGAAGAAAATGTAGGAAAAAATATATAAACACAGCAGCAACTGGGAAGAAGACTTAGAAAGCAAGAGGAGAGCCTAAAGTAGCTTTGTAATAACACAAAACGAAAAAATATTTTTTTTTAATATGGGTACCAGAAGGAGAAAAAGAAAAAGCAAAGAATAGAAATCCCGTTTGAAGAAATAATTACAGAAATCTTCCCTGATATTGGCAAGAAAAAAATCATGCAAGTCCAAGGATCACATAGAGTTCCAAACAAGATAAACCCTAAAGACTGACACCAAGATACATCATAATTAAGTTGGCAAACACCAATAGCAAAGTAAGAATCTTAAAGGCTGCTAGAGAGAAACAGAAAGTTACCTACAAGGATTCTCCTATTATAATATCAACGGATTTCTCTACAGAAACACTCCAGGCCAGAGGAAATGGAATGAAACGTACAAAGTTATGCTAAGCAAGGGACTGAACCCAAGAATACTATTGTATATCCAGCAAGACTATCATTCAAAATTGAAGGTGAAATCAAAAGCTTCACAGACAAAAAAGTGCTAAGAGAGTTTATTACCATTTTTTCTTGTTTTTTGAGGTGGGCCTGCGGTGCTATAAACTTTCCCCTCAGAACTGCTTTCATTGTGTCCCATAGATTTTTAATTGTTTTGTTTTTATTGTCATTAGTTTCAAGGATATTTTTTATTTCTTCTTTCGTCTCTGTAACCCAATCACTGTTTAATAACATTCTATTCAGTTCCCAAGTGTTTGAATTTTTGGGGCTCTTTTTATTGTAGTTTATTTCTGATATTATGCCATTGTGGTCTGAGAAAATGCTTGATATGATTTCAGTCTTCTTGAATTTGGTGAGACTTTGCTTGTGACCCAATATGTGGTCTATTTTTGAAAATGTCCTATATGCACTTGAGAAGAATGTATATTCCATGACTTTGGGGTGAAATGTTCTGAAGATGTCAATTAATTCCATCTGATTTAGGAAGTCATTTAGGTTTGCTGCTGCTTTGCTGATTTTTTGTCTAGTTGATTTATACAGTGATGTCAGTGGTGTATTAAAGTGTCTTACTATGATCGTATTGTTGTCTATCTCTCCCTTGATATATCTCCCAGGAGTGGTGGTGTTTTTTTGTTTTGTTTTTTTTTTAGTGTATTGGATGCTCCTGCATTGGATGCTTGTATATTTATCAGGGTTACATCCTCATTTTGTATCAGTATCTTTAATATTATGAAGTAGCCTTCTTTATCTCTTGTTATGACATTCACTTTGAGGTCTGTTTTGTCAAATATAAGAATTGCTACTCCAGCTTTTTTTTTATATTTCCATTTGCCTGAAAGATATATTTTTCATCCCTTCACTTTCAGTCTGTGTGAGTCTCTTGTTCTCTTGTAGACAGCATATATGTGGGTTGTGTGTTTTTTACCCATTCCCTTGATTTCTTTTAATTGGAGCATTTAGTCCATTTACGTTTAAAGTTATTATTGAAAGGTAATTATTTGTAGCCATTTTTATTTTTTTGGGCCTGTGTTCTTTCTTACCTTTTTACTTCTTTTTACAAGTCCCTTTAGCATTTCTTGCATTGCTGGCTTGGTAGTGATAAATTCCCTTAGCCTTTTTTTTTTTTTTTTTTTTTTTTTTGTCAGTGAAGCTCATGATTCCACCTTCAATTTTGAATGATAGCCTTGCTGGATAGGATATTGTGGATTCAGTCCCTTGCTTTGCATCACTTTGTAAATTTCCTTCTATTCTTTTCTGACCTGATTTCTTTCTGTTGATAAATCATTTGATAATCTAATGGGAGCTCCCTTGTATGTAAGTTTCTGTCTTTCAGCCTTTAAGATTCTCTTTGTCCTGAACATTTGCCATTGTAATTATGATGTGTCTTGGGTTGGTCTTTTCGGATTTTTCTTGTTTGGGACTCTCTGTGCTTGTGTGACTTTTTTCTTCCCCACATCAAGGAAGTTTTCTGACATTATTTCTTCAAATAGGTTTTCTAACCTTTGTTCCTCTTCCTGTTGTTCTGTTACCCCTATTATTCGTATATTGCTTCCTTTCATGTTGTCCCATAGTTCCCTTAGGCTCTCCTTCTGTGTTTTAAAAATTTTGTTCCAATTGCAGTTCAGTTTGAGTGTGTTCTGCTTCCCTGTCTTCTAATTTGCTAATTTAGCCTCCACTTCTCCTAGTCTACTGTTGAAAATTTCCACATTTTTTTTTATTGCGTCTATATCACTCTTCATTTCTTCTTGATTCTTAAATATAATTGCTTTTTTTCATCTTTTTCTTCTTAATTCTTACACAAATTGTTGATTTTTTCCATCTGAATTATGTACTGTAGGACATTAATTTCGAATTCTATTTCCTGACATATTGCTTGTCTCTGTTTCACTTAGCTGCTTTTCTGATAATTCCTCCTTTTCTTTCCTTTGGGGGTTTCTTTGTCTACCCATTTTTGGTCTCACCAATTGATCTAGGGGTTGAGTCATGCAGGGGCTGCTCCTTGGTGGCAGTGGCTTCTTGGGCTGCAGTTGCTCCTCAGGAGGTCGCTGAAGTGGCTGATCCTCAGTTTCCAGCAGCTCCTCTGGTGGGTGCTGTTCACAGCAGAGGTGTTTCCTTTGGCTGGTGAGGGAAATTGCTCGCACTGCTGCTGTTCCATGAATGGGGTGGGCCACTCACCCAGCTGCTGCTTGTTGGTTAGGTGCAGGCTGTGTGTGGCTGCTGCTCCTTTGACCACTGCGGGCTTGGCAGGACTGCCACTCTTAGGATGCTCATGTGGTTACTGCTCCTCAGTCCAGGGCAGGCTGCTTGGGCAGCTGCTGCTCCTCAAATTGGGGCAGACTGCTCACAGCACTGCTGTTTCTCCTACCGGGGTGGGATGCTCACACAGCTGCTGCTCCTCAGATGGGGGTAGGCTACTCGTTCAGCTGCAGCTCCTCCATCCAGGGCGAGCTGCTCAGGTGGCTGCTGCTCTTTGAATGAGGATTGGCTGGCTGCTTGCGGTGCTTCTGTTCCTCGCACAGGCTGGGATGCTCACACAGCTGCTGCTCCTTGGATGGGGGCAGGCTGCTCTTGCAGCTGCTGCTCTTGGACGGGGACAGGTTGCTCATGCAGTTGCTGCTCCTCAAACAGGTGCAGGATGTGGCTGCACGCAGCTGCTGCTCCTTGCATGGGAGCGGGCTGTGCGGGGCTGCCGTTCCTCAATCGTGGGTGGGCTGGTCTTGCAGCTGCTGCTCCTTGCATGGGGCAGGCTGCTCTTATCGTTGCTGCTCCTCAGATGGGTGAGTGGGCCACTTATACAGCTGCTGCTCTTTGGACAGGGGCAGACCACATGAGGCTGCTGCTCTTAGGCCTGGGCAGGCTGCTCATGGGATTGGTGCTCTTTGGATAGGAATGGCCTGCTCACGTGTCTGCCATTCATGCGGTTACAGTGCCCTGGGCTAAAGCATGCCAATTGGAAGGGCGTATGCTTCAGAACTTACAGGAGCCTGCGCCCAGGGTGGCTGGAGACCCTTTACCGTGGGACCACAGCCCAGATAGCAGGTCCCTAGCAGAGATGGCTGTAGAATCCCAGGTGTTCTCTGAGGGCACCTTGGTGGAGGTAACTCTGGGCTCCCAGTTACAGCATCTCTCTTCTTCAAAAAGGCTAGGCCTCTGAAGACAAGCCAGCCTGCTTATACTGTTTGCAATGGTAGCAGAGGTTGCCTTGTTAGGTGAACCTGGTTAGCCTGACCCCGAAGGTGCTGCGGGATCTAACTGTGCCTTACACACACACACACACACACACACACACACACATGACTACACACTCCTCTTTTGCTTTCTCCTCACTCACGCTCTCTCCCTCACTGCTGACTTCTTCCTACCTCTGTAGTTGCATCTGGGGTGTTATTGACCCATTTGTGGATGGAGTTTCCTCTTCAGGTGTCTAGTTAATGTGGCTAGCTCTCTAGCTCCTAGCCAGACAGGATAAAATTCACCTCGATAAGACACAACACAAAGGGAACAAAGCACAAATATACTCACGACACCTATGAACCCACTATAAGTTACCACCTGAGCAAAGAATTGGGGGAGAGAAAAGAGAGCACAAATGATATCAAAGAGAAAGAAAAAGGAGGAAGAAAAAAAAAAAAATATGGGAAAACACCACAGAACCAATAGATAAACCAAAAAAATGCAAACACCCAGCAAAGAGGGTGGGGGCAGAATCTGTAGAGGCTGAGATTATATACAGAAAATAAGGTTAAGAATTGGATGAATATCAGTTCAGTGTAGAGGAAGTAGAAAGAGGATGGGTGGATAAGAAGAAAGAGAATGAGAAGAAAATAACGATAATAGTAACAATAATAAATTTACCAAAAAAATGATTTCAAAAATGGTATAAAAGTAAAAAATAGCAAATAGTAATAAAATAAAATAGAGTGATGGAAAAATAATGTGAAAAGAAATAGAAAATAAAGCAACAAATTTGAACTGGGAAACAAAAAAAGGAGATAAAATAATAAAATGAAAGTGTCATTCTTTTGGCTGGCTTAAGATTCCAGGCTTCTGTACTGTCTTTAGGCCAGTCCCTTTGGACTCTTAGGGACTATTTAGTTTCTTTTTTAAATCCTTTGTGCCATTCAGGGTGGAATCTGGGTGTGGCTATATTCGTTGCCTGGAAACTGGAGGGAGGGGATATTTCTTCAGGACAAAATGGCTGCCCAGGTCCTGAGCTCAGGTATGATTCAGTGTCAGACTCACTGCCACTCCTCCTGGACCCCCTGCTCTCCCCAGACTCCAAGAGTCCGCATCTTCTCCCTCACCTCAGCCACAGGTAAGTGTCTGTATCCAAAAGGTCCTGTAAACTAGGTTCAGTGAAGAAAGGCTCAGGCCACAGAGAGGGGAAAGACTGGGTCTCTGTGCGCTCCTCTCTTGCCTCTGAGAGGTCTGGCCAGCCCTTCAGACTGCACCCTTTTGTGACTGTGGACCCAGTTCTAGAATCCCCTGCAGTCCAGCAGTCCTGTGGCCCTTCTTTCCACAGTCAGATGCTGTGCCTGTCCCCAGGGACATGTCTTAGTGCTGTGTGGGTTCCCTCTGACCCTCTGGGATCAGAGGTCTAGCAGACTCTCCTGCCCAGATCCTTGATTTTACCTTTTCCTAGGTTGCAAACTGTCTCACCTACTGGGTCTCCTTTGCCAATTCGGGTTACTCGTATCTGCTCCAGGACAAGGCTCAGAACACATCTGTCTGTCTATTCCACCGCCATTTTGTCTCTCCTGGACTTTTCTTGCAGTGTTTCCTAAAGTGTGGTACGCGTATCCCCAGGGGTACGGGAAGAGTTTGGTGGGGGTACGCATTGCACCAGCGTTGGTGGGGATATGCACTGCACCATGCTTAGCTGCGCCTAATTCTACGTTCTCATGAGTACCAGGGGTACTCAGATTACGAAAATTATAGAAGGGGTACACATATGTCAAAAGTTTGGGAAACACTGCTTTATGGGAACATTTTTTTTAGTAATTAAATTTCTCTATATATTATAGTTTTGAACAGACTTATGTTTCCTCTTGAGTAGGTTTGTTTTTTTGTTGTTATTCTGAGAAAGTTTCTATTTCTCTTAAGTTTCTAATTTATTGGCATAAATTTGTTTATAATTTTATAATTTTATAATTTTTTAATATAGGTTGGTAGTGTTGTCTCCTTTGATTCTTGAATTTTGTAACTTAAGTCTTTTCTTAAATTTTTAGTCAATCTCATATATTTTTTAATAACTTGGCTAAAATTTAAATTTTTTAAAGAAAAAGGATTCGCTGACTTTCTCAAACCAATCTACATAATCTTGTCATTGATCTTGGTATAACTTAGCTGCCTCTTTGATTCTCTGAGGTTACATAAAACTGTTTCCTTTACCTGCTCAGCCAGATATGGAATATTAACTCTTGATTTAGTCTGGGGATAAGTGGGTATTGAACATGAGCACTGCAGTAAACATGGGTTTTTTCCCCCATGGCTAATTAGGAATCATTTATGATGATCCAGCATTATTTATACTTTTCTATATAACTGATAAATTTTAACATCATTATAAAAATATTATTTGTATATACTTTGTATCAGTTAAAAAGATTGCTTTATGTAATGAGATTCTAGAAACAGTAGTCACCACTGCACTAACATCCTCCCTGAATTTTCTTCCACTTATTCAATAAGTATATACTTATTATTTAAAATATTCAGAGGCATGAAACAGATACAGATTTTATCTTCAAGGGACTTACAGGTTAGTACAAGTGATACAATATGAACATGAAAAAATATAAGTGGAAAATGCAGGATGCCATTAAAGAATTCTTTCTATTATCACCCATTATGTACTTGCATCACCTAGTCCTTCCTACTTACATTTCCTTCCTAGTTGCCTTTATACCTAATATTCTAGTGTTTGTTGCCATTTAGACTTCTTGTGTTAGTAATGTGTGCTTCCATATGTACTTTTCTTACTTATAATCATCTCGTTCATATCAGCCTGGTATGTGTGTAGGGAGACTAAGTGTCTGTCCCAGTTTTATATTATTAGGGAGTGGCAGAGTCACGTTTTGAACATAAGGTCTTTGTACTCAAAAACTTAGTCTAGTGTGATCTATTGCAACAGTTGCCAACTGGTGGTCCATGAACCACTAGTGGTCTGCTTGGCAACAGTTTTGATCTGTTGCCTCTCATTACAAACTTCCTCCCTTCTCTAGCCAGCAGATAGTTGGGGAAATTTAGCTTGGTGAATTGGGTCAGACTTGGAGGCAGCTTTGTGTGTTTCTGGATAGGCACAGTAACGAGGCAGCAAAGCAATACTGTGTTCAGGACACTCTGAGCCATTCTTTTTTTTAATATATTTTATTGATTTTCTACAGAGAGGAAAGGAGAGGAATAGAAAGCCAGAAACATCAATGAGAGAGAAACATCGACCAGCTGCCTCTTTCACACCCCCTACCGGGGATGTGCCCGCAACCAATATACATGCCCTTGACCAGAATCGAACCTGGGACCTTTCAGTCCACAGACCCACGCACTATCCACTGAGCCAAACCGGTTTCGGCTCTGAGCCATTCTTAAGGGTTTTAGTGACTTTAAATTTTACAAAAAGCTGTTGGACATTTACACTATGGAATACTAGGCAGCTGTAAAAAAAGAGATCTCTTACCTTTGAGACAGCATGGAAAATATTATGCTTAGTGAAATAATCCAAAATGAGGAAGACAAATACTATATAATCTCACTTATTTGTGGAATCTAATGAACAAAATGAACTGACCAACAAAATAAGAACCAAAGCAGGAGGACATGGAACAAACTGACACACCTCAATGTGGGGTTGGAGGGATGAGAAGAGATAAACCAAAGAACTTATATGCATAGCTCATGGACACAGGCAATACGAGTAGTGAAACCCTGGAGGGAGGAGGGAATGGGAGATATTTGTAATACTGTGAACAATAAGATAAAATATATTTAAAAATGAAAAAAAAATTTAACAAGTTTATAAAATTCAGAGATCCCCATTTCCAGTTGCTTTTTATACAGTTCTCTGGTGGAGGTTGGATCATTCCTTTAGAGAACATGTTCAAAACCAAATTTACCATCTCTTCCTCAATTTGTTGTCTCTTTCTCTGTTAATGACACCTAAATACCCATTCTCCTATACTGGAAACCCAGGGGTCCTTTTTAACTAAAGGAGTTCATCTTGTTCCTCTAACCCAGTGGTGCTCACCCTGGCTCTTTTTAACCAACACCCTAACTTCTAATCCTGTCATTGTCATTTTGCCTGATAGGATTGTTTGAGGAAATAAACTAAAAAAGTGTATGAAAAAGAACTCTGGCAGCTATGAATGAGAGGTATTTATGTCCTTTGAGGCAGCACATCTGTTGAAGTAAACAGATAAGGATGAAGCCATTCAGATGTATCAGTGAAGTGTGGACTTGTATCTGAACTTTGACCTCATAGTCTTACATGTTATAGCACGTCACACTCTTAAAATTCCTCAGGAGGAGAGAAAAGGAACTAGTGAGAAAGAACTAGGGTGACATAATTACCCTGTTTTCCCGAAAATAAGACAGTGTCTTATATTAATTTTTGCTCCCAAAGATGCGCTACGTCTTATTTTCAGGGGATGCCTTATTTTTCCATGAAGAAGAATACGGTACACATTTATTGTTAAATGAAAATAAAGGAAATTTATTACCCGTATACGGTACGGTAGTACGGTAGTTGTCAACACAAACCAAACTGTGAATCCTACAGTATCAAGAATTTACTCATTTATTCAATGACAATCATGTCATCATCTTCTGGAACATCATCATAACAATCCAATTCCTGAATTTCCTGGTGAATTTCTTGTGATTCCATTTCTTTCAGAATCAGTGGACCAAATCTCTCATGTTTAGCCTAGGGGAGCCTTATTTTCGGGGGGATGCCTTATATTTCACTCAGAAGGAAACCTGTAAATAGGTCTTATTTTCAGAGGATGTCTTATTTTTGGGGAAACACGGTAGTAAGTGGCACAGCCAGGACTAGTACTCCTCATGGCTAAACGAGGACCTAAAACATTTTAAACTAGAAACCAGGATTGGTTTTAACACTTGAGCTCTTAGTCTGTGTGACCTATGATGAACAAGTGAGCTCGTTTAAATGTCAGTCTCTGCATATAAGGTAGTAGTATATATGATAGCACCTATCTCTAGAGTTGTTGTCAGAATTGAATGAGTCATATAAAGATCTAGAGTGCTATGTAGAAAGTGTCTAGTAAATGATAGCTACTGGATTACTCTTCCCCCCTCTTCACCTATCTAGAAACTTTTGGTTGATCTTCCTCTGCTTTTTCCCTTTGAGAATTCTCTCTGGCTGTGTATTTAGACTGCCTCACTTTAGAATTTTTTTTAAGTTCACAGACATTCCCAAGGGGTTGTTGCTGAACCATTTCATTGAAATAGATTGGGTAAAGAATTTTCATATTTTCCTCACTGCTTCTTTTCCCCTAATTTCCTCATTAAGGTTATGACACAATTCTAATGAGCTTCGTTAGTTAAAAATTGTGATATTAAACTTATGCTTTCTGACCCCAAGTTAAAGGGTTTAGGTTCAATATTAGGAATAAAACTTGTACAATCAGAAGTGTCTACGGAACTGCCTCAGGAGGTTACCCATGACTACAGGTATACAAACAGAGCTTTTGACTGGCAGAACTTTGACTTTCCACTGCTCCATCTAGGACATCCCTTGTTATATACACTGCAGTGAGAACTGTAAGAAAGAAATAAGCTACCTACATATTGTATTTTTGTGGCTTTGGAAATTTTGGTTCATGATTTTATACTGTCTTAGTTAAATGAATCAATAAGATAGCAAATGAACTATAATTTTAGCAGTGATGAAAGTTGTCAAACTTCCCTGTGTATGCCAAGTTTAATCTATACTAATAAAAGGGTAATATGCTAATTAGACTAGACATCTTCTGGATGTCCTGGACAAAGCCATGGTGACGGGGGCCAAGGCAGAGGCAATTAGGGGTGATCAGGCCAGCAGAGGGGAGCAGTTAGAGGGCAATCAAGTTTGCATGGGGGAGCAATTAAGAGGCAATCCAGTTGGCAGGGGAGGGCATTTAGGGGTGATCAGGCCGGCAGGGGAGCAGTTAGGGGGCGATCTGGCCAGCAGGCAGAGGTGGTTAGGGGCAGTCAAGCAGGCAGACAGGCAGGAAGTTAGGAGCCAGAGGTCACAAATTGCAAGAGGGATGTCTGACTGTCGGTTTAGAGATCGGGCCTAAACTGGCAGTTGGACATCCCACAAGGGGGTTCTAGATTGGAGAGAGTGCAGGTCGGGTTGAGGGACACCTCTCCCCTTGTGCACGAATTTCGTGCATCTGGCCTCTAGTATTAGAATAAAGTTGAAATTGTGACTCTTGGATCCCTGCAGAGCTGAACACACACAGCTTTATAGTGAGGTCACAGTAGCATGGGGCCTATGTTAAGTGAAACTAGGCTAATCATACTGCACACATTAGCCCACATTCTGATAAAGTAGAAAATATTGAGGCTTTTATATGCTAAGTTTGACAGATGCTGCCTGCTGCTTTCAGATTAAAGAAAATTACTTGAACACTGCTGTGTCCTTCTGTGAGATGTTTATTCTCAACTTTCACCCTCCCTGCCCCTTGCCCACAACCATTACAGTGACCAGAACATCTGCCTGCTCAACAGTAATGTGTCTTAAGTAACACCCATTAGTTTTCAATAATTCCCCATGGCTTGCATGTCAGCCTTCAGTTTAATGGCCTTTTTTATGTTTAGTCATTTTGTTTTATTTCCCATCGTGGTTTTATTTCTTTTTTGCTTTTTGTTTTTTCTTTTCTCTTTTTTTAAAACCGTCGTGGTTTGCCCTTCATATTCCCCAATGTTTGCACATGACAAGATGTTGCCATCCCAACATTGCCTCCCACTTCACTGACCAGTGCCACTACTGACCATCTAGCACCAGCTACATCGGGACCACTGCCTTCAGCACCTCGGGATGTCGTGGCCTCTCTGGTCTCTACTCGCTTCATCAAATTGACATGGCGGACACCTGCATCAGATCCTCATGGAGACAATCTTACCTACTCTGTCTTCTATACCAAGGAGGGAATTACTAGGTAAGTGCCCATATATTTGGAGCCTGTTGGCTACATCTTGGTCCCTTCAGCCCAGTCATGCTCACCCTGGCTCTTTGTTGTACAGGGTCTGTACCAATTTTCAATCCAGAAAATATGATCACTGAGATGCATTTTTCCTAATTTTAAGTCATTATAAATAAATTCCCAAACAGACTGAAGTCCTGGTATGTAGGGAGCAGCTCTGGGGTCAAGCCTTGGGCTGACCTGTGGCTGGGCCACAAACAAGTCCCAGTTCAGAGGGCTGAGCTCTCCTAGCATAATTAAGCCTGACCTTGTAGCCCTCCTTAATTCCTTCCTAAGTAGCTAATGGGCTGTGGGAGGTGCAGCAAGTGTTGCCAAAACACGAACATTTGTATACATGTTAATCTACCTTTGTTTTAATCAGACTATAAAATAAAGCATCAGCTTGCAGACTGGGTCTTTTGTGTCCTCATCCAGGCATCGGAATACAGATCAGCTGTATTCTCTTGTCTGTTTTTTTCTTCAATCCTTCACTGCCCCTTCTCAAGTTCACCTTTGGCTGTGCTGGTGCTGTACACAGGTACTTTTTCCTGCCTTTCTGGATGACTTGTGGAAAGGATAAATAGAGCTATAGAGGTTGAAGTATTAAAATGTAACCAGGCTACTACCCTTTGCTCTTAAGATTCAGTCAACACAACCTAATAAGATATGGCTTATTTAGAACTTTCAGATTTTAAAAATTAAGGTAAACTTAGTTTATTAAAGTAATCTGAAGGAATATTTGCCTACATTGTTAGGTATATGTGGGCTACTGAATTTCAGGGATCTACTTGATGACACATGAGTAATTAGTGATTAATTTTCCTAAAAACAGCATTTTCATTAAATTGCTCTCCAACTCCACCCATTTTAGGACTTCACAATGCCCTTCCATTGCTTATAGATTATCCAGAATTCCCAGGCTACTTCACTCTACAGTCTAGCTGTAGTCTAGCTGTCCATGTTTATTTCCTTACCTCCCCAGTTGAACTCATTTTCTAGTGCAGTGTTTCCCAAGGTGTGGTATGTGTACCCCCAGGGGTACGGGAAGAGTTTGGTGGGGGTACGTGTTACACCAGAGTTTGGTGGGGATATGCACTGCACTGTGCTTAGCTGTGCCTAATTCTACGTTCTCATGAGTACGAGGGGTACTCAGGTTACGAAAATTATAGAAGGGGTACACATATGTCAAAAGTTTGGGAAACACTGTTCTAGTGGCACTAGTCAAGTTCTTATCCCTGTGTAGCTTTCCCCCTGCCCCCAATCTAGTCTCTTCATTCACACATCCCCTTCTTTCCTCCTTCTTAGCTAGAGCTAACTTCACTTTATTCTTCTAGGCCCAGGTTAAACCCCATAATTCCTCATAAAGTTTTTTCTATCTATCCTTGTCAGCACACAGAGTATTTATCTTACATATGTGTTTGTATCACTCCTACTGGCACTTAATTATGATAAAACATGATCTTGTGCTGCCCTAAGTTACTCTTCTGTTATTTTATGTGTATTAGTGTTGTTTTTCCAGTCTGATTATAAATTTTTGGAGAAACCATGCCATATGCTTAATATGTGTTCCTAACATTGCTGAGTAGATTCCTCCATTGTGTTGTTTCTTCGCCCCAGAATATGAAAATTAAAATGTTTGTTTTGGTTAGGGCCTTAACATATTAAATAAAGCTTGTATTGCTACTAGGGTGATGACATTTGACATATATTGTCTTTAAAACCAGACAGGCAAATTCAGCAAGTATAGGAACCTTAATCAAGTGATTTAATATGGTACTCTTGGGCTGTAAGAATGACATAATTTAGCCAGATAGATAGAGCCGTTCATATGGTAATGTTTATCTGAACACTGCACTGGATGTTTTGGGAATTAGAAAGGTAAGGAAACATAGTCCTTGACACAAAAGGGCAAGATCTTATTACTAAACAGCATGTATGTTAAAAAGTCTCCAATGGGCTTTCAAATCTCATTGCAAATTTCATAGGAGGAAGTGAGCAGTAGCTCCTTAGAACAGCAAGCTTGTTTACATTGCAGGACCTGCCTGGCATTTGTCTGTCACACTCAGATAACACCTGCTTAGGTTTCCATGAACCCACCCAGCTTAGCCCCTCAGTCACTCTTCCACTATACTCTATTGGAGCCATCTTGTCCCCAAGCCAATTATTACATTTTTCAGGAAACTTTGCAAACCTGATGACATGGATTGGTAGCTTTAAATTGAACATGGCAAGAGTATTTACAGTGACAAGTGCTGCAAACCAGAGCTGACTGTTAAACATTTACTCCAGAATATCACTGCTATCACATCAATCTGTTTTACTTTGCCTTTGTTTTGAACATGTAACACTGAAATTTTTTTTTAAATGTATTTATTGTGTCTGGCTTGCTCAATAAAGTGTGACTGGCACCTAGAATAGAGCCTGGCATATAGTAGCACTAAATAAACATTTGTTAAGAGAATAAATTTCAGTGGAGAAATAATAATTATTCAAGAAATGGTCCTATTGAATAAAAGAATAATGTGCAAATTAACCATCACTCTGCTATACCCACAAGCCATGCCCACTGGCCAATCAGAGCGAGTATGCAAATAAACCCAACCAAGATGGCTACAGCCACAGAGAGCAGGAGGGAGGCTTGGGTCTCCCAGGCAATGGAAGAAGCCAAGCTTTCCGTCTGCCCTAGCTGGCCTAAGCCTCTGCTTAAGGCTACACGTTTTAGTTATAGAAGGTAAGCAAATCCAAACAGAAATGGCTGCGGGCCATGGAGCGACCAGGAGGCTTGGCTCCACTCCAGGCTACAAAGTTTCAATTGTAAAAGGTAAATAAATTCCAGATACCAGGGCCTCTGCTTGGGTCACCAGGGGTGTGGCTGGCCTGCAAACCACCACAGGCCCTTTGCCCAGGCCACCCCATGCCCCAAGGGAACCCCCACCCTGATCCTGATCACCCTTCAGGGCAAACCAGCTGGCCCCCACCCATGCACCAGGCCATTATCCTATCTAATAAAAGAGGTAATATGCAGGTTGACCAGCACTCCAACACACAATAGCTGCCCCCATGTGGTCAAACATGGCTGCCCCCATGTGGACACAAGATGGCCACCACAAGATGGCCAGCAGGGGAGGGCAGTTGTGAGGCACCAGGCCTGCAAGGGAGGGCAGTTGAGAGGGACCAGGCCTGCAAGGAAGGGCAGTTGGAGGTGATCAACCCTTCAGGGGAGGGCAGTTAGGGGTGACCAGGCCTGTAGGGGAGGGAAGTTGGGGCAAACAGGCTGGCAGGGGAGCAGTTAGACATCAAACAGGCTGGCACGGGAATGGTTAGGAGGAGATCAGGCTGGCAGTCAGAAGTGGTTAGGGGCAATCAGGAAGGGAGGCAGGCGAGCAGTTGGGAGCCAGCAGTCCTGGATTGGGAGAGGGATGTCCCACATTGGAGAGGTTGCAGGCTGGGCTGAGGGACACCCCCTCCCCTTGCACGAATTTTATGCACTGGGCATCTAGTGTTGAAATAATTAACTCTATTGGTAGAAAGAATAAAAGTTCTACCTCTGTATTTTATCGTGTATAACAAATTACAGATGGGTCAAGAGATATTTTTAAAACTTATAAATATATCAGAGAAAATGTAGAATTTATATTTATCATTATACTGTGTTACTGTGTAAAATTCCATATGATAAAACATCATAAAAAAGTCAAACTATCAAGTTTTAGAGTGGGAAAATTTATAATAGATTGTGTTGATGTAAAGAACTCTGATAATCATAAATAAAAGATAAGTATCCCTGGAGACAATTGATACAAGTTAATGATGATTCACAAAGTTAGTGGAAAGCTTATTAAAATTAAAAACAGTTTTCACTGTTATCACCAATCTTGGAAATACAAAATAATGAGTTATCATTTTCCACCTGTAAAGCTGGCAAAAATTTTAAGTTTATAACATCTAGTGTTTAGCAAATTAAATTTGGGGAAGAAATTAAGTCTAGGCTCTGGGTGACAGTATAAATTGGAGTAGCCTTTGGAGAGGTGATTTGGCAGAATTTTGTATCTTCTTAATGCACATCGTCTTCAGTCCAACAATTACACTTCTAGGTGTCTGTCCTATAGATACACAGATATACATATGCATAGGGCAATCATAAATTTTACTGTAGCATTATTTCTAAGAATAAAAAAAGAAACAGAAGAATGGGCACATAATTAGGATATGTATATCCGCATGAAGCATGATGCAGGAATTTTTTAAGTGACGTATAGATATATATTTTAATGTGTATGTAAATACCTATAGCTGTGATTTTAACCAGGCATGATTTTGCCCCCTGTGTCCCAGGAAATACTTAGCAATGTCTGGTTATCATAACTGAGTTGTGAGGAGATGCTTACTGGCATCTAGTGAGTGGAAGCCAGAGATCCTCATAAACATCCTACAGTGTGCTGGACAGCTCCCCACAACAAAGATTTCTCCTGACTGAAGTTTAGAGAGCCTGGCTTGGAGAGATCTAGTAAGATACAGGCCAATATGTGCCAGAGTTAGGTCTTAGGATAGGACAGGTTTCAAGGATCAAGAAAAACTGGGACTTAAAATTTTTAACTATACTTTTGTTTTTAATGAAAACCTATCACATTTAAAATTTAAAATGTATCATGCATTGAAATAAGCAGGGATGGCTAATAAGTGAATTTGGAATTGAGAAAAAATATAAGAATTCAATTGGTAAGGAATCTATAATAATAAAAGCATAATATGCTAATTAGACCAGATGAAGCCGAGGTTGTGAGTGAAGCCTGAGTCCTGGGTGCTAGTGGGAAGCTGGTGCCGGCAAATGGGGGAAGGAAGGCCTACTCTTGCATGAGTTTCATGCATTGGACCTCTAGCATAGTATAAAAGAAGAGAAGATGCAAGAGGATCAAATTTTATTGGTTTGGGTGGTGTTTGAAGGATAGGAAACTAAGAAAGCTAATTTAATTGGCCCAGAGTTTTTGGTAGGAATTAGTTAGAAAATATAATAAAGTAGAAGTTTGGAGCAGAGTATTGGAATAACAGTAATAATTTGGACATAATAAGTAAAGAAAGGGGCCATTTTAGATTCCTGAAAAAGTGTGCACTGTGATTTTATTAAGCAGCTTTTATTATCAGTACTTTGATAGTACCAAAAAAGACTAGAGGGGAGAAGAAATGGAGTCATGGAAACAGATCAGGCACTAGTTATGTTAATCTTGGTGTGTCTTGCAGGTGATTTATAGTGGACAAAATAAATCTGCAAAATATTTCAAAGGAAGATTCTTGGAGACTAATACGTTTTGTCTCTTCATTACTTTATGATATCTGAGTACAAGCAATGAAGGAGTAGAAAAAACAATTAAGTAAAAAGATTTGCTCCTGGTTACTTGTTTTATGAAGAAAATTTATTTAATCTTTACAAGCTTCAATTTTCTCATCAAAAGAAATGAGAATAACCTCTTCATAGACTTACAAACCTACTTCCTGCATTGGAAAAATCTACCACCAGGTGGCACTATGTGCCTTGGTCATTAGTTGGGTTCCTGAGTTTTAAAGAATCCTTGTTGTGCCTTTTCAGCTGTGAAATGTTTCTCCCCACCCACCCACCCCCTCGCCTCCAGAGCCTTTAAATGTAAACAGCAGCACTTTTCTGATATTAGCTACTAAATGGAGAATACAGAGTACATAATTCTACAAATGAACAGCATTTTGGCATTCTTTCACTTCAAAGCCTTACGTATGTATCTATTAGTCTAGTCCAGGAATGGGCAAACTATGGACCCTGGGCCAAATTAGATTTGTTATTTTAATGTCCCAGGAATTAAAAATAGTTTTTTACCTTTTCAAATGGTTTCATTGTAATAGGTTACATAATTACATAATATTTCCCATTTTGCCTCTTGGCCTATATATTTAAGAAATGTTTGGCCCTTTCAGAAAAAGTTTGCCATCCTGATCTTTTTTTTTTTTTTTTTTTTTTCATTTAATACATGAGTAAACTGAGGCCAAAAAAGAATTAGTGACTTGCCTGTGGTCCCCCTAGCAACCTAGTGATGTTGCCAGAACTAGAACTGGAACACTTAAGTTCTAACCCAGTACCATCTTAATACAAAGTGTCCTTTGTTCTTTCTGTTCAAGTCTTAGCTAACACATTCTAATCTTAAGTTCCACTGTAATATCACATATTTATGACTGACCCTGGGTCTTGTCCTGAAGTGTTTTTCTTGACAGACATTTGGTTCTGGAACCTCAGACCCATCTAGTGTTAGAAGCCTTTTCAAATGCTGGGTTTTCATCTTAGAGACTGTAACTATTACTGATTTTGTTTTATTATAGTTCTTCTTTTGAAACTTCTTCTTGTTTTATAGTTCCCTTCACTAATTTCTCCCTTTCACATTGAACAAAGATATACATAATATGATTATTATACATTATTTGCATATCAGAAGGCAAATTTCCATTCATTCAGCACACCTTTGTGATACTGCTTCTGTGTATGATCATTCTGCTGATTGCAACCTTTCACTTCCCTTTAAAGTTAAATAGCACTCCCATCTTTCTCAGAGGGAACTTGTTCAAACTTTTAAGTGCAGAGTAAGCAAAACAGATTAATCTGTGTTCTCACTTGGAACTTTTAGTTTAGTATAGCAATTCTCAACTGATGTGCCACACAAATTTTTAAAACATGCAATACCTGACTACTTAGTCCACATGTGTCAAACACAAGGCCCGCGCGCCAAATCCAGCCCGCCAGGCCTTGCAATGTGGCCCGCACCGCGCTGTCATCACTGCACTCTGCTGTCAGTTTATGACATTGTCAGTCTATGACTGTTCAGTAAACCATTCGGCCCGCGATTTAGGCTGGATTTTAGATTTTGGCCCCTTCTCTGATTGAGTTCGACACCCCTAATAGTCACTTAGTCAAGGCACTGATCTCTTTTCCCTTAGATTGTCAAATTAAAAAATGACAATAGCCAACACAATACCCATTCAGTGTGAATGAATCAAAATTGTACCTATTTTTTGTCAGATTGGCAAAAAATATTTTTTTGGTGTGCCACAGAATTTTAGTAATTAGTTTATGTATGCCTTGAAATGAAAAAGGTTGAAAAGCACTGGTTTAGTAAGATGTAAAACACATCTTACTTTTAGATAGCAATCATTTGTGACTAAATCAAGTGTCATAAACGTCAAATATAGTATATCAGTTACTATCCTTCTTCTAAATCTTGTGAATTAGAGATTTAGCTGAAGAGAAAATACCTTCAAGTACCTCAAATACCTCTGAGCACTACATTTTGTTACCATCGTACTCTTTTTTAATGTACTATATAGGAAAGCAACATCTACAAAAGAAAAGGTAGCTTTTTTTTTTTTTTTAATATATTTTATTGATTTTGTACAGAGAGGAAGGGAGAGAGATAGAGAGTTAGAAACATCAATGAGAGAGAGTCATCGATCAGCTGCTTCTTGCACACCCCCTACCGGGGTTATGCCCGCAACCAAGGTACATGCCCTTGACCAGAATCGAACCCGGGACCCTTCAGTACCTAAGCTGACGCTCTATCCATTGAGCCAAACCGGTCTCGGCTGAAAAGGTAGCTTAAAGAACTATAAAAAACCATTGGAAAACACTTAAATCCTTAAAATGCAAATGTTCATATACAGTCAGACAAATTGAGATATGCTGATGTACAACTAAACAAATTTGAATCAGTAATTTCAAGGAAACATCAATATTTTAAAGTAAGAATTATTATTCAATATACTAGATAATTTCAAATAATTTCTTCCACGCGCCTTTTTATTATTCTGTCAAGATAGATACAGATCATTCTCCACATGATTGGCAAATGTTGAAGGCTATTTCTTTGTCTAAAATAAGTACATTTCTTTAAATTATTTGTTGAGAACTCTCTGTAATTTGATCTGGCTTTTTTTTTTTTTTTTTTTTTTTGTAAATACAGTACACTGAACATAATTATGGACCCTTGTATGGACACTACCTCTTTTAAAGAAACTAGAAATTTACATTTATATTTTCAGCTCATTACACCAGCCTGCTGAATTTATTTGTTCATTCGTTTGTGATAAAATTGGTCAAACATTTCAAATCATTTTGGAAAAAAAAAGTCAAAAAGAGTATTCTTTTTTAAAAGCTAAATTATAAAGGCCAGTGTAGAGGGGATCTAAAGTAGCTGCCGATGGGATGGTACACTGCAAGATAGTGTGTGAGAGCGAAAAGAGAGTGTGTGGACATGCAGGAAGTGTCTATATTTGTGAGTTAGGGACAGCTATGTTCTACGGGACTGTTGGGGACTGGCAGACCAGACTCCCTGGCTGGGCATCCTCTACTGTTGCTGAAATCTCTCCCGGAGCAGCCAGCTCTGCCAGAGACCACGACATCCTAAAGAGGAGAATGGCTGTGATTGGAAGCCCATCCTTACTTTCAACCAGGGAGACCTTGGATGCCTCCTGGGATACAACCACAACACCCAGGGAGCAGCTGCCTCAGCTGCAAACCCACAAACACTAGAACTCCAGCCTCCCCGACTGCAAGTGCCTAAAAAGTCTGTCCTGGGGGAGACAAAGTGGCGCAGATAGAAGAGCTGAATTGAAAAACCACCACCACCCGGAATTGGCAAATTAAACACAGTTGATAGGTAGTCCATGAGTGGAAAGGTCAGATATCACCTAGAGAAAGTCAAAGTAGAAGAAAGAGAGCTACATAACCAGACAACCTGAGAGGAGCAATCATGGGGAGACAAATAGCCCATATACGAAAGCAAAGGAGGAATCACCGGGAAAGGAAATAAATGAAACGGAGGCAAGTAATATGTCAGAGAAAGAACTCAGGGCAATGATCATAAGGACTCTGAAAAGGATGGAAGACAAATTCAACAGTATGTGTAAGAACCAAGAGGAAATGAAGAAGAACCAAGAAGAAATGAAAAATTATATGGATGCAATAAAGAAATCAATAGAAAAATTATCAACAGTAGACTAGAAGAAGCGGAGGACCACATTAGTGAGCTAGAAGATAATGTAAAACACCCAAGCAGTGCAGCATCTAGAAAAAACAACCTTAAAAAACAGGAGGCGAGCCTAAGGGAACATTGGGACAACATAAAACAACATCTGCATAATAGAGGTACCAGAAGGAGAGGAAACTGAGCAAGGAATAGAAAACCTGTTTTGAAGAAATAATGACAGAAAACTTCCCTGGTATTGGAAAGAAAAATGCACACAAAGTCCAAGAAGCTCACAGAGTCCCAAACAAGATAAACCCCAAAAGACTGACATCAAGATACATTATAATTAAATGCACAAACACTAATGACAAAGTAAGAATCTTAAAGGCTGCCAGAGAGAGACAGAAAGTTACCTATAAGGGAACTGTCATCAGACTATCGACTCATTTCTGAACAGAAACACATCAGGCCAGAAAGGAATGGAATGAAATGTACAAAGTCATGCAAAGCAAGGGTCTGAATCCAACAAGACTACCCAGCAAGGCTATCAAAGCTGAGGGTGAAATCAGGAGCTTCACACACAACAAAAGCATTAAGGGAGTTTATTACCACCAAAGCAGGAATGCAAGAAATGCTAAAGGGGATGCTATAAAAAGAGGAAATAGGAAGGGAAGTAGGGACACAGGCATAAGGAATAAAAATGGTAATAAACAAGTACCTACCAATAATAACTTTAAATGTAAATGGATTAAATGCCCCAATCGAAAGACATAGGGTAGCTGAGTGGATAAGAAAACATGACTCATATATCTGCTGTCTATGGGAAACCCACTTCAGAACAAAAGACTCACACAGACTGATGGTAAAGGGATGAGAAAATGGAAATGGCAAAGGGAAATTAAAAAAAAAAAAAAAAAGCTGGGATAGCAATACTTACACTGATGAATTAGATCTGAAAGTGAAAGCCATAGCAAGTGAAAATGAAGGCCACTTCATAATACTAAAAGGAGCAATTCAAAAAGAAGATAAAACTGTTAAACATATATGCACCCAATACATGAGCACCAGGTACATTTAAAAAAAAACCCAAAAACTTCTGGAGGATATCAAGGGAAAGATTGACAGCAATACAGTCATAGTAGGGGACTTTAATACCCCATTAACACCACTGGATAAATCTTCTAAACAAAAATATCAACAAGAAACATCAATCCTAAATTACTCACTACATCAGATGGAATTAATTGACATCTTCAGAACACTTAACATCAGTGCCACAGAATATACATACTTTTCAAGTGCACCTGGGTCATTTTCAAAGATAGACCACAATGGCATAAAACTAGAAATCAACTACAATAAAAATCAAAACATTGAGTACACGGGGGTTAAATAGCATGCTATTGAACAATGATTGGGTTACCAAAGAAATCAAAGAACAAATAAAAAACATCATGGTAACAAATAACAATGAAAACACAACAATCTATGGGACACAGTGAAAGCAGTTTTGAGAGGGAAGTTCATAGCTCTACAAGTCTACCTCAAAAAAAAATAAAAGAAAAAGAAAAATTGGTAATAAATTAACCCTACAACTCAAAGATCTAGAAAGAGAGCAACAAGGAAGTAAATAATAAAGGTCATAGCAGAGATAAACAATATAGAAGAAAAAATAAAATCAAAACCAAGAGCTGGTTATTTGAAAGGATAAACAAGATTGCTGAACCTCTAGTCAGGCTCAAGAGGAAAAGAAGGCGGACCCAAAAAAACAAAATCAAAAATGAAAGAGGTGAAGTAATGACCGATCCCACAGAAATACAAATGATTATTTAAAAAAATAATATGAGCAACTCTACTCCAACAAAATGGAACCTAGACAAAATGGACATATTCTTAGAAAAATACAAACTCCCAAAACTCAATGAGGAATAATAAAAATAAGAACAACTGAATAGACCAATAATTTTGGAAGAAATTGAAAAAGTGATCAAAAATCTTCCCACATACAAAAGCCCTGTCCAGACGGCTTTACAGGGGAGTTCTACCAAGCATTCAAAGAAGAACTAAAACCTATCCTCATCAGACTATTCCAAAAAATTAAAGAAGAAAGGACACTTCCAAGCTCTTTCTATGAAGCCAGCATTATCCTAATCCCAAAACCAGATAAACATACCACAAAAAAAGAGAACTAGGGACCAATATTCTTAGTGAACATAGATGCTAAAATCCTCAACAAAATTCTAGCAAATCAGATTCAGCATTACACTAGAAAGATAATACAACATAATCAAGTTGGATTTATTCTAGGGATGAAAGGATGATACAATATCCACAAATCAATAAATGTGATACATCACATAAACAGAGACAAAAATCATCATCAATCTATGTAGAAAATGTATTTGGCAAAATCCAGCACCCTTTCTTGATAAAAACTCTTAGCAAATTGGGAATAGAGGAATCATACCTCAACATAAAAGTCTTACATGCAAACCTACAGCCAATATTATACCCAATGGGCAAAAACTAAACTCATTTGCCCTAAGAACAGGAACAAAACAGGGATACCCACTTTAACCATTCCTGTTCGATATAGTATGGGAAATGATTACCAAAACTATAGGACAAGAAGAAGAAATAAAAGACATCCAAATTGGAAAAGAAGAAGTAAAACTCTCCTCTTTCACAGATGACATGATACTAGACCTAATAAATTAATTTGGCAATGTAGGAGGATACAAAATTAACACCCAGATTCAGCATTTTTTATGCATCAATTATGAACTCACAGAAAGAGAATCGAAAAAACACATAAAACTATCCCATTCACCATTAAACAAAAAACAAAACAAAAATTAAAAAAAAAACAACAACACTAAGATACCTAATAATAAGGATATAAAAGACCTCAGAAAACTACAGGACACTGGAAAAAGAGTGAGAGGAAGACATAAACAAATGGAATAACACAGTATGTGCATGGATTGGTAGAATCAACATCATTTAAATGTCCATACTACCCAAAGCAATCTACATATTCAGTGCAATCCCCATTAAAATACCAATGGCACATTTCAAAGATCTAGAACAAACTCCAAAACTTCATCCAGAATAAAAAATAAAAAAAAGACCAAGTATAGCCTCAGCAATTCTGAAAAAAAAACTAAGTCAGAGGGATCACAATACCAGGTATCAAGCTCTATTACCAAGTCACATTTCTAAAAACTGCCTAGTACTGGCACAAGAACAGACATTTAAACCAATGGAACAGAACAGAAAATTCAGAAAGCGACCCAAGCCATTATGCTCAATTTTATTTGACAAAGAGGCAAGAGCATACAATGACATATAGACAGTCTTTTCAGTATATGGTGCTTGGAAATTTGGTCAGATACATGCAAAAAAATGAAACTAGATCACCAATTTACACCATATACAAAAACAAACTCAAAATGGCTAAAGTACTTAAATGTAAGATGGAAAACAATAAAAATCCTACAAGACTCTATAGGCAGCAAATAGCAGACATATGATGTAGCAACATCTATACAGCCTCAGCTCCTAGGGCAATGGAGACTAAGGAGAAAATATACAAATGGGACTACATCAAAATAAAAAGCTTCTGCACAGCAAAAGAAACCATCAACAAACCAACAAGAAAGCCCACTGCATGGGAGAACCTGTTTGCCAATGATATTTCTGATAAGTGCTTAATCTCCAAAATTTATAGATAACTCATAAAACTTAACAATAGGAAGATAAACAATCCAATTCAAAAATGGGCAAAAGATCTAAATAAACACTTTTTGAAAGGACATACAAAAGACTGAGAGACATAACATGCTCAAAGTCACTAATCATCTGAGAGATACAAATCAAAACAATGAGATACCATCTCACACTTGTCAGAATAGCTATCATCAACAAATGACAAGTGCTGGCGAGGATGTGGAGTAAAACGGAACCCTTGTGCACTGCTAGTGGGAATGAAGACTGGTGCAGCCACTATGGAAGACATTATGGAGTTTCCTCAAAAAGTTAAAAATGGCCGAAACCGATTTGGCTCGGTGGTAGAGCCTCGGTCTGCAGACTGAAAGGTCCTGGGTTCGATTCCGATCAAGGTCATGTACCTTGGTTGCAGGCACATCCCCAGTAGTGGGTGTGCAAGAGGCAGCTGATGGATGATTCTCTCTCATCGATGTTTCTAACTCTCTATTCCTCTCTCTTCCTCTCTGTAAAAAAAAATCAAGAAAATATATTTAAAAAAAAAAAAAAAAGTTAAAAAATAACTCCCATTTGACCCAGTAATCCTAGTTTTAGGACTAAATCCCAAGAAACCAATAACACCAATCAAAAAGGATGTATGCACCCCATTGTTCATAGAAGCACAATTTACAATAGCTAAGATTTGGGAACAGCTTAAGTGCCCATCAGCAGATGTGTGGATTAAAAAACTGTGGTACATCTACACAATGGAATACTGTGCTGCTATAAAAAAGAAGGAACTTTTACCATTTGCAACAGCATGGATGGAACTGGAGAGCATTATGCTAAGCTAAATGAGCCAGTCGGAAAAAGATAAATACCACATGATCTCACTCGTATGTGGGATATAATGATCAACATAATTTGACCGACAAGAATTGATCCAAAAACAATTGGTAGGGGAAAGGGGGTTAGAGAGAAACCAAAGGACTTGTATGCATACATATTAGCATAACCAATGAACACAGACATTGGGGCAGTGGGTGCTTGCCTGGACAGGAATGGCTTGGGGAGGGGATTGGAGTTAATTGGAGAAAAAGGATACATATGTAAAAATTTGGACAATTAAAAAAAAAACCAGTCATGATTAGCTCATTTTATAAAGATTAGAATACTTGAAGATTCATTAAATTTTTAATGTTTTCTTCCCAATTTTAAAAGTGATATCTCTAGTTTTCCTTTTATTGATAATCTGCTATCAAAACATACATATAACATCCCTTGATATTTTCTGTGGAAATTGGGTCATACATATAATCTTTCTGTTTGTCTCCCTGAGAATCACCCCTTACAATTCAATAATTTCTGAAGCCTACAAAATTGATGACCAGCTGTCTTATTTGAAATGGTATTGAGAAAGCGTTGTCTATGTCTTCTCTGCAAAGAAGCTATATCAGTAATATTTAAATAAGAATGTCAATAAGTTATCAAACATTTATGAGATTGCTCTTTGCAAGTTCTCCTGTTCTGCTGTGCACTGTTCCATCCCCGAAAGTTTCCTCTTTTGAGAATTAATTTGACTTAAATTGATGAGATATTGATGTAGTATGGTATCTATCTATAGTCATTGCATTGAATATGAAACTGAAAATTTTATAAATATTCCTAATCAATGCTGTTTCTTCCTAAATAATTTTGTTCAAAGGGAACGTGTTGAGAATACCAGTTACCCAGGAGAAATGCAGGTAACCATTCAAAATCTAATGCCAGCGACTGTGTACATCTTTAGAGTGATGGCTCATAATAAGCATGGCTCCGGAGAGAGTTCAGCTCCTCTTCGAGTAGAAACACAACCTGAGGGTAAGTTTTCACCTGTCTGTCACCCCCACTTGTAGGTAGACCTATCTGAAGGTCTACCTTATGTGTAGCCTTGAACACCACAGGAGTGTTAAAGATAATAGTCCCTTGCCTTTAAGGATTTTATAAATTAGTTAGGAGAGATAAAATTAATTCACATCAAGCTAATAGTATAAGACAATATAATTCTGATACAGTCTCAAATTTTACTGGTTAAGACCTAACTCAATGGCTTTATGATCTTTCCTCTGATTCTGATATATCTTTATAATTCTAAGATACAGTATTACTTTCTTTCTTGAATTGTGATTATGAATATCTATCATTTTTTTTTGTAAGATTTTTAAAAATTGATTTTTAGAGCGAGAGGAAGGGGAAGGGAAAAAGAAGGAAACATTGATGCCAGAGCGAACTATTAGTTGGCTGCCTCCTGAACAATCCCTACAAGGGATCAAAACTTGCAACCCAGGCTTGTGCCCTAACTGGGAATTGAGCTGGCAACCTTTCAGTACACAGGACAATACCCAAACAAATCAGCCACAATGGCAAGGGCCATATCTCATTTATTTTATGGCAAAGACAGGTTCTTTTTCAGCTTTATATTTCCCAGAGTTTAAAGTAGTTATTTAATATTTGTTATCACTTGGATTGTCCTGATCTTTATGTATACTACACTCTTTGCAATCTCTTTAAGGCTTTACTTTGGACCTGTGGTCTTTTGTGCTAAATACTGTTACTTCAATCCACAAGAAGTTTACAGTCTGGTTCCAGACAGTAACGTGATATGCTTGATCACAGTCATTTATTTAAGGAGTTTGGTTAAAAGAAAGTAGTAAAAAAGACTACAGATGGGAGGGGCAACAGATTCTGGTGAGGGTGTTTTAAGGATGAAGAGTGACTATCACATGCTTTCACAAAAGAGAAGGTTTTAGTGGAGAGTAGTTTGTACTTCATCTGGAGGTAATCAGCCTGTGTGGGATGCATAAGGACTGTGTGGAGTCAGCCCTTGAGAAATATTTTAAATATTTAGCTTCACAAACTTAATTTTTTTCTATTTATTATGCCACTGGATAGCTGAAATGGAAGCATTTATTAGCATACTTTTTAGGATCATATTTGCCTATATTTAGGTTAGCCAATGAATATACTGAAAATTATTTGATGGGAATTGGGGGACTGTTGTTTTCCTTCTTCTTAAATACGTTAGAGGAAAGTTTTTCGTATCATTAGAAGTGTGACAAATCCCACTTGTAAGGCTGCACAAAATATGCTCTTAACATTATGTGAAAAGCAAGACTCTTTACTAAAAAAGTAAACAACTGTTAGAATAACCATATTCAGGTTTTTTACTTTGGTAGCAGAACTAATCTTAAGCTGTGGTGCTGTTATTTAAGAAAGACAGTTTGTTTTATACTTAGTTAATCACCCCTTCTTCCCCTGCTTCTCTTAAATCTAATGGGTGTCTTACAGAAACACTAGCATCATAGAAGTTGTTTTCAAATATAGTGTCCAGCAAAGTTAGGAATAGGCAACCATCCAGGATTTGTGTATAAACGGAGGCTGGAACCTGTCAGTCAGACAAATAGAATATCTTACAAAAGTTTGTGAGCTGTTGTAGGAGTTAGAGCTGGACAGTCAACCAATCGACCAATCATTGAGTCTTCCAGTCACATATGTCCTAAGGAGGGGGGTTGTACTAATCTTTTAACTGGTCTTCTTAAGCCCATGTTTTAGAATCAGAAAGTGCTCAATTCCTGGCTCTAACTAACTTCCCAACCATTCTTAACTTCTCAACCTCCTCTATGAATACAGATGATAATCATATCCATGCCATTCAGTTGGCCCAAAGATTAAATAGATGTAATTTAAATACATGTAAAGCACTCAGTGCTAAACTGACTGCAAGCATCCTACCTAATCAAAGAGTAATATGCAAATTAACACCACTCTGATACACCCACAAGCCACGCCCACCAGCCAATCAGTGAGTATGCAAATTAACCCCAACCAAGATGGTTGAAGCCACAGAGAGCAAGGAGAGAGGCTTGGGTTTCCCCGGCAATAGAGGAAGACAAGATTCTGCAGCCCTGGCTGGCCTAGGCCTCCACTCCAGACTACAGAATTTCAATTATAGAAGATAAACAAATCGAAACAGAAATGTCAGCAGCCACAAGCAAGCAGGGGGCTTGGCTCCGCTCCAGGTACAAAGTTTCAATTGTACAAGGTAAATAAATTCCAGATACCAGGACCTCCGCTTGGGTTGCCAGGTATGGCTGGCCTGCAAACCACCACAAGTTGCCCAGGCCACTCCATGCTCCAAGAGAACCCCCACCCTAATCCTGGTCACCCTCAGGGCAAACCAGCTGGCCTCCACCCATGCACCAGGCCTCTCTCCTATCTAATTAAAGAGTAATATATAGATTGACCATCACTCCAACACACAATAGCTGCCCCCATGTGGACACAAAATGGCCGCCACAAGATGGCCAGCAGGGGAGGACAGTTGCGAGGCACCAGGCCTGCAAGGGAGGGCAGTTGGAGGCGATTAACCCTTCAGGGGAGGGCAGTTAGGGGTAAACAGGCTGGCAGGGGAGCAGTTAGATACCGATCAGGTTGGCACGGGAGTGGTTAGGGGGAGATCAGGCTGGCAGGCAGAAGTTGGGGGCAATCAGGAAGGGAGGCAGGCTAGCAGTTGGGAGCCAGCAGTCCGGATTGTGAGAGGGATGTCCCACTGCCGGTTTAAACGGGCCAGTCGGACATCCCTCGAGGGGTTCCAAATTGGAGAGGGTGCAGACTGGGCTGAGGGGGATCCCCCCAACTCCCATGCAAGAATTTCATGCACCGGGCCTTTAGTTCAATATAAGGTAGCTTTTTGTTAAATTACTCTTTTATCTTTAGTCTTGTCCCCTTAACTATTTTTCTTCCATGTGCGTGCTTACGTGTCCTTTCTAAACATATATCTGATCCAGTTATGTCATGTTCTCATAATTTTTCAGTAATTATCTAACAGCTTTAAGAGATAATCCAAAGTCCATGGCAGGGCATTAAAGGTCCTTCATTATCTGGCTCTTGTCATCCTTTTCTCTCCCATATCTACTCCCTGTTTCATCCTGACCACCTAACACTGCCTTCTCACATTGCCCATTTACTGGAATAGTTTTCCCCTTGGTACCTGATAAAACTACTCATTTTTCTTGCTTCCCAGAAGTAGTCACTAATCTTTCCCTTTCTTACCCACACACACTCAAAGCAGAATTGTGTGCTCTCTTTCTGTGTTTGTTACATTTGAACTTAATTGTACTTATGACATTATTTGTAACTATTTATGAATCTGACTTCCCTCTACACTGGGAATTCTTTGGGACAGAGACTCTGCCCCTCCCTGCATCCCCACCACTGGAAAGGGAGGTTCTTGTTTTTTGATGGTGGCTTTATATGTGCTGCTATCCCACTGCCAAACTAGGAGTTTATAATCTAAAAAGAATTCTGTAGTGTTCTTTTTTTAATAAATTGGAGATTTTTCACAGATAAAATGTGGTTTTAATTTAAATCATAAAAAGGTAAACTTGTTTAATTATATATATTATCCTAAAACCACGTCAATAAAATCAATTGTTATCGTAGTTGGGTTTTTTTTTGTGTTTTTTTTTTAAACATGGCCATCTATAATAATAAAAGCATCATATACTAATTAGACTCGATGTCCTTCCTTCCAAAAGAAACCGCAGTGGGTGGGGTCCGAGGCAGAGGCAGCTGCCACAACAGTGGGGGCCAAACCCTTTGCACGAATTTCATGCATCGGGCCTCAAGTTATGATATGATTGCTGAGAATGGTTATTGAGGGATACAATAAATTTCATTTATATCTTGCTCTCTTGAAATTTTCTTTCCAGTTCAGCTCCCTGGCCCAGCACCTAATATCCGAGCATATGCAACTTCCCCTACTTCCATCACTGTCACCTGGGAAACACCATTGTCTGGCAATGGGGAAATTCAGAATTACAAATTGTACTACATGGAAAAAGGGACTGACAAAGAACAGGTATAAGATAAAGCCATTTTTTAAGTTTCAGTTGACAAACATTATTTTCAGGTGTACAACATAGTGATTAGACATTTATATATCTCACATAAATAAAGATTGTGAGAGGGTGCAGGCCAGGCCGAGGGACCCCACAGTGCACACTTGGGGCCAGGGAGGGGATGCAGGAGGACTCCAGGACGTTTCCAGCCCATCTTGCCCAGTCCTGATTGGCCGGACCCCAGCAGCAAGCTAACCTACCAGTCGTAGCATCTGCCCCCTGGTGGTCAGTGTGCATCATAATGGCTGGTTGAACAGTTGGACACTTAGCATATTAGGCTTTTATTATATAGGATGAAGTGATAACCCTGATAAGATCTAGTACCCATCTGATACTATACATGGTGATTATATGAAGCCAGTTTTCAATCCACTGATTGCAGTACTAGAGTTGAACTATATTTCCAAAACTTAATGCTTGCTAGTCTAGAAATCTGAAACTTAAAAAAAAAAAAAAAAGGATAGGAAATGAAAGTTGACAGTTTCTGTTTCTTTGTGCAAAGATTTATTCTGTAGATTTTACCAGCAAGGATCACTAAAGACCAAGCAGTATTCCTCAGTAAATTGCCAGTGCTTATGGTTAACTTGCTTTGACTGTTAAATAATATTCTGTATAAAGGATAAAAATCAGTATAGGTCATTCTTTTTTTGTAACATGTTTTTTGGTGTGAGTTGTGTATATATAAATTGTTTGCATTTTATTGAAGGATGTTGATGTTTCAAGTCACTCCCATACCATTAATGGATTGAAAAAATATACAGAATATAGTTTCCGAGTGGTGGCCTACAATAAACATGGTCCTGGAGTCTCCACACAAGATGTTGCTTTTCAAACATTGTCAGATGGTGAGTCTTTCTTCCTTTGGAACAGAATACTGTGCTTGGAGACCGTGGTAACATAGTAGTAAGATCATAGGCTTTGATGTCAAGAAGATCATGTACAGCCCTAACCTGTTTGGCTCAGTGGATAGAACATCGGCCTGCGGACTGAAGGGTCCCAGGTTCGATTCCTGTCAAGGGCATGTATCTTGGTTGTGGGCACATCCCCAGTGGGGGTGTGCAACATGCAGCTGATCGATGCTTCTCTCTCATCGATGTTTCTAACTCTCTATCCCTTTCCCATCCTCTTTGTAAAAGATCAATAAAATGGGGACATATGTAACACTTTCAACAATAAAGATTTTTTTAAAAAAGAAGATCCTGTTCAAATCCCAATATCCATTTTTCATAGTGACATTGTTTCTTTAACGTAAAATATAAACAATACCAACTTCATTGGGTTGCTGTAACGATTTAGTAAGAGACATAGAACATGGTAGTGCCTGGTAACAAATAGCTTCTCAGTGTTTTTATTTTTAGTAGGGGCTTTTGTATAAGTAACTATTATTTCTTACTCATAACACAGACTATTCAAGGGCTCTGAAAAGGCAAGCCTTGGTCTATTTAGCAGTCCAAATAGGTCTTTTGATCCCACAGTGTTTTAGGATAATGTTCTTTCTTACCTGTGATTGATCCAAGGAAGTTACATATATTCATATACCCATTATGAAGAGCAGTATTTTTCAAACTACAACTTGCTAAAGAGATTGAGTAGGTCAAGAATCAGTATTTAAAAATATATATATATTTTAGAATAGAACAGAAAATAAGTTTATTGTACTTAGTAAGTATATATATTGTTTCCTGAAACTCACCTAAATCCAATGTGTTACAAAAATATCTTTTTCTAAAAAATGCATGTATATGCATATGCCCCTTATATATAAACTTGCACGTTTTAAAGGCTATAATTTTACTCCTTTAATCAAATGGTCAAACATAACATCAGCAACAATGGAAACAATTGACCTTATCTGTGTCCTGCTAGGAGGCATTGGGAAAGATACAATGACTGTCTCCCCTATGTTGTATCTCTGTAAAAAAATGTTTCACTTGAATCTGATCATGATGAAACAAGTAATCATCCAAAGTGGGGGAAATTCTGGAGAAGAAAAAATTGCCTCGATTCTTAAAAAATACTAATTTCATGAAAGGAAAAAATAGTTACAGACTCATTCTAGAATCTAGATTAAAGAAGACACATAAAATAATATAAAATGGTTATCTATTGTTAGTTCCTAGATCTAGGAGTAAAAATAAATAAAGAGCACTATTGATACATTTACTTAATGTTAAATAGGTATACTACTAGGCAATATTAAGTATTAGATATGTTATTTAGGTATATTAGATAATGTTTTATGTTAAGATTAAATTTTCTGAAAGTGTTCATTATATTATAGTTTTGTTGGAGAACGTCTGAATTTAGGAGCACATACCCTAGTATTTAGAAGTGAAGTCTCATGTGACTGCAGCTATCTCTCAGATGAACTCAGCAACAATCTGTAGATAAGTATGTTTGTGTAAATACAGCGAAAACTAGAGAAGATGTGACAGAACATTAACAATTGGTGAATTCAGGAAATGAATATAGAGTGTCCCAAAAAATGTATACACACTTTAACAGCTGGCAGTTTAACTGATGTTTCTTTTTAGATTTAACCCACTGGAATTAATAATATGTCAAAAGTGTGTATATATTTTTGGGGGGGACATCCTATATATGGCATTCATATGTATGGCATATACTTCCCATTGTGTTCAGTATGCTTAATATTTTTCAAGGTAAATTGGTAAAAATAAATACAAACTATAGTTTGATTAGCCAACCACATAAGCCGGTTGGTCAAGATGGGGAAAAGTTGAGAAGGCTTTGATATCTACACATGAGCCAATTTTAACTGCACTAAGTTGATTGGCATGCTGACTACAAGCCTGTCAGGGAACTGAATGTGCCTGAGCATGGTGCTTAAGGGCAGCACTTGGGAGTAAGACCAATTTTGGTCTCTATGTTAGCTGAAATAAATAACTGTGGACAAGAGATTTGAACCTCATCTATAAAGTGGGAATAATAATGTGGGAATAAACTCCAGTGTGGGATTGTTGTAAGGATTAAATCCCTGCCATGTAAGAGCACACAGTGAATCTTAGCTGTGATGATGATGATGATGAAGAAGAAAAGGAAGAGAGGCGGTGGGAGGAGGAGGACACTGCAAGAGCAACTACCTTGGGGGTCTCTGCAGCTATGTCAGAAGTTCTTAACGGAAATGATTGGAACCATTCATGGACATCTTTCAAATTATACAGGTGCCTAAGTCCTACACCAGACCCTTTGAAGGTTGAGGCTTAATGCACTTTGTACAGGATACAATATTGAGCAAGAATAGTCACTGTCCTCCAAAGCCTATAGCACATGGGCACTGAGTTATATACCTAGTCACCAAATGTCAGAGAATGGGCGAGAGAAGTTTCCATAGATGGATTAGGAGGGAAGACCTAAAGTCAGCATTTTGTGTGCAGAGAGAAAATCCAATAGGGATTACTTGAATTCTCTTTGCTTGCTTTAGTTACTACAAAAGGGGGGAATGCTGGCGAGTGTGTGGACCATAAACTTTGAGATACTGTCTTATGTTCTAATATGTGAGGAACTAAAGTGGTACAGCAATTTGTTTAAGCAACAAAGTTTTCACATCATTTCCTAAATATCTCTGTTTTACTTAAGAATTGCCTTCAAAACCATCATTTCCTAAATATCTTTGTATTACTTAAAAACTTTTTTTTTTTTTTTTTTGCTTGTCCAGTTCCCAGTGCTGCTCCTCAGAATCTGTCCTTAGAAGTAAGAAATTCAAAGGTAAAACGTTTTATTGCCATTGTTCATTTTTACTGATACACTATTAAAACTTAGAAGGGCTTATAGAGAGGGAGATCCTACATCAAAACGATCATTATCAGAAAATAAGGTAATCTAGATATTACACTTGCCAGTAAAGCTGGACTTAGAAACCAACCTTAGTTTATTCTGTTTAATTTTATTGCCTTTCTCTGATGCCTTTCTGCAAATATATTCCTATATGTAAATTATTACAATCTAGATATTAACAGTCTAGACCTTGGTGATTAGATAGAAGGAAGGAAGTTGTTTATGGCACATAGTTTTTTAGTCTTGTAAGATGAGCCCAGTGTGAATATTTCTGATAGTTGCAGATGATGAAACCATCTCTCTGAGTCACATTCACTGTACACTTATGGCATGTACCCCTCTCAGAAGGCCCAGAGTCCTTTCTGGGCTACGTAGATTTCTGACATGTTCAGTCCTTTCAAAAAGTACTATTGGACTCCTTTTCCTTAAAAAAATAACCAGCTGCTAATTAATGATCCCCTTTTGAAAGAGTTTTAGACAGAAATTATCTAAGGTCAGCTGTTCTACAATTGAGATGGGAAGAGAACCTTACACCTAATGGTAGTTTACTCCCTAATTCATGTGCCTCTGACCTTATGTTTTCTTCTGAAAACTTTTTTGAGACTTTTGTCCTCATTCTGGCAAAACATCCAGGAAATCAAAGGCCCATAGAATACTGCTAACAAATATAATACCCCACTTTGGTCATTGATTTTTGTTTTTTTTTAAATAAGTATTTTTGAGTGATCAGTAAGTAACTTAACAAAACTCTAATCATCCTACTGGCTTTATGTTCCTTCCCTTTGCACAGAGTTTGGGATAATCCTATCTAATAAAAAGGTAATATGCAAATTGACCATCACTCCAACACACAAGCTGGCTGCTCCCATGTGGACACAAGATGGCCATCAGGGGAGGGCAGTTGTGGGTGATCAGGCTAGAAGTGGAGAGAAGTTGGGAGGGACCAGGCCTAAAAAGGAGGGTAGTTGTGGGGGAGGGTGACCAGGCCTGCAGGGGAAAGCAGTTAGGTGTGACCAGGCCTGCAGGGGAGGACAGTTAGGAGCAAGCAGGCCTGCATGGGAAGGCAGTTAGGGGCCACCAGGCTAGCAGGGGAGGGCAGTTAGGGGCAATTGGGCCAGCAGGGGAGCAGTTAGGCATCGATCAGGCTGGCAAGGGATTGGTTGGGAACAATCAGACAGGCAAGCAGGCAAGCAGTTGGGAGCCAGCAGTCCTGGATTGTGAGAAGGATATCTGGTGGAATTGGGCCTAAATGGGCAGTCAGACATTCCTCAAGGGGTTCCAGATTGGAGAGAGTGCAGGCTGGGCTGAGAGATCTCCCCCCTCCCTCCCGCACGCATGAATTTTGTGCACCAGGCTCCTAGTAATATATAAAATAGGACCAAGCTTTTAACATATTTGGTATTTTCCCTATAAACTTATGCTTTCAGAGTATTATGATTCACTGGCAGCCACCTCCTCTAGCCACACAAAATGGGCAAATTACTGGCTACAAGATACGCTACAGAAAAACCTCCCGAAAGAGTGATGTCACTGAGATGTTGGTGCCCGGGACCCAGCTGTCTCAGCTGATTGAAGGTGAGTTCCTATGGGCATTGCCAAAAGTTGGGAGATGTATCTATGCTAGTCTGATTAATGCCTGGAGCTGTTGTCTTGCACAAAGTTAAAATGGTTCAAAAGGATTTGTAAAAATTTGATAAAAATTAATTGAAAACACTCTTACAGGTTCTGCCATTTCTGAATGAGATTATATTTTAGTTTTATTTCCTTGTGTTTTTCTGTATTCTTTATGTTATATGTAGTTTTTTTTATAATCTGAAAAAAAGTTCAAACAAAGCTATATAAACAAAGAGTCTGCACAGTTTAGTTGTTAGCAAAGTGTACAGACAGTAAAAGTGTACTCTAGTAATCCAGCAAGCTTTTCTCCTTACCCCCCATCTCATAGATGAGACTGACTCCTTTCAAAATAGGAAAAGGTGAATGTTTGTCTCCATGGAGTCAGTCCTCTCCTTTCTGCAGAAAGTAAACATGGCTGCCGTGAGTGCTGCTGAGAAATCTCACTGAAGAAACATTACTGTAAAATTTCTCACAGATGTTTTTAAAAGTCAGTTTCTGGTTTTACTCCAAATATAGCTAAGTAACAGTTTCCATCTGTAAGGGTTTTACTTTGAATATTTAATAGCAGATATTTACTGTATACCAGGCATTGTTCTTGTTGCCAATAACATAAAAATAGATTACAGTCCTTGCCCATGAGGGAACTATTCATTTTTTTTTTCCAATTCAACATTTGATATATAAGGAAAATAACATTTTCATGATAAACATCAATTTTTCTCTTTTTGTTGCTTTTTGTTAATCCTCGCTTAAGGATATTCTTCCATTGACTTTTAGAGACAGTGGAAGGGAGGGGGAGAGAAACATCAATGTGAGAAAGACACATCGATTTCTTGCTCCTGCACATGCCCCAACCAAGGCCTGAGATCAAACTACAACGAAGGAATGTGCCTTTGACTGGAATCGAACCTGGGACCTTTCAGACTGGGGGCTGATGTTTGAAACTTTGTAACCTTAAGCAGAGGCCAAGGCCAGCTAGGGTGTGTGGAAAGCTTTGCTTCCTCCATCGCCGGGAGCAACCCTAGTCTCCTGCTCTTTCCAGCTCTGTGGCTGCCACCATTTCTGTTTGGATTTATGTATCTTCTATCATTGAAACTTTGTAGCCTTGAGTGGAGGCAGAAAGCTTGGCTTCCTCCATTGCCGGAGAAACCCAAGCCTCCCTCCTGCTCTCTGTGGCCATGGCCATCTTGGTTGGGTTTATTTGCATATTTGCTCCTGATTGGCTGGTGGGTGTGCCTTGTGGATGTGGTGGTTAATTGCAAGGGAAAGGCATGGTAATCTGATCAGTTGAATTTTTTCAGTTGAGCCATGTTTCCTAGGAGACCAGATTGTGGTCTATTAATAGTATGTATAAAGTATGTATAATAGTATGTATTAAAGTATGTATAAAGTCATTCTGGCTCTTTCAGGTTCATGAAGGCAAGGAGGTAAAGTGACTTGGGCACAGTCATTTTGCTTCTCATTCTGTTTTGCTTCTTGCTTTCTTGTGGGCAAATAAGATGATCTGCACAGAGTACAGAACCTCCCATCTCCTCTCACACCCTATGACAGGATTGATTAACTGAGCCAGGGCTTATCCTGGCCAAGTTCTCTCTCAATTTCTGTGCTGTGTTGCTGGCCAAAGATCCCAATATTTGGATATGGGGAGATAGGATAATTTTTCATAACCCTAGTAAGACCTATCACAATATCTACTATTTAAGTGCTCTACAAATGTAGGCATGTGGACTGTATACTTGAAAATGGCTAAAATGGTAAATTTTATATGTATTTTAACACACAAAAAAAAAGAAAAAGAACTCATGAATATCTGACCATATTGTTGACTCTTGCTCTACTTTGTAGGTTAGACTTTTACATGTGGATCTTTGATTCATTGGTAATTCAAGTACTTTATTAGGTTATATTAAATATAAAAGGTTACATAATAGAAAGACATTATTCCTTTTTTATTTATTATGGGTTGGTAGGCTCCTGAGAAATAGATTTCTAGGCTGTGTTAACATTTAAAGTTTTTTCTGTCATTATGGCGTGGCTAAGAGAACAGGGGTAACGTGGTAGGAGTTACATCTTTCATTCTTTTCTGGTCTTTAGTGTCTTCTGAGACCAATGGACTTTGGTTACATCTTTCATTATCCTTGGCCTCTTTTTTGGCCTTAGCTTCCTTAGTAAAATGAAGGGATTGCATTAAATGATTTCTAAAATATTTTCAAGCTTCTTTTTAAAACACACACACACACACACACACACACACACACCCCTGTTGTCTCCTGAGAATTTCACTGATTTCTCTTTCCTTCTTGGACTGTGTGGACTTCAGCCTCTACTTTAGAGGTGGGAGCTCCTCTGTTCTCTACTTATTTCTTGTTTGGTATTAACTTTCACCAAAATTTTATCAAGGTAGTAGCTGTATATTGAGTTGGTGGATGAGATATTTGCTTTAATGAGATTGTTGGTATTTTGTTTTTCCAAATCTGTTGTTTCAACTTGTATTGTGTGTGTGTTTTTTTTTCCATTTGGGTCTCAGGTCTGGATCGGGGGACTGAATATAATTTTCGAGTGGCTGCTCTAACAGTAAATGGCACAGGCCCGGCTACTGACTGGCTGTCTGCTGAAACTTTTGAAAGTGACTTAGATGGTAAGAACAATGGCACAGACAAAGTACTAATTATAGTCAAGTGAGCCTAGCTGGAAAGCCACAGATTTGGTGTATATATTGCTTTAATCTGTGAAGTTTAATATATACTACTGTCATTTCTGTAATGCAGCAAGTTTCATGGATCTCCCTCATTCCCCATCTTTGTGGCTTTTAGATAACTGTGTCTTTAAGTAGAACCAAAACCAATAAAAAGGTACAGGTGCCTTAAGTCTGTTTTTCACCAAGGCCATTAAATATGTAGATGATCTAAAATGGAAGGCTGAGCCACATGAATCATGCTTATGTTTCATTAGTCTCCCTTTTCCCTTCGTTCTAGACATCTTACCCTTTTTCTCACCTGTTTATTCAATGACTAAGTCCATATAGGTGTGTGTATGTACCTTTATCAAATACAGGTGCTGTACTTGGAAGACAAAAGGAACCTGTTCTATTGTTTTACTCTTTTTTAAATTAAGATAGCAATTTATGCCTTGAAAAATACTCTAAATTCCCATCGCTTAAGCCTCTTGGTCTCCCACCATTTAAATCAGTTTGTAGTTCTATTCATATTTTCTGACTTATTATATTACTTAGGGGAGTAAATAATACTATTGCTGTAATGTGATTCTTGATTACCTGTTTACACCAGGCTTCTAATTAGTTGGTGTATCTGCCTAGTAAGTTTGGGAATCAGATGTGAGACCAAGAGGAATGGATAACCATTGAAAGTCAATTTATTTGTTTTTCTCTATTGGATAAAGGTTCTTGGATCACTTTATTTTTCCTTCCAAATTAATGTTGCAGTGTCTAGTATTTCAAGCTGCTGTTTGGGTTTTGTTTTCTTCGTAGAATGCAGTAAAACCACTGAACATATTTTATTTTATTGTATATACATATTCTCTTTGAATTCTTGGTCATAATGGAAAAACTTAGCCCCAAATAATTTAGCGGGCGATTGATTGAACACCATTCCCCAAAGGTGGTGAAATATCCTAATGAAAGATGAACCACATCTTGCCTTTCTAATTTCCTTTCCAGAAACTCGTGTTCCTGAAGTACCTAGTTCACTTCATGTCCGCCCACTGGTTACTAGCATCGTAGTAAGTTGGACTCCTCCAGAGAACCAGAACATTGTGGTCCGAGGTTATGCCATTGGTTATGGCATTGGCAGCCCGCACGCGCAGACCATCAAAGTAGACTATAAACAGCGCTATTACACCATCGAAAATCTGGGTGTGTATGCTCAGCAAAGGAAGTAATTGTACTTGTGATTGTTTTTTTACTTTTTTATTATGTAATTTATTTATTTTTTTTAAATATATTTTATTGATTTTTACACAGAGAGGAATTGAGAGGGATAGAGAGTTAAAAACGTCAATGAGAGAGATACATCGACCAGCTGCCTCTTGCACACACACACACACACACACCCCCCCCCACTGGGGATGTGCCCGCACCCAAGGTACATGCCCTTGACCGGAATCGAACTCAGGACCTTTCAGTCTGCAGGCCAACGCTCTATCCACTGAGCCAAACCGGTTTCGGCTGTGTAATTTATTTTTATAGAAAACTTAGAAAAATAGTCAAAAGAATTTCTGTTAATCCTTCACTCAGCTCCCCAAAGGTTAACATTTTTCTACATGTGCTTTATCAGTCTGTTTCTTCCTATATGTACTTGTTTTCCCTCTGAACCATTTGAGGGTAAGTTGCAGACATGATGCCTCCCTACCTACTAATACTTTCATGTGCGTTTTGTAAAAACAAGGACATTTTCTAATATAACCACAGTACAGTTATCAAAATCAGCAAATTAACACTGACAAAATATCTATAGACTTTATTGATATTTTACCAGTTATCTCATTAATGTGCTTTATGATAAAAAAAAAGGGGGGGGGAGGATTGTCCATGATCACATGTTGCATTTTGTTATTGTCTCATTCATTTTCTTTGATATGAAAGAGTTCCTCGGTATTTTTTTACTTTAATGACTATGCTGTTTTGGAAAAGTATAGACCATTATATTTTGCAGAATGTCCCTCAATTTAGACTTGTTTAATATTTCCTCATTACATTCAGCTGATGTTATTCTGGGAGGCAGAGTATAGACACAGTGTGATCTTTTCAGTGCCTCATCTTAGGAGGCACAGGAGAGCCTATCACTAGTGATGTTAACTTTAATCACTTGATTTAAATGGTACCTGCCTCATTTCTCTACTATAAAATTATTATTTTTCTCTTCATAATTACTAAGGACCTTGTAGGGGAAAGATATCATGAATCTTTGTAAATATTTTATTTCTCATCAAACTTTCACTTACTAGTGTTACTGTCTTTAGTAATAATTATCACTATGGTGTTTCACAGTTGGTGATTTTTCTAATTCCATTATTTCTTCTATATATATATATATTTTTAAATATTTTATTGATTTTTTACAGAGAGGAAGGGAGAGAGATAGCTAGAAACGTCAATGAGAGAGAAACATCGACCAGTTGCCTCTTGCACACCCCCCATCGGGGATGTGCCCGCAACCTAGGTACCTGCCCTTGACCGGAATCGAACCCGGGACTTTTCAGTCCGCAGACCGATGCTCTACCACTGAGCCAAACCGGTTTTGGCTATATTTATTAGCATTCTTTAATAAGGAAAATATTTCCTCCTCTTTCATAGTAAAATAATAGCCAGTGGGAATCTCCTTATAACTGGTTCCTCTGTCCATCTGACAAGGTTTTTCAGACCCTGGTATTTCCTAGCCTTAGCCCTTGAATTCGCCATTTCTCCAAAGAATCCTGTTTTCTTTTATGGGAAATGGTATTTAGAAACCAATATTTGAGCACTCTACTGATTCATAGAAAATCTTGAGGAATATCCTGGCTACTAAAACTATAAGTGAGTTTGGCAAGTCACAAGGTACAAAGTTGGTCTAACAGTAAGCAGTTGGAAATTTAAATTTAAATTGCTTTCTCCCCAATGCAATCCTACATAAATCCCAATACACTTTTTGTAGAAATTGGTACACTTATTATTATAAAATTTATATGAAAAATCAGAATTACTAGAATAGTCAAACATGTTAGAAATATCTATGTATTGATTGTGATAGTGATTACACATCTTATATAAAAAAAGCGTAATACTAATTAGACTGGACACCTTCCAGACAAAGCCAGGGCTGAGAGGGCCTAGGCAGAGGCAGCTGCCACCATGGCACGGGCCAAGGCAGAGGTGGCCGCCGCAGTGGTGGGGGCCAAGCCCTTTGCATGAATTTTGTGCACCCAGCCTCTAGTCAAAACTCAACAAACTGTATACTTAAAGGGTACATTTTACTGTCTGTTAATTATACTTCAAAGTTGATTTACAAAGCAAGAAAATAAAAAATAACAATATTTTATAATAGAAAGTAACTTGATTTTGGTAGGTGTTATTACTCTTCCAAATTGGATTATCATTATACAGATCTTTGACACACTTCCCTTTTCATTCAGTATCTGCCCTGACCAACGTTTTAACTCAAGTCATATCTTTGTAAAATATCTTTCATAAAACAACATGAGGTGTCTAACAGATGACTTACCTTCATCTTTTCTGGTAGAGAATAAGCAACAATTTGATGCTTTATTCAAAACAAAGTCGCCTTTTTTTTCCTTTGAAGAACAACACAGCTAACCTAGGATGTGTTTCCCATATGAGGAGTACAGTTGTAAGAGAACAAAAGAAAAGCTCTGCTGATAAGGTGGTATCTCTGTGCTGACCCTCTACCTACTGTTTTCTTTATGAAACTACTGAAAGGAAAGTCCTCTGCATTGTAAGCAGTTCATGGTCCTAGACCAGTAGTCAGCAAACCACGGCTTGCAAGCTACATGTGGCTCTTTGGCCCCTTGAGTGTGGCTCTTCCACAAAATACCGCGTGTGGATGCACACATACAGTGAGGTTGAAACTTCGTGGCCCATGCACAGAAGTCGGTTTTTGGCTCAAAAGAAATTTCAATCGTTGTACTGTTGATATTTGGCTCTGTTGACTGATGAGTTTGACGACCACTGTCCAGACCTTCAGGAGCTTTCAGTCTAATAGGAAAACAAAAGTACCACCCAAGAAACAATGGAATGAAGTGAAGTATGGTGGGAGAAGGGAGCACTAGTAAGGCACAGCAGAGCAGTCAGGGAAAAAGCTTAACTTGAACTTGAAAAACAGAGCAGTGTTTGAAAATGAAATGAGAAGATGTACTCCGTGTGCTGAAGAGAGTGAACAGACTTCATTAGAAAAGAGAGTACACATGACAAGTAGCAAAAAAATTTAATTTGGCATAAAGTAAAATGAGCTTGAGCTGTATAAGTAAACACTGATAGATCTAAGATGCATATAATGTTGATCAAAAAGTCAGAATGAAGTACATTTAGGAATTCATTTATTAAGCAAACTAGAGCTCTCTCTTCAGTTTCAAGTTCATATAAACATCTCCTTACTGGGTGTCTGCACTGGGATATAGCCCTTACTGTATCATAATTAAAGTTAGTATCCTTTCCCACAAATCTTCCGATCAATCAGCAAATATTTAATGAACTCCTATAATATCCCAGACACTGTGTTAAAGATTGAGCAGAGAATCAACCAAACATGATCTGAATTATTAGAAATATAATTTTAAATAATGGAAATTGTTAGATTGCTAAGGAAGAGAAATGCTGTGTCAACTAGAGAGGCTAATCCAGTTTTAAAGGGATGAGTCTTTTTAGGTGAGTAGGCATTGTCTAGGTAAAGAAGAAAGTTGGCCTGTGTCCCTAGCATAGAGAACAGCTGCACATGTTAAAGCCCATTGTTAGGCATATAGTGCTCAGTGAACTGAGAGATGGAGCATGCAGATCAAGGCAGTGGGTATAATCAATAAGACTTGATTGTAGTATTTGATTATTTGCATAACAGGGAAGGGGGGAGAGAGAGGTCTTAATAACTCCTAGGTTTCTGACTTGAGCAACAGGAAGCATAGAAGTGCTATTTATGAACTAGGAAACACGTGGGTTGATCTGAAGTGGGGAGAGAGAGATTTGAGACATCCAACTGGAGATGTCAGAAGGTTTAACCTTAAGGTTTGATGATCAGAAGAAAGGTCTGGCCTAGAAATGTGATTTTTCATTGATGGCACATACATGCTAACCCAAGCTAAGGAAATGAGAGTGAAAACACATAGGGAAGAGTGGGAATAGAATGTGGGCTTGAAATGTCTACTATGGTTACTCTGCCTCTGTCCCCAATCTCTGTGAAGGACTTTATCATCTACCACGTTACCCAAACTATCATCTTTTCCTTTTTCTCACCAATCAAGTACTGAGTCCTTTTGATTCCATTTGTTGTCAATTCTTTCTGCCATTGGGAGACCAAGTGCCTTTACTAGTATATATTCCCCATTAGTATCTAAAGAATGGGCCACCAGCAACGCAGCTATTTTTTTTTTTTTTTTTTTTTTTTTTTTTTTATTGATTGGGGTGGGATGACATTGGTCAGCATGAACACATAGGTTTCTCATGTGGGTTTCTGTGTTATATTGCACTGTGTGCTCACCACCCAAAGTCAAGTATTCTCCTGTCACCTTATATTAGGACCCCTTTTCCCCTTCCCTCTGGCAACCACCACACTGCTGTTTGTGTTCATGAGTTTCAGTTTTATATCCCACATATGAGTGAAATCATATGGTTCTTACCTTTTTCTGACTGACTTATTTCACTTAGCATAATGTTCTCAAGGTCCATCCATGTTGTTGCAAATGATGCTATTTTATTCAAAGTGCCCTATGATAGAGGACTGGATAAAGAACGTGATACATATCCAATATAATAGAAGGCAGAATGCAAATTGTTCCCTAAATCAGTAGTTCAACCATCAGGCAGGCCAGCCAATCGCCCATGTCCCCTCCCCCGGCCAGGCTGGCCAGATCCTACCCATCCACGAATTCATGCACCGGGCCTTATATATATATATATATCTTACCTAATAAAAGAGTAATATGCAAATTAACCATCACTCTGCTACACCACAAGCCATGCCCACCAGCCAATCAGAGTGAGTATGCAAATTAATCCCAACCAAGATGGCTGCCACCACAGAGAGCAGGAGGGAGGCTTGGGTTTCTCTGGCAATGGAAGGAAGCCAAGCTTTCCACACACCCTGGCCAGCCCAGGCCTCCACTCAAGGATACAAAGTTTTAATTATAGAAGATAAATCCCAAGAAAAATGGCAGCAGCCAGGGAGCTGGAGAGAGCAGGCTAGGGTTGCCTCTGGCGACAGAGGAAGCCAAGCTTTCCACCTACCCTGGCTGGCCTAGACCTCCATGCCAGGTTACAAAGTTTCAATTATAGAAGGTGAATAAACCCCAACAGAAATGGCTGCTGCCATGGACTGAGCAGAAGGTTAGTTTTGCTCCACACTACAAAGTTTCAATTGGAGAATGTAAATAAATCCCAGATACCAGGGCCTCTGCTTGGGTCGCCGGGAGGGCATGGTTGGCCTGCAAACCACCACAGGCCCTTTGCCCAGGTCACCCCATGCCAAGGGAACTCCCACCCTGATTTGGGACACCCTTCAGGGCAAATCAGCTGGCCCCCACCCATGCACTAGGCCTCTATCCTATCTAATAAAAGTAATATTCAGATTGACCATCACTCCAACACACAAGATCAAGATAGCTGCCCCCGTGTGGTCAAAGATCCTGCCCCATGTGGAGACAGGATGGCCACCACAAGATGGCCAGCAGGGAAGGGTAGTTGGGGGGACCAGGCCTGCAAGGGCGGGCAGTTGGAGGCGATCAACCCTGCAGGGGAAGGCAGTTAGGGTTAACCAGACTGGCAGAGGAAGGAAGTTGGGGGCAAATAGGCTGGGGGGGGGGGGGGGGCAGTTAGACAGCAATCAGGCTAGCAGGGCAATGGTTAGGGAGTGATCAGGCTGGCAGACAGAAGTGGTTAGGGGGTCACCAGGCAGGCAGGCGGAAGAGGTTAGGGGGTCATCAGGCAGGCAGGCAGAAGTGGTTAGGAGGTGATGAGGCTGGCAGACAGAAGTGGTTAAGGGCTGATCATGCTGGCAGACAGAAGTGGTTAGGGGCTGATCAGGAAAGCAGGCAGGTGAGCAGTTGGGAGCCAGCATTCCTGGATTGTAGAGGGAAGTCCCAGACTGGAGAGTGTGCAGGCTGGGCTGAAGGAACCACACCCCACACCCCTGTGCATGAATTTCATGCACCAGGCCTCTGGTATGTAATGAAATACTACTCAGCCATAAGAAAGGATAAAATAGTAAACCAGCTGTTTTAAGCTTTTTAAGTAATGCAGATTACTTGAAGTGTGGCCACTTTGGAAAACTGCCCAACTTTGCTAGAAGTGAGTGATATGGGTCAGCTTCTCACCCTGCAACACTTCAGTGGGGCTCACCTTTTCACTTATTTATTTTCATTCTTCACCCGAGGATATTTTCCCATTGATTTTTAGAGAGAAAGGAAGAGGGCGGGGGGAGTGAGAGAGAGAGACATCGATATGAGAGAGAAACATAGGTTGATTGCCTCCCACAGGTGATCCCACTGAGGCCTGGGATCAAACCTGCAACCCAAATACTTGCCCTTTGGTACACACGCTGACGCCCTAACCACTGAGTAACACAGGCCAGGGCTCAAGTTTTCAATTCTGACTGGGCTTTTGAAGTTACTAGTCCTAAATTTTCCTGGATCAGGAATGTTATGAAGTAGAGTCATCTTAATTTACCTCATCAAATAGGAAAATGAATGCTATTCCAACTATTTAATACCCACTCTTCATAGAGTCTTAACTGGCAGTATTTTGTATGGTCCACCTGGAGGAAGTGTTTCTTTTAGTCTCATTTCCTGCAGCATCATCTCCAAGCCAGTCATAATCTTGGGCCATATCTTATTCTGCCAAGAAGTCTACATGAAGGCTAGATGAAATTAGGCACTTCCCAGATTTGGAGTCCCCGCCCCCACACCTTAAGAGTTAAAGACATTCAGCAGTTTCTGAATTAACGGTTTTTCTCCTAGTTCTCTATCTTGCCTATTGTAGTTGCTGTCCTCTTTCTGAGAAAGAAAGGGGTTTGTTTAATTTCAAATGAAATACTTACATACTCATTCTAATCCAAGCCCCACACTATATAATAACATCACTAAACCATCTATTAGTTGAGGCCAAGAGAGAATTCAGGCACAGCTACATGCACTCCTGTACTAACTTGAGAGAATTTATCACAGCCAACCTCACTTCTGATAATAACTCCAGACAGTTTTTCTACCATGCAACGTGGATAAGTTTCCCCTTATCCACTGTTTCAGTTTCTGTGGTTTTATCCACAGACAACTAATGCCTAAGAATACTAAATGAAGAATTCCAGAAATAAACAATTTATTATCAGTTTTAAATTGCACATCATTTTTACTAGTGTGATGAAATCTCAAGCCATCCCATTCTGTCTCTCCCCGGGATGTAACCATACTGAGTATGCTACCTGCTTGTTAGTCACTTAGCCAACTTAGTTATCAGATTTTTATCAGAGACAGAGAGGTATCACATTTACATAACATTTATTACAGTACATTGTTACAATTCTATTTTATTGTTATTGTTAATCTCTTATAGTGCCTAATTTATAAATTAATTTTTTAAAATATATTTTATTGATTTTCTATAGAGAGGAAGGGAGAGGAATAGAGAGTTAGAAACATCGATGAGAGAGAAACATCAACCAGCTGCCTCCTACACAGCCCCCACAGGAGATGTGCTTGCAACCAAGGTATATGCCCTTGACCGGAATCAAACCTGGGACCTTTTAGTCACAGGCCGATGCTCTATCCACTGAGCCAAACCGGTTTTGGTTATAAATTAAATTTTATCATAAGTATGTATGCATAGGGAAAAACATAGAATATATAAGGTTTGATACTACTTTCAGACATCCATTGGAGGTCTTAAAACGTGCCTCCTATGGGGACTATAGTACTGTTTATAGATCTATCTCACACCCCAAAATATTAGTAGTCTCACATAAAAATTTCTTAAATCTTCCCTCCTGGTTTCCTCTGCAATTAAGATCATGTACAGTCACCCGTGAACTTTTAAAAATCTGTAGTGAGAATTTTTTAAGTGTTTTAACTTGTTTCTTTCCTTCAGATCCCAGCTCTCATTATGTGATTACCTTGAAAGCATTTAACAATGTGGGTGAAGGCATCCCTCTATATGAGAGTGCTGTGACCAGACATCATACAGGTAAGGTATCCTGTCCATTCCTGGTCTTTGGCTTTTTTTCCATCAGCTTAAGTTGAATCATGGTATGAAGCCTAACCCTAGGTATCAGTGGAAGGAAAAGAATATGGTAATTTAGGGTGCAGACTTCAAATAGAATATGGGCTTTTAATATGGAACATTCTGTAATTCCTGTTTTACCTTTTAGACACTATTAACAATCCTGTCATGTAAATAATTCTATGTAGATATCTAAAGATGTTCTTGATGTGTTAGGATCTTGAAAGCATAATTATGAGAGAATTCAAAGTGATTTTTCATCATTAAGTTATGTGACATAACAAAAATGAGTAAAAAGACAAAAATATCTCATATCTCTAGTAGGGGTGTCGAACTCAATCAGAGAAGGGGCCAAAATCTAAAATCCAGCCTAAATCGCGGGCCGAATGGTTTACTGAACAGTCATAAACTGACAATGTCATAAACTGACAGCGGAGTGCAGTGATGACAGCGCGGTGCGGGCCACATTGCAAGGCCTGGCGGGCTGGATTTGGCCCGCGGGCCTTGTGTTTGACACATGTGCTCTAGAGAAATGATGGTAGCAATAAATGTATACGATTAATAAATCCAACATTTTCTTTATTAGATACCCAAGTTGGTTGGGGAAATATTTTTGTATGTGCTTTTCATAAGCTTTATATAAAGAGTATGAAGTCAGATGTACTATCCATTTGATCAACTATATATGTATTACTAAAGAGACCAAATATTCATTTTTGTAATTTATTTAAAATATCTTTAAAGGATTATCCCTATAATGTGAAGTTTTTATAGTTATATAAAACATCTAATTTAGATCTGAATGAGAAAGTTTACCAAAGTAATACATTAAAATTGTAAATTTTTCTAATGGGTACTGAAAAATCAAAGAATTTGTCACTTTCAGAAGTACTCTTTTTCATTTGTTTCTCAGAATTGTAAATCTATTTTGCCTGCTATGTCTTCTGGATATTTTGTATAATATTACAAATGTGGCATTATTCTTCTTAAAAAGTCCATCTCTGTCCCTCTTTTTTTGTGCTTTTACATAAAATGACCAACATCATGACTATTTGGATGGTCATTTATCCTGTTTTCTGTCCTGTGCACTTATAATTTATAACTTGTTTAAAAATAACTTTTCATAAAGGGTAAAAAGCAAGATTAAAAAAGATATGGAAACTATTACTTTAGCTTGGCAATTATTTATAAACAAGGCCCAGGCCTTTTCAAATTTTGAGTTAATAGAAAAGGCTAATCACGATAACCATGTGGGAAGCCCATTTTAAAACCTTAACTTAAAAAAATCAGTGTGTGTATACTTAGAACACCTGATCGAAGAGTTGGAAAAATCCAAACAGATCCTGCTGTATTGACTGGGGCTTGTGTAACTCGATGCCTTTGTGCCTTTGTGGCCTCTGTTTTTATTTATTTATTTATTTATTTATTTATTAAATTAATTGGGGTGATATTAGTCAAAATGAACATAGAGGTTTCATGTATGGATTTTTATTTTATAAGATCTTATATTGCGTTGTGTACCCAACACCCAGAGGCAAATCTGTCAGCATATATTAAGATCCTCTTTTCCCCCCAACTTCCTTCCTCTGGCAACCACCACACTGCTGTTGGTGTTCATAAGTTTTAGATCCTACATGTGAGTGAAATCATATGGTTCTTAGCTTTTTTTGAGTGACTTGTTTTACTTAGCATATGTTCTCAAGGTCCATCCATGTTGTTGCAAATGGTGCTATTTCATTTTTTTTATGGCTGAGTAGTATTTCATAGTGTATATGTACCACAACTTCTTTATCCAGTCCTCTATTTCAGGGCACATTGGTTGTTTCCATGTCTTGGCCACCATGAATAATGCTGCAATGAACATAGGGATGCAGATATCTTTGCAAATACATGATTTACAGTTTTTTTGGTATATACCTAGGAGTGGGATTGTTGGGTCATATGATAGCTATATTCTTAATTTTTTGAGGAATCACCAGACTGCTTTCCATAGTGGTTGCACCAGTCTATTCCCACCAGCAGTGAATGAGGGTTCCTTTTTTCCACAACCTCTCCCACACTTGTTATTGTTTGTCTTGTTGATAATGCTCACTCTAACAGGTGGTATCTCACTGAAGTTTTAATTTTTATTTCCCTAATTGCCAGTGAAGTTGAACATCTTTTCATTTATCTATTGGCTGTTTGTATGTCTTCTTGGAAGAGGTGTATTTTTAGGTCCTCTGTCCACTTTTTGATTGGATTATTTGGTGTTGACTTTTATGAGTTCTTTATATATTTTGGAAATTAAACCTTTTTGGAGCTACTGTTTGCAAGTATCATCTCCTGTCAGGTTGGCTGCCTCTTGTTTTGTTGTTCATTTCTTTTGCTGTTCATAAGCTTTCTAGTTTTATATAGTCCCATTCATTTATTTTTTACTTTGCTTCCCTTGCCTTTGGAATCAAGTTCTTAAAATATTCTCTACAAGACAGGTCATAAGTTTGCTATCTATATTTTCTTCTATGTAACTTATTGTTTCGGGTCTTATATTTTGTCTTTGACCCATTTTTAATTCCTTTTTGTACATGGGGACACACTGTTATTCGTTTGCATGTGGCTTTCCAGTTTTCCTAGACCATTTATTGAAGAAATTAAAAACCTTAAATCATGTGCAATAAACAGTAAATAAAGTTATCTGTACCACAGTGTACATTTCTGGTTCCGTTGTTGAAAATTATCTATCCATATACTTGTAGTTTTGTAGCTCTCTATTCTGTTCCATTTATCTGTGTATGTTTCTCTGCCAGTACCATGCTGTATTGATTATTATAGGTCTATAGTATAATTTGAAGCCAGGTAGCGTGCTTCTTTCTTTTTTTCTCAGGATTGCTTTGGCTATTCGGGGTCTTTTGTAGTACAAACAAATCTAATGATTTCTCATTCATTCTATTTCTTTTAAAAATGACGTTGGGATTTTGATGGGAGTTACATTAAATCTGTATACTGCTTCTATTCCTATTTTATTGAGTGTTTTCATCATAAATGAATGTTGGACCTTATTAAATGCTTTTTCTGCATCTATTGATGAAATTATATGATTTTTATCCCTTATTTGGTAATGTGTATTATGTTGATTGATTTGCAAATGTTGAACCCTTCTTTTGCCCCTGGAATGAATCCCACTTGATCATGATGTATTATTTTTTTTTTTTTTTTTTTTTTTTGCTTGTTTATGTTTATTTTTTTTTTTTTTATTTTTTTTTTTTTTAATCTTTAATGTTGAAAGTATTACATAGGTCCCCCCTCCCCTTATTAAGCTCTTCCAGCAAGCTCCCGACCCCTCCCCCTAGCCCTCAGCACCCCATTGTCTACGTCCATGGGTTACGCATATGTGCAACAAGTTCATTGGTTGATCTCTTTCTGCCCACCTTCCCTCTGAGGTTAAACAGTCTGTACATGCTTCTATGTCTCCGGGTCTATTTTTGTTCATCAGTTTATTTGGCTCATTGGATTCTCTAGAAGTCTTTTTTTTTTTTTTTTTTTTTTTTTTTACAACACATTTTTTTTTTTTTTTTTATTTTTTTTAATTTATTTTTTTTTAATATCTTTTATTGATTTTTTTTTTACCCCCTCCCTCCCTCCCACACATCCCCTCCCTCCCCAGAGTTTTGTGTCCATTGGTTGCACTTATATGCATGTATACAAGTCCTTCGGTTGATCTATTATCTCCCCCAGATCTTCCTCCCGTCCCCACTGTAACTTGACAGTCTACTTGTTGATATACTGTCTCTATATCTATCTTATGGTTCACCAGTTTATAATGTTCTTTATTATCCACAAATGAGTGAGGTCATGTGGTGTTTCTCTTTCATTGATTGGCTTATTTCACTCAGCATGATGTTCTCCAATTCCATCCAGGATGCTGCAAATGATGAGAAATCCTTCTTTTTTATGGCAGCATAGTATTCCATTGTGTAGATGTACCATAGTTTTTGGATCCAATCATCTGCTGACGGACACTTAGGCTGTTTCCAAATTCTGGCTATTGTAGATTGTGCTGCTATGAACATAGGGGTGCATATATCCTTTCTGATTGGTGTTTCAAGTTTCTTGGGATATATTCCTAGAAGTGGGATTACTGGGTCAAATGGGAGTTCCATTTTCAGTTTTTTGAGGAAACTCCACACTGTTCTCCACAGTGGTTGCACCAGTCTACATTCCCACCAGCAGTGCGCGAGGGTTCCTTTTTCTCCGCAACCTCGCCAACACTTGTCGTTTGTTGATTTGTTGATGTTGGCCATTCTGACAGGTGTGAGATGGTACCGCATTGTTGTTTTGATTTGCATCTCTCGGATAATTAGTGACTTTGAGCATGTTTTCATGTGCTTTTTGGCCTTCCTTCTGTCTTCTTTTGAAAATATTCTATTTAGGTCCATTGCCCATTTTTTAATTGGATCATTCATCTTCCTTTTATTTAGTTGTATAAGCTGTTTGTAGATGTTGGAGATTAAACCTTTATCAGTGGTAACATTTGCAAATATGTTCTCCCACACAGTGGGCTTTCTTGTTGTTTTGTTGATGGTTTCTTTTGCTGTAAAAAAGCTTTTTATTTTGATGTAGTCCCATTTGTTTATTTTCTCTTTAGCTTCCATTGCACTAGGGGTAGTATCAGTGAAGAAGTTTTTTTGGCATACGTCTGAGATTTTGTTGCCTGTGGATGCTTCAAGTATTTTTATGGTTTCCCGTCTGATGTTTAAGTCCTGTATCCATTTTGAGTTTATTTTTGTGTATGGTGTAAGTTGGTGATCTAGTTTCATTCTTTTGCATGTATCTGTCCAATTTTCCCAACACCATTTATTGAAGAGACTGTCTTGACTCCATTGTATATTAGTGCCTCCTTTGTCAAATATTAATTGAGCATAGTGATTTGGGTTGATATCTGGGTTCTCGATTTGATTCCATTGATCTATATGTCTGTTTTTGTGCCAGTACCAGGCTGTTTTGAGAACAGTGGCTTTGTAATACAGTTTGAAGTCTGGTATTGAGATACCTCCTACTTTACTCTTCTTTCTCAGGATTGCTGTGGCTATTCGGGGTCTTTTATTGTTCCAAATGAACTTTTGGAGAGTTCTTTCTAGGTCAGTGAAATATGCCGTTGGTATTTTAATGGGGAGTGCATTGAACTTATAGATTGCTTTAGGAAGTATGGACATTTTGATGATGTTGATTCTACCAATCCATGAACATGGTATGTTCTTCCATCTGTTTACATCTTCCTCTATTTCTTTTTTCAGTGTCGTGTAGTTTTCCGCAAATAGGTCCTTTACTTCCTTAGTTAAGTTTATTCCTAGGTATCTTAATTTTTTTGGTGCGATCGTAAATGGAATTGCTTTTTTAGTCTCTGTTTCTATAAACTCACTGTTGGTGTATAGAAATGCCATAGATTTCTTGGTGTTAATTTTGTATCCTGCTACATTGCCAAATTCATTTATTAAGCCAATTAGTTTTTTAATGGAGTCTTTTGGGTTTTTTATATACAATATCATGTCGTCTGCAAATAAGGATAACTTTACTTCTTCTTTTCCAATTTGGATGCCTTTTATTTCCTCCTCTTGTCTAATTGCAATGGCTAGTACTTCCAGTACTATGTCAAAGAGGAGTGGCGATAGTGGGCATCCCTGTCTTGTTCCTGTTCTTAGAGGGAATGGTTTTAGTTTTTGCCCATTGAGTATGATGTTTGCTGTGGGTTTATCATATATAGCTTTTATTACGTTGAGGTATGATCCTTGTACTCCCACCTTGTTAAGAGTTTTTATCAGGAAAGGGTGTTGGATTTTATCAAATGCTTTTTCTGCATCAATTGATATGACTATATGATTTTTATCTTTCAACTTGTTTATGTGATGTATCACGTTTATTGATTTGCGGATATTGTACCAACCTTGCATTCCTGGTATAAATCCTACTTGGTCATGGTGTATGATCTTTGTGATGCTCTGCTGGAGCCGATTTGCTAGAATTTTGTGGAGGATTTTGGCATCTATGTTCATGAGGGATATTGGCCTGTAATTCTCTTTCATTGAGTTGTCTTTATCGGGTTTTGGTATTAGGGTGATGCTGGCTTCATAGAAGGAGTTTGGAAGTGTTCCTTCCTCTTGAATTTTTTGGAATAGTCTGAGGAGGAGAGGTTTTAGTTCTTCCTTGAATGTTTGGTAAAACTCTCCTGTGAAGCCATCTGGCCCTGGGCTTTTGTTTGCTGGAAGCTTTTTGATGACTGTTTCAATTTCTTCCCAAGTCACTGGTCTATTGAGATTTTTAGATTCTTCCTGATTGAGTTTTGGAAGTTTGTATTTTTCTAGGAATATGTCCATTTCCTCCAGGTTGTTCAGTTTGTTGGAATAGAGTTGTTCGTAGTATTTTGTAACAATCCGTTGTATTTCGGTGGGGTCTGTTGTTATTTCACCTCTTTCATTTCTGATTTTGTTTATTTGGGTCCTCTCTCTTTGTTTCTTGGTTAGCCTGGCTAGAGGTCCATCTATCTTGTTTATTCTTTCAAAGAACCAGCTCTTGGTTTTGTTGATCTTATGTATTGTTTTTTTGGTCTCTATGTCGTTTATCTCTGCTCTGATTTTTGTTATTTCCTTCCTTCTGCTTACACTGGGTTTTTCTTGTTGCTCCTTTTCTAACTCTTTGAGTTGTAGAGTTAGATCATCTGTTACTATTTTTTCTAGTTTTTTGCAATAGGCTTGTAAGGATATGAACTTCCCTCTCAAAACTGCTTTTGCTGTGTCCCAAAGATTTTGGATTGTTGTGCTTTCATTGTCATTTGTTTCCAGGATGTTTTTAATTTCTTCCTTGATTTCTCTGGTAACCCAGTCCTTGTTTAATAGCAAGCTGTTTAGTCTCCATGTGTTTGATTTCTTTGGATTATTTTTATTGTAGTTAATTTCCAGTTTTATGCCATTATGGTCTGAGAAGATACTTGATATGATTTCTATCTTCTTGAATTTGAAGAGACTTTGCCTATGTCCCAAAATGTGGTCTATCTTTGAGAATGTCCCATGTGCATTTGAGAAGAATGTATATTCTGTGGCTTTGGGGTGGAGTGTCCTGAAGATGTCAATTAATTCCATCTGGTCTAGTGAGTCATTTAGGATTGATATTTCTTTGCTGATTTTTTGTTTAGATGATTTGTCGAAGGGTGACAGTGGGGTATTAAAATCTCCTACTATGATTGTATTGCTATTAATCTCTCCCTTAATGTCCTCTAGCAGTTTTTTAATGTATTTGGTTGCTCCTGTATTGGGTGCATATATATTTACCAGGGTTATTTCTTCTTGTTGGATTGTTCCCTTTAGTATTATGAAGTGGCCTTCATTATCTCTTGTTATGTCCTTCACTCTGAGATCTAATTTGTCAGATATAAGTATTTCTACCCCAGCTTTTTTTTCATTTCCATTTGCCTGGAAAACTTTTTTCCATCCCTTCACCCTCAGTCTGTATGCATCTCTTTTTCTGAGGTGGGTTTCTTGTAGACAACAGATGTATGGGTCTTGTTTTCTTATCCAATCTGTTACCCTATGTCTTTTGATTGGAGCATTTAATCCATTTACATTTAAGGTTATTATTGATAGGTACTCATTTGACGCCATTTTTATTCTATACCCGTGTTCCTTCTTCACTTCTTATTTCTTTATTTTTACAGTAGACCCTTTAGCATTTCTTGCATTGCTGGTTTGGTGGAGATAAATTCCTTCAGTCTTTTTTTGTCTGTGAAGCTCCTGATTTCCCCTTCAATTTTGATTGATAGCCTTGCTGGGTACAGTATTCTTGGATTCAGACCCTTCCTTTGCATGACTTTGTATATTTCATCCCATTCCCTTCTGGCCTGATAAGTTTCTGTTGAGAAATCAGTTGCTAGTCTGATGGGGGTTCCTTTGTATGTAACTTTCTGTCTCTCTCTGGCTGCTTTTAAGATTCTTACTTTGTCGTTGTTGTTTGCCAATTTAATTATAATGTGCCTTGGAGTCTGTCTTCTGGGATTCATTTTGCTTGGGACTCTGCGGGCATCTTGGATTTGTGTGGGTTTTTTCTTTTCTATTTCAGGAAAGTTTTCTGTCATTATTTCTTGAAATACTTTTTCCATGTCTACCTCAGTTTCCTTTCCTTCTGGAACCCCTATTATTCGAATATTATTTTGTTTTGTTTTGTCCCAAAGCTCCCGTAGGCTCTCCTCCTGCTTTTTAATCTTTTTTTCTAGAAGTTGCTCTACTTGGGTATTTTTTTCCATCTTATCTTCTAGCTCACTGATGCGGTCCTCTGCTTCATCTAGTCTACTCTTGATGCTTTCTATTGAGTTCTTCATGGTAGCGATGTCACTTTTCATTTCTTCTTGGTTCTTCTTCAGTTCCTCATGGCTCTCCTTCATTTCCTCATGGTTCTTTCTCATTTCTTCTTGGCTTTTGTCAAATTTCTCTTCCATTCTTTTTAGCCATGCTATGATCATTACTCTGAATTCTTGCTCTGGCAGGCTGCTTACCTCTGGCTCGTTTACTTCCTTTTCTGGTGATGCCTGCTTTTCTTTCAAGTGCGGACTATGTTTTTGTCTCCCCATGGCCTCTCTTTTCAGGATGTCTGGTTATGTGGTATTCCTTCTCCTGCGTTGATTTTGAGGTACAAAATACAACACTACCAGGTACAACACAAGCGGCACTTAACAGGAATGTATTTACAATATTAATAACCTCTAATAAAGGTGACCACTAGAGAAAGGCAACTTAGGGGATAGGAGAGAAGGAATAAAGGTAAAAATAAAATAAAGAAAAATTAAAAAAAAATGAAATTAAAATTAAAAAATAAAATTAAGTAAATTAAAAAAAAGGAGGGATAAAGAGATAGAAAAAGAAGAAGAAAAAAGTAATGACAAAATGAAGTTGGAAAACAGGGAAAAAAAGAAGAGGGAGAGAGAGAGAGAGAAAGAGAGAGAAGAAGCAAACTAAAAGAGAAATGGGAAACAAACTATATATATGTGGAGAAAATTGCCATAGAAAAACCTCTGGACCCAGCCAATGCCAGTAACAATACTTGGAGATTAATACAAACTACAATATCCACTATTATTAAGTAAGGCTATGATATACAGAAGTAAAATAAACAAACAAAAACAGAGGATTTAAAAAAAAATACAAAGCAACAATAACAATACAGGAATAAGCATAACAATTTCACTAAAAGGCATAAAAATTCACAATAATCAACCTTCACACATACAATGCGAAAAGGATAGAGGGGAGAATGGATTTTTTTTTTTTTTTTAACTAGTTAATATAGTGCAGAGATTGGTATTTATACACTTGGATCAGGGGTTGGAACTTAGGTCTATAAGTATAGTGAGAGCTTTAGCAGGGGGTATAGAGAGAGAATAGAGGAAAAACTAAAGCCGGAAAGGGATAGGATAAACTGTAGACTAAAGGGTAAAGTTTAGTAAGAGCGTGATAGTGTAAAGGTTGAGTTGAGATAGGGTTGAATGATGCTATAGTAGAGATTAAAATAGAATGAAGGTTACTCCCAATGTAAAATAAAGAAAAAATAAAATGGTACTAGAGAGAGAAAAAAAAGAAAAGAAAGAAAGAAAAAAATAAATAAAATTTTTTTTAAAAAAAATTGCAAAATAGCAGTAGTAATAGTGATAGAGATTGAAAAATGTAGTAATTGAAAAGGTAAAATCAAGTAAGGAAAAAAGAAAAAAAAATTGTTTCTTAAGTAAAAGATATGAAAAATGAAAATTAAATAAAAGATGTAAAAAATGAAAATAAAATAAAGTATAGCAAAATTAGCATAAAAATGACCAGTACTGGTCACTCACTTCCTCAGTTAATGTATTTGGCACTTCTGATTCTCGGACCAGACAGTCTTGCAGTTCCCAGCTTTCCACTGCACCTCAGTTTCGTAAGGTAATCCTTAATTTTTAGTAGACTATATCTTAGATATTTGTGTCCATTTATTTTTGATTAATTAAAAGACAAAAGAAAAGAAAGGAAAAAAAAAAAAAGAGAAAAAAAAAAGAAAAAAAAAAAAAAAAAAAAGAAGGGCAGTTTGTAATTCAGCTCTTAGGTGTCAGTGTTTCCGGTTTGACCTCCCAGTCTTTTTGGTTGCTCCGGCCTTCTTTCTCTATGGCTCTAGCTGGCAGGGTGCCAGCTGACTCCCAGACTATCTCTTCTGGCTCCGATCCCTTGTTTCCAGGGAGGCACTTTCTCCCTACAAATTCCCCGGATATGCCCAACTAGGCTGATCTTCCCTAGTATTCCGAAGCTAGGGGGTGAAGGGGATCAGGCGCCGAGGTGTCCAGATGTTCCGCCCTTGGCGGGACAGCCGCGATTCTTAACACTCTGTCCCGTGTCCCCTGGCTTTTAAAAAAAAAAAAAAAAAAAAATTCCCGCTTCTGGGGAAGCTTATGCCAAACCCAGCACTAGATGTCGCTGCAGCCTTCTTAGGGCTCAGCTTTGCGGGCGCTGCATGGAGGCAGGGCCGGAACTCCCCGGCTACTGTGGCTGCCGGCACCGCGGGACCGTGATCTCTCAGGCTTTCCCCGCAAATTCTGACCTTTCCGTGGGTGACCGAAGAACTCCTTTGAATCCACGCGCCTGCGCCAACTCGGGCGTCTCAGCTACTGGATGGACCTCTCCGCAGTGGGCTTTCCAGGCCTCAGAGAAGCCACTCCTTTCTCACAGCACCGCCGCCGCTGCTTCTGCCGCCGCCGCAGCCGCCGCGGCCGCCGCTGTGGCAGTGTTGGCCACCGGCTGGAAATCCTGTCCAGTGGATCGCTGCCTAGCTTCCTTGAAACCTCTGCTGCCCCTCAGCTGCCAATCAACCCTCCCTGAGCGACTCAGATGTTACTTTTATCTGTTCTGGGACCAGAGTCAGAACAAGTCCGACTGTTCGGTCGCCATCTTCAAGCTCTGTATTATTTTTTTGATGTACTATTGTATTTGATTTGCTAGTATTTTGTTTAGGATTTTTGTATCTGTATCAGGGATACTGGTCTGGATTTGTGTGTGTGTGTATGTGTGTGTGTGTGTGTGTGTGTGTGTGTGTGTGTGGTCTTTGCCAGGTTTTAGTATCAGGTTTATATTGGCCTCTCAACCCGGGACTGCTGGCTCCTAACAGCTCACTTACCTGCCTGCTTGATCACCCCTAACCTGGTCCCCTCTGCCAGTCTGCTTGCTCCCAACTGCCTCCCCACCAGCCTGATCACCTCCAACTACCCTCCCCTCCTGGCCTGATCACCCCTAACCGCCTCTGCCTCGGCCCCGCCACCATGGCTTTGTCCGGAAGGACATCTGGAAGGTCTCATGGTCTAATTAGCATATTACCCTTTTATTAATATAGATGGGATATGACATACTGCTATAATTAACATATGTACCAGTATTACTCTATGAGAATACATACTTCATGCGATAGGAAGGCATCTAATACATTACATTGTATATGTTGTAAGTAGTAGGAAATACTGTATTCATAGCAATAATATACACCCTGTGACTTCCCTTCCTGATTTGGGAATGATTCCCCAGTTCTTTGAACATTTCCTGGCCCCTATTTTTTTTTTTTTTTTTTTTTGTCATTCAGCATAACTTTATTTACTGTTTATTGCACATGAATTAAGGTTTTTAATTTCTAACCACCAAAGATTCAAAGGACTATTTTTCCCCTGAAGTTTAACATTAATATCAGTGAATTCATATATTCATGTGTTTTTATTGTAAACATCTGACTTATTCACATTGTCATAGATCCTGAACTCATAAGGATGGACCATGCACAGGCTGGCAGCAAGCCAGGAATCAAACAGATACTCTGCATAAGGAGAAAAGTCATAGCACAACATTTAATATCCAAACTGAGTCACCTTGCCCAAGCCGCTCCACGCCCTAAAGAAATCCCCACCCTGATTTGGGACATCTTTCAGGGCAAACCAGCTGTCCCCCACCTGTGAACCAGGCCTCTATCCTTGCTAATAAAGTAGTAATATGTAAATTCACCATCACTCCAACACACAAGATGGCTGCCCCCATGTGGACACAAGATGGCTGCCACAAGATGGCCAGCAAGGTAGGGCAGTTGGGAGGGACCAGGCCTCCAAGGGAGGGCAGTTGAGGGCGACCATCAGGCCTGTAGGGAAGTGCAGTTGGGAGTGATCAAGCCTGCAAGGGAGGGCAGTTAGGGGAGACCAGACCTGCAGAGAAGGACAGTTAGGGGCAAACAGGCTCGCAGGCAAACAGATAGGCATCAATCAGGCTGGCATGGGAGTGGTTATGAGGTAATCAGTCTGGCAGGCAGAAGCAATTAGGGGCAATCAGGAAGGCAGGCAGGCGAACAGTTGGGAGCCAGCAATCCTGCATTTTGAGAGGGATGTCCGAATGCCCGTTTAGGCCCTATCCTAATAGACAGACATCCTTCGAGGGTCCCAGATTGGAAAGGGTATAGGCTGGGCAGAAGGACACACTTCCCATGCATGAATTTTGTGCGCTGGACCTCTAGTATACCTATAATTATCACTGAAAAGCTCTACTACAGATCCTTCATTTTAGTTACTTCTATTTATGTTTTAACAATTTTGAGATTTTAAAGCCAATTATCACCTCTATGGCATTTACTTTGGCAAATTCTGAAACAGAGATAACTTACTGACTTTGAGTGACTTTATTGTTAACCTTGGAATGCAGTACATTATTATTCAATAACTGCCCATTATTATGTAAAAACTAATCTTGTTGCCCAAACCCGGCCTGTATATTTTCCTTGTGTCATTTTGCCATCTTTTAAAGAAAAACAGTCTTGAGTTTATTCTATATTATCTGTAAAGAGATGGGGCTCAGTCAAGAGGCCACCTAAAACTGGGCAGAATGCGCCATTTCTTAAGCTAGCCTTTTTCTCTTAATGGACACAGAAATACCAGATACATCCCTTAAATTGTGAAAATGTCTCATCTATCCAAATTTCAAATGACAGACTGGGAAATAAAAAGATGGCGAAATTAGACTTTCAATAGTACTCTTGGGAGTGGACATCCATTTTACAGGATCATCAAAAGACTAGTAATTAGTGGGTTGGCGTCTTTTTTAGTTATCTCTACCTCCCTTTGTCTCCTAAGACATGTACCTTTGGCCACATGTCTCCCCATCCCCACATCCTGTTTGCTCTGGGGATATTCAGTAAATGGCCTGGCCACTTAGGTTTCTTTTCTTATTAAATTAAATTAAATTAAATTAAATTAAAGGAATGCTTAATAGACTAATAATAAACAACAAAGACAGATAAAACAACAATCAACAGGCAAGCACCCATAACATAAAGGCAAGATTTAATAAATCAGAGTTTTTTTCATGGATCTTTTCCTGTTCTGCTCTACATAGTATTGAGTGGCCTCTAAAGTTATTTTAGCTAAAATCTGCTTGTCCCAAGGCATCATATGGTAATTTTCAGATAAAACATTAAAGAGTCCTTTTGTATAAGGACTGATAGCCTTATTTTCTCTAGCTCTTGAGCCTTTTCACACTAGAGAAGGAGGATCTGAGGGGCCTTAGGTATTACATACTTTTGATCCCCAGTATGAATTAGGCATAATGCATTTTGAACAAGAGCCGACCTAAAGAATATAAGGACACTCATTTTCCTTGAGCCTGATCTAAGAGTGTACCTTTTGACATTTTAATTTCTTTATCCTTGAGCCTACAAGCTAAAATTTACAATGATATTTTTGCCTTTTACTCAAATTCTTCCCCATTATTGAGTGGCTAGAAATAGAAGATATCCCTGCCCATGTATGCTCAAGACTTCCCCAAAATATGGCACAGCTTTGTACACAGTGATTTTCCCCACCTTTTTTGGTGCACTTCCCACCTTTTTGGTGAATTTTATCACTCCCGTGAATCTTCTCCAAGTCCCTGTGTTTGGGTGCCAGATGTGACCACTGAACTTATTTGCAGCTAGGGTTCAAGATCTGGAGAAGGGGCTGCACATAAACAGATACACTAGACAGGAAATTTAAATTTAGAAGGCATGGCGAGCCAGGAGGAGAACTTACCCTCTAGCAGAGCGGCTCTCTGAATCTCCAGACCCACCAGCTTTTTATTTACTAGAATACATATTTGCCCTTTAGCAAACCAAACAGGCATATCAATGGTAAGGTTTAGTAAACAATAAAGGGATTATCAGCCGAAAACGGTTTTTGCTCAGTGGTTAGAGCATTGGTCTGTGGACTGAAAGGTCCCAAGTTCAATTCCAGTCAAGGGCATGTACCTTGGTTGCAGGCACATCCCCAGTAGGGGGTGTGCAAGAGGCAGCTGATCCATGTTTCTCTCATTGATGTTTCTAACTCTATCCCTCTCTCTTCCTCTCTGTAAAAAATCAATAAAATATATTTTTAAAAAATAAATAAATAAAAGGATTATCAGGTTAGAGGATTTGCCTCCAGCCATTCAGCCAGCAATAGGCAATATTATGCTGATTTTCAGCCCTTGTTGAATATCAAAGTCCATCAGCCTTCAACAGACTTCTTGCATTTATATGTTAACTGCTTGTTGGTCTTAGCCTCTGCCATGATATAAACTTTCCTCTTATTACTGCTTTCACTGCATCCCAGAGGTTTTGATATGTTGTCTTACTATTCTTATTTGTATCTGTATATCTTTTGATCTCTTCTTTTATTTCTTTTTAACCCAGTCATTTTTTAGTAGTATGTTGTTTAATCTCCAAGCATTTGTGGGTTTCTTTACCTCTTTTTACAGTTGATTTCTAATTTCAAGGTATCATAGTCAGAAAATTTGCTTGGATTAATTTCAACATTTTTGAATTTGTTGATCCTAGTTTTGATCTATTTTTTATAATGTTCCAGGTGCCCTGGAGAAGAATGTGTGATCTTTTAAAAAATATTTATTGTTCACAGTATTATATATGTCCCCTTTTTTCCCCTATTGACTTCTTCCAGCCTGCCCCGATTCCCCACCCCAGGCCTTCACACCCTATTGTCTCTGTCCATTGGTTAGGCATAAATGCATACTAATTCTTTAATTTATCTCTTTCCTCCACCCACCGACACTCTCCTGCCTTTCTTCTGAGTTTCAACAATCTATTTCATGTTTCTATGTCCCTGGATCTATTTTGTTCATCATTTATTTTGTTCATTTGATTTCACATATAGTGAGATTATGTGATACTTATATATCTATGAATGGCTTATGTCACTTAACATCAAATACTACACAGCTGTAAAAAAGAAAGAATTCTTTTACCATTTACAACAGCATGGATGGACCTGGGGAGTTTATGCTAAGAATGTATATCTGGTGTTCTGTGATGAAATGTTCTGTAAAGGTCAATTATGACCATTTGGTCTAGTGTTTCATTTAAGGCCAATATTTCTTTATTGATTTTTAAAAAATTTTTGTTTATTGTTTTTTCATCTGGCTTTTTAAAACAACCAGTTACTTAGAATCCTTCCCTTTTTCTAATGGTATAGCTTTCTTTTTTTTTTAATTTAATAAATCTTTATTGTTCAGATTATTACAATAAGTTTCTCCTCCCCCCCCCCCGCCATAGTTCCCCTCCACCCAGTTCCCACTCCACCCTCTGCTCTTACCTCCCCCGCACTGTTCTCATCTATAGGTGTACAATTTTTGTCCAGTATCTTCTTGCACCCTTTATATTCTTTCCCCCCTGAAAATTATCAGTCCACTCCTTTCTATGTCCCGGATTCTATTATATTCACCAGTTTATTCTGTTCATCAGATTTTTTTATTCACTTGATTTTGGGGTTCACTTGTTGATAGATATGTATTTGTTGTTCATGATTTTTATCTTTTTTCTTCTTCTTTCTCTTCTTAAAGAATACCTTTCAGCATTTCATATAATACTGGTTTGGTGGTGATGAACTCCTTTAGCTTTTTCTTATCTGTGAAGCTCTTTATCTGACCTTCAATTCTGAATGATGACTTTGCCGGGTATAGTTATCTTGGTTGTAGATTTTTGCTATTCATCACTTTGAATATTTCTTGCCACTCCCTTCTGGCCTACATAGTTTCTGTTGAGAAATCAGCTGATAGTCATATGGGTGCTCCCTTATAGGTAACCAACTGCTTTCCTCTTGCTGCTTGAAAGATTCTCTTTGTCTTTTGCCCTTGGCATTTTAATTATGATGTATCTTGGTGTGGTTCTCTTTGGATTCCTCTTGTTTGGGGTTCTGCGCACTTTCTGTATTTGTAAATCTATTTCTTTCACCAGGTGGGGGGAAGTTTCCTGACATTGTTTCTTCAAATAGGTTTTCAGTATCTTGCTCTCTCTCTTCTTCTGGCGCCCCCATAATTCTGATGTTGGTACGCTTGAAGTTGTCCCAGAGGCTCCTTACTTACACTATCTTCAACTTTCTGGATTCTCTTTTCTTCTTGCTTCTCCAGATGAGTGTCCTTTGCCTCTTTGTATTCCAAATCTTTGACTTGATTCTTGTGTTCTTCCAGTCTGCTGTTCCCGTTGCTCTCTTTCTAATTCTTTAAGTTGTACTGTTAGATAATTTATTACCATTGTTTCTTGTTTTTTGAGGTAGGCTTATAGGGCTAAGAACTTCCCTCTCAGGACTGCTTTCATTGTGTCCCAAAGATTTTGGATTATTGTGTTTTCATGATATTTTTTATTTCTTCTTTGATCTCTTTGGTAACCCAATCATTGTTTAGTACCATGCTATTTAGCCTCCAGGTGTTTGAAATTTTTTTCGTTGTTTTTATTATAGTTGATTTCTAGTTTTATGTCATTGTGATTTGAGAAGATGCTTGATATGATTTCTAACTTCTTGATTCCCAAGAGACTTTGTTTGTGTCCTAATATGTGTTCTCTTTTTAAAAATTACCCATGTGTACTTGAAAAGAATGTATATTCTATAGCTTTGAGGTGAAATGTTCTGAAGATGTTAATTCCATCTGATCTAGTGAGTCATTTAGGGTTGCTGTTTCTTTGTTGATTTTTTATTTAGAGGATTTTTCCAGTGGTGTCAATGGGGTATTTATGTCCCCAGCTATGATTGTATTTCTATCAATTTCTTCGTTGAAGTTGTTTTATGTATTTGGGTGCTTGTGTATTGGGTGCATATGTGTTTACCAGAGTTATATCCTCTTGGTGAATTTCTCCCTTTAGTATTATGAAGTGACCTTCATTATCACTTGTTATGGCCATTACTTCGAGGTCTATTTTGTCAGATATGAGTATTGCAACCCCAACTTTTTTCTCGTTTATATTTCCCTGAAAAATTTTCCCCCATTCCTTCACTATCAGTCTGTGTGAATCTTTTGTTCTGACTTGGGTCTTTTGCAGACTGCAAACATGTGGGTCATGTTTTCTTATCCATTCAGCTACCCTGTGTCTTTTGATTAGAGCATTTAATCCATTTATGTTTAATGTTACTATTGATAAGTACTTATTTGTCATCATTTTTATTCTAATGTTTGTGTTCCTTCTTGCTTTTCTTTTTTACTTTTTACAGCAGCCCCATTAGCATTTCTTGCATTGCCTTTTTTGTCTCTGAAGCTCATGATTCCACCTTCGATTTTGAATAATAACCTTGATGGGTATAGTATTCTTAGATTCAGAACCACTTTGTATATTTCATTCCATTCCCTTCTGGCCTACTGTGTTTCTTTTGAGAAATCAATTGATATTCTAATGGTAGATCCCTTGTAGGTAACTTTCTGTCTCTCTCTCTCTGGCAGTTTTTAAGATTCTTACTTTGTTGTTGATATTTGCCAATTTAATTATGATGTGTCTTGGTGTTGGCCTTTTTGGATTTATCTTGTTTGGGTCTATTTGCTTCTTTGACTTGCATGTTTTTTTTCTTGCCAATATTGGGAAAGTTTTCTGTCATTATTTCTTCAACAGGTTTTCTATTCCTTGTTCAGTTTTCTCTCCTTCTGGTACCCCTATTCGGATGTTGTTTCCAAACCTCCCTCAGACTCTCCTCTTGCTTTTTAAATTTTCTTTCCAGTTGTTGCTGTGTTTGTGTGTTTTTTCCAACCTTGTCTTCTAATTCGCTGATGCGGTCCTAAGCCTCTTCTAGTCCACTATTTAAGGCTTCCATTGTGTTATTTATTGCAGCTATGTTATTATTTATTTCCTCTTGGTTCGTTTTTATGTTGCTGACATTCTCATTCAGCTTCTTATAATTCTCATTGAGTTGTGTGTATTTGTCATCCAGCCATTTGAGCATCCTTATAACCATTTTTTCTGAATTCTTTCTATGACATGTTGCTTCCCTCCATTTTATTTAATTCCCTTTCTGGTGATTCCTTTTTTTTCTTTCCTTTGGGGGTTGGTTTTTTGTTTTTGTTTTTGTTTTGTTTTTTGTCTCCCCATTTTTTGCTGTAAATTTTAATTGTTCTGTTTCTTAGAACCAACTGCTTTGCTACCCATGTTCTTTCAAGTGCTGTCTCAAGTTTCCTGGGCTTGGTGGTCTAGCAGAGCTCCCTACTTGAGCTATTTGTGTTCTCTTGATGTAGTTAGATCTTGAATGTTAGTTTCTTATTCCTGGATGAATTCTTGTCTTGGGTTTGCAATGTGACTCACCCCTAGCTTTGTTATGCAAGCTGTTTTGGATGTGATTATGGTTCCAGCTCTGTGAGTTTATTTTTGTGTATGCTATTTTTCTGTGTGCTATTTTTGTATAAGCTCTTGTTGAAAAGGTTGTATGAGGTCTCACTATTATGTGCTCACTGTTGGTTCCCAGAGTCCACTGCCTGAGAGGAAAGAGTCTTTGGGCCTGATGCTCAAGGTACTGTAGCTTTGGCCAATGTGGTGGGACTCTTGCTGAATCACCGTCACTCTGCAACTCACTATGAGGGGCCCAGGGCCCCTAACAGTCGGGGTGGAGGGTGTCTCATAGTCTGTGGTTGAAGCATTGGGACACCGGCAAAAGTGATTTCCCTCTCTGAATCACGGGAGAATTCAGGATCCAGCAGCTGGGGATGTGGGAATCTTAGTGTCTGTGGCTGAAACAATGTGACCTTGTCTGAGGAGGCAAGCCCTCAGTAATTCATCAAGCTGTATTGAGGTAGATAGCCGGGAGAGGGATGTCGTGGCTCCTTTTGATGGAGCCATGTGTCCTTGGTTGGAGGGGCACACACTCATTGGCAGCACACACAGGGGCCCAGGATCCATCTGCAATGGGTGTGTGCTTGTGCAGCCCACATGCTGGATTAGAGCAATTGTGATATGCCACTGGCCCTTTGAAGGGAGAAGTCCCAGTTTCTTCTTCAAAGGAATATGTGCCCTTGTTGGATACATGCACCCAGTGGCTTCTTATAGAGGCACCCTAGAGCCATCTGCTGGGGCAATGGGCTTAGGGGACCCTTGTGCTGGGGCAGCACTACCACAGGGACTGGAAGCAAGCAGCTGGTGTGCATTGCAGTGACTCAGAGGAAACAACCAAGGGTCACCTGCCAGGGCAATGGGATCAGAGGGTTTGTGCACTGGATCGGTGCGATTGCAGTGACTGGAAATTGGCAGCTGAGGAAGTCCAAGTTTCTGTAGCGGGGCCTTGAGCCCTTGGTTGGATACCAGTACGCCTAGTGACAGCTCACAGAGACACCAGGGAGTTGCCTGCTGGGACAGTGTCCTCAGGGTGCCTGCATGATGAAACCACGCAACATAGTGTCTGATGTCTATGGGTATGCAACAAGGAAGGGGGAAGTTCAAATTTCTGCTGTCGGGCCCTGTGCCCTTGTTTGGATATAAGCACACTCAGCCAGAGCTCAAGGAGGCACCCAGGAGCCTCCTATATGGGCAGTGGGCTCAGTAAGCGCAACTACTGTGTCCAGAGATCAGCACCAGGTAGGGAGATGTCCCAATTTTTGGAGCTTTGCACCATTGGTTGAAATAGCTCATGATCAGCGGGGGCTCACAGAGGTACCCAAGAGCCACCTTTGGGGTGGTAGGCTCAGGAGGCCTGCACACTGGAAAAGCATGACTGTGGTATCCTGAGGTCGGCAGCTGTGAAGTGGGAAGACTCAGTTTTTGCTCCTGAATCCTTGGTTGAATTCACGTGTGCCCAGAGGTGCTCCATGGCCATCTGCCAGGGCGGTGCACTTAGAGAAGCCCTTGAGCTGAAGCCTCGTAACTGAGGTGTCTGTGGGCAGGTAGCCAAGGGTGGGGGAAGTCCGAATTTCTACTGCCGGGGGCCTTGTGCTCTCGGTTGGGTTTGCGCACACCCAGTGGTGGTTCACAGCTCACAGAGGCATCCAGGGTCCGTTTGCCAGGGTGGCGCACTCACACACTCAGAGGGGCCCTGGTGATGAAGCCTCATGACCCAGGTGTCTGTGGGCAGGTATCCGGAAAAAGGGAATTCAGAATTTCTACTGTGAGGGGCCGTATGCCCTTGGTTGGGTTCGCGTGAGCCCAATAGCAGCATACTCATGCACTCAAAGGGGCCCTGGCACTGAAGCTGAGTGACCAAGAAGTTTGTGGGCAGGAATCCAGGAAGGGCTAATTCAGAATTTCTACTGCAGGGGCAGTGTGCCCTTGTTTGGATTAAAGCGTGCCAGCAGGGGTGCACAGAGGCACATAAGAGCCGCCTTTGCGTCCTTGGGCTCTCTAGACCTGTGCCCCAGAAAAGCGCACGACTGTGGTGTCCAGCAGTAGGCAGCTATGAAGAGGGAAAACTCAGTTTTTGCTGCTGAGCCCTTGGTTGAATTCGCACATGCTCAGTGGTGTCTCACAGAGGTACCCCCGGGCTGATTGCCAGGAAGGGGAATTCAAAATTTCTACTGCAGAAGCAGTGAGCTTTTGTTTGGATAGAAGCATGCCTAGCGGTGGCACCCAAAAGTGGCCTGTGGGGTGGTGGGCTCAGGAGGCCTGTATCCTTTAAAAGCGTGACTGTGGGCATCAGGAGATAAGCCGCTGGGGAGGAGGGAAAGTCGCACTTACTGCTGCTGGAGCATGCACCTTTGGAGGTAAAGGTCCTAGGATTTAAAGTTCTGTGATGCAGCATGACTTTGGCTGGAGTGGCAGCAAGGTTTTTGGCTGGAGTGGCTGCAGGGTCACAGGCAGTGTCCAAGGTCGGTCTGGGTGGTGGTGGTGATAAATTTCTAGAAGTGGCTGTTCTCCCCTTCAACATGGTGTGCCCTAGTGCAGCGTTTTTCAACCGCTGTTCCGCCGCGAGATGTTGCCTGGTGTGCCGTAGGTGCAGACAAGACAAGAATTTTATAATTTTTCACTATTTTGTTTACTTAATATTTCATAATAAAGTAATTATAAAATACTTTGTTTGTGTTTATTTGATTCCTATTCAAGAGAATTACTTTATATATAGTCAATATAGGCACAGAGTTAAATTTTTTAACATTTTCTAATGGTGGTGTGCCTCATGATTTTTTTCATGAAACAAGTGTGCCTTTGCCCAAAAAAGGTTGAAAAACACTGCCCTAGTGCATGCAGCGGTGGTAGGTGCTCCCAGTCCAGGAGAGCCTGGTCTGCCAGCCCTTGCTACTCCTGTTGGATTTAACTGTCCCTCACTCACACACAAACCACGCACATCCACACACTTTCCTTTCACCTCCTCATTCACTCACACCCTCTCCCTCATCTCCGCCCTGCCCGCTGACATCTTCTGCCCCCTCAGTGTTAATGTTTTCTTGATGTAGTGTTCCCTTTGTCATTATAAAGTGTACATCTTTTTCTCTTGTTATCTTGAAATCTGTTTTGTCAGATATAAATATAGGTACATCTACTTTTTTGTGGATGTTATTTGCTTGGAGAATCATTTTCCACCCTTTACTTTGAATCTACCTTTGTCTTTGCTGCTTAGATGTGTCTCTTGAGGGAAGCATATGGTTGGGTTTGGGTTTTGATCCACTCTGTTACTCTGTGCTACTTTTCTGGTAAATTCAGACCATTAATATTTAGGGTAATTATTTTTGTATGAGGATTTCCTATAGCTATTTTATCTTTTGTTTTCTGGTAGCTCTGTGCCTCCATTGGTTCTTTTTCTTTATGCTTCTATCTTTTGTTTTTGTTTGGAAGTATTTCACTCATCTTTTCTTGTTTTTAAGCTATATGTCCTATTTGGAGGATTTTTGTTGTGTGGTTGACATTAGGTTTATAAAAAATGAAGTTGCTTATATATTATAGTTGTTTTTTGTTTTTGTTTTTGTTTTTCCATTTGAGTGCATCTGATCTTCATCTTCCTTTGCCAGTTCAGTCCTTTCTACCTTCCCCTTTGTATGTTTTTGTTGTCACAAATTATCCCTAATTATGCTGTAAGTTTTTTTATCTTACTTGTAGTGTTGTGACTTTATGTTCTTTGTTTCAGGTAGAATAAATTCCTTGAGTATTTCCTGCAGTGGAGGTTTTATGGTAACAAAATACCTCAGCTTCTGTATGTCTTGGAACATCCTTATTTCTCTTTCACGTTTAAAGGATAATTTTGCTGGATATATTATTTGTGGCAGGTAATTTCTCTTTCAGATGCTTGAATATTGGTTCCACTCTATTCTGTGTTGTAGAGTTTCTGATGAGAAGTCAGATAAGATCCTGAGATCCTGATGGATTTTCCTTTATAGGTCACTTCCTTCTTTTCCTTAGCTGCTTTGAGGATTTCTTTCTTTGTCACTAATTTGTGTGTGTGTGTGTGGGGGGGAGGGGGGGGAGTTATTGTCTAAAGTTTTACATATGTCTCCTTTTTCCCCAGTTGACCTCCCATCCCAGCCATTCCCACCCTGAGCAACCCCCCACCATCCCAATGTCTATGTCCATTGGTTATGGTAATATGCATGCATACACATTCTTTGGTTGCTCTCTAATTCCCCTCCTCCCCTACCATTTGTCTCTAGATTGATCTATTCTTGTTAATCAAATTATGTTGATCATTATATCGCACATATGAGTGAGATCATGTGATATTTATATTTCTCTGATTGGCTTATTTCACTTAGCATAATGTTCTCCAATTCCATCCATGTAGTTGCAAATATTAAAAGTTTCTTCCTTTTACAGCAACATAGTATTCCATTTTGTAACTGTACCAAAGTTTTTTAATCCACTCATCTGCTGATGGGCACTTAGGCTGTTTCCAAATCTTACCTATTGTAAATTGTGCTGCTATGAACATAGGGGTGTATATATCCTTTCTGATTGGTGTTTCTGGTTTCTTGGAATATAGTCCTAGGAGTGGGATTATTGGGCCAAATGGGAGTTCCATTTTTAACTTTTTGAGGAACTCTATGCTGTCTTCCACAGTGGCTGCACCAATCTGCACTCCCAGTAGCAGTGCAGGAGGGTTCCTTTTTCTCCACATGCTTGCCAGGACTTATAGTTTGTTGATTTGATTATAGCCATTATGACAGGTGTGAGATGGTATCTCTGTTGTTTTGATTTGCATACACTCAGATGATTAGTGACTTTGAGCATGTTATGTCTCTCAGCCTTCTCTATGTCCTCTTTCAAAAAGTGTCTATTTACATCCTTTGCCCATGTTTTGATTGGATTATTTATCTTCCTTATGTTAAATTGCATGAGTTATCTGTAAATTTTGGAGATTAAGCACTTATCGGAAATATCATTGGCAAATAGGTTCTCCCATGCAGTGGGTTTTCTTGTTGTTTTGTTAATGGTTTCTTTTGCTGTGCAGAAGAAGCTTTTGATTTTGATTTAATCCCATTTGTACGTTTTCTCCTTAGTCTCTATTGCCTTAGCAGCTGTGTGTGTAAAGATATTGCTATTATACAACATGTGTCAGCTATTTTGCTGCCTATGTAGTCTTGTAGGATTTTTATGGTTTTCTATTTTATGTTCAAGTCATTTATCCATTTTTAGTTTGTTTTTGTGTATGGTATAAGTTGGTGATCTAGTTTCTTTTTTTTTTTTTTGCATGTATCTGTTCAAATTTTCCAGCACTACTTATTAAAGAAACTGTTTTGACTGCCTTTTATGCTCTTGCCTCCTTTGTCAAATATTAATTGAGCATAATGGCTTGGGTCAATTTCTGGGTCCTCTATTCTTTTCCATTGGTTTATCTGTCTTTTCTTGTGCCAGTAACAGGCAGTTTTTAGAAATGTGGCTTGATATCTGGTATGGTGATCCCTCCGACTTTGTTGTTCTTCTCAGGATTGCTGTGGCTATTCAAGATCTTTTTTTAATCCAGATGAATTTTTGGAGAATTTGTTCTAGATCTTTGAAAGGTGCCATTGGTATCTTAATGGGGATTGATTGAATCTGTAGATTTCTTTGGGTAGTATGGACATTTCAATGATGTTCATTCTACCCATCCTTGAACATGGTATGTTCTTCCATTTATTTATGTCTTCTACACTCTTTTTTCAATGTCCTGAAGTTTTCTGAGTACAGGTCTTTTACATTTTTTGTTAAGTTTATTACTAGGTATCTTAATTTTTTTGGTGCAATGGTAAATGAAATTGGGGTGTTTTGTTGTTGTTGTTTGTTTGTTTCTGTGAGTTTATTGTTGGTATATAAAAAGACCATATATTTCTGGGTGCTAATTTTGTATCCTGCTACATTGCCAAATTAATTTATTAGATCTAGTAGTTTTTTATGGAGTCTGGTGTTTTCTATGTCTAGTATAATGTCATCTGTGAAAAAGAGTTTTATTTCTTCTTTTCCAATTTGGATGCCATTTATTTCTTCTTATCTGATCGCTATGACTAGCATTTCCAGTACTATATCGAACAGGAGTGGTGATAGTGGGCATCCCTGTCTTGTTCCCATTCTTAGGGGAAATGAGTTTAGTTTTTGCCCATTGAGTATGATGTTGGCTGTAGGTTTCTCATATAAGGCTTTTATTATGTTGATGTATTATCCCTCTATTCCCACTTTGCTAAGAGTTTTTATATCAAGAAAGAGTGTTGGATTTTTTCAAATGCTTTTTCTGCATCAATTGATATGATTATATGATTTTTGTCACTTAGTTTATGTGATGTATCACATTTATTGATTTGCGGATACTGTACCATCCTTGAATCCCCAGAATAAATTCAACTTTGTTATTGTGCATATTCAATAAATAAACAAAATACAAATGATTATTAAAATACAAATAATTCTTTGAAAGATTTTGTTTATTTAGGTCCTCTTTCTCTGTTTCTTGGTGAGTCTGGCTATAGGTTCATCAGTTTTGTTTATCCTTTAAAAACTAGCTTTTGGTTTTGTTGATCTTTCTAATGTAATGCTGAATCTATTTGCTTGAATTTTGTTGGAGATGTTAGCATCTATGTTCATCAAAGATATTAGCCTGTAGTTCTCTTTTTTTGTGGTGTCTTTATCTGGTTTTGGGATTAGGATAATGTTGATTTCATAGAAAGAGCTTGGAAGCATGCCTTCCTCTTGAATTTTTTGGAACAGTCTGATGAGGATAGGTTTTAGTTTTTTGAATGCTTGGTAGAACTCCCTGTGAAGTTGTCCAGACCAGGGCTTTTGTTGGTGGGAAGATTTTTGATCACTGCTTCAATTTCTTCTGTAGTTATTGGTCTATTCAATTTTTTTCAATTATTCCTCATTGAGTTTGGGGAAATTGTATTTTTCTAAGAATATGTCCATTTCATCTAGGTGGTCCATTTTGTTGGAGTAGTGTAGTTCATAGTATTTTTTTAATAATCATTGGTATTTCTGTAGGATCAGTTGTTACTTCATCTCTTTCATTTCTGATTTTGTTTATTTAGGTCACCTTCCTGGTGAGTCTGGCTGGAGGTTCATCAGTGTTGTTTATTCTTTCAAAGAATTAGCTCTTGGTTTTGTTGATCTTTTGTATTTTTTTTTCTCTATGTTATTTTTTTCTGCTCTGATCTTTATTATCTTCTTCCTTCTACTCACTCTGAGCTTTTCTTGTTGCTCTCTTTCTAATGCTTTGAGTTGTACTGTTAGATAATTTATTACCATTGTTTCTTATTTTTTGAGATAGGCCTGTAGAGCTATGAACTTCCCTCTCAAAACTGCTTTCATTGTGTCCCATAGATTTTGGATTGTTGTGTTTTCATTGTGATTTGTTACATGATGTTTTTTATTTCTTCTTTGATATCTTTGGTAACCCAATCATTGTTTTGTAGCATGCTATTTAGCCTCCAGGTGTTTGATTTATTTGATTGTTTTTATCATAGTTGATTTCTATCTTTTTTTTATAATAAACCTTTATTCTTCAGATTATTACAGGTGTTCCTCTTTCCCCCCTCTTCCCTCTTAGCTCCCCTCCACCTGATTTCCAACTCCACCCCATGCCCTTACCCCTGCTCCTGTCTTCATCCATAGGTGTAAGATTTTTGTCCAATCTCTTCCCTCCCTCCTCAGACTCCCTTCCCCCTGAGAATTGTTAGTCCAATCCCTTTCTATGTCCCTGATTCTATTATGTTCACCAGTCCATTTTGTTCTTCAGATTTTTTATTCACTTGATTTTTAGATTCACTTGTTGGTAGACATGTATTTTATGTCTTTTTGTTGTTCGTAATTTTTACCTTTACTTTTCTTCTTCTGCTTCCTCTCCTTAAAGAATACCCTTCAGCATTTCATGTAATCCTGGTTTGGTGTTGAAAAACTCCTTTAATTTTTTCTTGTCTGTGAAGCTCTTTATCTGACCTTCAATTCTGAGTGATAGCTTTGCTGGGTAAAGTAATCTTGGTTGTATGTTCTTGTTCCTCATTTTAAATATTTCTTGCCACTCCCTTCTGGCCTGCATAGTTTCTGTTGAGAACTCAGATGACAGTCGTATGGGTACTCCTTTGTAGGTAACTAGCTGTTTTTCTCTTGCTGCTCATAAGATTCTCTCTGTCTTTTGCCCTTGGTATTTTAATTATGATGTGTCTTGGTGTGGTCCTCTTTAGATTCCTCTTGTTTGGGATTCTGTGCGCTTCCTGAACTTGTAAGTCTATTTCTTTTACCAGGTAGGAAAAGTTTTCTATCATTATTTCTTTCAATAGTCCTTCAATATCCTGCTCGCTCTCCTCTGGCACCCCAAAAATCCAGATGTTAGTACATTTTAAGCAGTCCCGGAGGCTTCTTACACTATCCTCACACTTTTGGATTCTTCTTTTTTTCTGCCTCTCTGATTGGGTGGTTTTTTCTTCCTTATATTCCAGATCTTTGGTTTGATTCTTGGGGTACGTTGATCTATAGTTGAGTTTCTGTATATTCTTTATTTCAGAGATTGTATGCTTAATTTCTGACTGGTCCTTTTCCATTTTTTTGGTATTCTCACTAAGTTCCTTAAAGGTCTCACAAAGCTTCTTGGAGGTCTCCTCAAGTTTCTCAAAGGTTTTTAGAAGATTCTTGAGTAACCTTATAAATGTGATTCTGAACTCTGTGTCGTCCAGTAGTTTACTTTCCTCCATCTCTCCCATTCTTTACATCTTTCTGTGTCTCCTCCCTGTGTTGATGGAGTGGCTTTGTGTGGTCCGTGACCTATCAGCTTCCCCAATCACCTGGGATGGTCGTTTTTGGTATATCCCTTTGTGGGCTGAGTGCAAAGTCTTGGTATAATTAAGTCTTGTTTGCTGTTGGTACACTGGGAGGAATCTCCAGGCCAATTGTCTGTGAGGACCTGCTCTGTCTATAAAGGAAGAACTGCTGCACTGGAGACATGGTTTGTTTCAGTGGGGCTTTGGTGCTCACTGAGTCCGTCTCCCGAATGTGTCACTTATGGGTGTGAGTGGTTGAAATTGACCACTAGAAACACTGGCTTCTGGATCTCCAATGGGATTCAGTTTCAGTTACTGTCTGAAGCCACCATGCTGGAGCTACAGAGAGAACAACAGTTTTCTCCTGTTTGCTTGGGACTTGGTGGTTTTGTTACTGGAGCTGCAGTTTATATATGGTTAAGCTGTCTCAATACAGGCCATTCATATGTAAAAGTAGCTTTGTGATGCCTGGGCAGGTCTATAGAATCTGCGGGTGGGGCCTCGGGGCAGGGTCTCAGGGTGGGGCGGGGCCTCAGTGTGGGAAGGGGGATCTCAGGACATCACTAAGTTGGGGCGTGGCTAACAGCGATGGCTGCCATCAGCCATCCTGGCCAATCCTTCCATGTTTCCAAGTCCCTGCTTCCCTGCAATCCAGCACAATAAACAATGATTGCTGCATGCACCTCTGCAGGAGTTGCCCTCACTTCGGCCCCAATGGCCGACAGACCATCTTCTCCCCGTAGGCGTCTGGGTCCCCCACGTGACCCCAGAAACTGGATTTCAAAGTGATAGGGAGCTTGTTTCCCTTCGGGTTGAAAAGAAAAGCCACATTTCACTCCCAGTCACCCGCCACCAGTCCTATTCCCCACCAGCCAAATTCACGTGCCTCCATACCTAGGCTCCTCAGCTTTTCAGTACTTGCGCTCCCCTCTCTTTCAGCCAGCCTTCCCGTGGTTTTGGATGATAGTGTCCTTTGTATTAGTTTTAATTTTTTTTAATTGTTGTGCGAGCAGCAGATCAGCTGTTCACCTATGCCGCCATCTTGTTTTCTCCCATAGTTGATTTCTAGTTTTATGCCATTGTGATCTCTAAAGATGCTTAATATATCTATTTTCTTGAATTTGAAGAGACTTTGCCTGTGTCCCAATATGTGGTTTATCTTTGAAAAAGACCCATGTGCACTTGAGAAGAATGTATATTCTGTTGCTTTGAAAGAAAATGTTCTGTAGATGTCAATTAATTCCATCTAGTGGGTCATTTAGGATTGATGTTTCTTTGCTGATTTTTTGTTTTAGAGGATTTTTCCAATGGTGTCAGTTGGGTATTAAAGTCCCCTACTATGACTGTATTGATGTCAATCTCTCCCTTGATATCCTCCAGGAATTTTTTGATGTATTTGGGTGCCCCCGTATAGGGTGCATATCTTTACCAGTTATATCTTCTTGTTGAATTGCATGCTCCCTTTAGTATTATGAAGTGGCCCTCCTTATCTACTTTTATGTCCTTAACTTTGAGGTCTAATTTGTCAGATATAAGTATTTCTACCCCAGCTTTTTTTTTTTCTTTTTTTTTTTTTTTTTCTTTTCCATTTGCCTAAAAAAAATTTTCCATCCCTTCACCATCAGTCTCTGTGAGTCCATTGTTCTGAGGTGGATTTCCTATAGACAGCATATATATGGGTCATGTTTTCTTATCTACTCAGCTAACCTATGTCTTTTTTTTTTTTTTAATCAATCTTTATTGTTCATATTTTACAAAGGTTCCTCATTTCTTCCCCCCTCCACCAGGTTCCCACCCCATCCTCTGCCCTTTCCCCACCCCCCATTGTCCTCATCCATAGGTGCACAATTTATGTTCAGTCTCTTCCCGCATCCACCACTCCCCTTGTCAGTCCCCTCCCCTCCCGTATCTCTGATTCTATTATAATTAACAGTTAATATTGTTCATCAGGTTTTTTAACTTCCTTGGTGTTTTTTTTTTTTTAATTAATAAACTTTTATATTTTTAAGAATAAATTTTAAAATCTAATAATTTTAAACCTTGTTTTTCTGCCCTGGGAACTGAGAAGCAAACTTGTTTACATGTAAACTTGCCCTTAGGCTACCAAAAGGCGTAGCCATTCAAATGTGGTTCTGGATGATGTCGATTTTATCTTTTAGTTGTAGTTTTGAAATTGTTGTGTGAGGCAGCAATTTAGGTCTTTACCTTTGCCACCATCTTGGTTTCTCCCATTTGTATTCTTTATGCATCTGTTTCTTCTTCCCTTCCTATTTCTTCTTTTTATAGCATTCTCTTTAGCATTTCTTGCATTGCTAGTTTGGTGGTAATATACTCCCTTAGTCCTTTTTTGTCTGTGAAGCTTCTGATTTCACCCTCAATTTTGATTGATAGCCTTGCTATGTAGAGTATTCTACAATTCAGACCCTTGTTTTGCATAACTTTGTATATTTCATTACATTCCCTTCTGGCCTGATGTGTTTCTGTTGAATAGTCAGTTATTGTTCTGATATGGGATCCTTTGTAGTTAACATGCTGTCTCTCTCTGGCAGCCTTTAAGATTCTTTGTCACTGGTGTTTGCCAATCCTATCTAATAAACAGGTAATATGGATGAGGAAACCAAGATGGCGGTATAGGTAAATGCCTAACTGCAGCCTCACACAACAATTTCAAAAAATACAACTAAACTATAAAGTGGACATTATCCAGAATTACAGGAAAGTTGACTGACTGGAAATTCTGCAACTAGAAGGAAAGAGAAAACCAGAAGGAAAATCGGAGGAGCTGTAAAAGCCTAAGGTACGGAGACACGGTGCACACATGGGGAGAGGACGGAGCTGGAGAGGAGGGGCGGCTGAGTGCCTGGCTGGCATTCCCTAGCAGGAAGGAGATAAAAGCTCCGGACTGTGCTGAACCCCAGTTCCGACTGCACTGAACCCCAGTTCTGGGTGAGACCCTGGGGTCCCAGGCTCATACAGAGGGATTCTAGGCTGTAAGGCGGAAACTCAGGGGAGCAACGAAAGGCCGAGCCCTGGAGTCGCGCACATTGAGTGCAGAGGAGCGACTGTTGACTGTGCTGCTGGATTGCCTTAGCTGGAAGAAGACAAAAGCTCCAAACTGTGCTGAGCCCCATTTCCAACTGCACTGAACCACAGTTCTAGACCAGACCATAGGGACCCAGACTCATACGGAGGGAATCTGGGCTGTAATGCGGAAACTCAGGGGAGTGGCAGAAGGCAGAGCCCCGGAGTTGCGCACATTGCGCGCAGAGGAATGACTGTTGTCTGGGCTGCTGGATTGCCCTAGCGGGAAGGAGACAAAAGCTCCGGACTGCACTGAACCCCACTTCCTACTGCACTGAACCCCAGTTCTGGGCTCATTGGGGGAGAGGTGCTTGCAGCAAGTACTTAAGGACACTGAGGAACACTGAGACTCAGGAACCTCCTAGGGTGGGGCTAACAGGAAGCCAAGGCTGTAGGCTCCACCCTGAAACTCCACCCCATCCAAGCTAAGCACAGAGGCTTTTGAATAAGTCTATCACCCGGCATAGACACAGCTGATCCTCACAGCCAGTTGGCCTGGTAGTCAGTTCCTCCCAGTGATACCAACAACAATTAAGACTTAACTCCAAAAGACTGTACACACAGTCACAAAGAGGTGCACCAAGAGTGTCCACCTCAGATTACTGGGAGGCTGACCCACTGAACCATATAGGACACCTTAACACACAAAGCCACCCTACCAACTCAGAGAAGCGGCGAAAATGCCGAGACAAGGAAACAGATCACAAACAAAAGAAATGGATGACAAAAAGCGACTGGATATAGAGTTCAAAACCACGCTTATAAGGTTTTTCAAGAATTTTCTAGAAAAGGCCGATAAAATAAATGAGACCTATGAGGATTTGAAAAGGGATCAGCTAGAAATAAAGAACACATTGTCTGAAATAAAAAATATTATACAGAGTCCTAAAAACAGAATGGAAGATCGCAAGAATCAAGTCAAAGATTTGGAACACAAAGAGCCAGAGGACACTCCTCTGCTGAAGCAAGAAGACAAGAGAATCCAGAAAGTTGAAGATATTGTAAGAAACCTCTGGGACAACTTCAAGCAAACCAACATCAGAATTATGGGGGTCCCAGAAGATGAGAGAGAGCAAGATACCAAAAATATATTGAAAGAAATAGTGACAGAAAACTTCCCCCACCTGGGGAAAGAAATAGACTAACAAGTCCAGGAAGCACACAGAACCCCAAACAAAAGGAATCCAAAGAGGACCACACCAAGACACATCATAATTAAAATTCTAAGAGCAAAAGGCAAAGAGAGAATATTAAAAGCAGCAAGAGAAAAGCAGGTAGTTACCTATAAAGGAGCACCCATAAGATTGTCAGCTGATTTCTCAACAGAAACCATGCAGGCCTTATGGGAATGGCAAGAAATATTCAAGGTGATGAATAGCAAGAACCTACAGCCAAAAATACTCTACCCAGCAAAGCTGTCACTCAGAATCGAAGGCCAGATAAAGAGCTTCACAAATAAAAAAAAGCTAAAGGAGTTCATTACTGTCAAACCAGAATTATATGAATTGCTAAATGGGGTTCTTTAGGAAGAGGAAGAATATAAAGATAGAAATTATGAATAACAAATATATAACTATGAACAAGTGAATCTAAAAACCAAGGGAGTTAAAAAATCTGATGAACAATATTAACTGGTGAATATAATAGAATCAGAGGTATGGAAGGGGAGTGGACTGATGATTCTCGGGGAAAAGGGGAATGGGGGGTGAGGGAAGATACTGAATATAAACTGTGCACCTATGGATGAGGACAATGTGGGGTGGGCAAAGGGCAGAGGGTGAGGTGGGAACCTGGTGGAGGGGGTGAAAATGAGGAACTTTTGTAACAATATGAAAATAAAGATTTATTTTTTTAAAAAAGAAAAAAAAATGTGAAGAAAAAAATAATGTATATCATGTGATCTCAATTTAAAAATATATATATAAGTATATGCTTGCATACAATACAAGAAACAGAGATTGAGGCTATACTGTACTCCATAGTGTTAATATTTGAATGGTTGAATAAAGTAATTGTAATTTTCATGTTTTCTGTAACTTACAAAATAAAATAAAATAAAATAGAGGTAATATGCAAATTGATCATCTCTCCAACACACAAGATGGCCACCCCCATGCGGACACAATATGGCTACCACAAGATGACCGCCCCCATGTGGACACAAGATGGCTACCACAAGATGGCCAACAGGGAAAGGCAGTTGGGAGGGACCAGGCCAGCAGGGGAGGGCAGTTAGGGTGACCGGGACTGGAGGGGAGGGCAGTTTGGGGCGATCAGGCCAGTAAGGGAGCAGTTAGGTGTCAATCAGGCTGGCAGGGGAGTGGTTAGGGGTTGATCAGGCTGTCAGGCAGAAGCAGTTAGGGGAAATCAGGCAGGCAGGCAGGCAGGCAGGCGAGCGGTTGGTAGCCAGCAGTCCTGGATTGTGAAAGGAATTTCTGACTGCCTATTCAGGCTCGATCACATCAGGCAGTCGGACATCTCTCAGGAGGGGTCCTAGATTGGAGTGGATACAGGCTGAGCTGAAGGACACACACACACACACTGCACAAATTTCATGCACTGGGCCTCTAGTTTTATTATAACATGTCTTGGTATTGGTCTTTTTTTATTTATCTTGTTTGGGACTGAGCTTCTTGGATTTGTGTGAGTTTTTTCTTTATATTAGGGAAGTTTTCTGTCATTATTTCTTCAGACAGGTTTTCTATTCCTTGCTAAGTGTTCTCTCCTCTGTCACCCTTTGTTGTTGTTTTGTTTTATGTTGTCCCAAAGTTCCCTTATGATCTCCTCCTGTTACTTAAGGTTTTTTTTTCTAGATGCTGCTCTGCCTGGGTATTTTTTCCCACCTTGTCTTCTAGCTCACTGATGTGGTCCTCTGCTTCTTCTACTGTTGATGCTTTCTATTGTGTTCTTTATTACGGTAATGTCATTTTTTATTTCTTCTTTGTTATTCTTCATTTCTTCTTAGTTTTTACACGTTGTTGAATTTGTCTTCCATTCTTTCAGCAACCTTATGAACATTGCGCTGAATTATTTCTCTGACATGTTGCTTGCCTCCTTTTCATTTACTTCCTTTTCTGGTGATGCCTGCTTTTTTTTCATATGTGGGATCACTCATTTCTGGATGTCTGGTTATGTAGCTTCTCTGTCCTGCATTGACTGTGTTTAATTCACCAGTTCTGAGTGGATATTAATTGATTCAGCTGTTCCTTCTCTCTGCTCTGTGAGAAGGCATAGGGCTCGTCCACATATTCACGCCACTTTGTCTCCTTCTGGACAGACTTTCTAGGCGCCCGAAGTTAGAGATGCTGAAGTCTTGGTGTTCCTGGGTTCTCAGCTGAGGCAGTTTGTCTCTGGGGGTTGTGGTTGTAGGGTCATGGGAGGTATTTGAGGTCTCCTCAGTTGAAGGTAAGTCTGGGCTTTAGATCACTGCCATTCTCCTCTTCAAGATGGCGGGGTCTCCACTGCAGAGTTTACCACTCCAGGAGAGATTTCAGCAGCAGTAGAGGCTGCCCAGCCAGGAGAACCCAATCCAGCAGTCTCCAACAATTCCTTGGAATATAACTGCCCCTCACTCACAAATACAGACACTCCCTGCACTTCTACCCACTCTCCTTTTTTCTTTCACTTACATACTATCTTGCAGCTCACCTTCCCATCAGCAGCCATCTTCTGTCACTAATTTTTGACACCTTCACTAACAAGTGCCTTGAATTGGGCCTCTTTAAATTGAGGTAACTAGGTGTTCTGTTTGCTTCTTGAATTCGAGGATCTAGTTCTTTCCATAGATTTGGGAAGTTCTTGTTCACTATTTGTTTTAAGATTCTCCATTCTCTGCTCTCTTTCTTACTCCTCCACAATGCCTGTGATTCTGATGTTACTTTTTCCAATGGAATCCGGGAGGTCTAACGGAGCTCTTTCATTTTTATTTAATCTCAGATCTCTCTTTTCCCTCTACATAATTTCTTGATTCCTGTTTCAATATCACTAGTTCTTTTCTCTAATTGGTGGGTTCTGTTTTTTATGCTCAGCAGTTTACTCTTAATCTCTTTAATTGCCTGGTTCATTTCCAGTTATTCTGATATTCATTTTTAAAGTTTCAATTTCCTTGGAGAAATACTCATTTTGTTCACTGATTTGCTTTCTGAGTATACTGAATTGCCTGTCAGTATTTTCTTGCATCTCATTGAGTATTTTTAGAACTGCAATCTTGAAATCTTTGTCATTTATATCAGCAGTCACCAATCAGTGGTCCACGGACTACTGTGGCCCATGAGATCTGATAGGTTGGTGACCACTGAGTTATGTCACATAATCCCATGTGTTCCAGTATATTTTCTGGGGATTTTTCATTTTCTTTCTGGCCATCATTCAGTGGTTCTTCATGGTATTTGCTGCTCTTTTTTCACATGTCTCCTAGAAGGTCTTTCCACTATCTTCCAGTAGATGGCACTGAATCAAAAGATTTTTACCTCTGTGATTTCCCAGATTTGAGCCTCTGCAGCTTGGGACAGTACAGCTGTGCTGCTTGGGGATGAGGTTGGTTTTGCCCTCACTGTAATGGCTACCCCTTAACTTCTGTTTGTCTGGCCCATGCACCCATCCTGGGGTTCAGACACAGAAGGAAACAGCAATTATATTGCAGCAGCTCTTGGTTTATAGATAATGTGCTCCTGGAGCCAATGCCAAGGGAAATGGGAGGCAAGTTTTGGCTGTCTAGTCGTGCATCAGGGCCCTTTATTTCCTTTCTTTATCTGAAACACCACCAGCAGGCCCAGCACTGGGGAGCTGCATGGCAGCACCCTGTGCTCTGTTGGGCCAGTGTCTGCTAATCAGTCGCTGTTCTGTCTCCTGGTGGCTCGCAGATATGTATGCACAAGTTAGACCCTATTAGCTCTGGCTGTTGGTAGCTCTCTGCTGGCCAGTTGCAGCTTGCAGATTGCCCTGCTCTCTTCCTCCCCGCCCCCCCCACCCCGCCCTTAGGGGCTGAAGGAAGTGCCTGCTACAGCCACCTTGGCCAGGCTCTGAGTTCCCCCCTGAGCTGAAGGGCTTAGCATGTAGTCTATGTCTGCACTTTCCTCCCTTCTCATCTCTCCATTTATCCCTGAATGCCCACCTTTATTTAGGTGTTTCAGTGTTCGGGTCTCCCAGGCATGCATCTGTGTTGATCAGGGACTTTTTTGTTGAATTATAGATGGTTTACTTGTTGTAACGTCAGGGGGAGAGGAAAAGATGTGCTCTTATGCTGCCATTCCTCTGACATCACTCTCTGGCTTCTGTTTTGATGAGAATGTGACTGTTGCCTATGGCACAGGACAGCACATGAGAATAGACTTCCCTTTCTGTCAGATAAGTACTCTGGTTTCTAAAGTTATAAAGACCATGTCAGTTGGATCCATAATCATGGCATTTTTCATAACTTATTGGGATTCATCAATGGATTGTTCTCTGACTGTACTGGAAAAAGTATAGCAGGACATCAGCAGATCTAAACTGAACCCTGTGTGATTATTACCAAGGCCTGGCTGACATTCAGGACTCAGGTTTTGAGAGTAGCATCTTTACATGTCTGGTGATAGGCATTGATAAGACATATTCCAAAAACTCAGTGAGTCACTAGAATATCAAATCTGATCATGAACTTTGTGTTACTTGCTTAGAAATTATACCTTTAATTTTAAAAACAATTTTTATCTTTTTATGATTTTGTTTGGACAAAAAGTAGAATTTTCAAATAATATAAAGAAAATCCAAGTATGAATATGTTAATGTAATCACTGGGTTATCTAATTTTAATATACTTACAGAATACAGAAGAGAATATATGATTAATTAGTATTTTTCTAGACATTTTCCGGAAAGAACACAAGTGGAAATACTCTTTTAAATGAATGATGAATGATGATTATCTAATAACTCTGGATTCTCTTTCTCTTTCTTCATTTCTCACCTTTCATTCCATTATATTATCCTGCATTTCCCTTTTATTTTTGTTTCTGTTAAATGCCACTTCCCTTTTTAATTACTTTTTACCCAGACACTTCTGAGGTTGATTTATTTGTTATTAATGCTCCATACACTCCAGTGCCAGATCCCACTCCCATGATGCCACCAGTGGGAGTCCAGGCTTCCATTCTGAGTCATGATACCATAAGGATTACGTGGGCGGACAATTCACTGCCCAAACACCAGAAGATTACAGACTCTCGCTACTACACAGTCCGATGGAAAACCAACATCCCAGCAAACACCAAGTATAAGGTACTGGGACATGTGCTCTGGGTAAGAAATGCTAAATATGGATATTTCCTCAATCTAAAGTTCTTGAATCATATATTTCCAGAATGCAAATGCAACGACTTTGAGTTACCTGGTGACTGGTTTAAAAGCAAATACACTCTATGAATTCTCTGTAATGGTGACCAAAGGTCGACGATCAAGCACATGGAGTATGACAGCCCATGGGACCACCTTTGAATTCGGTATGTTGTCAGAACCTTAGGTCATATGGCATTTCTTTTCTGCAAGATATGAAAGTCAGTGGAAGTTCCTGCTAATGTTGTGCCACATTTCAAATCATGAGACTTATTCACCTTCTTTTACTAACCAAGGATGAATTGAGTATGTGAATGTATTTACCGAATGCAGTGAGCAACTATAGCTGGAGTTCAATGTTTGATTTCTCAGCTGACGAATTATGGTTTTTTTAATCATTGTACAAGAACAATAACAGGATAATATAATACAAAGTATACTAAATTTTAGGAATGGAAACTTGAGTTCAATCCCAGGTCAGCCATCTACTGAGTATAATAATAAGCAAGTCATTCAGCCTTTCTAAATAAAAGAGGCGTGATAACCTCTGCCTTTCCTACTTTACATGGTTATTGTTAGGATGAAACAAGGAGCAGATGGGAAAGCACAGGCTGTTATAAAGCACTGTGCAGGTGGGAGGGGTACTTGTCATTAGTCCAGCTTTCTGGGTAAACTTGAGAAAGAAAAGATGAAGCGGCCTGCCCTTCACCAAGCAGCTGCAGTGCTGTTTATGGAGTTTAACACTTACCAGTAGCTCTCTTGCAAACCAATTAGTGTCTTGTAAAATCTTTCACTGGAGAATCCTTAGGGTTTTTGTCTCTAAGTAAACATGAAAGAGAAAAGACAAGTAAGCAAACTAAGCCCTCCAGGTTTGAGATTCTGTTTGCTTTTTGCTTACCTGTAGGCCTACGCTTCTGCTTCTTATACTTTCCCAGCATGAAGTCATGTGTAACTATTGGTAGTCTGTATCTACTCTAGACCCTATTTTTTCTCTCTCCTGTATACAAATAATGAAAAAATGGAGGAGTAGTATCTCCCCAGAAGGCTGTCCCTAATGTTTTTGTTTTCTGAACAGTGGGTTATACATCCTACAGAGAAAAGGGTTTGGATCTGGAGAGCTAGAAATACAGTGCACAAAAGCTTACATGGACCTTGAGTTTGCTTTCTTGGACAGTTTTAAGAATATCTTTTTGTTTTAATACCAACCTATTAGCTAATAAATGACATTATGTATTTCCTTAGGATGTTTGCATTTTACCAATCTTTCTTTCATTCTTATACCAGGAGGAGGCTAGCACTGTAGGAAGAGAAAATTTTAAGGATGTTCTTAATTTGCTCATTTCCCTACTAGTACATTAAAAGTTTTCAGCAAAAACATGGAAACAAGAAATGCAGTCATTTTTATTTTATTGTTGTTTTTCTGTTTCGTAAAATGCTTTGTATTTCAAAGCAATAAGCTCAAATATTTGACTGTATGTATTTATTGCAAACTTTAAATTATAAACATCAATTTATAAATCAAGTTCTTTGAAGGAATTTGGGATTTTCAAATACTTGGTTTGAAGAGGCAACTATAAGGTGAGAGAGAAAATTATTTTACATTTTAAAATAGCCTAACAAAATAATCCAAATTAGAGGAGAACGTCATCTTGGGAAAATTACATAACTTCTCTCATTTTTAGTGTCTTGATGTGCTAAGTAGGGATAGTGGTAACTACATTTCAAGTTGCCATAAACATGAAGAGAAAAATTACCTTTAAAATGCCTGGCATATATTGCCTTTTTTATTTCCCTACCTACTTACCATGCATATCCCTGGCCCCAGCCAAAATGCCAATCATGTATCTTTATAGTGTGGTATTCTCTCTGATATTTTGCATATTCTTTTTATTGGAGCTATTTGTAGGTAGACTGTAAGTTCTTTGAAGTCAGGAGGCTTTATTTTATTTTATTATATATTTTTTTTTTTTGCCTTAAACCCTTGATTATGACTTACAAATGGAAAGGGTTGAGGAAATGGTAAATAAAATTGAAATGGACAGGAATTATTAAAAGTATTGTTATTTTGTAGTTCCTACTTCTCCACCCAAAGATGTGACAGTTGTAAGTAAAGAGGGAAAACCTAGGACCATAATTGTAAATTGGCAACCTCCCTCTGAAGCCAATGGCAAAATTACAGGTAAGATGCTTTGAATGTGTGTCTATTCCTTTTACTGCCAGGCAGAACACTCCAGGAGAGTTCTGTGTTGGGAGAAGTGGGAATCTGAAGGCTGGCTTGGTCATTTACAAGGTACTATGAGTCGTAATGGTCACAAAAAAGTGGAGCAAGGGGGAGCTGCTATTTTCCCACAGGAACATAAAAATGAGTCACCAGCTAATTGTTCTAACTCACTTTGAGAGTCTGATGGGCACAGGTTAGGCTAGACAGCCTTTGGATATAGTAATACCTTAGGACATATTTATTTTCTTCAGGAAAGCAGTTCTTCTCTGCCTCTGACTGCATGACCTGCTTTAAAGACCCTGCTTAATTCTATAGGGTTATTCCCAATAAACAGAGATTCATCTCTTTTACCCTAAAGCCCATTAGACTTTTAATTCCTTTTCCCTGCTCTAGGCCTGCTACTTTACTTTAGTTCCTGTGCTTTTACAACTAGAGTTAGCAGTTTGAATTGGCATAGGCCTTTGGAGGGGTATGGACTATTTCCTTGGGCTTCTAGAGGAGGAGACCCTTCCACAATAAATATTGTCTCCTTTTCAGCCTTGTCAAGGAGGAAAGGGATTTAGCTGTTAATATTCTCCTTGGGCCGAAACTGGTTTGGCTCAGTGAATAGAGCGTGGTCTGCAAACTGAAGGGTCCCAGGTTCGATTCCTGTCAGGGGCATGTACATTGGTTGCGGGCACATCCCCGGAAGGGGGGGTGCAGGGGGCAGCTGGTTGATGTTTCTCTCTCATCAATGTTTCTAGCTCTCTATCCCTCTTCCCTTCCTCTCTGTAAAAAATCAATAAAATATATATATTTTTTAAATATTCCCCTTGGGACCTCTGCCCAAGGATATATTGTGTGAGGAACAAAAGTTTGCCTTCTGAAGTTCTTTGGTATGAATAGGGAGGCCTAAGAAAACTGAAAGCATTGTTCTGCTTCAGCTTTCAATAGAAACTCCTTTCCATAAATTCCTAGGCTTTTGTGTGTGTGTGTGTGTGTGTGTGTGTCGGTTTTTTAGGTTTTTTTAATTTGCTTCTTTCATAAAAGAATCAAGCATGATTTGACCTGCATTGCATTGTACTTTGTATTTAAAGCCCACTAATAATGCACTGGATTGGGTCAGGTAGGCTTGTGCTTATGGGTCTCTTTGCCTCAGCCATGGAGATTGAGTGCCCTCTGGTGGAAGTTGCCAGGTGACATTGGGGGTGACTTCTGCCCCAAATATGGGAGAAATTAACAAAGATTGCTGCCCATCTCCCAGGAATTTTTCTTCTAGGAAGTCACATTGGTAAGAGCTAAAACAGCATTTTCGGTCATTATTTCTTTTCAAAACCACATTATTTTCATTGTAGACCTTGGTAAATTATTTTTAAATTAACATGTTGAAGAGGTTGGATTTCTCTTAGATGATTTCTTAGTTTCTGAGGGTATTTAACTGTGTATTTTCTATCTTTTATTCATTTTATTACTTCAACTGCTGATATAGATAATAACTCACAGCTTGGCACTGTGTAAATTGTAGTTGTCTCTATATTATGTTTAGTGTAGCATTTTGAATGCTTTTTACCATTGCTATTTAATCAGTAACTGGTTCTCTACTTGTTTGTGCACTAACATATATTTTTATTGACTTACTGATTGCAAAAGAAAAAGCAGAAATAAGATTTTTTTTTTTCCCCCATTAACTACTTTGGACAGGTTACATAATATATTACAGCACGGATGTGAATGCAGAGATACACGATTGGGTTATTGAGCCTGTTGTGGGCAACAGGTTGACTCACCAAATACAAGAGCTAACACTTGACACACCATACTATTTCAAAATCCAGGCTCGGAACTCAAAGGGTATGGGACCCATGTCTGAAGCTGTTCAGTTCAGAACACCTAAAGGTAAATCTCCACACAGAATTTGTTTTTTTAATTTTTTTTATTGATTAAGGTATCACATATTTGTCCTCATCCCCCCATTTCCATCCCAAACCCATCTCCATGCATGCCCCCATCCCCTGTTGTCTGTGACCACTGGTTAGGCTCATATGCATGCACACAGTCCTTTGGTTGATTTCTCTCCCTTATCTCCACCCTCCCCTACCTTCCCTGAGGTCCGACATTTTCTAAATGTAATTTACTTACAGGATATTTTTCCTTACATGATATTCTTCTACTCTCCCCCCGCCCCCCCCCCTTTTTTTTTTTAGGAGACTTTTGGAAATTTTTATAATGTAGTCTTGATAGTTTTTAAATTTTAATTTTTTGCATTAAAATATGACTGCTTTAGGTTCATCACATGTTACACAATTTTACCATGAGATGAACTACCAATAAGAATTTTAGATAACATTTTAGAAACAGCCTTTTGTCCAGTACACTTAATTTTCTATAATAGAATATTCGCTTATTTCAATTAGCCAATTTCAATTAGCCTGAAAACTTGACTGCTATGTTACTGTCAAATTTAATATTCTAACAAAAATCTTATTTTAACCTGTAAATATTAGTGGAAAGGATTATTTGCCTTCTTGAGTAGGCCCTGATCATTCCTGGTGTTAGGCTAGATTTAGATATCAAAAACCCCACATCATGGGTACAAGACAACTCCAGAATGTTTTATAATGTGTCTCTTTAATGGGACTGCACTTGCACATGTCAGTTTAGCATGTACAGACTTTGGATGATATAAGCAGTCTTTATGATGAGCCACAATGTATGTATTTATCTCAGACTGATCCCTCACTCACCACTGACCACCAGAGGGGTGCTCTCTAGATCACTTGCCTGACCAGATCACACAGAAGGGAACTCTGACTCCAGTCTATTCAAGGCAGTGATGTAGAGCTCTTTACAGTCAGATCAGGTATGATTCTCTTTTCCTGAACAAAGCAATACCATGTTATTGTGATGGGTGATTCTCTTTCAACACAACCAGGCTCCCAATCAGAAAGGCTTAATGTAGACCTTTGTAGGGAGAAAGGAGAAAGAAATTCTAGATAAGAAAGTGAAGATGAAGTATTGAACCAAGTGAGTTTAGGAATAAATTTTAGTCAGGAACTGAGTCTCTGGAAATATCGATATGAAATATGGTTTCTCTACTTATAAAAAAAAAAACACTCTTGTTTGGAAGTTTGTGGGATTTCTTTTCCCTTTAAAAATTTTGCCTATCCCATCTTCAAAGCTTGTGATCGTTGCTCTTGTTTTTTCTTCCCCTGTGCTTGGCCTGTTAGCGGACTCCTCTGATAAAATGCCTAATGATCAAGGTAAATGAGTAGATGGCCTCTCTTTCCTTTCCTCTCTTTTGTGACCTATTAATAGCTTTTTTTTTTTTTTTCCTTAAAAATCAGTACCATGTGTTAATTGGCCAAAGTGGAGTTGAGTCCATGATTGAGGCACTTGGGGTATCTGAAAAGCTGGGAGCTAAAATAGCCTGGTATGGGGGAAAATTCCGAGTCAAAAACTGAGTTCTGCAGCTGTAGGAGATTAGCCTTAAGTGTGGGTCCAGTTAGCACAAAGATATTGAAATTTTGTAATAATTCAGCGAGGATCAGAGCAAGAATACCAATTTGTAGCAATTAGGATTTTATTTGTATCTCTAAAAGAAAAGTTGTCATCAAATTCAGTGAATACCCTATTTTCCTCCTCCCATAAACTATAAATTTACCCTACTAAACTATGATTATCCGTGGCAAAATTCATGCTATTTATTCTCTTACCATAAGCTTGATTAAGAACTCCTTTTCCATTTCTTCCCTTAAATATACCTGCTTACCTTAAAAGTTTATATAAACAATTTTAAATGGAAACTTAGGAAGCATGAGCCACATTGTCACCATTCTTGAAATTATATGTCAGCAGGGTCTTTTCACCGTAGTTACTGTAGTGGAGGATAACTCCTCCGTCTGTGCTTTGTGATTTTCATCTCTGCAAATTCAGCTAAAGTTAGTGTCTGTTTCCTATACTAAGAAAGAATAATAAAAGTAAATTTTATTATTGCTTTCATGGTTTAAGAATGGTTATTAGTTATTAGAAATACAGTCTTTGGATCTTGGTTAATGTCAAGGAAGAGTCAGAAGTTGAGGTTTCCAGTTTCAGGGCTTTGGAAATATGTTTGCATTCTATGAGTCTTTTGTTCTACTTTGTAGAAACTGCAAGCATGCTTTTATCTGGGGGTGGGGTGGGGAGGCACCCTAATCATGGTAGAAACTTTGACTTAAGTGTGAGAAAAGAAAAATAACCATCCTGTGTATGCACAAAATATAAATGTGCTTGCTCTTTCCTGGCTTCACTCCGTAAGTGCCGCGCCACACCTCTGGTATTTAAAATTCTTTGCCCATGTTTACTTTGGTATTTGGTTAATCCTTAGAATTTCTTGTTCATAGGTTAAATTTAAAAAAAAAAAAAATGTTGGGATTTGTAGAAATTAAACCATCCAGCTTATTGGCAAATTTTGTTACATAATATGATACTCTGGATGGTTTAGCTTAAATGTGGGCTACCTTACAAGTAAGGACACTTAAACCTGAAGAGCCTTACTAGGTCATTCCACCAAATAGACTTCATCATAGTGAAAGGAATGGCTGAAATCTTAATGTGTGGTATGTACCATTTGAGAGGAATGATGGCCACAGAAGTAACAGCATAGAATTACAAGTATGGGCAATTGTAAAGAGACAGTGAGTTAACTTCTAGAATATGCCCTTTTGGATACCCAAGAATTTCTGTTACCTTTTGGGGTTTTGAACTTTAAGAAACAGAGAAAACATTGTGGGGTTTGTTTGGTTTTTTTTGTTTGTTTGTTGTGTGTGTGTGTGTGTGTGTGTTTGTGTTTTTTGTTTTGGTTTTTGCCTCTAGATGTACTCTGTTAAATGAACTATGCACAAAAACCTTCACATTTTAATTTCTTTCATTTCCTCCAAGCCTGATAACTTATAGAAGTACTTGACTTTAACTCTAATGTTTTACAGAAACACATCTATTGATAGTTTATGAATTTCTTGCCAATCTTAATTTATACAAATTACTCCTTTATAAGTTTTTTCTGAAGCTTCATACTTTTTGCTTCTGGGAAGAGTAAGATTATATTCTTCCCTAATGATTTATTATGCTTATAATAGCAATAGTTAATATTTATCGTACATTTACTACATGTCAGGCAGCACTGATATTTGTGTTTTCTCAGCATCACTGTGTTCCCTCATGCTGGATTAGGAGACACTGTCCTTTGTGAACAACAAGAGCAAAGACTTTGTTTTTCCATCTTTGTGTATTTAGTTCACTGAGCAGCAACTGAGACCCCAATTTGAATCTCCATTTGCCTTCCTGCTCCTGCTTAGGGCGAGGCAACTTTATAATTTGAGAAAAGAATCCAATCCCTACTAGGCCAGATCAGCATAGGCAGGCCCTTCTAAGAGTCTAGTTCGTTATTGCAGAAGCTAATCAAACTGGTCTTCTTGGTCCTTTTCCAAGAGAAGTTTCTTTAGCATCAGTACTCTAAGGCAGTGTTTCCCAACCTTCTCTCATGATGAGAATCACCTGGTGGAGTTGTTAAAACACAGATTCCTGAATCCCAACTAAGAAGTGCTAAACTAGGATTTTTGAGAACATATAGGTAAAATTGCATACCTAACTTAGTGCTCTGTATATAACATCTGTCTTAGAGCACTAGTTAAGTATACAATTTTACCTATATGTTCCCAAAAATCCTAGTTTAGCACTTCTTAGTTGGGATTCAGGAATCTGTGTTTTAACAACTCCACCAGGTGATTCTCATCATGAGAGAAGGTTGGGAAACACTGCTCTAAGGCATCTTTCAGAAACGGTTTCCTGGACTGGAAAAGTGGAGTATGTTCCCAACTTGTGAACAGCGAGTGGCAGTCTAGTTACACACTAGATATAGGCATGGAAAGGGTGTCAGCCTTTCAGATGCCTCATTGCATAGAAAGCTAGACCTTAGTTTGCTTTGCACAAATAGACTATTTTCCCCAGTTGTTCATGTGCTACTTCATTTTCTCATGAACAAAATAGACTGAAAATAGTTTTTACATAGAAAATGCTCGTTAGCTGTGAAGTGGGCTTTTAACACCTGTGGGCTGGGTCACTACTGACATTTTTTTTTTTTTCTCCTTCAGCCTCAGGGTCTGCAGGAAAAGGAAGCCGGCTGCCAGACCTAGGATCTGACTACAAAACTCCCATGAGCGGTAAAGCCTCTCCTGTGGCTCTGTGGCCTACTATGGGCATGATGCAATTCTGCTTGACATCTTTAAATGGCTTGTGCCGCTTGTGTGTGGTGATTGTAGCATGTTATCTATTTCCTTTTATTTAACAGAGTTAGCTTCAGGCACTTATCTGGCAAATGTTTGCTAAATTACTGCAAACCCACTCATTATAGGGTTTCTCCACATATCCAACTTAATATGAGGCTAATTCTGAATAAACAAATCTTCCTTTTGCCTACTGCCTCTAGAGAAACATTTGAATTTTGTTTTCAAAAATAAACGCTAGTGGAATTAGCCATCACCCAAGCCAAAGGAATTCCTCTGAATCATTCATTTCTCCCCAAACTACTTACTATAGTGTTTTTAGTTTGGGAATTCTAAAAAAGTCTTCCTACTCTCCTAGTCATCTGAAGAACTGGTGCCTTCTAACTACTTAATGAACCTATTCTTCTACAGAACTTCACCATTTGTAAGTTACTTTCGGACATGAAATCATTTTCAAGCAGGACAAGCAGGTATCATTCCCATTTTAAACATCAAGAGACTCAATGGAGAAGTAATCTACCTGGATCCACCTACTAATTATGGAAGTCCAAGAACCACAACCCAGGTCTTCTGACTTCTCATTGTGCTTACCACATGCAGTTTAAAAAGCACAGATGTGGCCGAAACCAGTTTGGCTCAGTGGTAGAGCATTGGTCTGCGGACCGAAAGGTCCCAGGTTCGATTCCGGTCAGGGGCATGTATGTTGGTTGTGGGCACATCCCCAGTAGGGGGTGTGCAAGAGGCAGCTGGTCGATGTTTCTCTCTCATCGACTTTTCTAGCTCTCTATCTCTCTCCCTTCCTCTCTGTAAAAAAAATCAATAAAATATATTTAAAAAAAAAAAAAAAAAAAAAAAGCACAGATGTGGGAATCTGCTATTGGTGGAAATCTATACATGTAGCTGCTAAAAACAAGCCTTATTGTCTCTCACCCCTGCCAGAAAAACAGGGAAAACAAAAGCCTGTCCCCTGGAAGTTCCTACTCTGACTGTGGAAATAAAATGATCTCTAGCTATCTATTTAAATAAAATATTATACTGCCCTGCCCTGGCAGGTTGGCTCAGTTGTTAGAGCATCATCCCATACACCAAAAGGTTGCAGGTTCAATTCTCACTTTAGGCACATACCTAGGTTGTGGGTTTGATCCCATTAGGGTGCATACGGTAGCAACTAATCAATGTTTCTTATATCGATGTTTCTCTCTCTCTCCCTCTCCTTCTCTCTCCTTCCCATCTTTCCTCCCTCCCTCTCTATCCCTCCCCCTTTCTCTCTAAAATCAATAGACATATCCTTAGATGGGGATTTTTTTTTAAGGTGCTGCCCAGATTTCAGTGAAATGAGCTATTAAGAGAACCAGACAAACTTGCATGCTTTAAGAAATTCTTAAAGAAATTCTTAGTCTCTGAGTTCTAGGACTTCGTGAGTTTTTTCTCTTGGGATGTATTTGTTACATTTATGTGCTCTCCACAAAATATTATTCAAGGTTGTGAAAAAAGTAGTTATTCTTTGTTTTTTCTTTCATTTATGCATTCATTCATTCACACATTTTTTTAAAGGTTCAGGTTCTATATAATAGGCTATGGGAGCAAAAGGAGTGAGTAACAAACTACCTAATAGAGAAAGGGGAAGCTTTGTAGAAAAAGTGATATCTGACCCAGATTTTAAAGGATGCATAGGAGGTTGCTAAATGGTAAAGGACGGAGGGAGGGGGTTAACCATTATAGGAATCAAAAGCAGCATGTTCTGCAAAGACCTGGCAATATAAAACAACCTGCTCTCCCCCTGGATCACACTATAAAGAGGCAGGATAAGATTCTCTGGTTAGAGAAGGTTAGTTAGAGCCAGTCAGCTTGTCAAAAGCTTAGATGCCAATGCTGATAAATGTGAGCTTCATCCTATAAATAATATATGTAAGATGTCTGATACTGGTAAACTATGTATTTATTGAGTATCTACTATTAGTAGACAGTGAAGAATTAGTTAGGGGTAAGAGCATAAACTCAGAAAATATGGTTAGAAAACTGTTGCAATAATTTAGGTAAAGCTTAAAAAATGGCCTATCATAACATTCCTGGTAAAAAGGTTGATGCTCCCTTTTGGGAGCTCACTCTTACTCTGTCTTAGAAGGGAGATTTTGGTCAGCTCAAAGTTAGAGATCAAATAAAGTCAAATGAGAATCCATCTCTGTTGAATACAGAGAAGAACTACCCCCACCTCTGCTTTCCTCCGAACCCCTCAGAGCTCCCCAGCCTCTTCTTTTAGTGCCTGCCTGTTAATAAAAGGTTCATGTAAAAGCCCAAATATGGTCTAATTTATTGACCCCTACCTATTCTATAGTCTTCCACAAATATAAAAAAAAAAAAATGTTATTTTATTAAAAGTCAGTGTATACAATTTGAGTTGTCTGTCTGCTAACCTTTTTCTCAGAAATGAAGGATAAAAATGATTGAGCTACATGTAAAAGAATAAGCCCTTAAGGCTCTCCTAAATCAGCCCAGATTTTGCAGTATGCTTAAATGTAGCCTATAACATCATAGAATCAAAACTTAGAAGGTCAGTTAACCTAATGCTATGGAAGGAATTCCTACAGTAAATATAGTTTGGATTAGCTCATAAGTTTATAAACCTGGTTGTATATGAAAATCTCTTTGAGACCTTTTTCTAAAAACAGCTTTCCAGGCCATACCTTCATGGTAGAAATTTATCCCACAATACCCCAGCCTGGTAGAATGACTGTAAGTACTTCCATTGACTAAACACTCATCACTTGGCAAAGCAGCTCATCCCACTCTTGTACAACTCTGATTTTTAGAAAGATAAGAGAGAAACTAGAAGGAAAGACATCAAATATCCATGGTGGTTAGATCTGTATGGATTACCCATATTTTATAACATGAGCATGCATAACTTTTATAATGAGGTGGGATGCCAGGAAATGGTTTAGAAAATGGAAAATAACTTAGAAAAAAAGCTGGGTTACAGAAGGCCTTGAAAAAAGCTGAGAACTCATCCTATAAGCAAAGCAAGAAAAACAATCATTATTTGCCCCAGCCAGCGGGACAGCAACATGGGAGCGAGGAGACACCTGGAAGGGAATGAGGGAGGACAGGAGACGCGGAGAAATGGAGGCAAGACAGGGTTCTGATCAAGCCTCAAATTTTATTTGTTGCAGCCGCAATATATGTACACAGGTTGTAGGGGGAAGTTGCCACGGAGACATTCCAGGGCGGGGAGGGTTGTGTATCAGCAGGATGTGTCTACAGGGGAGGATACAGCAGAGATTCTCCGGGGCGGGGCGAGTTATCACAACAGGTGTGCCTTGCTCAATGGCCAGATATGCTGCTAGGCATTTAGATTGTTTCTAGTTAACTGCCACACCTCAGCTTGTCACATGAGTTCTGGTAAGTCAGAAACTCAGTGTCTAAGATGGAGGTGTTTTTTAAGATGTAGTCACTAATTCTTTTTGGGCTCCCGACAGTTATTATCATCCTATCTAATAATAGAGTAATATGCAAATTAACCATCACTCTGCCACAAAATGGTGGCCCCCATAGCCACAAGATGGCAGCGCCCAGTTCCCTCAGCCCCATTGCTGGAGTGTCCAGCCTGTCCTCAAGAGTAATGAGGCTGGATCTGCCTCCAGAGGGGACAGATCCGGCCTACCAGCACCACTGCTGCAGTGTCTGGGCCTGTCAGCCCCGCAGGAGTTGGGGGAGACCAAGCGGTGAGGCTTGATCTGCCCCATACATGGCAGACAGAGCCTCGACAGCAGGGCATGGAGGCTTCCTTAGCACAGCGGCAGCAAGGAAGCCCCATGCCCAGCAGATAGAGCCAGGACAGTAGAACTTAGTGCAGCTGCAGCAGGGAAGCCCCAGGCCCAGCAAACAGAGCCCGGACAGCAGGGCTTGGGAGCTTTCTTAGTGCTGCAGTGGCGAGGAAGTCCCCAGACATGGCAGACAGAGCCCAGACAGCAGGGTATGGAGGCTTCCTTAGCAAGGTGGCGGCGGAAACACCCCCAGGTCCCACAGACAGAGCCAGGACAACAGGGCATGGGGACTTCCTTAGTGTGTCGGTATCGGCAAAGCCTGGCAGACAGAGCACACTGCAGGGCATTGGGGCTTCCTTTGCATGGCGCATGGTGGAGGCAGACAGAGAGTGGAGAGAAAGGCATGGGGGCTTCATATCCATGTCTGCAGTGAAATCTCCAGGCCCGCAGAGAGCAGAGAACCACGGGGAGTGGGCCTAAGCCATCAGTAGGACATCCCCTGAGAGCTCCTGGATTGTAGAGGGTGCAAGTTGGGCTAAGGGACCCCCGTGCACGAATTTAGTGCACCCGGCCTCTAGTTGTTATATAATGAAGAGGGAGAAAAATCTAAATTTCCTCAAGGTTCTACATAGGCCTCTATACACCTCTCTAGCCGCATACTTTTTTTTTTTTTTTTCACTTCCTTTCCTCTAACTTTGCATATCTCTCTTTGCTTAAGGAAAGAGAGATTTCTCTTCCTTTTTCATGCCAAGGTCATTCCTGCCTTAGGATCCTTCCACTAGACTGTTCCCTCTCTATGGAATGTTGCTCATCCAAGTCTTTATATGGTGGGATCTTACATTTTATTTGAATCCTAGCTCAAATGCCATCTTCTCAGAGAAGTTTTTTCCAACCACTCAATATAAAATAGCCACCCAGTCACTGTGTTATACCCCCCATTGATTTTTTTTCATAGCACTCACTATTCATAATTGGTGACTTACTGTTTGGCTCCATCCCAACAACCACATTTCTGTTGCTCACCTTTGCATCCTCATCCTTAGTACATAGAACAATGCCTGGCACAAAGCAAGCACTCATTAAATATTTGTCAAATTAGTGCATACATGCAGACCTACGTTTTCCTGAAATGGAGTAAGAGACTAACTCTGCATAAACGGTATTTATAAAAAGAGATACTTTAATTTTCAATTATTTTTTTTGTGATCTTAGGTATATTTATTTATTTATTTTTTATTTTTTTTAAATAAATTTTTATTGTTCATATTATTACAAATGTTCCTTTTTTCCCCTCCTCCATTGCTCTCCTCCCCCAGGTTCCCACCCCACCCTCTGCCCTTTCCCCACCCCCCATTGTCCTCATCCATAGGTGCACAGTTTATGTTCAGTCTCTTCCCACATCCCCCTATCCCCTTTTCCCCAAAAATCGTCAGGTCACTCCCCTTCCATACCTCTGATTCTATTATATTCACCAGTTAATATTGTTCATCAGATTTTTTTTTTAATTTCCTTGGTTTTTAGATTCACTTGTTGATAGCTACGTATTTGTTGTTCATAATTTTTATCTTTATTTACTTTCTCTTCTGAAAGAACCCCCTTCAGCAATTCATATAATTCTGGTTTGGTGGTGATGAACTCCTTTAGCTTTTTTTTATTAGTGAAGCTCTTTATCTGACCTTCGATTCTGAGTGATAGCTTTCCTATGATTATTTTTGGCTGTAGGTTCTTACTATTCATCACCTTGAATATTTCTTGCCATTCCCGTCTGGCCTGCATGGTTTCTGTTGAGAAATCAGCTGACAATCGTATAAGTGCTCCTTTATAGGTAACTACCTTCTTTGCTCTTGCTGCTTTTCATATTCTCTCTTTGTCTTTTGCTCTTGGAATTTTAATTATGATTTATCTCGGTGTGGTCCTCTTTGGATTCCTTTTGTTTGGAGTTCTGTGTGCTTCCTGGACTTGTAAGTCTAATTCTTTCACCAGGTGGGGGAAGTTTTCTGTCACTATTTCTTTCAGTATGTTTTCGATATCTTGCTCTCTCTCATCTTCTGGGACCCCCATAATTCTGATGTTGGTTGGCTTGAAGTTGTCTCAGAGGTTTCTTACATTATCTTCAATTTTCTGGATTCTCTTGCCTTCTAGCTTTTGTGGAGGAGTGTCTTCTGGCTCTTTATGTTCCAAATCTTTGACTTGATTCTTGCGATCTTCCATTCTGTTTTTAGGACTCTGTATAATATTTTTTATTTCAGACAATGTATTCTTTATTTCTTGTTGATCCCTTATCATTTCTTGTTGATCCCTTATCATTTCTTGTTGATTTCTTATTAATTCTAGTTGATCTCTTTTCATATCCTCATAGGTCTTATCCATCTTTTCTAGGAAATTCTTGAAAAACCTTATAAGCGTAGATTTGAACTCTATATCCAGTCGCTTTTTGTCCTCCATTTCTTTTGTTTGTGATCTATTTCGTTGTCGCATTTCGCAGCTACAGATGGGACAGGATTTCAGGGTGGAGCCTGCAGCTTTGGCTTCCGTCAGCCCCGCCCTATGTGGCTCCTGGGTCTCAGGGTCCTTCAGTACTCGTTGCAAGCACCTCTGAGAGAAAGGTGCCCTCTATTTTCGCCTGCTACCAAACAGTCTAGGCTCTCCCCCAATGGCCCAGAACTGGGGTTCAGTTCAGTTGGATTGGAGGTGGTGTTCAGAGCAGTCTGGAGCCCCTGTCTCCTTCCCATCAGGGCAATCCCGCAGCACAGCCAACCATCCCTTCTCTGCACGCAATGTGCGCGCCGCCGGGACCTCCTTTCGCCACTCCCCCGGAGTTCCGCCTTACAGCCCAACTCCCTCTGGATGAGCCTGGGTCCCCAGGGTCTGGCCTAGAACTAGGGTTCAGAGCACTCGGAACTGGGGCACAACACAGTTGTAGCTTTTATCTCCTTCCTGCTAGGGAACGCCAGCCACGCCCTCCTCTCTGGCTCTGTCGTCTCCGCGCGCTGCGTGTCTCCGTACCTCAGGCTTTTACAGCTCCTCTGCGCTTCCTTCTGGTTTTCTTCTTGCTTCTCGTTGTAGAATTTCCAGTCAGTCGACTTTCCTGTAGTTCTGGGTAATGTCCATTTTATATTTTAGTTGTATTTTATTGAAATTGTTGTGTGCGGCTGTGGCTAGGTGTTTACCTGGGCAGCCATCTTGGATTCTCCCTGATCTTAGGTATATTTAAAAAACAAAACAAAACTGTAGCTTTGTATGAATGTACATTTTTAAAGTAGTTTTGAAAGTCAGAAAACAATGATTTATAAATTGTGCTTTATAAGATGAATTTATGTATAACATAAGATACAGAAGGACAGACCCTTTATTTGTCAAAGTATAATGTCCATATAATTTCAAAGTATAAAGTTCATATAATGTTCATATAATTTCTTCTTGAATAGCTTTGTGCAAGGCATTGTGCTAAGAAATGTCATAGGGCAAAAAAGCAGCTTCTGGATTTCATAATATAGAGGAGCTAGCCATGTTCATGGGACACTTTTACATAAGGTGCAATGGTGAGCATTAGAAAGAAGTTCACAGTATCTCTACTCACATGAAGGTTCTATAGCCTGATTGTATGCATTTCTAGAATCCTCTAATACTAATATGCCGTTTTTGTCTCTCCAGGCAATAACAGCCCCCATGGAAGCCCCACCTCTCCTCTGGACAGTAATATGCTACTGGTCATCATCATCTCTGTTGGGGTCATCACCATCGTGGTGGTTGTGATCATTGCTATCTTTTGCACCAAGCGCACCACCTCTCACCAGAAAAAGTAAGAAGCCCCAAATGTATCCCATAGATGTTTGGTTCTATTCTTTTGCATCTATGTGATTTCTGTATTTGGAGTTACACAGAGAATAAAAACCTAAAATACTTGAAAAGTGATATTATAAATATTTGTAAACACAGACTGGCTCCTCTCATAAATGTGTATTGTCAGGATCTTGGCAGAAAAGAGGTAGCGCACTCAAAAGGGGTGAACAAGAGTATAATGAAGGAGTCATTTACAAAGTCCTAAGTAGGGTTAAGGAAACTGGGCAGCAGTGTTCAAGGGTCAGCAGCAGTGAGTGGCTGCCACCTTAGGTGGTGACAATGACTGTCTCAGACATGAAAGGATAAGAGTTCTTTTTGAGGAAGAGCAAGCTGTTTTCAGAGTCTTGAAGTGGTGGGAGAAGGTTTTTGACAGGAGCTGTGTGTGCTGGTGGAAATGGAGACATTGACAACCTTTAGCCCAACAGGGAGGGGGCAGGAGAAAAAAAACACCTCTGACCCTTGCCTGTGTCTTGCCTGTGCCTTCTACTGGACAAACCCAACTGGACACAAGGGTCAGGATTGCCAAGTAGATATATAATAGTTCATGCCACTCAACCTCTTGAGTCACAGAGCCAAGTAGAGAGATCAAGAGAGGAAAGCGGACAGTCCAGCCTTGCTGGGAGCCCTACTGAAGTATATCTTATATGCACACAGTGAGCTAGGCACACAGGAGTCTCTGCACATTCTTATGGGTTATTTTACAACAGAAATACCAACTGAGATGGAAGAAAACCACAGGCCTCTTATTCTAAATCTAAGTTCATCCTACGTGTAGAAGTTGAGGTTGGTACCAGGGTTGGGGGCTGACTTAATGGATAAGAAAGATCAGTTATAATCACCATATCACATTCCCAGAGAGGTCAGGTGGCTGCTAGTTCTGTACTCTGCTGGGATTGTGAGCTTGTGGGTAACTGTGTAGAGCAAATAACATGGTTATTCAGTAGTGCTTAATAACAGCCTGTACTCCTGAACTTGAGAGAATCCTTGACCCTAAATCACATTCAACTAATAAAAACATAGATTCCTGAGTTACCCCAATAGCAAAAACTGTGTAATAAAATAAATGACTTTAGTTGCAGTATCCTAAAAGATTATAAGATTAAGGTGTTGCTCCTAAACATACACACACACACACACACACACACACACACACAAATTCATGTCTGTGGGATTATCCATCAAACTTGGTCTGCCCAAGGCCAGGATGCATGTATTTAATAATGATGCATTTGTTGTCAACACACAGACAAGTATAGCTACCCTGTAACGACTGATGGTCATGTAGGTCATCTTTTGTAGGCTGTCTGATATTTTTAATCTGCTTTTGCCCCAGTAAAATAGCTGTCTGTAGCTTGCATTGCATCACTTTCACAATCCTTTTATAAGCCTCCTGATCATTGATTCTTTCAGCTCTCCCTATCTACTTTTGTTTTGTTTTTTGTTTGTTTTTACTTTATAAATTATTTTTTTAATTATTTTATAATAAATCTTTATAGTTCAAATTATTACAGGTGTTACTCTTCCTCCCCCCCCGCCCCCGCATAGCTCCCCTCCACCTGATTCCCAACCCAACCCCATGCCCTTACCCCTGCCACTGTCATCATCCATAGGTGTAAGAATTTTTATCCAAATTCTTCCTGCACCACTCAGACCCCCTTCTCCCTAAGAATTGTTAGTCCAATCCCTTTCTGTGTTCCTGATTTTATTATATTCACCAGTCCATTTTGTTCTTCAGATTTTTTATTCACTTGATTTTTGGAGTCACTTGTTGGTAGGTATGTATTTGATATCTTTTTGTTGTTCATATATTTTACCTTTACCTTTTTTTTCTTCTTCCTCTTCTTAAAGAATATCCTTCAACATTTCATGTAATTCTGGTTTGGTGTTGATGAATTCCTTTAACTTTTTCTTGTCTGTGAAGCTCTTTATTAGACCTTCAATTCTGAATGATAGCTTTGCTGGGTTGAATAATCTTGGTTGTAGGTTCTTATTGTTCATCATTTTGAATATTTCTTGCCACTCCCTTCTGGCCTGCATAGTTTCTGTTGAGAAATCAGCTGACCGTCATATCGGTACTCCCTTGTAAGTAACTAGCTGTTTTTCTCTTGCTGCTTGTAAGATTCTCTCTTTGTCTTTTGCCCTTGGAATTTTAATTATGATGTGTCTTGGTGTGGTCCTCTTTGGATTCCTCTTGTTTGGGGTTCTGGGTGCTTCCTGAACTTTTAAGTCTATTTCTTTCACCGGGTAGGAAAAGTTTTTAGTCCTTATTTCTTCTAATAGGTTTTCAATGTTTTGTTCTCTCTCTTCTGGCACCCCAAAAATCCAGATGTTGGTACGCTTTAAGCCATCCCAGAGGCTCCTTACACTATCCTCACACTTTTTGATTCTTCTTTCTTTCTGCCTCTCTGGGTGGGTGATTTTGCTTCCTTATGTTTCAGATCTTTGGTTTGATTCTTGGGGCACGTTGATCTATAGTTGAGTTTCTGTATATTCTTTATTTCAGAGATTGTATGCTTAATTTCTGGCTGGTCCTTTTCAATGTTTTTGGTATTCTCACTAAGGTCCTTGAAGGTCTCACAAAGCTCCTTGGAGGTCTCATCAAGTTTCTAAAAGGTTTTTAGAAGATTCTTGAGTAACCTTATAAATGTGATTCTGAACTCTGTGTCGTCCAGTAGTTTACTTTCCTCCATCTCTCCCATTCGTGACATGCTTCTGTGTCTCCTCATTTTGGCTGCCTTTCTGTGTTGATGGAGTGGCTTTGTGTGGTTGGTGACCTGTAGGGGCCAGTAGCTCAGCTTCCCCAATCACCTGAGGTGGACACTTTTGGTATATCCCTTTGTGGGCTGAGTTCAAAGTCTTGGTGTAATTAAGCCTTGATTGCTGTTGATACACTGGGAGGAATTGACCTCCAGGCCAATTGGCTGTGAGGACCCGCTGTGTCTATAAAGTAAGAATTGCTATGCTGGAGACAAGCCTGTTTCAGTGGGGCTTTGGTGCTCACTGAGTCTGTCTCCCGAATGTGTCACTTATGGGTGTGGGGGGTGAAACTGAGCGCTTGGAACACTGGCTTCTGGATCTCCAATGGGGTGCAGTTCAGCTACTGTCTGAGGCCACCCTGCAGGAGTTACAGCGAAAACCACAGTCCTCTCCTCAGTTAAACTGCAACGGAGAGGGTCATTTATATCCAAAAGCCACTGCTTGGAGCTTGGGTGTGTTTGTAGGTTGTGTGATGCGGAGTCTCAGGGTGTCACTAGGCTGGGGCATGGCCAACAGCGATGGCTGCCCATTAGCCGCCTCTCCGACCATGTCCTCTCATCTCCCCACGTCTCACACCCCAGCACAGCAAACAAATATTCTTGTGCACAGCTCTGCAAGCAAGCCACCCTCACTTTCCAACCTGATGGCAGACAGTTTAGCTTCTCCCCAGAAACTGGATTTCAGAGAAATCGGGAGCTTGTCTCTCTTCCAGTTGAAGAAAGCAATGCCCTGCACTATCCGAGATCCGCCACCAGCCCGTAGGGCATCTGAACCCCCCTAACTCAGTTTTTCAGCACTTGTGCCCTGAAATCTCTTTCTCTTTCAGTCTAGTTGTAGGGCTTCCTTTCAGCCAGCTTTTCCTTGGGTTTTAGGTGATAGACGTTTTGTTTTATAGTTGTATTTTTGAAATTGTTGTGCACAGCAGCCGTTTAGGTGTGTTTACCTACTCCACGGTCTTCGTTCTCCATAAATTATTTTTTTTAATTTAATAAATCTTTATTGCTCAGATTATTATAATTGTTTCTCCTTTTTCCCCCTATAGGTCCCTTCCATCCACTTCCCAACTCACCCTCTACCCTTACCTTCCCCCCATCGTCCTCATCCATAGGTGTACGATTTTAGTCCAGTCTCTTCCTGCACCCCCACCCCTTTCCCTCTGATAATTAATCAGTCCACTCCCTTTCTTTGCTCATGATTCTATTATATTCAACAGCTTATTCTGTTTCTCAGATTTTCAATTCACTTGATTTTTAGATTCACTTGTTGATAGACATGTATTTGTTGATCATAATTTTGATCTTTACTTTTTTCTTCTTCTTCATCTTCTTCAAGAATACCTTTCAGCATTTCATATAATACTGGTTTGGTTGTGAGGAACTCCTTTAGCTTTTTCTTATCTTGAAGCTCTTTATCTGCCATTCAATTCTGAATGATAACTTTGCTGGGTAGAGTAATCTTGGTTCTTTCTATTCATCACTTGAATATTTATTGCCACTCTCTTCTGGCCTGCATAGTTTCTGTTGAAAAATCAGCTGGTAACTAATTGTTTTTCTCTTGCTGCTTGTAAGATTCTCTTTTGTCTTTTGCCCTTGGCATTTTAATTATGATGTGTCTTGGTGTGGTCCTCTTCGGATTCCTTTTGTTTGAAGTTCTGTTCACTTCCTAGACTTGTAAGTCTATTTCTTTCACCAGATGGGGGAAGTTTTCAGTCATTATTTCTTCAAATAGGTTTTCAGTATCTTGCTCTCTCTCTTCTTCTGGTACCCCCATAATTCCGATGTTGGTACACTTAAAGTTGTCCCAGAGGCTCCTTACACTATCTTCAACTTTCTGATTCTCTTGCTTCTCCGGAGGAGTGTCCTTTGCTTCTTTGTATTCAAAATCTTTGGCTTGATTCTTACGTTCCTCTAGTCTGCTGTTGGGTCTCTGTATAATATTTTTTATTTCAGTCAGTATATATTTAATTTTTAGTTGGTCCTTTTTCATATACTCCAGGGTCTCGTTAAGTTTATTGGCCTTTTGTAGGAAATTCTTGAAAAACCTTATAACTGTGGTTTTGAACTCTATATCTAGTCATTTGTTCTCCTCCATTCTTTCATTTGAGATCTGTTTCCTTGTCTCCTCATTTTCACTGCTTACCTGAGTTGGTGGGGTGGCTTTGTGTGCTTGATGTCCTATATGGACCAGTGGGTCAGCCTCCCCAATTACCTGAGGTAGACACTCTTGGTGCTCCCCTTTGTAGACTGCATGTACAGCCTTGTTGTAGTTAACACTTTGTAATCGGGCATTTTCCCGCCAAATCGCATAGTAACGCGGGGCTTTTTTGACATTTTCTCGCCAGTAAAATATTCATATCTTTCGATCTATTTGATATTTTTCTATGAAACTTTCAGTATTTTAGTTTAAAAAGAGGTCTCTATTTATTTACTTTGCAAAATACGTGTTATTCTATTTTTCATATACACAAAATTACTACATTCTAGGTAAACATAGAAAAAAACACTCTTTCACAATCAACATAATTTTATTTATACAAAATTACAATATTTGTTCGAAATTTTCAACAGATCTTATTAAAAAAAAAAACAAAAAAAAACTATAACCTAATACGTCCGAATGAAAGCAGTATAATGGAGTCACTGTAGAAACGAACAAAAATGCAAAAACTAAATCCTTTGTTGGAATCATTGTGTCTTTTTTTTGTAAATATTACCGCTATTTATTTTTATGGCTATTGTTTTTTTTCGGGCCCAAATTTATTGTGTTGGCAGGTAGACGCATAGGGTACCACTGACAATAGATAGTGCGTAGTCCGTCACCCATTTGGCGCCCTTGTTTACAAGTTTCCCGCGCCCCACCGCTTAGCGGAACAAAACGAGTTAACTCGTCTCCCGCGCTTTGGTATAAAAAGAGATATGACTAGTTTATTCGTTTCCCGTAAAAAAAATGTGTTAAGTCTTGATTGTTGTTGGTATCACTGGGAAGAACTGACCTCCTGCCAATTGGATGTGAGTATCAGCTCTGTCTATGCTGGGATACCTTCTGCATTGGAGACAGTCTTATAGGATCAGACTTGAAAAATTGCAAAATCCTCTCTGCTCGGCTTGGATGGGGCAGAGTCTCAAGGCTGAGCCAACAGTCTTGGCTTCCCGTCAGTCCTGCCCTTGTGCATGCACCTCAGACCTCTGCCTTCCATAGATTCCCTGAATTTCCGCCTGACAGTCCAGATTCCCCCTGCAAGAGCATGGGTGCCACAGGGGCTCACCCAGAACTCGGTTGGGTCTCTGTATAATATTTTTTATTGGAACTGGAATTCAGTGCAATCAGGAGCTTCCAATTCCTTCTGCTATGGAGATGCTACGGCAACCTCCACAGTCAGGCCTCTTGCGTGCACTCTCGCCTGCAACTTTAGACCCTGCCCACTGTGGCTCCCGACTCCCCCAAGTCTCCAACTCTCTGAGTCTCCATGTGTCTTTCTCTGCAGTCCATACTCCACCTGTATGAGCCTAGGTTCATAGGGTTTTGGCAGGAGCTGGAGTTCAGTGCAGTCATGGGCTTCCTTTGCCCTCCCACCAGCCAGGCACTCAGCCACCTTTCCTCTCTGCGTGCACGAGTCTCCCTACCTCAGTGCTTTTCAGCTCCCCTGATCCATGAGCCTCTCTCCTTTTTTCTAGTTGTAGAATTTCCTGGTGTTTTAGATGATATCCATTCTGTTTTTTTAGTTGTTGTTTTGAAATTGTTGTGCAAGGTGGCCATTTATGATTTAACCTAGGCAGCCATCTTGGTTTTCCCTTTCCCCTTATCTACTTTTGATTATAGAAAAGTTTTTCTTAAAAGCCTCAAAGGATTTAAAAATTAATCATTAAAATGAAATAAAATATGCATCTATATGAAAAAATAAAACTTTGAAATTTAAAAAAAGCCTCATTTTTTTCTATGCTAGAACTTTTCTGCAAATTTCTTTGTTCATCATCTCACATTTATCCATCTTTATGAACTGAATTTTATAGCTAGTTTTAGAGATCTTGAGATCTTTATTTAAAAGAATCTAAAAAACAAAATGACAATTCTTTAGTGCGTTGAACTTAAAATTTAAAGTAAGTAAAAAATAAAGTGCTTAGTATTCAAATTGAGAGGCAGGAAAATGGGTTGGTAATATGCTCTGTACTCTGTATTTGAATATATAAATCCTTCAGATTTGGGTCCACACAGATACTAGGGGGGTGAGGGCATGTGCTGGGGGGTGGAAGTGGCCAGGGAGAGGTCAATCAGGAGAAAAGGAGATAAATGTAATACTTTAAACAATAATGAATTAAGGAGAGAAACCAAGATGGCGGCATAGTTAAACACCTAATTGCAGCCTCGCACAACAATTTCAAAAAATACAACTAAAATACAAAATGCACATTATCCAAAACTACAGGAATGTTGACTGACTGGAAATTCTACAACTAGAAGGAAAGAGAAAATGAGAAAGAAAATCAGAGGAGCTGTAAAAGCCTAAGGTACGAAGACAGGGTGCGTGCATGGGGAGAGGACTGAGCTGGAGAGGAGAGGGCGGCTGACATTCCTTAGCGGGAAGTAGATAAAAGCTTCGGACTGTGCTGAACCCCAGTTCTGACTGTACTGAACCCCAGTTCTGGGCGAGACCCTGGGGTCCCAGGCTCATACAGAGGGAATCTAGGCAGAGTCCCGGTGGTGCGCACATTGCGCGCAGAGGACGGACTGTTGACTGTGCCACTGGATTGCCCTAGTGGGAAGGAGACAAAAACTCTGGACTGCACTCAACCCCACTTCCAACTGCACTGAACCCCAGTTCCGGGCTCATTGGGGGAGAGACTAGACTATATGGTAGCGGATGAAACTCGAGGACATCTTTCTCTCAGAGGTGCTTGCAGCAAGTACCGAAGGACACTGAGGACCACTTAGACTCAGGAACTTCATAGGGCGGGGCTAACAGGAAGCCAAGGCTGTAGGCTCCACCCTGAAACTTCGCCCCATCCAAGCTGAGCACAGAGGCTTTTGCAATTTTCCAAGTCTAGTCAAATAAGGCTCCCCAGCATAGACACAGCTGATCCTCACAGCCAATTGTCCAGGAGGTCAGTTCCTCCCAGTGATACCAACAACAATCTAGACTTAACTACAATAAGGCTGTACACACAGTCCACAAAGGGGTGCCCAAGAGTGTCCACCTCAGGTAACTGGGAGGCTGACCCACTGAACCATATAGGACACCTTAGCTCACAAAGCCACCCTACCAACTCAGGAAGCTGTGAAAATGCCGAGACAAGGAAACAGATCACAAACAAAAGAAGTGGAGGATAACAAGCGACTAGATATAGAGTTCAAAACCACGGTTATAAGGTTTTTCAAGAATTTACTAGAATAGGCCAATAAAATAAACGAGACCTATGAGGATATGAAAAGGGATCAACTAAAAATAAAGAATGCATTATCTGAAATAAAAAGTATTATACAGAGCCCTAAAAACAGAATGGAAGATCACAAGAATCAAGTCAAAGATTTGGAGCATAAAGAGCCAGAAGACACTCCTCCGCAGAAGCAAGAAGACAAAAGAATCCAGAAAGTTGAAGATATTGTAAGAAAATTCTGGACAACTTCAAGCGAACCAACATCAGAATTATGGGGGTCCCAGAAGAAGAGAGGGAGAGCAAGATACTGAAAATATATTGGAAGAAATAGTGACAGAAAACTTCTCCCACCTGGTGAAAGAATTAGACTTACAAGTCCAGGAAGCACACAGAACCCCAAACAAAAGGAACCCAAAGAGGAACACACCAAAGCACATCATAATTAAAATTCCAAGAGTAAAAGACAAAGAGAGAATATTAAAAGCAGCAAGAGAAAAGCAGGTAGTTACCTATAAAGGAGCACCCATATGATTGTCAGCTGATTTCTCAACAGAAACCATGCAGGCCAGGCAGGAATGGCAAGAAATATTCAAGGTGATGAATAGCAAGAACCTACAGCCAAAAATACTCTAACCAGCAAAGCTATCACTCAGAATCGAAGGCCAGATAAAGAGCTTCACAAATAAAAAAAAAAGCTAAAGGAGTTCATCACCGCCAAACCAGAATTATATGAATTGCTGAAGAGGGTTCTTTAGGAAGAGGAAGAAAATAAAGATAAAAATTATGAACAACAAATATGTAACTATGAACAAGTGAATCTGAAAACCAAGGGAATTAAAAAATCTGATGAACAATATTAACTGGTGAATATAATAGAATCAGAGGTATGGAAGGGGAGTGGACTGACGATTCTCGGGGAAAAGGGGAATGGGGAGTGAGGGAAGAGACAGAACATAAACTATGCATCTATGGATGAGGACAATGTGGGGTGGGCAAAGGGCAGAGGGTGGGGTGGGAACCTGATGGAGGGGAGCAATGGAGGGGGGAAAAAATGAGGAACATTTGTAATAATATGAACAATAAAGATTTATTTAAAAAGTAAAACAATAATGAATTAAAAAGCAATTGTACCAAGTCTTCACAGGACATTTCCCCTCCTTCCCCAATGGCCGGCTTCCTAGTTCTGAAGGGACAGAACCATTAGAGTTAGAGGTTAGCTGTGCTAGAGAGTACCATTGACCATTGACAACTATGTGAGCTTTCTCATTGCTTTGCTCTTTAATACCTGAAGTGCCTCCCCTTTCAATATTTTCTGTTTATGGACTCACTGATAGGACATCTAAGCTGAAGAGCATGGAGAGTGTAGCTCTCATTGTTTCTCAGCACGTTCCTCTATGGTCCCTCAATCTCAACAGAGAAGTACCTTGGCATACCACCATCACATCTAGAACCTTTCTGTGCCCGGCCAACTCATCCAAGGGTTTGGTAAGCTAAGAGGTGGGGCGGGGAGGGCGGGGGGGGTGAGGTTGAAGAAAAGACAAAATAATCTGGGGCTAGGTGGATCTCATGTGCCTGGCTGAGGCCACAGAGATCCAGAGGGCAAGCTGAGCTTTTATTTTATAGCCAGAGGTAAACAAGGTAGTGGTCACCATAGTTACAATGTTCTTGTGAGTTTCACTTGTTTTGGCAGCACTTGCTGCACCTCTCACAGCCCATTAGCTACCCAAGAAGGATCTAGGTGGTGTCATAAGGTCAAACTTGAATATGCTAAGACAGCTGTGCCCTCTAAGCTTGGACTTGTTTTGTGGCTTTACCAACATGTCAGACTGAGGCTTAACCCTATAGCCTCTCTCTAAACCTTTCTATGTTGGAAATAATTATTTTCTCCCCTTTCCTAAGTGTCCTTCCTCCTGTCTGAACCCAGTTCTCCATTTATCCTTTAGTTTTAGTTTCTTCTATCTGTCTAAGACCTTGTACTTGCTGTTGCTTTCTCTTCAACACAGCTAACCTCTAAATCTTTTGGCTCTGTCCCTTTAGCATTTAAGTGTGCTCCCACTATTACCATGTTAAGAAATAATTATAATTATAACTCTTCCTCTATAACATAGTGCTTACCACTCATTGCTTACAAATCCCTGTTTTTTCTTCCACCACAAAACTTCATGAATACTTATTTACACTCATCTGTTCTTTTACTGCCTAATCATGCTTTAATTTTTTCTAATCTGAATTCTGCCCCTACAGCTTTACCAAAGTTGCCTCTTTTGCATTTGCTCTTGAATGTCTCAGGCACTGGAAGATCCAAATCAGAATTTATAATTTTTTCTGTCGAACTTGTTTCTTCCCTGTTATTCTCAGTGTTAGTAAGTGGTTTAAGCCAGAAACCTTAGCATCATCCTTTATTTCTCTTGCTTCTGTTCTGCTGCCCCACCTCACATCCATTTATTCACCAAGTCTTGTCATTTCTGGCTCCATTCCCACTGTCCCCAACCACTATCAGTCGTGGCTGAGGTTATTGCAGCACATCCTAGCTGGTCTCTATTCTGTCTCCTCTCCTTAAATCCCTTCTTCACACCACAGTGGGTGTAAATTTTTAACTCAAAATTGATATGCTTATTCTCCTGCCTAAAACTATTTAGTGGTTTCTCATTATTTTGGGCATGCTGTAGAAGCCCATTAGGCTCTGACTGCCTTTCCAGCATCTCCATGGGTCACTGACCCCATCACTTGGGACTTGGTGTAGTCCTTATATGGTTATACTAGACTCTTGATCTCCACTTCAGAGCTTGGACATATGCTGATTTCTGGAATCCAGCATCTGTCTTGCCCTCTTTATGTCTTAGCTTAAATTTTACTTATTCTTCCTGGTTTTTCCTATCCACCTTATGTCCAACTATTAAGTGGTTACTGTAATGCTTGGCATTTCATTAAACTCAGAGCATTTTAACATAATCATTCAATGTCTGCCTTCCTTACTTGACCACAAGTATTAAGAGCACAACAGTCCTGCACAGGGTCTGACATACAGTGGGTCCCTAATAAATGCTTACTGAATGTGTGAGTGAGTGATGTAATAGGAGAAAAACTAAGGCACAAAGAAGTAGACACTGTCATCTGCACTCTTGACTTTACCCAGTTGTTAATCCTAGTTTGGATTAACTAAAATGTGTTCAAAGAAAACAAGCAAACTCATAGACAGAGACAACATAAAGATGGTTACCAGAGGGGGAGTCTGGTGGGAGATAAATAAAAGGTTAAAAGGGGTCAAATATATGGTGATGGAAACACTGGACTTTGGGTGGTGAGCACACAATAGAGTATACAGATGTTGTATTACAAAGATGTACACCTAAAACTTATATAATGTTACTAACCAATGTTACCCCAATAAGCTTAATTTGAAAAGTAAGTAAAAATGTATACTAATAAATGGGTAATATGTAATTATGCCAGACATTTTCCAGACATCCTTCCTGACAAAGGCAGGGCCAGGGAGAAGCCACCAGGAGTCCCCGGGACCTGTGGCCAGCCTAAGAGAAGTTTACTATTCTTATTTCTATTACTATCTACCCTTTAGGGATGTTTCCAGGTCTCGGTGGCGTGGCAGCAGCAGAGGCACAGTAAGGGGCATGTTTCATTTAAGGAAATTCCTAAATTGCCCTGTATTCACTCGTGGACAAAATTTCAAAGTCTAACTGACAGTAAGCTGCCAGCCCAGGGGTCCCCGGGAGCCTGTGGCTGGCCAGAGGGAGAAAATCCCAGGTCCAGAGGACCTGTAGGCAGCCAGAGGGAGGGAAGCCCGAGTCCTACGTGTGGAGGCCAAGGCAGAGGCGGTTAGGGGCGATCAGGCTGGCAGGCAGGCAGAATGATTAGGGGTGATCAGGAAGGTAGGCAGGTGAGCTGGTAGGAGCCAGTGGTCCCGGATTGCGATGTCATTTAAATAATTTACCATTTTATCAAGTTGCCTTAAAACTTGGTGATTCCTATACAGGTGAGATTTTTAAAAGTGTGTAATATGGATTTAGTCAACATCTGATGATGGATAGCTAGCAGTTGTGAGGGACAGGTTCTATACTAGAGGAGACACCTTCTAGATCTTTTAGGTCTCATTGGGCTTCACCAGCTTGATACTCAAGCATTTGAAACAACTTAGCCCATGTCTGTGCATTTCATTCTGTCCTTTCAGTCGGAGTCCAGCTGTCATTGTGGTATCCAGAATGCTCTTGGTCTCTGGTCTTACAGACACCACAGTGAAGCATGGTAGGCAGCATTGTGTCAACTGTATTGACTCTTAAAAGGGACTCCTGTAACGCACTAGTGATCACTTTTCTCTTTATTTCACTTTAGGATCTTGATCTGGCCTAAACTGACAGTTGGACATCCCCTACAGGGTTCCGGATTGGAGAGGGTTCAGGCTGGGCTGAGGGACTATCACCTCCCTCTTCCTGTGCACGAATTTCGTGCACTGGGCCTCTAGTATAGAATAAAGTAAAATGGTGTTCCTTCCTCCTTTATAAGCCCATAGATACTATTTTTTACTTCATTGTTATATTTTTGGTGAATCTTGTCCTTTTCTCTGTTTACTGGAGGAACCTTCTTCTTTAGAGATTATTTGATTTTAAAATGCTGTCTAATCTCCTGATACTAAAAAAAAAGTTACAAGACAATATTCAAATATGCCTTGTACATATATCCAAATACATGTTGACAAAGAGATCTGTTTACTGTTCCCAGAAGGAAACTTCTTGCCTCTGTTTTTCTTTTTGTGTTTTTAGTTTTGCCTTTCTTTGAAGCATCTCACAGAAGTGCCGTTTTAATCATTTAAACCCTTTGACAAATATGTTTAAAAGAGTTACTTTTAAAAAAAATTCCTTTTAATTTTGTGCCTAGGAAACGAGCTGCTTGTAAGTCAGTGAATGGCTCCCACAAGTATAAAGGGAATGCCAAAGATGTCAAACCCCCAGACCTCTGGATCCATCATGAGCGACTGGAGCTGAAACCAATTGATAAGTCTCCAGACCCAAACCCCATCATGACCGATACTCCAATTCCTCGTAACTCTCAAGATATCACACCAGTTGACAATTCCATGGACAACAACATCCATCAAAGGCGGAATTCGTACAGAGGTGCAGGTTTTCCCCAAATGTTGAAAGGCTATTTTCATTTAAATAATTTACCATTTTATCAAGTTGCCTTAAAACTTGGTGATTCCTATACAGGTGAGATTTTTAAAAGTGTGTAATATGGATTTAGTCAACATCTGATGATGGATAGCTAGCAGTTGTGAGGGACAGGTTCTATACCAGAGGAGACACCTTCTAGATCTTTTAGGTCTCATTGGGCTTCACCAGCTTGATACTCAAGCATTTGAAACAACTTAGCCCATGTCTGTGCATTTCATTCTGTCCTTTCAGTCGGAGTCCAGCTGTCATTGTGGTATCCAGAATGCTCTTGGTCTCTGCTCTTACAGACACCACAGTGAAGCATGGTAGGCAGCATTGTGTCAACTGTATTGACTCTTAAAAGGGACTCCTGTAACGCACTAGTGATCACTTTTCTCTTTATTTCACTTCCTGCAGAAACATCTTGCCCCCATTTTCTTGTTTGTGTATTCCCTACTAGATATGTTTTACTTCCCAAAGTGGCCTAGGGCACATGCTTATAACCACCCTTCATATTTGATGTCTAGGTCATGAATCAGAGGACAGCATGTCTACACTGGCTGGAAGGCGAGGAATGAGACCCAAAATGATGATGCCCTTTGACTCTCAGCCACCCCAACGTAAGTTAAAAGTGTCTCTTTCTCTAGTACTACCTGTCTAGTCAGTCATGTTGGGGAACAATTTTGAATGATCTTTTTTACTTCACTCAATCCTGACATAAAACCGCTTTGGCAACTTGAGGGAAGAAGTATCAAAGAGTTGCCATATTTTACAATTAATATTATTGAGACTAGCTCCTTTAATTATAGGGAAAAAAATGCTAAAAAGCCAATTTCCTAGTGTCCCAGGAATAGGGAAGTAACTAATCTCCGAAAAATTGCAGAGCTTGCCTGGCTGGTGTAGTTCAGTAGTTGAGCATCGACCCATGAAACAGAAGGTCGCACTTTGATTCCTGGTCAGGACCTATCCCCTAGTTGCTGGCTCAGTCTCCAGTAGGGGATGTGTAGGAGGCAGTCCATCAATGATTTTTCTCTCATCATTGATGTTTCTGTGTCTCTCTCCCTTCCTTTCTCTGAAGTCAATAAAAACATAAACTTTTTAAAAGTACAGAGCATCTCTGCAGGAGAAATGGGGAAGCATATGCACATTCATGGTAAATAGGCACCTGTGCAATTTTTTAAATTATTAGACCTCGTATTTTATAGGAAGTTTGAGGTTAACAGTATGGAGAAGTGTTTGTTTTAATTCCTCACCTAGGACATGCATAGAGAGAAAGAAACATTGATGTGACAGAGAAACATTATCAGTTGCCTCCTACACGTGCCCAACTGGGGATCAAACCACAACCCAGGCTTGTACCCTGACCAATGCACAGGACCACACTCAATTAACTGAGTTACTCTGGCTGGACAACAGTATGGAGTTTGTAAAGCAATATTTTCAACCTTATTTGAACTATGCCTCACTTAGATAAGCTTAAAAGTTCCTCAACCTTCTATAATAATATTTGAAATTCAAAATAAGTTAAATATCATGATTAAAAGCCAAAAAACAATGGGATAAATCAATGTTTATTCAAACTAAGCCTTTCAGACTAGCTGGCACAGTGGTGCTTTCAGTGGAGCCTCCTGAAAGCAACTGGAATAGGTTCAATTATTCTTTGGGGACATTTGCATTTTTAAACCTGGGGCCTTGTTATAAAAGGGAAACCATGGTATGTCTGACTGCCAGTTTACATCCAACAGTTGGACATCCCTCGAGGGGTCCCAGATTGGAGAGTGTGCAGTCTGAGGTGTGGGCACTGCCCTCCCCTCTCCCAGCCCTGTGCACGAATTTCCTGCACCCGGCCTCTAATCCTAGAATAAAAAGCTACCTGCCTATCAGGATCAATCTTACAAACTATTTGATATATGGAAGTATTTGCTCTAACCTGGACAGTAGGCCAGTAAACATCAACACTGTCAGATACCTATATACAAATACTGAAAGCATCAAAAACTGAAAGATCACTTTTCATTTTTAACCCAAATGAGCTTTTGATTTTTAATTTATTTCTTAAAAGATGTCTCATTTTAGAAATCTCAGCCATCTCTTTGTCAACAGTGTCAGAGATTTAAATAATCCCAGATACCATACATGCACAGGTGCACCATGGCACCCTGTACTTGGGAACTGGCAGAATATGTGAATGTCTGTATGCACACTCTCTCTCTCTCTCTCACTCATTCACTATACACAAACACTAGGCTCTAGGTGCTAAAAACCAGCTTTGAGAGAGTAAAGGTCAGTTCACGAATAGGTCATTTCTGCACAATGTACTTTTTACTTAGGGTCCATGATGAAAGAAGGACCTACACTTGGAAGTGTGCAGGGGAAAACCAAGGTTTCCCTCTTAAAACAAGGCCCCAGGTTTAAAAATCCAAATGTCCCAAAAGAGTAATTGAGTCTATTCCAGTTGCTTTTGATTATAAGAAGATAGTAGCTTTACTGCTTATTTGTTTGTTTTGTATAAGACTTAGGTCTTATCAATTGGCTTATTTTTTAAATTTGAATTTTTACTATTCTTATTCATAGATTTGATATTTTTAAATACGTAAAGGAGAAAAAAAAATACGCTGTTCCAGTTGACATTCCTTTTTCTCCTTTTTTTTTATTTTTTTATTTTTTTGATGGAAAAGTATGCATAAATTTTAAATATTTAATTTGTGCCTCAAATAGTTGGATGGGTGAGTGGAATCGTTTAGAATCTGATGCCAGGTACCCAGAATACTTTGATTTTCAGGTTTTGAGACCCCCTTTTCCCTACACAGCTTCTGCTTTGGAGTCTGCACCCACCAGCCACCTGCTCTGGCTTTAAATGGCTGAGCACTGCTAGGAAGGCCTTGCTCAGCAGCATTGGGTCCTTATTCAGCCAACAGATAATGATGGCTACCTCTTGTAGGCAGGTACTTTCAGTTACTTTGTCATTTACTTCATTTGGAAAGACTGGAAATGCCTTTAGAAAGAGAAGTTCAATTTTGCTTTTCTGTTCTGAGAGTCCTCTCCATCCAGAATATTTTCAAATAGCTAAAAATCAGGAGGCTCATTCACCTCCTCCTAACCTTGATCTGGAAAACACTGATTCTGAAGCTCCCACTTGTGAATTGGTCTTTTCTCCCTTAGAGGAGATGCTGACTCTCAAACTGTCCTGCTTTTCCAAGTTGTGTTTTATTCCAAAGGACCATCTGAGCCTTCTGGTTTCTTAGGCATTGAGGAGGGGCAGTGAGAATCCAGAGTCGCTGGTCAGTTGTGCCACCTGCTTGTTTGCAAGTGGCCAGGACAGGAGATAGCTGGAGAAGAAAGGCATCTATTTTATTGACTGGGATTCCAGAGTAATGCTGAGTGGCCCCACAAAGATCTAGAGAGATCCTTGGTGACAAAAGACATTTCATAGACTCTAGAGGCTGTAATTGAGTTTATCACAAAGTTTGTGAAGCCCTTGCTTAGGAAACAAGATCCCTGTGTTTCTAGTCACCCATACCTATTTGCCTGTTTGGGGGCTTTTGAGCTGGTTATCTTGATCTTAAACATTGTTTCTACAACTACTTTAGGGAGTACCTAAGGGAAATTAGTTGCAGACTGAACTTCTGGTTTTGTTTATTTCCACCTCTGGAATTGGTAATCTAGTCTCATTAAGTAAGAACTTTGTCTTCATAGAATGTTGTATATGTTGTAGAATTTTGGATTTGTTAGCTAAATGCAGCAAATTGAATCCCTTAGCTGGTATAGGAAGGAAAAAGGCAATTAGGAAATATCTATGTATATTTTAAAATGTGAATGGATATGGCTGAGCTCCCAGGCTGGAATTTGTAAGAGAGTGTCCTAGGCTGAGTACTGGAGTGGACCATAAGAATCATTTCCATTCGCATTCCTTTTAAGATATGAAAACTGATTAAACAGTTATTCATTTATGTAGCTTAAATACCTATTCCAGGCTTTATTCAACAAGTAAGAAAAGGCAATTAATTAAACATATATGCAAAAGAGAAGGGCTTACATCTTTCTAGCATGAGAAAAAAGTATAGAAACCTAAACTATCATTTCTTTGCTTATGGAGTTACATTATGTGACATATTCAAATAGATGTTTTTAATACCATATATCCATGTTTATTGTAGAAGAATTAGAAATAAAAGCAATAGAAAAAAAATTTTAATCCTGATCATTCTTCCCCACAAGATAATCACCATTACTTTTATTATTATTATTATTATTGTCATTGTTAATCTTCACCTGAGAATATTTTTTTCATTGCTTTTTCAGAGAGAGTGGAAGGGGAGAAGAAGAGAGAGAATGAGAGTACAACATCGATGTGAGAGAAACACATCAATTGATTGCCTCTCCCACTTGCCCCAGCCAGGGGTGGGGAGTGAATCCACAACCCAAGTATATGCTCTTGAATGGGAATCAAACTCACAACCCTTGGGTGTACAGGCTAACACTCTAATTACTGAGCAATACAGGCCAGAGCTCACTATTGACATTTTAGTATATATTCCTCAGACTTCTTTTTCTGCATGTAGATATAGATAGACAGGCAGACAAATGTATGTACAGGAGTGTTGATTTAAAAAAAAAAAAAAAAAAAGTAAAATCCATGGATAATTGTCCAGATGCAGCCACCAGAAAACCAAGGGAATGGTTGCACTGTATGGGAGGGGGAAGGGATGATTTTGCTCTTCAACTGTGATTTGTGTGTGTCTGTGCAAGCATGTTAAGCATTTCTCTGTCTTGTGTTCATTCACAGCTATGATTAGTGCTCATCCCATCCATTCCCTCGATAACCCTCACCATCATTTCCACTCCAGCAGCCTCGCTTCTCCAGCTCGCAGTCATCTCTTCCACCCAACCAGCCCATGGCCCATTGGCACATCCATGTCCCTTTCAGACAGGGCTAATTCCACAGGTGAGAGACGAGGACTGCATCCCAGGTGGAAATATTTCCAAGAGTTGGCAAGTTGAAGTGGGGAAGGACTTGCCTGCTTAGAAGGATTTAGAGATTTTCTCAGTGTTATATATTTATCATAACATTTCTGTTCCTGGCTCAAATTTGTTTCTGTAAAATTGACTAAGCTTTTCTCGCAAAGTCATAAGTGCTCAGTGCACGTCATTTTAGTAAAAACACAATAACTCTAATTACATAATGTCTTCTTCCAACAACTTGTATTTTAATTGAGTTCTATTTTCAGTTAACTTTTTTTAACCCTCCAATTTGAAAGAAGACTCATTTTGTGGGATTTTCAGACATTGGAGGTCAACTTTGCCTCTCAGTCACCTTAATGTTGGGAGGTTTCATAGGACAGCCTTAGGTATTACTCAACAGTAGGTTTTACATGCTTCTGCCAGGGAGCAGAGTAAGAACAGCATCTGAGGGTGGCAAGGCCAGCAGCCTCATGGGGTTGGTGCATAACGTAATCCTCAGGTTGCCTAGTGGATTACTGAAATGAGAAAGGACTTCAAATTGGAAATTAACCTAACAGTCTGCAGTGTGTTTAAAGAAACACATTGCCAGGCAAATATTTCCCAGTTTGGAAACCTTAAGAAGCATTATCAAAACAGTTTTATGGAGGAAATAGTGAAAGTGAGGGTATAGTAAATGGAATAGATACAATTATTCATCATTAATTGAAAATTAATTTTCACCCTCTCAGTTTTAAGGTACAAATCTAGTAATGGCTCATATATGAATCATAATCTTCCTATCATTTGTCTATTAATAGTAAAGTTATTAGTAGAACTAAGTGTTGGTGGTTCTGGAAAATATGAGAATTTCAAGTGAATTCCATTTTAAGAGAACCTCAAAACTTCATGCTAGAAATTAGTTTTGCCAGTAGCATCCCCTCTCCTTTATATTTTGATCTATTATAATCATACCAAAAATATCAAATGAAGACCAAGGCTTTATTAATGGATGTCCAGTAACCCCAAAAGTTATCTCCTCCCAAACCTTTTCTTGGCTTGGAAAGTGCTGCTAGAACTCATGTCTAAAATTGGCCTTCCTACTATCTCCCCCAAATCTGAGTTTGGTATTCTGCCTTGAGGGAAAGACAGTGCACTGGAGGCTGTATGGAGAACTGAAGTCTGCCTTACAGAGGTGGTCTCTGATACAACAGCATCCAGAAAGCCACCCTCTAAACCTGCTCTTGGAAAGCCATTTTGTATCCTGACCCTGTTAAGGCAGATGAATCTCACGCACTAGGCTGTGTGTGGTGCAGGTAGGAAGAGGTTGGCCAGAAGCCTGGCAGCTCCTACCCAGCCCTCATCCTAGTGGTGGTTCAGTTGATGGAAGTTCCATTCTGATGGACTTAGGCAGAATGGAAGAGAGGAAAAGTAATGATTTGCTTTATAAAGGGTTTTTTTTCAGTGGCCAGAGGGGATAAATGGAGGTAATACTAGTGGTAGAGTCACTGAAGATGTAAAGCAAGCATGTCACACTCGCTACCCACGGGCCACATGCAGCCCACAATGAATATTTTTGCAGCCCAGCCAATATAATGGTATGTAAGAAACATTTTAATTAAAATTTCATAACTTAATTTTTACAATATCCTGCTAAACATAATTATTAATAACAAACTATAACATTCGCTAATTACTGATTACTATAATTGTGTTGCATTCATTTCCCTCCACTAATACTAGCAGCGAATATTTTAGTAGCCAATTGCCATTGTCATTAGTCTTAGACTGACTTTTTTGGTGTGCACAACAGGAAATATTTTCTTTTCGGAGAACAAGAAAAATAGGTTTATTTGCATTATGCTTATTTGTGCAGTTATTCAGTGTCTGGTAAGTTAATGTTCAAGAAAAAATACTAATTTTTATTAAAATGTTCTTTTATTTATGTTAATAATGACTCATTTATTTCAGCCTTTTATGTTCAACGTGTCTCTATCAAAGTAAACATATGTTTCTTTGAAAATTGGAGCTTTTGTTTTTTGGCAGCCTACTTAAACCTTGTTTATATGGCCCATGTTAGCCTTTGAGTTTGACATGCTTGGTGTAGAACAAGTATCTAGAAGTGATTAAATTCTCTTACTGCTGTGCTTTCCTGAGCTCGAGCTCAGTACTGCCCCACCACCAGCCCTGTGTGTGTGGGCTCGGCATGACTAGACTCTGGCCAGGGCAGTCCTCCCGCTAGTGAGCACTTGCTGTGTCTTGTCCTGGAACATTTATTATGTCACCACCACTTGACATAGGAAAAGCACTTTCCACTTGTCCAAGTCAATGGGCAGTGTTAATTTTTTGTGTCTTAAACAACTCTGAAGTTGGCCCCTTGCCAGCAGGAACTTGTGTTATAGCATAGTGACCTAAAATACCTGCCAGTGCAGGCTGACATGGTCCTGGCTGAAGCCTGCTCCTTCTCCTAGTCCCTGCTCCCACCCTCACCCGCTCCCTCCAGGCCCAGGTCACACTTAGCAAGCAGATCAGCAACTCTCAGCTGTGGGGGTGGCTAGCTTAAGCAAGCACAAAAATTAAAATCCTCAGCCTGATAAGGTTGTAATGGCCAGGCTTTCAGCACTTGAGGAGGATGCTGAATCCTTCATCCCTGGGACCCAAGGCCTTTAAGCTAAGGGGTAGCACTCATAACTGGAATGGCCTGTCTCCCTAAGAGCCCAAGGGAACAAAATCATTGCTCCCTTAACAATAACATCAAGGAAATAGGTTGGATTCTACAGGTTGCTCATATATTGCTACTTCAAAGGATTACTTTCTTTTTTAAGGATGAGAACTCTAGGAGTCAGGGAAGGACCTCCTTCAGGCTGCCTGATTCAGCCTTGTCCAGAGCTGGTGTCCTCCAGGCCCTTCCCCAGGGTACGAATGGTGGTTTGCACCAGCTCCCATTGTTCTCATATGGTTTCTCTGGGCTTTGGTGCTGCTGCCACTCCTGCAGGGTTAGGACATGGTGGCATTGGACAGTAGTGTGTGGTGGGTTGAAAGGTGAGCTTGGGAGTCCATTTAGGGATTCAGATTCCTTCTTTACCTGTTCTCACTCTGTCCTAGGGCAAGGCCTAATATCCCAGTGCCTTCTGAGTTACTCTGAGGATTGAATGAGCTAATTAAATGAAAAGTGTTTAGCACTTTTCATAAGGCTTCTCAATCTCCAGTGAATCTTGCATTATTCTTCCTGTTTTATAGGTGAAGAAACTGAGACTCAGATTCGGTGACTGCCAAGTGTACCCAGCTAGTATGTCAAGATTAGAGTCCAGGTCTATCTGATCCAAAGCCAGTGCTTTTTTTACCCCACCACGCAGCCTCCCTGAACAATGACCCTTTTTCACATATTTTGAGATTGCTACCATGTTTTTCCCATGTCTTCCCCTTTTCCAGGCTGACCGGACCCTATTTCTTTCTCTCGCCCCATCGCCCTCATATGCATAATCTTAAAGCTCTGTGTAGACCTCTATACCAGTTGGTTGTCCAGGTCTTATTTGAGCTGTAGGGCTGTTGCTCTGGTGAGGCTGTGCATAGTCCACTTAGGACAGGCAGGGCCTGTGGCATTGTCCCTTCTACAGTAACCACCAGGCCTTGCAGGCAGAATTGGTACTTGTCCAGTACCCAGCTAGCCTTGGTGACTAAACATATTATCTATGAAAGTCACTGAGACTATCAATCAATCAATGAAACTAAGTTTTCTTTTATAATTATTTATGTCTAAATAGCTAGTATTCTCATGAACCTTTAAAATACATTTTTATTGGTTTGAGAGAGAGAGAGAGAGAGAGAGAGAGAGAGAGAGAGAGAGAGAGAGAAACATCAATGATGAGAGAGAGAGACTTCAATCAGCTGCCTCCTGCACACTCCCTACTGGGGATCAAGCCTGTAACTCAGGAATCAAACCATGACCTTCTGGTTCATGAGTCAACGCTCCATGGGTCAACTCTCTGTCATTGAGCCATACTGACAGGGCTCACAAACTTTTATATGTGCTCCATAGTAAGTACCCAACAAAACTTTAAATATCTAAAATTATGACCACTTAGCTATGTAGCTGAAAAAGTTTCAGTAACTGGTTGACAAAATTGTTTGTGACTCTTTTAGATTAGTCCATTCTTCCTTAGCCTTGGCAGAAGTGCTTATCCAGGGACCTCGTTGCTTACTAAGGGGCCCGTAGAAACAGCCAGAACTTGGGGATGTATATATGTTTAATGGATTTTTAAAATGCTAACATCTAAACTTTCCTGCTATAGAATCCATTCGAAATACCCCCAGCACTGACACCATGCCAGCCTCCTCGTCTCAGACATGCTGTACTGATCACCAGGATCCTGAAGGTGCTACAAGCTCCTCTTACTTGGCCAGCTCCCAAGAGGAAGATTCAGGCCAAAGTCTTCCTACCGCCCATGTTCGCCCTTCCCACCCATTGAAGAGCTTTGCTGTGCCATCTATCCCACCCCCGGGCCCACCCACCTATGATCCCACACTGCCAAGCACACCATTACTGTCCCAGCAAGGTGAGTGAAGACAACAGCATTGGAGGGACCCTTTAGCTCTGGCTTATGGCGAAAAATCACCTCTTCTTTAAAGAATAATAAAGCAAGTACCCTTCAAGTTTCTCCCAGCAGTTTGGAGTAGCAGGGTGTCACCACCCCTCTCAGGGAGGATGTGCGCTTTCTCCTTTGGGAACAGGAGACCAATTGGCTGGGGAGTGAAGGCTGATTTTTTATAGGTTGCTTTAGGTGCAGGATCCTTGGTGGTCATACCCAGTGGCATGGTTGTGAGCAGCAGATAATCCTCTGCTCAGCCTCCCAGAATTGACTCTCTCCACAGTGTCCCTACAAGCCAAAGGAGGGGCAAGGAGGCCAATGCTTGGAAATAAGGAGGAACCTTAGGAAATTAATTCCCTGAGTCTCCACAGCCAACTCAAAGTCCTCTGACCTCAAAGGCATGCCTTTCCCCTACTCTTCCACATTATTATCTATTGCAATGGTTTGTTTCAGAATAAGTCAGTGGTTCCCAAGCTTTTTGGTCTTTTTTTTTTAATAAATCTTTATTGTTCAGATTATTACAGGTGTTCCTTTCCCTCCCCCTCCCACCATAGCTCCCCTCCACCCGATTCCCCACTCCACCCCATGCCCTTACCCCCCACCACTGTCTTCATCCGTAGGTGTATGGGAAGAGATTTTTGTCCAATCTCTTCCCATACCCCCAAGACCCCTTTCCCCCTGAGAATTATCAGTCCACTCCCTTTCTGTGTCCCTGATTCCATTATATTCACCAGTCCATTCTGTTTTTCAGACTTTTTATTCACTTGATTTTTAGATTCACTTGTTGGTAGGTATGTATTTGATGTCTTTTTGTTCATAATTTTTATCTTTACCTTTTTCTTCTTCTTCCTCTTCTTAAAGACTATCCTTCAGCATTTCATTTAATCCTGGTTTGGTGGTGATGAACTCCTTTAGCTTTTTCTTGTCTATGAAGCTCTTTTTCTGACCTTCAATTCTGAATGATAGCTTTGGTTGTAGGTTCATCACTTTGAATATTTCTTGCCACTCCCTCTGGCCTGCATAGTTTCTATTGAGAAATCAGCTGATATTCGTACGGGTACTCCCTTTTAGGTAACTAACAGTTTTTCTCTTGTTGCTTGTAAGATTCTCTCTTTGTCTTTTGCCCTTGGCATTTTAATTATGATGTGTCTTGGTGTGATCCTCTTTAGATTCCTCTTGTTTGGATTTCTGTGCGCTTCCTGGACTTGTAAGTCTATTTCTTTTTTTTAAAATAAATCTTTATTGTTCACATTATTACAAAAGTTCATTTTTTCCCCCCTCCACCAGGTTCCTACCCCACCCTCTGCCCTTCCCCCCCGCCCCCACCGTCCTCATCCATAGGTGCACAGTTTATGTTCAGTCTCTTCCCACACCTCCCACTCCTCTTTTCCCCAAGGGAAAGTTTTCTGTCATTATTTCTTCTAATAGGTTTTCAGTGTTTTGTTCTCTCTCTTCTTCTGGCACTCCAAAAATTAGGATGTTGGTATGCTTAAAGTTGTCCCAGAGGCTCCTTACATTATCTTCATATTTTTGGGTCCTTTTTTCTTTTTGTTTTTCTGGTTGGGTGTTTTTTGTTTCCTCGTGTTTCAGATCTTTGGTTTGATTCTTGGGGTATGTTGATCTACAGTTGAGTTTCTGTAATTCTTTATTTCAGACAATGTATTCTTAATTTCTGACTTGTCCTTTTCCTTTTTTTTTTTTTTTTTTTTTTTTGGCATTCTCATTTAGGTCCTTAAAGGTCTCATCAAGTTTATCAGCAGTTTTTAGAAGATTCTTGAGTAACCTTATAAATGTGGTCCTGTAGTTTGCTTTCCTCCATTTCGTCCCGTAGTTAGCTTTCCTCCATTTCCCCCTTTCTTGACATTCCTCTGTGCCTTCGCATTTTAGCTGCTTCCCTGTGTTGATGGAGCAGCTTTGTGTGGTAGATGATCCACAGGGAACAGTAGCTCAGCCTCCCCAATCACCAGAGGTGGACAGTCTTGGTACACACCTTTATGGTGTAGTTAAGCCTTGATTGCTGTTGGTACCTTGGGAGGAATTGTCCTTTAGGCCAATAGGCTGTGTGGACCCGCATTTATAATGGAAGAACTGCTGTGCTGGAGACATGCTATGGTGCAGGACTTGTTGCAGTGGGGCTTTGGTGCTTACTGAGTCTGCCTCTTAAATGTGTCAGTTACGGATGTGAAGAGTTGAAATCTATCTCACACTGACCACTAAGTACACTGGCTTCTGGATCTCCAATGGGGTGCAGGTCAGCTATTGTCTGAGGTCACCCTACAGGAGCTACAGCAAGAACTACAGTCCTCTTTTCCCTGCTTGGGATTTGTAGATTATGGAGCTGTCTGAACCAGTTTGCAAGTTAGCAGTGATAGTGAAGGCCATTCATATGTAAAAGCTGCTGCTTTGGGCTTGGGTGTGTTTGTAGATTGTACAGGGCAGAGTCTTAGGGTGTGGCAAACAGCAATGGCTGGCAGTGAGCCATCCTGTGCCTCTGACCGCATCCCGTGTCTCACACCCAGCTCAGCAAACAATTGTTCCTCCACGCAGCTCTGCAAACCAGCCACCCTCACTTTCCGACCCGAAGGCAGACAGTCCAGCTTCTCCCTGTAGGAGTTTGGGTCTCACACATCTCCCCTACAGGTTAAAGAAAGCAACGCCCACGACCAGCCAGGATCCGCCGCCAGCCCATATAATGCACCATTGTACCTCAGTTTTTCAGCGTTTGTGTGCTGAATGCTCCCCTCTCTTTCCATCTGGTTGTAGAACTTCCACTCAGCCAAGCCCTCCTGTGGTTCTGGGTGATAGACATTTTGCCTTTTTTTTTTTTTTTATGAATCTTTATTGTTCATATTATTACAAATGTTCCTCATTTTTTTTTCTCCTCCATTGCTCCCCTCCACCAGGTTCCCACCCCACCCTCTGTCCTTTCCCCACCCCCCATTGTCCTCATCCATAGGTGTACAGTTTTTGTTCAGGCTCTTCCCACACCCCCCACTCCCCTTTTCCCCAAGAAAGTCAGTCCACTCCCCTTCCATACCTCTGATTCTATTATATTCACCAGTTAATATTGTTCATCAGATTTTTTAATTCCCTTGGTTTTTAGTTTCACTTGTTGATAGTTATGTATTTGTTGATCATAATTTTTATCTATATCTTCTTCCTCTTCCTAAAGAACCCCTTTCAGCAATTCATATAATTCTGGTTTGGTGGTGATGAACTCCTTTAGCTTTTTATTATTTGTGAAGCTCTTTATCTGGCCTTTGATTCTGAGTGAGCGCTTTGCTGGTTAGAGTATTTTTGGCTGTAGGTTCTTACTATTCATCACCTTGAATATTTCTTGCCATTCCCGTCTGGCCTACATGGTTTCTGTTGAGAAATCAGCTGACAATCGTATGGGTGCTCCTTTATAGATAACTACCTGCTTTTCTCTTGCTGCTTTTAATATTCTCTCTCTGTCTTTTGCTCTTAGCATTTTAATTATGATGTGTCTTGGTGTGGTCCTCTTTGGGTTTCTTTTGTTTGGGGTTCTGTGCGCTTCCTGGACTTATAAATCTATTTCTTTCCCCATGTGGGGGAAGTTTTCTGTCACTATTTCTTACATTATTCTTTTGGTATCTTCCTCTCTCTCTTCTTCTGGGATCCCCATAATTCTGATGTTGGTTTGCTTGAAGTTGTCCCAGAGGTTTCTTACAATATCTTCAACTTTCTGGATTCTCTTGTCTTCTTGCTTCTGTGGAGGAGTGTCCTCTTACTCTTTGTGTTCCATATATTTGACTTGATTCTTGCGACCTTCCATTCTGTTTTTAGGACTCTGTATAATATTTTTTTTTATATCAGACAATGTATTCTTTATTTCTAGTTGATCCCTTTTCATCTCCTCATAGGTCTCGTTTGTTTTATCAGCCTTTTCTAGGAAATTCTTGAACAACCTTATAAGCGTGGTTTTGAACTCTATATCCAGTTGCTTCTTGTTCTCCGTTTCTTTTGTTTGTGATCTGTTTCCTTGTCTTGGCATTTTCACAGCTTCCCTGAGTTGGTAGGGTGGCTTTGTGTGTTAAGTGTCCTATATGGTTCAGTGGGTCAGCCTCCCAGTTACCTGAGGTGGACAGTCTTGGTGTAGCCCTTTGTGGGCTGTGTGTGCAGTCTTGTTGTTAAGCCTTGCTTGTTGTTGGTATCACTGGGAAGTGTTGATCTCCAAGCCAATTGGCTATGAGGATCAGAAGTGTCTCAGCTAGGAGGGTTTCTGTATCCGCTTGGATGGGGTGGAACCTCATGGTGGCACAGACAAACTTTGGTGAATCCGGCAAGATTGGTTGCAGGCACGTGCACCTCTTTGGTATAGGTACAGAGCAGCTTTGGATTCCTGTCTGTTTCTCCCTAAGAGAGTCCTATTCGTGGCTAATGAGAAAGCTAGCCACTGGAAGGGCTTCTGTGCTCCACTTGGATGGGGTGGAGTCTCGAGATAGTGCAGACAAGCTTTGGTCAGCCCCTCCCTACGAGGGTCTGGTTTCTGAGTCCCACAGTAATGGCCACTGGCTTCACACACCTCCAAGAGATCTCTGCCCACTGCCTGACAGTCTGGCCTCTCCCTGTCGAGGGCCATCTATCAGCGCAATAGGGTGGTTCTGTTTTCCTCCCAAACAAGAAAGCTAGCCGCGCATTAGCTGTCTGCCCTCTCCTCACGCAGGGAGTAAGCCAGCAGCGAACTCCACCTGCCCTCTCCAAGCTCCGCAAACAAGCCAGCAGTGAAGTCAGACAGCTGCCTTTTTGCACGCGCAGTTCTCTGCACCTTAACAGTTCCTGAGGTTCAACGTGCCTTCTCTCTCCATCCCAGATGGTAGCACTTCCTTTCAGCCAGCCGTCTGGCACTTCAGGGTGATGTTTCCTCTGTTTTCCAGTTCTAAATTCAAATTTGTTGTGGTTGGTTGCATTCAGGTGTCTACCCTATGCCGCCATCTTGGTTTCTCCTATGATATCTTTTTCGACATTTTGTCTTTTAGTTGTAGGTTTGAAATTGTGCACGGCCGCAGTTTAGGTGTGTTTACCTACGCCACCATCTTGGGTTCTCCTGTAAGCTTTTTGGTCTTAGGACCCCTTTATACTCTTAAAAGCTGCCACCACCACAAGAGCTTTTCCTCAACATTTACTGTATTACCAATTAAAACAGAATTTTTAAAAATAATTCTTTATTGTTGAAAGTATTACACAAGTCCTCCTTTTCCCCCATTAACTCCCTCCAGCCCACCCCCACCCAGGCCTTCATCACCCTATTGTGTGTTTCCATGAGTTAGTTATGCATATATGCATACAAGTTCTTGGTTGATTACCACCCACCCTACCCCACCTTCCCTCTGAGATGCCACAGTCTTAAAACAGAAATTATAAAACTATTTTACTCATTTTAAAATAGGAATACATCTGGCCTGGTCCTGTGACTCAGTTGGTAAGCCAAAATGTTGCAGGTTTGATCCCTGGTCAGGGCACTTATAGACATATTGGATACAGCCAATCAATGTTTCTTTCTCCCTCTCTCTCTCTCTCTTTCTCTATACATACACTCTTTCTCTCTCTAAAATCAATAAAACATCTTTTGATGACGATTAAAAAACAATAATAAAAATAGCAATACATCTATCATATTAAGATAAATAGCATATTTTAATGAAAAATTACTTTTTGAAAAGAAATGTAGTTAGGAGTGACATTGTGTTATATTTTTGCAAATCTCTTTAATGTCTGACATAATAGAAGACAGTTTCATTCTCCTACCTGCTTCTGCATTCGGTCTCTTGCAATATGTTGTTTTGTTTGAAGTATAAGAAGAAAATATGGGCTCACAAATATGTGGTCAGATAAGGGAAAAGTATTTTTAAAACTTTTTTACAGATAATTGCAGATATTCTTTTTTGATATTACAACAAAACTCAGCAATTTGTAGTTTCTTATAGTTTATGCATAATGTGGAATCAGAAATCATCTCTGCTTCATTAAAATCCATCTATCTTGTACTTTGAATGCATGATATTGAACACACCACACACATTAATCATTTTGAAAATGTTGGCTTATTAACTTATACAGATCTTCCAAATCTTGATATGTTTTATTATGTAATATCTAAAAACATATTCATTAATATCACCAAAGTTTGTAACTATTGGGAAGCTCTCAAATTTATGGTGGCAGTCCTGGCCAGTGGTTAGAGTGTCAGCCCACATATCCCAGGCCTTCATCAGAGCGCATGTGGGAGGTAACCAACCAATATGTCTCGCACATTGACGCTTCTCTCTTTCTCACTCACTCACTCATTCACTCTTTCTCTCTCTCTCTCTCTCTCTCTCTCTCTCTCTCTCTCTCTGTCCCACCCCCAGCCCCCCAATCCCTTCTACTCTCTCTAAAAATCAAGGGAAAAAATAATATCCTCTGGTGAGGATTAACAAAAAAAATCAAAAACTCATGGTGGCAGATAGATTTCTGTAAGATTGGTTGTTACTTCACCTCTTTCATTTCTGATTTTGTTTATTTGGGTCCTCTCTCTTTGCTTCTTGGTGTGCCTGGCTAGAGGTTCATCAGTCTTGTTTATCCTTTCAAAGAACCAGCTCTTGCTTTTGTTGATCCTTTGTTTTGTTTTTTGTTTTTTTGTTTTTTGGTGGTTTTTTTTGTTTTGTGTTTTTTTTTTTGTCACTATGTCATTTATTTCCGCTCTGATCTTTATGGTTTCCTTCTGCTTACACTAGGCTTTTCTTACTGCTCTCTTTATTTTCTTTTCTTTTTTAAAAAAATATATGTTATTGATTTTTTACAGAGAGAAAGGGAGAGGGAGAGAGAATTAGAAACATCAGTGAGAGAGCAACATTGATCGGCTGCCTACTGGGGATGTGCACAAAACCAATGTATATGCCCTTAACTGGAATCGAACCTGGGACCCTTCAGTCCATTGGCTAACACTCTTACTCACTGAGCTAAACCGGTTAGGGCTATTGCTCTCTTTCTAACTCTTTGAGTTGTAGGGTTAGACAATTTATTACCATTTTTTCTTATTTTTTGAGGTAGGCCTGCTTCCCTCTCAAGACTGCTTTCACTGTGTCCTATAGATTTTGGATTGTTGTACTTTCATTTTCTTTTGTTGCCATGATGCTTTTTATTTCTTCCTTGATCTCTCTGATAACCCAATCATTGTTTAATAGCATGCTATTTAACCTCCAGGTGTTTTGATTTTTTGCATTGTTTTTATTGTAGTTGATTTCTACTTTTATGCCATTGTAATTTGAGAAGATGCTTGATATGAATTCTTGAATTTGAAGAGACTTTGCCTATTTCCTAATATGTGGACTATCTTTAAAAATGACCCATGTGCACTTGAAAAGAATGTATATTCTGTGACTTTGGGGTGAAATATTCTGAAGATGTCAATTCCATCATCTGGTTAGTCATTTAGGGTTGCTGTTTCTTTGATGATTTTTTTGTTTAGAGGATTTATCCAGTAGTGTTAGTGGGGTATTCAAGTCACCTACTATGACTGTTGCTGTCAATCTCTTCCTTGATATCCTTCAGAAGTTTTTTTTTTACGTATTTAGGTGCTCAGTATTGGATGTATATATGTTTACCATAGTTATATTTTCTTGCTGAATTGCTCCCTTTAGTATTATGAAGTGGCCCTTTTTATCTCTTGTTATGGCCTTAACTTTGAGGTCTAATTTGTCATATATGAGTATTGCTACCCCACTTTTTTTTTTTTTTTTTTTTTTTTCATTCACCTGAAAAACCTTTTTCCATCCCTTCACCATCAGTCTGTGTGAGTTCTTTGTTTTCAGGTGGATTTCCTGTAGATAGCAGATATATGGGTCATGTTTTCTTATCCACTCATCTACCCTATGTCTTTTAATTGGGGCATTTAATCCATTTACAAGGGAGATCCCTTAGAGGTAACTTTCTGTCTCTCTCTGGCAGCCTTTAAAATGCTTACTTTGTCTTTGGTGTTTGCCATTTTAATTATAATGTGTCTTGGTGTCAGTCTTTTTGGGTTCATCTTGTTTGGGACTCTGAGCTTTTTAGAACTGTGTGAGTTTTTTCTTCTTCCAAATATCAGGGACGTTTTCTGTCATTATTTTTTCAAACAGGTTTTCTATTCCTTTCTCAGTTTCCTCTTCTTCTGGAACCCATAATATGCAGATGTTGTTTCGTTTTCATGTTGTCCCAAAGTTCCCTTAGTCTCTCCTCCTGTTTTTTAAGGTTTTTTTTTTTTTTTTTTTTTCCAGTTGCTGCTCTGCTTGGGTATTTTTTCTTACCTTGTTTTCTAGCTCACTGATTCTCTGCTTCTTCTAATCTACTATTGATTCTTTCTATTGTGCTCTTCATTGAAGCAATTTCATTTTTCATTTTTTTTTGGTTCCTCATTTCCTCTTGGTTCTTACACATATTGTTGAATTTGTCTTCCATCCTTTTCAGTGTCCTTATGGTCATTGCTCTGAATTCTCTCTCTGACAAATATGCCTCCATTTCGTTTACTTCCTTTTCTGGTGATTCCTTCTTTTCTTTTGTATGGGGCTGTTTCTTTGTCTATTCATGTTTGCTATTCTCAGGGTGTCTGATTATGTAACTCTCTTTCTTCTGCGTTGACTTAAAGACACAAAATACAACACAACAAGACACAATGCACAGGGCACCAAATACAAATGTATTCGCAATACCAATAATCCCAAACAAAGGTGACCACCAAACAAAAGAGAATTAGGGGAGAGAAAATATTGCAAAAATAATACTGAGAAAAGAAAGAAATGCAAGAGAGAAAAGAAAGAGAAGAAAAAAGAAGGGGGGAAAAATATATGTATATGGGGGGAAAACTTCAAAAAAGCAATAGCTAATCCAAAAAATGCAAACAACAAACACCCTAACAACAAACACACTGCTGAATCTTAGGAGGCAGAACTTATTTCCAGAAGGTAAGGTCAGAGAATCGAATGAATGGGAAAATGTCCACGATTCAGTATAGAGGAGGAGAAAGAGAATGAGTGTATAAGAAGGAAAGTAAAAAACAAAATACTAATACCAAAAAAGAGAAATATATATATATATATATATATGTAAAAGAAAATTTATATATTAAAAAACTCCCCTTTCTTTAATCTGTCTATACACTGAGTGGCCAGATTATTATGATCTCTGAATGCATAATAATCTGGCCACTCAGTGTATATCCTATATAATAAAAGGCTAATATGCAAATTGTCCCCTCTACCAGGAGTTCAACCAGCAGGCAGGCCGGCCAACTGCCCATGTCCCCTCTCCCTAGCTAGGCTGGCTGGACCCCAGCCATGCATGAATTCATGCACCGTACCTCTAATGTATGTATACACACACACACACACACACACTGAGTGGCCAGAGTATTATGCATTCAGGGATCATAATAATCTGGCCACTCAGTGTATATTCATTTATTATTGAAAAAGGAGAATAGAGAGTAGATAGGCCAGAGTTAGTGATTGGAATTAATTAAGCTATTAGTAGAAGAAGAAAACAAGCAAGGAGAAGAAAAACAAAAGCAAAAAAAAAGGGGGGGGGGGGCTGGGAATTACAACAAGACAGAAAAAGGAAAAAGGAAAAATATTTGGCTAGTGAAGAAAGATAAGAGAGAAATATGCATGGACTTGAAGCATGGGAGAGGAAATTAGATATGTGAGTAAGATCAGTTTTAAAACAGGAGTAAAAAGAAAGTATAGAGAAAAACTAAAGCAGGGACAGAGTAAGAGAAACAGGATGAAAAAGGGGGAAAGTGAGGAAGAAAGTGTTGGCATAAAGGAAAAAATTGAGATAGAGTAAAATAATGCTAAAATAAAAATAAAAATAGAATGTAGAACACTGATCCCAAAATAAAATAAAATAAAAAATAAAACTTTTTAAAAAGGTAAAACAATAGCAGTAATAATTTAAAAGGTGAAATCAAGTGAGAAAAAAATAGTTTCTTAAGTAAAAAGTAAATAAAAAAGTTAAGTAGTGAAGGTTATTCACTTCCTCTACTGTTCTGCCTGGCATGTATGTTTCTTGTCAAGTAGTCAGCACAATGTTGAAATTCCCTGCGATCCATTGCTCCTCTGTGTCATAAGCCACAACCTTGTTTTCAAGCAGCGGGATCTATCTGCTCACTTTGTTTCTCTATCTGCCTTCAGTTATATTTACACAAGTGTCAATTTCTAACACAACCCTTGGGTGGCAGTGTTTCTATATTAATTTCCAAGACCAAATAGCTCTTCAGCCCAGTGTATAAACTCTTCTTTCCCTGCTGCACTTAATACTTGGTTGAAAGGATGTACTGACCCAGAGTTTGTTTCCTGCTCATCTCTCCTTATTCCAATCCCCAGTTTCTACAGAAACAAGTTCCCCTGTAGTCTCAGTGAGTGTTTTTAATTAGAAGATACTGTGTACTGGGCTTAGTAAGCAAAAGCAAGGTAGTGAAAAAGACAAAGGAACCATGCCAACACGCATCTTTCTCCCTGAAGCACTGTGTGCCTAGTAAAGAACTTCAGTCTGCCTTTCTGGGGCTTATATCTAGAGTCCCCCTCTGCCAGAAACCCTGTGGACCTCCTTCCACATTTAAGGGTACACTGACCCCAAGGGCCATGGATTTGGTGGAGCGCAGTCTCCCTCTGAGACTCTAGTCCTCGCTGTACTCGTTTTTCCCTCCAACCCAGAGATCAGATCTCACCTCTCTCCAGGGGATCTCTGACTTTTCTGTTCATAGATTGCTTCACCAGCTGTGTTTAATTTGCCAATTCCAGGTGGGTGTTATCTGATTCAGCTGTTCCTTCTATGTGCTCTGTGAGAAGGCTCAGGGCACCTGAAGCGTATTCAGCAATGCTTTGTCTCCCCCTGGACAAACTTTTTAGGTGCCCGTGGCCGCAGAGGCTGGAGTCTCTGTGTTCATGGGTTTGCAGCCGAGGCAGCTGGTCCCTGGGATTGTGGTTTCAGGGTCCCGGGAGGTATCCAAGGTCTCCCCGGTTGAAGGTAAGGCTGGGCTTCCTATCACAGCCGCTCTTCCCTTTAATATGGTGCCATCTCTGCTGCAGAACTGGCTACTCCAAGAGAGATTTCAGGAGTAGTAGAGGCTGCCTGGCTAAGGGAACCTGGTCCACCAGTCCCCAACAGTCCTGTGGAATATAACTGTTCCTCACTCACAAATACACATGTCCACACATTCTCCTTTCACTCTCTCACTCACACACTATCTTGCAACTTGCTGGCCTGTCAGCCACCATCATGGATCCAATTTCTTACTATGTGTACCGGTTAATAATGCGGATTTTTTTTTCAATAGACAGAGTTACCCATATGTTGATATATATATATATATATATATATATATATATATATATATATATATATACGATTTGATATGTATGCTATTTTGTTAACAGCTAGCTTCAAAACTTCCTATGTCAAATTTGTTGAAGGTGTTAACATCATAGATATTTTTATGCTTAAAAAGGTTGAATTTCGCCCTAACCAGTTTGGCTCAGTGGATAGAGTGTCGGCTTCATGATAACGCACCATCACACAACTTCAAAACCAGTTAAAGACGCGTTAAAACATCTCAGCCACCCGCCGTATTCACTAGACCTTGCTCCTTCACATTACCACTTGTTGCCAATGGATGGCACATGTACTTTCTGAGCAGCACTTCAAAACGTATGAAAAAGTGGAAAATTGAGTCTCTGAATGGTTTGCCTCAAAACAAGAAAAGTTCTATTGGGACGATATCTACAAATTACTTGAAAGATGGGGAAAATGTGTAGCTAGCGATGGACATTACTTTGAATAAAGCACTTTTGATGTTTCTCTTGAAATTATCATGTTTTCTTTGATTTCAAAATCAGCCATTATTAACCGGTACACCTTGTATTTCTAGATGCAAGATTTTAAAAACTCTAATTTTACTCGAAACTTAATGTCCATTGTTTTTCTTGAAGTGACTGGCTTACTTCATTCACTTTCTAGAAAATGTCTGCCAAATGCTTAAGTCCAGATAACTGGCTTGTCAGTCGCTTTGAACTAACATTGGTGTTCATGAAACAAGTGACAGTACAGTTCACAACACGGGCTGCCCCAGGTGTCTGGTGGGAACAGTTCTCCCACCTTGGTGTACAGCAGCAATCCTGTGTGCATACTTTCCACTTTATCATATAGAATATTTAAAAGTTGTGTAATCAAGATCCAGATTTAATAAAATAATTTTTACTATTTCATAAAGAATGATCTTAAACTGACTGCTTTTAAACTGCAAGTGTGTATCAGTGAGCAATTTTACAGTTTGGTGCCACTACCTTCACCTATGCTTGGGCTCTAGCAGTTTTACCCACTGTTGCTTTTGTACCATTAGTGTAAGGGCAAAGAATACTGTAGTATGATTATCAAAAGACTTTAATCTATCAGATATCCTGCAAGGGGTCCATGGATCACTATATTACCGTGTTTCCCCAAAAATAAGACATCCTCTGAAAATAAGACCTACTTACAGTTTCCTTCTGAGTGAAATATAAGGCATCCCCCCGAAAAGAAGCCCCCCCCCCCCAGGCTAAACATGAGAGATTTGGTCCACTGATTCTGAAAGAAATGGAGTCACAAGAAATTCACCAGGAAATTCAGGAATTAGATTGTTATGATGATGTTCCAGAAGGTGATGACATGATTGTCATTGAATAAATGAATAAATTCTTGATACTGTAGGATTCACAGTTTGTCTGGTTTGTGTTGACAACTACCATACTACCGTACTGTATTCAGGTAATAAATTTCCTTTATTTTCATTTAACAATAAATTTGTACAGTATTCTTCTTCATGGAAAAATAAGACATCCCCTGAAAATAAGACCTAGCGCATCTTTGGGAGCAAAAATTAATATAAGACACTGTCTTATTTTCGGGGAAACAGGGTAGAGGCCCACTAGACTAGGAGGTTAATTTTCTAAAGTCAAATGTAATATTTCCTTTGGCCTCTTGGATGCCCTGCTTTCTCCCTCCTTCCATCTTGTTCCAGGGCCTTCTCAGTGCCAGATTGCTGCACTGGGTCTGGGTGTATCCCTCACTGGGTATATCCCTTCGTGCGGTTTGGTTGGAGCAAGCTTAACTACACACCTGACACTGCCCTTTCCCCTCAGCTCTGCACCATCACATTCACTCAATGAAGACGGCCTCCGTTGGAACCTTAGGAAGGAGCAGGCCTCCCATGCCCGTGGTGGTTCCCAGTGCCCCCGAAGTGCAGGAGACCACAAGGATGCTGGAAGACTCCGAAAGTGTAAGTTCATGGGACCAACAGCCCGGCCAGCTTTCCAGGAGCATGTCCCAGGACATGAGTGTGCAGGTCCTACTGATGCTGTGCTGGGCCAGAGTTTGAAGCAGGTTCTCTCATTCACTCTGTAGACATGCTTAATGGAACATCTCTCTGAGCCAGGAACTGTGTGGAAGCTTAGATCTGCTTTCTCTTATACTCACTCTGATGTATCTTGGATTAGCTTATCTTACCAGCCTAGCTAGTGATTTTTTTTTTCTCCCCAACCCACCACCCTCCTTTTTTTAATCTACTCTCTCTCTCTCTCTGGTCCTCTTTTCTTGGTTTAAGTCATCCACGTGTTCTTTCACCCTTCAGTCCTACTTCCTGACCTTTTCTGGGCAAGATGCTGGAGGGGAAGATTCCTAAGTGGATACTTTCACACCAAAAATAAACAGGGGCAACCTAGCTGGTTTGGCTTAGTGAATAGAGCCTGCAGACTGAAGGGTTCTGGTTTGATTGCAGTCATGGGCACATGCCCAGGTTGTGCTCTCATCCCCAGTAGGGGGCGTGCAGGAGGCAGCCCATTAGTGATTCTCTCTCATCATTGACGTTTCTCTCTCTCTCTCTCTCTCTCTCTCTCTCTCTCTCTCTCTCTCTCTCTCTCTCCCTCCCTCCCTCCCTCCCTCCCTCCCTCCCTTCCTCTGAAATCAATAAAAATCAACAGGACTTCTCCTTGCTTTTTCTCTCTTGCATTCCAGTAAATATGTCTGAGACTGCATTTCCAACTATAGGACTCTTTAAGAGGAAAGCTCGGAGCCCAGAGATTATGGGACATATTGATTGTGACAGAGACCTAGACAAACTAAGATTGTTACTCTGGACAGAGTATGTTGGAGGAGAGGCATGTTGCATTGTGAAGAAATGAGTGGTTGCTGGCTTGGGGGCTGAGTGGCCTTGGCACCTCCTTCAGTCTGGTCCCTCTGGGCCAGCAGGGTTTCCATTGTCTAGTCTCTCCGGGGAACTTTACAGACTCTCAGGCTCTCTCTGGGCTCGTCTTCTGGATGGCTCCTCCGGTCCGGTCGCACCCAGTAACAGTGTTCTCTTTTCTTTAGAGCTATGAACCAGATGAGCTAACCAAAGAGATGGCCCACCTGGAAGGACTAATGAAGGATCTCAACGCCATCACGACAGCATGACGTCCTTCACGAGGACGTGACTCCAGAACTGAGTCTAGAAGTCTTGGGACTCAGCTTGGGAACAAGGAATTGTACAGAGGATGAGAGCACTTGAGAACACAGTGTGAACACGCAGACAAGCCTGCACCTGCATGGGGCTGCTTCTGGTCAGCCCAGAAGAAGCCCATGTTGAGGCAGCTTCCCTTTACCTGCTGGTACACTGCAGGATCGGGCACCATGGGCCAAAGTTTTGTGTCTAGGGAAGTGGCAAGAAACCTAGCCTCCCTTTTACTTTGTGGTCAGGCTGTGTCTTCGTGCTATGACTGCATCGCCTTTACAGAGTGTAGACATTGGCATTTATGTACAGTTTTATTTGCGTCCTATTTTACCTTCAGAAGAAAAACACTATTAAACCAAGGAAGTCGTGGTCTTCTCCACAAGTGGTTGACATTTGACTTGTCTGAATTATGTATGGAAAGTCATCAACAGTGTGGGTTGTTCCAGGGGTAGGCTTGTTTTTTTGTTTTTATTTTTTAATTATGAGTCGTTGCATCCCCTACCAGCTGTTAACCCATCACTTTGAGGGGGGAAGAAATGTTGCATTGCTGTTTGTAAGCTTTTTTATTATTTTTTTAATTATAATTATTGAAGGTCTGACTTTCTCCTCTCATCACTGTGAGACTTCAGATCTATTTGAATCATATGTAACATTGAAAGGACTTATTTGTTGCTTCTGTGCAGTTTCAGTGTTGGGGTGCGAGGGAGGGTTGGGAATAGGAATTGGAGTGGCTGCTGAGTTCCTGTGAGTGTTTCCATTGTACTTTCTTCAAGAAGCCTGCGGAGAATGGAAGCATCTACGTTATTGTCCTTTCCTGGCACGTCCATCTTTATTGTCACTAAATTGCAACTGGAGTTTCATGTGGACTAGTTAAAAATTTCTTCTGTGCAATAGGTGGGTTCAAGGATTTAGCTGCCCTGTGTCTTGGTCAGATCCTGATGAGAGTGCCCATGCCGAGCAGTCAGGTACTGTACTCCCACTTGCAGGGGTATTGCAGACAGGGCAGCCCTGCTCCTGGGCAGTCAGAGAACAGGGTGAGCCTTTTTCCTGCTTTTGTCATCTGTTCCCACTGGGAAAGTTGAGGTTTAAGGAAGGAACTTTGTTTCCACTTAGGACTCCTTGCATCTCTCCAGTTCCTGTCTTCAGCCAGCCCAGCTCTCCCTTCCATGTTGCAGTGGCTGCTTTACCCCTGAGGCTCCCACTTCCTTCTGAATGTGGTTCTTAAGTAGCATTGGACAGGGACAGTGGTGAGGGGCACAGGAGGCAGCTTTCCCTCCTCCATCTAGCAGCTCAGCTAAGCTGGTTAGAATGGGCAGCAGAAGGTTTCCGAGGTACACTGAATGGCCTGGCCACACACAGAAGCCTTTGTCTTTGCAAATAATTCATTTTTTTCTTAAAAAAGTGAAGACCTGGGTTTGTTTTTTTGTTTTTTGTTTTTTATATTAAGAATATATTATGAAAAAATACAGGAAAGCCCTTCAGGCATTTCCCCCAAGAGAATGTGGAAGGCAGTAGAGAACAGCAGTCGCCAACCGGTGGTCCATGGGGTCTGAAAGGGCGACCACTGCTCTAGCCGATGAACTCCTTGTATTTATTATTTTGGGGCAATGAAAAATGCAGTGCTGGGACTCCTGCTGCCACGCCCCTGTTCACAGATGGTACTACCAGGCAGGGTTCTGCGAAGCCAGTGCACTTAAACTGACCCTGAAAAGAGCACTCACCAGGCGGCTGATTCCCTAGGAACTGGCTCACCTTCGCCCAAAGAAACATGCTCGGTGTTCAGGGCATTTCTTCTCATGAATCTTAACACCTGTTACCTCAGGGCCTTGGTACCTGGACACTGCCACAAAGCTGGGGTGGGTGGGGGATTATTTTTAAATAAAGTAACTGCTCAAAGTTGGGAATTTTTTAAAATTAAGAAAAGGAAGCTATTCTGAATTGCACCTTTTCACAATTTAATACATTTTCTTACATTTCCTGTGGTTTTTTTAAACGAAGCCATTGTATGTGTTATAATGTCGTAGGTGAGCAGCTGCTCAGCAGCTTTTTTCAGGAGCATCTGGAACAGATGTGTCTGCGCCTTGTTGCCTGCAGGGCCCTCAAGGGCTGCTGGGACTACTTGCTGTACACACTTGTTTGGCCTTTTCTGTAGTTGATCCTGTAAACTCTATGGCTTTTTTAAAAACAATTTCATGTTTTTATTTAGTATTGGAAATCCAATACACTTTTTTAATCCATTCAAACTCCGGTCTAAGTGTTATTTTCCTTTTTTCCTTAAGAAAACAACTTGGGGTCCCCTGTTTCCCAGCCTCAAATTGACTTCACCATTTCCCTCACTATAAAGGCAGGAGTTCTCAGGACACTGTTGAGGTGTGGCCAGAGAGCCAGGAGACTGCAGGCAGAGGTTTCCCATTAGCCCTGAAGATGAGTCCTGTCCCCACCTCTCACTGCTGCCCAGCAGGGACTGAGCAGCCTGAGGAACCACAGATGACTTCTGTCAGAAAACCCAGCAGAAAAGTGCACCTGCTGAAGGGTGTGTGGCAGTGCCCTGGGCAGCAGCTGATCCTGTTGGCACATGACAGAGCACCCACACTAGGCCTGGGCCTTCCCACTCCCAACCCTCCTCTCTTGGGTGTATGACACCTAGAGCAGTTATCTACAAGGAGTCCCAGCCTTTCCCAGGCTGCCTAGCCTCACACATTTGCTTTGTGCCTTAGCTCAGGCTACTATAACAAAAATACATTGACTTAATTAGCAAACATCTATTTCTCAAAATCCTGGAGTCGGGGAAGCTCAGGGTACCAGAGTTTTGCTGGTGTCTGCTTCCTGGTCCATCCTATCTAATAAAAGCATAATATGCAAATTGACCATACCTCCGCTACACCCACCAGCCAATCAGGAGCGAATACGCAAATAAACCCAACCAAGATGGCTGTGGCCACAGAGAGCAGGAGGGAGGCTTGGGTTTCCCCGGCAATGGAAAAGAGCACTCACCAGCACCCACCAGAGTTGAGGTTGGGAACCCAGTTACAGTAAGCTTTCTGCCTACCCTTGCCGGCACAGGCCTCCACTCAATGCTACAAAGTTTCAATGATAGAAAAGTAAGTCCCAACAAAAATGATGGCAGCCACAGAGCTGGAAAGAGCAGGAGATGGAGCTTTCCACCTGCCCTGGCCTGCTTTGGCCTCCTCTCAAGGCTACAAAATTTCAATTATAGAAGATAAGTCCCAGATACCAGGGCCTCCACTTGGATTGCCAGGGGGAGTGGCCAGCCTGCAAAACAACACAGGATCCTTGCTCAGGCCACCATATGCCCCAAGGGAGCCCCCACCCTGATCCAGGACACCCTTCATGGCAAGCCATCTGGCCCCCACCCATGCACCAGGTCTCTATTCTATCTAATCCTACCTAATGAATAATATGCAGGCAGAATAGACAGTGGTGTCCTGAGCCTCATCCTGGAGCTGAGCGGATAGAGGGAGCAGCTGAAACTAGTGGAATTCAGCCCAAATTTGGCGAGGAGATGCAGCTGGTAAGAGTTTGCACCCAGAAAGGGCAGAAGTCCCCAGAAATAAGGTAAAATCAAGGGTCTAAGTGGGAGTATCTGCCTAGCTTCTGTGTCCAAAGAGGCAGGGGAAATCTACAGGGTGCTGGGCCACATCCCTGATGACAGGCTAAGCATCAGTCTGTGAGAAAATAAAAGGGGGAAAAACCAAGGGACTGCGGGAGGTTGGGGATTTTGGACCTTGGAGTCTGGATTTTAGCTCTGAGCAAACTCTGAAAGGTTAGCTGGATCGTGCAGTGCCAGCAAGAGATAAGCTCTCAGGGATGCAGTCCCTCCTCACACTGCGGCCTGTGCCTCCTCCCACTGAACCTGGTTCGTGGGACCTTTTGGATACATTTACCGGTGGCTGAGGTGCAGGAGAAGGTGTGGGCTTGTGGAATCAGGTAAGAGTGGGTGGTGATCTAGGGGAGGTGGTGGTGGGTTTGTTGCTGAGTCATCTAAGCCCAGTTGCCATTTTCTCCTGAGAGAGGGCCCTGCCCTCGGGTCTCCAGGCAAACAACATAGCCACACCCAGTTCACACCTTGAGTAAAACAAGGAATCTGAATATTCCCTGAGGATATAGGAAGGGCCTAAAGACTAATCTTTAGCCCCAGCAACCAGGAAACTGACAAACAGAACAGTACAGACAAATGGAATCATAAGCCAGCCAAAGGAAGACACTCTACTTTTTTTCACTTTTTTAATTTTTCCCTTTTTTTTTCCTTCCTGCTTACCTACCATTTTTGCAATCAATTTCTTTTTGTAAATTTATCATTTTTTCTTCTCATTCTCTTTCCTTTCATTCACTTATTCCCTTTCTACTTCCTCAATACTAAATTGAGTTCCTCCCCATATTCATCCAATTCTCAATCTTATTTTCACTATATAAGCTTAGCCTCTACAGATTCTGCTCCAATCCTCTTATTCTTTTGTCTTTTAACCCATATCTTTTTCTCTCTCTTCCATAGCATTTGTGCTCTTTTCGCTGTCCTATATCTCTTTTCTCAGGGGGTCACTTACACTTGGGTTTTTTGTGTGAGTACATCTGTGTTTAGTTCCCTCGGTGTTGAGTCTTGTTGAGATAAATTTTATCTGATCAGGCTAAGGAGCTTGAGAGCAAGCCACATAACCAGACACCTGGAGAGGAAATTTCATCCACAAAAGGGTCAAAAGCACCCCGGAAACAACTACAGAGGCAAGAAGAACGTGACAGTGAGTAAAAGAGCATGAGTGAATGAGGGAGTAAAAGAAGAGCGTGTGGTCAGGTGGGGTATATGTGTGTAAGTGAGTGAGGAACAGTTAGATCCCACAAAACCTTCAGGGGCAGGCTGATCAGGCTCGCCTAACGAGGAGGCTTCTGCCACAATCGCAAACAGTACCAGAAGGCCAGCTTGTCCTAAGGGGCCTCGCCTTTTTGAAGGGGAGAGCTGCTGTAACTGGGTTCCCAACCTCAACTCCAACCAGAGTGCCCTCAGATGACACCTGGGACTCTACTTCCACCCCTGCCAGGGGCACACTACCTAGGCTGAGATCCAATGGTCAACGAAGCTCCAGCTGCCCAGGGCACAGGCTCCTACGAGTTTGGAAGCAGGTTGCCCTATGACCGGCCCAACGCTTTAGCCCAGGGCACTGCAACCACATGAACAGCAGACATGTGAGCAGCCTGCTCCTGTCCAAGGAACAGCAGACCCCTGAGGAACCTGCCACAGGCCTAAGAACAGCAGCTTCATGTGGCCTGCCCCTGTCAAAGGAGCAGCAGCTGAGGGAGCAGCAGGTTCATCAGCAACCTCATAATCAGCCCAACCCCATCCAACAAACAGAAGCTATATGAGCAGCCTCCCCCACCAGCCAGAGGAGGCACCACTGCTGCGAACAGCACCCACCAGAGGAACTGCAGCCAACCGGAAAGCAGCTGCTACCATAGAGCAACTGCAGCCAGAGAAGCTACTGCCACCTGAGGAGTAGCCCCTGCACAGCTTAACATCTAGATCATTTGGTGAGACCAAAAATGGGTAAACAAAGACGCCACCAAAGGAAAGAAAAGGAGGAAAAGACAGAAAAACGGCTAAGTGGCACAGAGGCATTCAATGTGAGAAAAATAATTCAGAATAAGGGTCATAGAGTTCAAAATCGGATGGAATAAAAAAATTAACACCTTATGCAAGAGTCAAGAAGAAATGAATGAAAAAATCAACTTATGTAAGAATCAAGAAGAAATGAAGAGTGATATAGATGCAATAAAAAAAAATTAAAAAAAAAAACACCATGGAAAGCTTCAACAGTAGACTAGGAGAAGCAGAGGACTGAATTAGTGAACTAGAAGACAGGGAAGCAAAACACAGCCTAACTGAATTGCAATTGGATGGGAAAAAAGACAGGAGAAGAGCCTAAGGGAGCTATGGGACAACATGAAACAAAGCAACAAAGAATAATAGGGGTGCCAGAACAACAGGAAGAACAAGTGTTAAAACTATTTGAAGAAATAATGTCAGAAAATTTCCCTGGTGTAGCAAAGAAAAAGGTCATGCAAGCTCAAAGAGTCCCAAACAGGATGTACCTGAATAGATCCACACCAAGACACATCATAATTACTATGGCAAATATTCAGGACAAAGAGAGAATCTTAAAGGCATCAAGAGAGAGACAGAAAGTTACATACAAGGAACCCCCATTAGATTATCAAATGATTTCTCAACAGAAACACATCAAGCCAGAAAAAAAATGGAAAGAAATCTACAAAGTGATGCAAAACAAGGAACTAAATCCAAGAATATTTTATCCAGCAAGGTTATCATTCAAAATTGAAGGACAAATAAGGAGCTTCACAGACAAAAAAAAAAAAAAAAAAAAAAAAAAAAAAAAAAATGCTAAGGGAGTTTATCACTACCAAGGCAGCAATGCAAGAAATGCTAAAGGGACTGGTGTAAAAAGAAAAGGTAAGAAGGAACATAGTCTCAAAAAATAAAAATGGCTACAAATATGTACCTTTCAATAATAACCTTAAATGTACTCGGACTAAATGCTCCACTCAAAAGACATCGAGTGGCTGAATGGATAAAAAAAACATGACCCATATATATGTTGTCTACAAGAGACCCACCTCAGAAAAAAAGGACTCATACAGATTGAAAGTGAAGGAATGGAAAAACATCTTTCAGGCAAATGGAAATGAAAAAAAAGCTGGAATAGCAGTACTTATTTCTGACAAAATAGACCTCAAAGTAAAGGCCTTAACAAAAGATAAAGAAGGCCACTTCGTAATAATAAAAGGATGATACAACAAGAAGATATAATCCTGATAACATATATGCACCCAATGTAGGAGCACCCAAATACATAAAAAATATACTGGAAGATATCAAGGGAGAAATCGACAACAATACAATCATAGTAAGAGACTTTAATACACCACTGACATCACTGAATAAATCAACTAAACAAAAAATCAGCAAAGAAACAGCAATTCTAAATGACTCACTAGATCAGATGGACTTAACTGACATCTTCAGAGCATTTCACCCGAAAGCCACGGAATATACATTCTTCTCAAGTGCACATGAGACATTTTCAAAAATAGACTACCCAATAGGGCCACAAACAAAGTCTCCCCAAATTCAAAAAGATTGAAATCATATCAAGCATTTACTCAGACTACAATGGCATAATATTAGAAATAAACTATAATAAAAACATTCCAAAAATTTTCAACACTTCGAAGCTGAATAGCATGCTATTAAACTGATTTGGTTAACAATGAGATCAAAGAAGAAATTGAAAAATTTCTGGAGATTAATGATAATAAAAACACAACAATACAAATACTATGGAACACAATGAAAGCAGTCCTGAGAGGAAAATTTATAGCTCTACAGGCCTACCTCAAAAAACAAGAAAAAGGGTTGATAAATAATCTAACTCAGCAACTCAAAGAATTAGAAAGAGAGCAAGAAGAAAATGACACAGTGAGTAGAAGGAAGGAAATAATAAAGATCAGAGCAGAAATGAATGACATAGAGACAAAAACAAAAACAAAAAAACAAACAAAAAAAAAGATCAATAAAACCAAGAGCTGGTTCTATGAAAGGATAAACAAGATTGATGAACTGCTAGCCAGGCTAACCAAAAAGCAAAGAGAGAGGCCCCAAATAAACAAAATCAGAAATGAAAGAGGTGAAATAACAACAGACCCTGCTGAAATACAAAGGATTATTAAAAAATACTATGAAAAACTCTATTCTAACAAACTAGACAAGCTGGAGAAAATGAACACATTCCTAGTAAAATACAACCTTCTAAAACTTAATCAAGATACTAAAAATCTCAATAAGCAGATAACTATGGATGAAATTAAAGCAGTCATCAAAAAGATCCCAGCAAACTAAAGCCCGGGGCCATACGGCTTCACAGGGGATTTTAACCAAACAGTCAAGGAAGAACTAAAACCTATCCTACTTAAACTATTCCAAAAAAAAAATTCAAGAGAAAGGAACACTTCCAAGCTCCTTCTATGAAGCCAGCATCACCCTAATACCAAAACCAGATAAAGATAACACAATGAAAGATATAATCCTGATAACATATATGCACCCAATGTAGGAGCACCCAAATACATAATACATAAAAATACATAAAAAAAATATACTGGAAGATATCCCTCATGAACATACATGTCAAAATCCTCAAAAAAATTCTAGCAAATCTGATCCAGAAGTACGTCAGAAAGATCATACACCATGACCAAGTAGGATTTATCCCAGGTATACAAAGATGGTACAATATTTGCAAATCAATAAATCTGATATATCACATAAACAAATTGAAAGATAAAAATCACAGTTATATATATTGATTCAGAAAAAAGCATTTGACAAAATTCAGCACCCTTTCTTGATAAAAACTCTCAGCAAGGTAGTAAGAGAAGGGTCATACCTCAACATAATAAAAGCCATATATGACAAACCCACAGCCAACATCATACTCAATGGGCAAACACTAAAACCATTTCCTCTAAGAACAGGAACAAGACAGGGATGCCCATTCTCATCACTCCTGCTTAACATAGTGCTGGAAGTACTAGTCATAGCAATCAGACAAGAAAAAGAAATAAAGGGCATCCGAATTGGAAAAGAAGAAGTAAAACTATCCTTATTTGCAGATGACATGATACCGTACATAGGAAACTCTAAAGACTCCCTCAAAAAATTATTAGAATTAATAAATGAATTTGGGAGAGTAGCAGGATACAAAATAAATGCCAAGAAATCTATGGCATGTTTATACACCAATAATGAACTTAAAGAAAGAGAGACTATAAAAGAAATCCCATTTACCATCACACCAAAAAATTAAGATACCTAGGAATAAACTTAACTAAGGAGGTAAAAGACCTATACACGGAACACTTTACAATACTGAAAAAATAGAGGAAAATGTAAAAAGAACATACCATGTTCATGGATTGACAGAATCAACATCATCAAAATGTCCATACTACCCAAAGCAATCTATAGATTCAATGCACTTCCCATTAAAATATCAGCAGCATATTTCACAGACCTAGAACAAACTTTCCAAAAATTCATCTGGAACAAAAAAAAAAAAAAAAAAAAAAAAAAAAAAAAAAAAAAAAGACCCCGAATAGCTACCGCAATCCTGAGAAAGAAAAACAAAGTAGGATGGATCACAATACCAGATATCAATCTATATTACAAAGCCATTGTTCTCAAAATTGCCTGGTATTGGCACAAGAACAGACATATAGATCAATAGAATAGAATAGAATAGAATAGAATAGAATAGAATAGAATACCCAGAAATTGATCCAAATCACTATGCTCAATTAATATTTGACAAAGGAGGCATGAACATACAATGAAGTCCAGACAGTTTCTTCAATAAATGGTGTTGGGAAAATTGGACAGATAAATGCAAAAAAAAAAAATGAAACTAGATCACCAACTTACACCATACACAAAAATAAACTCAAAATCAAGGACTTAAACATAAGAAGGGAAACCATAAAAATACTAGAGGAATGTATAGGCAGAAAAATCTCAGACATATGATGCAAGAACTTCAGCAGTGATACTGCTCCTAGGGCAATGGGAGCTAAAGAAAAAAATTTAAAAATGGGACTACATCAAAATAAAAAAGCTTTTGCACAAGAAAGGAAACCATCAATAAAACAACAAGAAAGCCCACAACTTATTTGCCATGATATCAACAATAAGGATTTAATCTCCAACATTTACAGGGAACTCATGCAGCTCAATAAAAAGAAGATAAACTACCCAATAAAAAGATGGGAAACTGATCTAAATAGACACTTTTTGAAAGAAGACAGAAGGAAGGCCAAGAGATATATGAAAACCTGCTCAAAATCTCTAATCATCAGAAAGATGCAAATCAAAACAAATGCGATACCATCTTACACCTGTCAGAATGACTATTATCCACAAGTCAACAAATAACATGTGCTGGCAAGAATGCAGAGAAAAAGGAACCCTCATGCACTGCTGGTGGGAATTCAGACTGGTGAAACCACTTTGGAGAACAGTATGGAGTTTCCTCAAAAAACTAAAAATGGAACTCCCATTTGACCCAGTTATCCCACTTCTAGGAATATATCCCAAGAAACTAGAAACATCAATCAAAAAGGATATATGCACTCCTATGTTCATAGCAGCACAATTCACCATAGCTAAGATTTAGAAACCGCCTAAGTGCTCATCTGCAGATAAGTGGATTAAAAACCAGTGGTATATCTACACAATGGAATACTACGCTGTGGTACCCTCTCTCTCTCTCTCTCTCTCTCTCTCTCTCTCTCTCTCTATATATATATATATATATATATATATATATATATATATATATATATTCAATGCACTTCCCATATATATATATATATATATATATATATATATATATATATATATATATATATATATATAGAGAGAGAGAGAGAGAGAGAGAGAGAGAGGGAAATGCCAATCAGAACGTATAACCTCAGGGAATAAATTGAGTTAACCAGAAACTCAAGAATGCTTGAGAACGCCTTTCTAGCCGTACTAGCAATCATATGTACGGTAATATTACCTGGGGCAAATGGGGAAGTATTTTGTACTTATGCTCCTGACACTTCACAGGTAAGACCCCTTACATGGGCTGATCCCCCACCTAATGTAGTCACCAATAATAACAAACACCTTGGTCATCCAGGAGAACCATGGGAGGGGCAAGAAAATGTAATTACACAGGGGTCTCCACCCAGCTTCCCTTTTGTATGACACAAAATCAAAATACTGCCCCTTTGTGTGTAAAATTAAAGAGCAGTTTCTGGCTTGTGTTGACCAGAAGGAGAGGGCCAGAAAATGTAACTAAGACCTGACCATAGAAAAAGAAATTGACAGCCAGTATGAAATTGAATTGCCATAGCCTAGAACAAAAAATATCCTTACATGATATTATTCTACAGTCATTAAAATTTTCCCCAGATTTGTGTTATCCCAATTACTTATAATAGTACCTCGAACCCTTGGGGATCAATAAAAAATCATCTTTTTGGTGCTTGGAGACAAAGGTAACACAGCTCTTAATAGTCTAAAATTACAAAAGCATAATATGCAATTATCCCAAGCAAACTTACAAACCAATTCTTTGAATGTCTGGCAGCAATTTAAAAATGACATGAAAGGATTTAATATCCTCCATTGTTTAGAGGGCCTCCTTGAAAGGCACCTGAGCATTCTATATTGGCCCCTCTTGTTCTTTTGGCCAAGAGGGACCCCTTTTTCACAATCCAATTGCCCACAGCTGTTGCCTGAGCTTTCTGTTCATGTCCAGGTTGAAGCCTTGTGATGACCGGTACCATGGATCTGTCTCTCACCTAATGGGGCGATCTGGGCCCTCCCTGGAGAAGAAACCCGGGTTCCCCAAGATATGTGATCAGGGCTGGGGCCCCGCCAGCAGGTGTGGGAATCCTAAGGCAGGAACTGGACGTGGAGGCCATGGGGACATAGGATACCAAGGAGACAGAACTGAACCTCACATCACCCTGTTTGGTCCCAGAGGATGGCTGGTTAGCCGGTGACGGGTAAGATTCCTCAGGAAAGGAACAACCTAAGACAGGCACAGTCGAAGAAGGGCCATCAGGAGAGAACGTGGAGGTCAACTGAGGTGGGGCACAGACCCTCACCCCCTCAACTTTGCAGAGGCCTGAAACCTCACCCCTGCTGAGGGAGTCTCCTGCCCCTATGGCTGCTTAACTTCCCATGCCCAGTTCAAATCAGGACCCAGGTAAAAGACAGAGACTTGGCTGACAGCAGCTGCCCTCGCACTACAACAAGACTTGTTTGAGTTATCTTGTAAACATGGTGTGGAGAAGTGGGTTTTTGATATCTAAATCCAGCCTACCACGAGGAATGCTCAGGGCCTACTCAAGAAGGCAAATAATCCTTTCCACTAGTATTTATACAGTAAAATAAGATTGTTATAGAGTAATAAATTTGACAGTAAAATAGTAGACAAGTTTTCAGGCTAATTTAAATTGCTAATTGAAATAAGTGAATATCGACTTGGGAAACCAAGATGGCGGCATAGGTAAATGCCTAACTGCAGCCTCGTATAACAATTTCAAAAAATACAACTAAAATACAAAATGGACATTATCCAGAACTACAGAAAAGTTGACTGACTGGAAATTATACAACTAGAAGGAAAGAGAAAACCAGAAGGAAAATCAGAGGTGCTATAAAAGCCTAAGGTACGAAGACAGGATGTGCGCATGGGAAGAGGACTGAGTTGGAGAGGAGAGAGAGGCTGAGTGCCTGGCTGGCGTTCCCTAGCAGGAAGGAGATAAAAGCTCCAGTCTGTGCTGAACCCCAGTTCCGACTGCACTGAACCCCAATCCTGGGCGAGACCCTTGGAACCCAGGCTCAGACAGAGGGAATCTAGACTGTAAGGCGGAAACTCAGGGGAGCAGCGAAAGAAAGAGTTTCGGAGGTGTGCACATTGCGTGCAGACGATGGACTGTTGACTGTGCCACTGGATTGCCCTAGTGGGAAAGAGACAAAAGCTCTGGATTACACTGAACCCCACTTCCAACCCCACTTCCAACTGCACTGAACCCCAGTTCTAGGCTCATTGGGGGAGAGATTAGACTATCTGGTAGCAGGCAAAACTCAAGGGCACCTTTCTCTTAGAGGTGCTTGCAGCGAGTACCAAAGCACTGAGTACCAAAGGACACTGAGGAACATTGAGACTCAGGAACCTCATAAGGTGGGGCAGACGGGAAACCAAGGCTGTAGGCTCCACCCTGAAACTCCACTCCATCCAAGCTGAGCACAGAGGCTCTTGAATAAGGCTGTCTCCCAGCATAGACACAGCTGATCCTCACAGACAATTGGCCTGGAGGTCAGTTCCTCCCAGTGATACCAACAACAATCAAATCTTAACTGCAATAACTTAACTACTTAACTATACACAGTCCACAAAGGGGTGCACCAAGAGTGTCCACCTCAGATTACTGGGAGGCTGACTCACTGAACCATATAGGACACCTTAAAACAAAAAGCCACCCTACCAACTCAAGAAAGTAGCGAAAATGCCGAGACAAGGAAACAGATCACAAACGAAAGAAATGGAGGACAAAAGGCGACTGGATATAGAGTTCAAAATCACGGTTATAAGGTTTTTCAAGAATTTCCTAGAAAAGGCAGATAAAATAAATGAGACCTATGAGGATATGAAAAGGGATCAATTAGAAATAAAGAATACATTGTCTGAAATAAAAAGTATTATACAGAGTCCTAAAAACAGAATGGAAGATCGCAAGAATCAAGTAAAAGATTTGGAACACAAAGAGCCAGAGGACACTCCTCCACAGAAGCAAGAAGACAAGAGAATCCAAAAAGTTGAAGATAGTGTAAGAAACCTCTGGGACAACTTCAAGCGAACCAACATCAAAATTATGGGGTCCCAGAAGAAGAGAGAGAGCAGGATACCAAAAATATATTAAAAGAAATAGTGACAGAAAACTTCCCCCACCTGGGGAAAGAATTAAACTTATAAGTCCAGGAAGCGCACAGAACACCAAACAAAAGGAATCCAAAGAGGACCACACCAAGACACATCATAATTAAAATTCCAAGAGCAAAAGACAAAGAGAGAATATTAAAAGCAGCAAGAGAAAAGCAGGTAGTTACCTATAAAGGAGCACCCATACGATTGTCAGCTGATTTCTCAACAGAAATCATGCAGGCCAGACAGGAATGGCAAGAAATATTCAAGGTGATGAATAGCAAGAATCTACAGCCAAAAATACTCTACCCAGCAAAGCTATCATTCAGAATCGAAGGCCAGATAAAGAGCTTCACAAATAAAATAAAAAAACTAAAGGAGTTTATCACCACCAAACCAGAATTATATAAATTGTTGAAGGGGGTTCTTTAGGATGAGAAAGAAAATAAAGATAAAAACTATGAACAACAAATACATAAATATCAACAAGTGAAAAAGCCAGGGGAATTAAAAAAATCTGATGAACAATATTAACTGGTGAATATAATAGAATCAGAGGTATGGAAGGGGAGTGAACTGATGATTCTGCCCTCAAGTTTCGCCCACTACTAGACAGTCTAGTCTCTTCCCCAATTAACCCGGAACTGGGGTTCTGTGCAGTTGGAAGTGGGGTTCAGTGCAATCCAGAGCTTTTGTCTCCTTCCCGCTAGGGCAATCCAGTGGCACAGTCAACAGTCCGTCCTCTGCATGCAATGTGTGTGACTCTGGGGCTCTGCCTTTCGCTGCTCCCCTGAGTTTCCGCCTTACAGCCCAGATTCCCTCCCGTATGAGCCTGGGTCCCCAGGGTCTGGTCTAGAAGTGGGGTTCAGTGCAGTTGGAGCTGGAGTTCAGCACAGTCTGGAGCTTTTGTATCCTTCCTGCTAGGGCAATCCAGCAGCACATTCAATAGTCAGTCCTCTGTGCGCAATGTGCGCAACTCCTGGGCTCCGCCTTACAGTTAGAATCCTTCTGTATGAGCCTGGGACCCCAGGGTCTTGCCCAGAACTGGGGTTCAGTGCAGTTGGAACTGGGTTCAGCACAGTCTGGAGCTTTTATCTCCTTCCTGCTAGGGAACGCCAACCAGGCACTCAGCTGCCCCTCCTCTCCGGCTCTGTCCTCTCCCCACGTGTGCATCGTGTCTCTGTACCTTAGGCTTTTACAGCTCCTCCGATTTTCCTTCTGGTTTTATTTTTCCTTCTACAATAGTTATAGAATTTCCAGTCAGGCAACTTTCCTATAGTTCTGGATAATGTCCACTTTATATTTTAGTTGTATTTTTTGAAATTGTTGTGTGAGGCTGCAGTTAGGCATTTACCTATGCTGCCATCTTGGTTTCTCTCTCTTATTCAGGTCTTTGTTAAAGATTGTCATATCAAAGAAACTGCAATTTCAAGTTTACTCACAGGAAAAAAATTGTAACTTGGAAATTTCAAAATAGTAAATCTAACCCAGAATCATAATTTCCCGAGGGAAAAATGTTCTCTGGGCTTACCTTTACAGCATTCTTAGTTCTGTATACATCCACATTATTCAAAAAGAGAACACACATTCTTATTATATTGCATTTGGAAATGGACTCAGTCACCCATGTTCTCCAAAAGGGTCAAATGTCAATTATCAAAATTTGTCAATTTTGTTGATCTTTTCTGATGATCATAATTTTTTTAAATTCTCCATTCCATTTATCTCTGCTCTCATCTTTATTATTTTCTTCTTTCTGCTAGCCTTTCTTAGTTTGTTTTTGTTTTCCTAATTTCTTAAGGAGAATGTTTGGGTTACTGATTAAGATCTTTTCATAAACATAGGAACATATTGCTATGTATTTCCCTCTGAAAACTACTTTTATTGCATCCCACAAATTCATTATGATATATTGTGTTTTTGTTTCCATTCATCTCAGTTTACTTTCTAATAGTCCTTGTGATTTCCTTTTTGACCCATTTTTTAAGTTGTTAATTTCCATATATTTGTACATTTTCTACATTTTATTTTGTTATTGATTACTAATTTTATTAGATGGTGGTCATAGAACATACTTTGTATGATTTCAATCTTTTTAAATTTATTGAGACTTGTTTTGTGGCCTAACACATGGTCTAATGTTACATGTGAACTTGAGAAGAATATGTATTTTGCTGTTATTAGGTGGAGTGTTCTAGATGCCTGTTAGATGCTCATAAGTTTATATTGTTGTTCAAATTTTCTTTTCCTTGCTAATTCTCTATCCAATTGTTCTATCCATTATTAAAAGTGGAATATTGAAGTCTACAACTATTATTGTTGAATTGTTCATTTCTCCCTTCCCTTATGCCAGGCTGGCTTTATTAATTTGGGGGCTCTGTTGTTAGAAGTATATATGTTTATAATTGTTAAATCTTCTTGATGGATTGACTCTTTTATTATCTTAACATACCATTTGTCTTCAGTGACAATTTTGTCTTAAGTCTACTTTGTCTGATAATTAGCATAACCAGTTCAGCTCTGTTTTGGCTAATGTTTGTATGACATATCTTTTCACATTCTTTCAACTTATTTGTGCCTTTGAATACAAAGTATGTCTCTTATAGACAATATATAGTTGGATTATATTATTTTCTATATTATTACTAGAAGCCCAGTTCACAAAATTCATGCACGGGGGTCTCTCAGCCCAACCTGCACCCTCTATAATCCAGGAACTCTCAGGGGATGTCCTACTGATGGCTTAGGTCCACTCCCCGTGGTTCTCTGCTCTCTGTGGGCCTGGAGGTTTTGCTGCAGTCAAGGAGATGAAGCCCCCATGCCTTGCTCTTTGCTCTCTCTCTGCCATGCACCATGTGAAGGAAGCCCCAATGCCCTGCAGTGTGCTCTGTCTGCCAGGCCTGGAGGCTTTGCTGACACCAACACACTAAGGAAGCCTCCATGCCCTGTAGTCCTGGCTCTGTCTGTGGGGCCTGGGGGTGTTCCCGCTGCCACCTTGCTAAGGAAGCCTCCATACCCTGCTGTCTGGGCTCTGTCTGCCTGGCCTGGGGGTGCTCCTGCTGCTGTTGTGCTAAGGAAGCCTCCATGCCCTGTTGTCCAGGCTCTGACTGCCCTGTCTGGGGTGGATCAAAAACCCCTCTGGAGGCAGATCCAGCCTTGTTACTCCTGAGGACAGGCCGGACACTCCAGCAGCAGAGCTGAGGGGACTGGGCACCACCATCTTGTGGCTATGGGGGCCACTATTTTTGTTGCAGAATGATGGTTAATTTGAATATTACTCTATTATTAGATAGGATTATATTAATACATAATAATGTATTTCTAATATAATATATTTCATCATATGTTATATATTTATATATTAAAACTTTAATTTTATGTATAGTTTTTTACTATTTATATTTATTTTATTTATATAGTTCATTCTACCAACTTCTGTCAATTAATTGGAGTGTTTAACCTATTTGCATTTTAATTACTGATAAGATAGGATTTACATGGGGCATTTTGCTATTTATTTTCAATATGTCTTTATTTTTACCCCTCTGTTTCTCTGTTATTGTGTTAAGTAAATATTTTCTAGCATATTGTTTTCACTCCCTTGTTAAAAGGCATGAATCATAAAAGAAAAATTTGATAAATTGAACCTCATTAAAATAAAAAATGTTTATATGCAAATGCTAATATGCAAATAGACTGAATGTTGGAACAATCAGTTGCTATGATGTGCACTGACCACCAAGAGGAATAAGCAGAACGTGGCGGGCATTGGCCTGGATGGTGGAGCAGGTAAGTGGGGACACAAGACCAAGGTGGAGTGCCAGTTGCTGTCATCGGGGCGAGGCTTGGGTGGTTACTGAAAATTCTTTGCTCCCATGCACCACAGTCCCACCTGGCACTCACACCCGCAGCCAGCACCAGAGCTACCGCTCCCCATGCCTAGCGCCAGTCCCAATCACTCAGCGCCATCAGCAGGTGTGAGCAGCATCTTCCAGCCCCAATTGCCCCTGAGGGCTTCTTCACTTCCCCATGCTCCTGAGGGGTGGTCAGGGCAGCAGCCACCACTCACACCCACTGATGACACTGCCTCCACTTGTACCTGCTGATGGTGCAGAGTGATTGGGGCTGGTGCTACCGTGTTTCCCTGAAAATAAGACATCCTCCAAAAATAAGACCTAGTGCATGGAAAGATAAGATATCCCCTGAAAATAAGACCTAGCGCAACTTTGGGAGAAAAAAATTAATATAAGACACTGTCTTATTTTTGGGGAAACAGGGTAGTAGTGGTGTGAGTGGGGTTTCTGCTGTCAGTGTGTAGGAGCAGGTGCAGCAGGAGTGGGGCTGCCAGCAGACAGGGAACCAGGGGCTGCGGCAGGAGTGTCTTGCCCCTTAGCCTACCGCAGCCTCAGGGACCACAGTTCCTTTCAAGGTTCATGAATTCGTGCACTGGGCCCCTAGTATAGATAATAAGAAAACAAATGACCCCATAAACACAAATGGATAAAGATCTGAATAGTCACTTTACCAAAGAACCCAGATAGATAGCCAATAAACACCTGAAAATATGCACAACATCTTTACTCATTATAGAAATGCTCATTAGAACCAAAGTTAACATTGCATATTTTCTTGAATGGTAAAAATAAAAGACAAACAGTATCAAGTGTTACAAGGACATACAATAACTGGAACATTCATGCACTTGTTGGAATGAAGTATTCCAGCTTTGGAAAGTCACCTGGCAGTTTCTTACCAAGTTAAACATGTACTTACCAGATTCCTGAACAATGCTACTTCCGGTACATGATAAATGAAAAATTTACTCAATATAAATGAAAATTCATGAAGACTTGATTATGAATGTTCATAGGAGCTTTATTCTTAATAGCCAAAAGCTGGAAACAGCCCAATTATTCATCAATGGGTGAATGCATAAACAAATTTGGTACATCATACAAGGATACACAAAACAACATGGACATATTTTAAAAGCTTTAGACTAAATCAAAGAAATCAGACACATGAGATGACATTCTGTGTGATTCCATTTATACAAAATGTTTTAAAAGGCAAAACTTGCCCTAACTGGTTTGGCTCATTGGATAAAGCAGACTAAAAGGCCCCAGGTTCAATTCTGGTCAAGGGAATGTACCTTGTTGTGGGCACATCCCCAGTAGGAGATGTGCAGGAGGCAGCTGATTGATGTTTCTCTCTCATCGATGTTTCTAACTCTCTATATTAAAAAAAAATCAATAAAATATATATTTTTTAAAAAGGCAAAACCTCAGGTTCAGAAAGCAGATCACCAGGGTGAGGAGTGGGAGAGGGGAATGGTCTGCAAAGGTATATAAGACAATTTGGAGGATGATGGGAATATTCTATATCTTAATTGTGGGGGAGGTTATAGGACTATGAAAAACTGTCAAAATTCATTGAACTGTACACTAAAAGTGGGTGAATTTTGTTATATATAAATTATATCTTGATAAAGAAAATAGACACTATTAGCAAATAACAATAAAATACAAAATATTAAGACTAATTCTAACAAAATATACAAATGAAGACAATTATAAAACTATATGAAAGATTTGGCAGAGACAGTAAATGTCCAGCAAATATTCCATGTGCTCCCACACACATCGTAGTTTCTTCATTTACAGGTACATCATGGCCAAGTGACAATAGAATATGAGAGGAAGTGAATGTGTCACTGCGGGACAGAGGTCATTCATAACCAGTCATTTTTCACAGTTGTCTCTTCTCCACCCATAGTGATATTAGAGACCAGAGATCCAAGTTGATATCAGTGGATTTTACCTTCATTGTTTTAAACCAATGAAATTTGGGGCTTTTTCTATTGGGTAGCTAGTGCTAATTACCCTGACTAATACACAAGACATTAAAGAAGAACCAGATGCAGGAAGAGTTACACCCTTTTCATCAGTATGAATACGAATTTTAATAATGTTTATATAATTTCAAATCACAAGTTCATCAAGTTCATGCAACAAACTCATTGTACAATGTGTGTGGTAGCACAGACTAGAATGGTCGCGATGTTCCTTAAGAAGAAGATGGTGGAGATCTTGCTCTGATAGATAGCAACATACTTTAAAAAGCTACAGTAATTAAGACAGGGTACTATTTGAACAAGGATAGACATGTTAACAGTACTGAATAGAAAGCCTCAACATAGACCAAGATCTGATATATAAATGACCTTATAAATTAATAGGAATAATGTTGTCCATATGGAATTGAACTATACTTTGAGTTAAAATCAGGTTAAAGACTTAAATATGAAAAACAACACTTTATATTTTTATAAATTAATATAGGAGAATATATTTATAACATCAGAGTAAGAGAGATTTCTTAAACCAACAAAAAAGGCACTAAGAAGTACTAGACATTTTTTTAAATATTGCTAAATTTTACTTCATTAAAATGTAAAAATTCTGTTAATCAAAGAACACCAAAAGAAAAGTGAAAATAAAGCAATAAATGGGGAGAAGATATTTGATGTGTGTGTGTGTGTGTGTGTGTGTGTGTGTAAAACTCCCATGAATCAATAAAAAGGGAACAAAAGGAAATTGGGCAAAATGCATGAAAAAATATTGCTCAAAAGAGGAACACAAATGGCAAATAAATACGCAAAAAGTATTCATCCTTACTAGTAATTAGGGATTTTCCCATTCGGACACAATTAGATATCACCAGATTAGAAAAAATATAAGAAAATCTGATGATCTCAATTATTGGTAAGAATGACTCTCAAACACTGCAGTTGAGAGTGTAGGACTACTTAAAACAGCCAGGCATTATTTTGTAAAGTGAGAATTAATTTATCCTGTGATTCATTTATTCCCTTCCTAGACAAAGAGTTTAGAGATTTTTTTACACATCTTATCAGAAGCTGCAAACAAGAACATTTGTAGTAGCAGTGTTTATAACAGCAAGAACTGAAGCTGATCAAAACATCTATCCCCAGAAAAATGCATAAATGGTGGCATATTCATATACTGAAATGCTATACAGTGAAATATACTGAAATGCTATACAGTAAAAATGAGATAACTATACTCCAGGCACCAACAAGATCTCAAAATTACAATATTGAATGGAAAAAGCAAATTACTACAGAATACATAGAAGATGATACTACTTACATAAAGTTCTAAATCTTACAAATATATTTAGTGGTATATGATCATGGAGGGGGGATGGCTACCTCTGAAGCAGGTGATGAAATGGTGATAATTTGTAAAGAAACTTAAACATTAATAAACTGGACTAAAACTAGTCTGCTTTTTATTATCACGATGCATCAGCAATTCCAAACAATATTATTGAAAAAATTCTCCTCCCCACAAAGTCATCTGCTTCCAATCCCCACCCTGATATAAAACTGAATACATTATTCAGAAATATTTTATTTCTCTAGTAAAAGTATCATGAGGAATAAGGGAATGATAGAACTAAGTTCAGATGAGAGGAGTTCTGGTCAAGACGGTAGGATAATTGGACACTGTGCTCATGTCATCCCGTGACCACACCAAAATCACAACTAAATTATACAACAATCAACCTGTAGGACCACCTGAAATCTAGCTGAACTTAAGTCCTCTATTAAGGATATAAAGAAGAAGCCATGTCAAAACTTGTAGGAGGACCAGAGACATGGAACAGGCTGTATAGCATTTCAGTATATGAATATGCCACCATTTACATATGCATTCTTCTTGGGCTATATATTTTGATCAGTTTCAGTTCTCACTATTACAAAAACTGGTACTACAAATGTTCTTGTTAGTAGCTTTTGATAAGATGTGTGAAAGGATCGATCTCTAAGCATTGTGTCTAGGAGGCAAATAACCCATGTGTAATAGTTAAGAATTTGGAAGAATATCTCAACTGCAGAGGTCCCCCTGGGGAGTAAAAGGGTCCTGGCCTCACACCAAGCTCCCCAGCCTGTAGCTCAAGTGCTGATAAGAGGAGCCCAGAAAACATTTGGCTGTGAAAATTAGCAGGGATTCCATCTTTCTGGGTGAGACAGAAGGCTTCTAGAAACCCAGGCATCCACTTAGGGAGCCCATACACAGATTCTTGCTCACAGGCACTCACCCTGGGCTCCTGCAGATGGACTGTGGCTCAGGAGATGCCAGAGACATACAGGGAGAAACTGAGTTGTGTGGCTTCAGGGTAGGGCTGGAGGAGCAACCATCATTGTCCCAGTGTTGAGCCCTTGCCCTGACAAGGCCAAATCTGAATCTCCATTAGACTGGTAAACTCCACTCGTGCCACCCTGACAACTTCCTGGGATTCAGGCTCACCCAACTCATACACCACCTGAGGCTCTTTCAACAGCAGACTCCAAGCCTTGGCCCATGATAAAGTCTTTCTTTAAAAACACTCAAAAGTCTACATGTCCCAGACAGGCAGTGGTTTGCCTCTGCTCAGTCTGATGGCATGAGAGACACAGACATTTGGCCAGTCAGATCCTGGGCAAAGGCCTCGCCCCAGGTCAGCCTGCTGCACAGAAAAATTGAAGTGCCAACCAAGGCTGATCTTTTTTTATCCCCTCCTACTCTGAGTGAGGGAGTACCAGGGATCCAGGTGGAGCTAAGGTGTTGCAACAGTGTCTCCCAGGTGGGTTTCTGTCTGTAAGACAGAGGGATGTGTGCTGAGCCCTTTCATAGCATTACAGGGAAGCAGACCCAAGCTCCCCAGTGAGTACAGTTAGCCTAGCCCTAAGAAAAAGAGGAAGTGCCCATCCGCACTTCTACAAGATTACAAGAACTACCCCCAACATGAGTCTGTTTAAACCACCTACCCAGATCCGGGCTACCCCAGGCAGAAGAAAGATCCATGGGGAAAGGGAGAGCAACTCAGATAAGGGACATTCAAGGGGTGAGACTCTAGGCCAACCAATCTCTGGGCTTCAGAGGCCCACCCACTGGGCTGTTTGGGACTCTGCCCTGCCAAAAATCATATGGGTGGCTGAAAGCTAGGCATGGATATCCACTGACATTGATTGCCCCAGAGAACCTACTGGACAGCCTGTGACCTGCACACCAAGGGACCAGTATTGGGCAACATCAAACTAAAACCTAGTAGCACTACAAATAGCAGATCCAAAGGATGAGTGCAATAGGCACCAGGATCTGTGTAGCAGAACTCCGCATTTTCTTTATATTTCTCTTTTTATTTCTTTACTAGAGGCTTGGTACATGAAATTTGTGCACAGGGGAGAGGGGATCCCCTCAGCCCAGCCTGCACCTCTCCAATCTGGGACCCCTTGGAGGATGTCTGACTGCCAGTTTAGGCCTGATTCCAGGGATCGGGTCTAAACTAGAAGTCAGACATTGCTCTCACAATTCTGGACCACTGGCTCCTAATTGCTCATCTGCCTGGTCACCCCTAACTGTACCCCCTGCCAGCCTGATTGTCCCTCACTGCCTCTATGTGCCAGCCTGATAGCCCCTAATTCCCCCTCCCTCTGCTGACTGGTTGCCTCTAACTGCCCCTTGTGCCTGCCAGGTTGCTCCCAACTACATTCAGCCCCCACCAGCCTGATTGCCCTTAACTCCCCTCCCCTTTGGCCTGGTCACCTCTTACTGCCCACCTTTGCTCTCCTGGTCACCCTTAATTACCTCCCTGCCGGCCTGGTCCCCCCCCAACTGCCTCCCCCCCCCCCGCCACTGGCCTGGTTGCCCCTAACTGCTTCCCCTGCCAGCCTGGTCACCCCTCACTGACTACTCCCCTTGCCAGCCTAATCGTCCCCAACTGTCCCCCCTGCCAGCCTGATAACCCCCAGCTGCCCCCCTCTGCTGGCCTGTTTGCCCCTAACTGCCCCCTCCCCCCCACAAGCCTGGTTTCCCAACTGCCCCACTTGCTGGCCTGGTTGTCCCCAACTGCACCCCTCTGCCAGTTTGGTTGCACCTGCCATTCCCCTGCCAGCTTGGTTCCCCCAACTGCCTCACCTGCTGGCCTGGTCAGGTCACCCCCAACTGCACCCCTCTGCCGGCCTGGTTGCCCCATGCAGCCTGCTGTTTAGTTGTTTGGTCATCCCTCACTAACACCCCCCACCCCTGCCAACCTGGTCGCCCCAAGCAGCCTGCTTGTTCAGTCATTTGGTCATCCTTCACTAACCCGCCTGCCAGCCTGGTAATCCCAAGCTGCCCCCCTCTGCTGGCCTGGTTGCCCCTAACTGCCCCCCCCCCACCCACCTGGCTGGTTCCCCAACTGCCCCACCTGCTGGCCTGGTAATCCCCAACTGCATCCTTCTGCCGACCTGGTCGCCCCAAGCAGCCTGCTTGTTCAGTCACTTGGTCATCCTTCACTAACCCCCTGCCAGCCTGGTCACCCCATGCAGCCTGCTTGCTCAGTTGTTTGGTTGTCCCTCACTAACTCCTCTGGCAACCTGGTCGTAGGCAGCCATCTTGTGAGGGTGCGAGGGTCAATTTGCATATTGCCTATTTGTTATATAGTATTATTATTTTGTATATAATTTTCTCTTTATTTTTTAATATTTCACTTAATTTCTTCTCTTTTATCTCTCATATCTTTTATTACCATTTCCTTTTCTCCATATGGTTTTTCTCTTTGTTGATAATCTTTTTTTCTATTTTTCTCTTCTTCTATATTATTTTATTTATTATTATTTCCCTTTAAACATTATTAAATATATGTATTTTTCTTATTCTCTTCTATCCTTATTTTATTTTTTTTCCACCTTCTTTTCTTTCACATTCTCCTCTTTCATTTTCTTCTTTCTGCTCTAATTCCTTTGGTCTCCTGTATTATAGTATTCTCTTTCCATCCTTTCTTCTTCTTCTCTTTTCTTATACTTTTTTTGTTGGTGGTGGGGTTGTTTTTTATTTTGTCATTGTTCTTGTTATTATTTTTTATTAGGTGTGTGGGTGTTGGTTTCAGTTGTTTTGTCTTGTTTTATTCTATGAGCATCTGTATAACAGTTTACACAACATGGTTGGGGTTGAGCCTCATAGTCAGCCAGCCTGAGGACCAAATCCTCAAAAATTACAAAAGCAATCAAGAGCCAATTACAGAAGAAGACCCTCATAATCCACACAAGTAAAATTTCTAGAGCACCCAATTCAGAAGATAAAGGAGACTGACACCAGTGGATCCCACATCACACCCACTACAGAAGGTCATACCACCAGGACTGGAAGTCATAGCAAATCTACTTGATAAATAAAAACAAGCACAAAGAGACTGCCAAAATTGGGAGTCAGAGAAACAGGCCCCCAATGAAAGTAAAAGGGAATTCTCCAGAATAAGAGCTAAATGGAATGGAGATAAGTGATTTATCCAATATAGCATTCAGAATAATGATTATAAGAATGATCAACAGCATGAAAAAAGATAGAAGCTATGAAAAACAACTAGTTGGAAATGAAAAATGACATATCAGAAATAAAAAATACACTGGGAGGAATAAACAGTAGATTAGAGGAAGCTAAAAATCAAATCAGCTAACTAGAAGACAGGGTAGAATAAAAATCACTCAATTAGAGAACCAAAAAGAAAAATAATTCATGCAAACAAAAATTTGAAAAAGCTGTGATAATAATACTTATATCTGATTAAATATACTTCAAAACAAAGGCCAGAAAAATGACAAAGAAGGTCACTGCATAATACTAAAGTTGTCATTTCCATAAGAGAATATAACCCTGATAAGCATACATGCACCCAATATTGAAGCACCTAAATATATATTTTTTAAAAACTTGGAGGACTTTAAAAGAGAGATTGACAGTAACACAGTGATAGTAGTGGATTTTAACACCCCACTAACTGGACAGATATTCTGGACAAAAAAAATAACAAGTAAACAGTGACCCTAGAATCAGATGAATTTAATTGACATTTATAGAAAATTTCATCCCAATAATACAAAATATACATTCTCCTCAAGTGCACATAGAACATTCTTAAATATATCACGTCTATTATAATACAAAAGAAGTCTTAATAAATTCAAAAAGATTGAAATTATATCAAGCATCATTTGGATCACAATGACATAAAACTAGAAATTTTCATTACAATGAAATACTCAAAAATATTCAAACACATGGATACTAAATAGTATATTATGAAACAATGAATGGGTTATCAATGAGTTCAAGGAACAAATAAAAAACTTCCTGGAAACAAATGAAAATGAACACACAACAACCAAAAATCCTGAAAGGGAAATTCATATCATTACAGACCCAAGAAGTAAGAAAAATCTCAAATAAACAATCTAACTCTATATCTAAAAGAAGTAGAGAAAGAACAACAAACAAAGCCCAGAGTAAGTAGAAGGAATCCTATTTAATAAAGAGGGAATATGCAAATTGACCATCATGCCATCACAAAGATGGCAGCACCCATAGCCACAGATGGTGGTGTTCAGTCCCCTCAGCCCCGCTGGAATACCCCAGTCCTTTCAGCCCCACCAGGAAAGGCAGTGGCAGGCACACAGTGTGGCCAGAGTTCCACAGTCCTTTCAGTCCAGCAAGGGGGAGAGGGGGAGGTGGTAGATGCACGGTGCATTCAGACCCACACTCAGCCCCCCAACTGCCCAGGGCTGGCCCGAGGCACAGGCAAGCTACAGATGGTAGCTTCCTGATGCCCAAGCTGAAGGCAAGCCTCGGATGCCAGTTGCCAGCTGCCCAGAGCCACCCAAGGCTCAGGTAACCAGGGTTGGCCAAGGCTTGCACTGCTGGCAGTGGTAGCAGCAGAGGTATAATGGGGGCATTGCCTTCCCCTGATTACTGGATCACCTCCTGCCCCTGAGAGCTCCTGGACTGTGAGAAGGGGCAAGCCAGACTGAGGAGACCCCCCCCCCCTCCAGTGCATGAATTTTCATGCACCAGGCTGCTAGTTAAACAATAAAGATCATAGTGGAAATAAATGACATGGAGACTGAAAAAAATACAAAAGACCAATAAAACCAAGAGTTAGTTCTTCAGAAAGATAAACAAGATTGAAGAACCGTTAGCCAGACTCATCAAAAAACAAAGAGAGAGGATGCAAATAAATAAAATAAAAAATGAAAGGGGTAATGTAACAGTGATATCACAGAAATATAAAGGATTGTAAGAAAATACTAAGAACAACTACATGCAAACAAATTAGACAACCTGGACAAAATGGACAAATTCTTAGAAACATACAATCTTCTAAAACTCAATCAGGAAGAATCAGAAAATCTGAATAGACCAATAACAACTATTGAAATTGAAACAGTAATAAAAAAAACTCCCAGTAAACCAAAGTATTTGACTAGACAGCTTCTCAGGTGAATTTTACCAAACATTCAAAGAAGAACTAACACCTATCCCCCTCAAACTATTCTAAAAACTTCAAGAGGAAGGGAGGCTTGCAAGCTTTCTTTATGAGTCCAACATTATCCTAATTCCAAAACCTGACAAAGACACTAATTATAAATAAAGTTATAGGCCAATATCCTTGTAGACCACAGATACCAAAATCCTCAACAAAATATTAGGAAATTGGACTCAGCAACACATTTAAAAGATCATACAATATGACCAAGTGGGATTTATTCCAGGGATGCAAGACTGGCACAATAATTGCAAATCAATAAATGTGCTACATCACAAACAAAATGAAGGATAAAAATCATATGACCTTATCAATAGATGCAGAAGAAGCATTTAACAAAATCCAGCACCCATTTATGATTTTTAAAAAATTATCTTCAAATTATCTCTTGCATTGAGTCAGGGTACATCATAGTGATTGGTCGACTGGTCATTCTGGTCCTTCTTCCATTCAGTCTCTGGGCTTTTATTATATAGGATAGCATTGGAAGTCCTAGTAACTATAATCAGACAAGAAGAAATAAATAACATCCAAATAGGAAAGGAGGAAGCAAAACTGTCATTATTCCCAGATGACATGATATTGTACATAGAAAACCCTAAAGAATCCATCAAATAATTACTATACTTAATAAGCGAATTTGGCAAAGTAGTAGTATACAAAATTTATATTCAGAAATCAGTGGCATTTTTATACATCAATAATGAACTCTCAGAGGAGGAAAAAAATGGCAGCGGAATAGACAGACATGTCCCGAGCCTTGTCCCTGAGCAGATAGAAAGAACAGCTGAGGGTTGCACTGGGAGTGTTTGTTAGTGAGTTAAGGTACAGTTATACTCCAGGAGGTGAGGGACAGCTGTACGGGACTCCCCTGACTGGGAAGCCCCCACTGCTGCTGGGTTCCCTCCCAGAGCCAACAGCTCCGACAGCTCGGACATGGGGACCGTGCCATCTTAAAGGGGAAAGTAAGATGTTACCAGAAGCCTAAAAATCTACAACTGTAGTACCCACCGAACAGCTGAAAACCCAGAACACCGGTCCCCAATTGGCACAAACATGCAGATTCAGAGGAGCTCTACACTCCACCACAAAAAGTGTATCCCAGATTTCGCCTGGGATAAGGTGAGGTCTCTGGTCCCTGCAAGAGGGAGAAACGCACACACTGTGGGAGCTGAAGGACCGGGGCTTAGAAAAATTTGTGGCTGTTGGGGCTGGCATGATCTGTGAATGCGGAAGGGGGTCCTCAGAGCTGCAAACAGAAGGGATCTCTAAAATGAAACCCATTTTGATCTGATGCAAAAGGACAGCCTAAAAATATTTTAAAAGTGTGCCAGGTGCTTAGATCCAAAAGGGAAAAAGGTAGTTTGCACACTTGCGCTTTTCCTTCTTCAAATCCTTGCTTCTGATTACTAAGCACAATACATAGGATCACCCTAGGAGACTGCAAGGGAAAGTTGTTTTTCTGGAACCTGGGGATCAGAGCAGGGAGTGACCATCAAAGAACCAGCTCTTGGACAGCCCACTCCCACAAACTGGTATAGAGTTCCAGAGGGAAAGCAGAATCTAAGCACAGGCTAGAGAGGCCCTATAGATCTGGAGGTCAATCCAGAAACACTGCCACCCAAGGGTTGAATCACAAATTGACTCTTGTGTAATCACAAATAAAGAAATACAAGAAATTAAGACACAATGCCTGCTTAAAAATCAGGAATAGTTCAAAACATGGAGGAGCAGTGGAACGCAGAGAACTGCAATGCTGTCTTGACTGGGAAGCAGGTGTACTAAACAGAATAATAGAGGAAGTGAATGACCTTCACTACTGCACATTTTGTTTTTTTATTTTTTATTTATTTTTTCATCTTTTACTTAAGAAATTATTTTTCCTCACTTGATTTTACCTTTTTAATTATTACATTTTTATTTTCAATCAGTATTATTACTACTACTATTTTACTTAAAAAGTGTCATTTTATTTTCTCTTTATTTTATTTTGGGATTAGTGTTCTACATTCTATTTTCATCTTTTCTTTTCTTTTTTTAAAAATATATTTTATTGATTTTCTTACAGAGAGGAAGGGAGAGAGATAGAGAGCTAAAAACATCGATGAGAGGGAAACATCGACCAGCTGCCTCTTGCACACCCCCTACCTGGGATGTGCCTGCAACCAATGTACATGCCCTTGGCCGGAATCGAACCTGGGACCTTTCAGTCCACAGACCGACGCTCTACCGCTGAGCCAAACCGGTTTCGGCTATTTTTATCTTTTATTTAGCATATTTTCACTCTATCTCAACTCTACTTTTATGCCATCCCTCTATTCCTAACTTTTCTCCTTTTAGTGTCCTATTTCTCTTACCCTTTTCCTGCTTTAGATTTTCCCTATTCTTTTTTTTTTACACCCTGTTAAAATTTCACCCTACCTATATATTTAATTTCCAATCCCCTGCTTCAAGTCCAAAAACATCTCTCTCTTCTCTGTCTTCACTATCCAAAAAATTGTTTTTCTCTCTATCCTTTTGTTGTTGTTTGCATGAATGTTAATTATATAGATTTTTTATGCTTTTTTGTAAGATTGTTTTGCTTACTTTTTTTTGTCTTCTGTTTTCCCTTGCCTCGCTTGATATTAGTTGTTGTTTGTAGTTTGTATTAATCTCCAAGTACTTGTTGCTGGAATTTGTTGGGATTAGTGGCTGTTCTATTGGAGTTTTCTCCCCCAAAATATTGTTTGTTCCCCTTTTCTCTCTTATTCTCTTTCTTTTCTCTCTTACTTTATTTTCCTTTTCCCAATTTCATTTTGGCACTCCTTTCTCTTTTTATTATTATTTTTTCTCTCCTATTTCTCTTCTATCCCCTAATTTGCCTTTCTCTGGTGGTCACCTTTATTTGGAGTTATTGATATTGTGAATACATTCCTGTTCAGTGCCTGGTTGTATTGTATTTGTGCCTTTAAATCAACGCAGGAGAGAGAGAGCTACATAGCCAGACACCCGTAGAAGAGAGACCATGGGGAGACAAAGAAACAGTCCACATATGAAAGAAAAGCAGGCATCTCCAGAAAAGGAAGTAAATGAAATGGAGGCAAGCAACCTGTCAGAGAAACAATTCAGAGAAATGGTCATAAAGGGGTTGAAAGGATGGAAGACAAATACGACAATATGAGTAAGATCCAAGAGGAAATGAAAAAGAATCAAGAAAAAATGAAAAATGTCATCGCTGCTGTAAAGAACTCAATAGAAAGCATTAAGAGTAGAGGACAACATCAGTGAGCTAGAAGACAAAGTGAAAAAAAATACTCAAGTAGAGCAGCTTCTAGGAAAAAAAAAATTAAAAAGCAGGAGGAGAACACAAGGGAACTTTGAGACAACATGAAACAAAAAAACATCCACAAAATAGGGCTTCCAGAAGGAAAGGAAACTAAGCAAGAAATAGAAAACCAGTTTGGAGAAATAATGACAGAAAACTTTACTGATATAGGAAATAAAAAACACACACAAATCCAAGAAGCTCACAGAGACCCAAGCAAAATGAACCCCAAAAGACTGATGACAAGGCACATTATAATTAAATTGGTAAACACCAATAGCAAAGTAAGAATCTTAAAAGCAGCCAGAGAGACACAGAAAGTTACCTACAAAGGAACCCCCATCAGACAAGCAACTGATTTCTCAACATAAACTCATCAGGTCAGAAGGGAATGGAATGAAATACACAAATTCATGCAAAGGAAGGGTCTGAATCCAAGAATATTGCACATAGCAAGGCTATCAATCAAAATTGAAGGTGGAATCAGGAGCTTCACAGACAAAAAATGACTAAAGGAATTTATTATGACCAAACCGACAATGCAAGAAATGCTAAAGGGTCTGCTGTAAAAGAAAAGAAATAGATAGTGAAGAAGGAACACAGGGGTAAAGAATTAAAATGGTAACAAATAAGTACCAATCAATAATAATTATAAATGTAAATGAATTAAATGCCCCAATCAAAAGACATAGGGTAACGGATTCTATAAGAAAACATGACTCATATATTTGCTGTCTACAAGAAACACAATTCAGAAAAAAAGACTCACACAGACTGAGGGTGAAAGGATGGATAAAAGTTTTCTAGGAAAATGCCAAGGGGGAGGATCCAAGATGGCTGCACACCTAACCGCAGCTGCACACAACAATTTCAATAAAATACAACTAAAATATAAAATGGACATTGCCAGAGCTACAGGAAGTAGACTGACTGCAAATTCTACAACAAGAAGGAAAGAGAAAACCAGAAGGAAAATCAGAGGAGCTGAAAAAACCTAAGGTACAGAGACATGATGCGCACGCATGCACGTGTGGAGAGGACGGAGCCGGAGAGGAGGGTTAGGCTGAGTGCCTGGCTGGCGTTCACTAGTGGGAAGGAGATAAAAGCTCTGGACTGTGCTGAACCCCAGTTCTAGGCCAGACTCTGGGGGCCCAGGCTCAAACAGAGGGAGCCTGAGCTGTGAGACGGAATTTCAGGGGAGCAGCGAAAGGCAGAGCCCCCGGAGTTGCGCACATTGTGCGCAGAGGATGGACTGTTGACTCTGATGCTAGATTGCCCTAGTGGGAAGGAGACAAAAGCTCCGGACTGTGCTGAGCCCCAGTTCCGACTGCTCTGAACCCCAGTTCTAGGCCAGACCCTGGGGACCCAGGCTCATACAGAGGGAAACTGGGCAGTAAGGCAGAAACCCAGGAGAGCGGTGAAAGGCAGAGCTCCCGGGAGAAGGGACAGTTGACTGTGCTGCAGGATTGCCCTGGTGGGAAGGAGACAAAAGCTCCAGACTGAGAAGAGCGCGATGAGGAGCAGGAGCCGCCGCCGGGCGCTGGCAAGGAGCCGGGCGATAGGGCCCCTGGGGGGGAGGTGCCGCTGGGCCCTCGACCGCTAATCATGGGCCACGGAGCCAAGGCCGGGGGCTGCATCCTGGGTGGTGCCAACCCTGGCAACAGGCTGGAGCTGTGCAGGAGGCCGCAGAGAACAAAGGGGCGATGCGGGCCAGCCTGCTGAGCTTCCAGGACAAGGAGGAAGAAACTGAAGTTTTCAATGTGAAGAAGTCAAGTTATAGCAAAAAGATAGTAAAATTACTTAAGAAAGAATACAAAGAAGATCTTGAAAAATCGAAGATTAAGACAGAACTCAACTCATCAGCCAACATTGAAACATAAATGCATTTAAAAAAAAAAAAAAAAAGACAGAATGTCGGAGTGGCGGCAGCCAGGCCCAGAGCGGTCAGGCCCAGGGCAGTGGTAGCCAGGCCCGGAGCAGCAGCAGCCAGGTCCAGAGCAGCAGCGGCCAGGCCCGGAGCAGCTGGGCGCGGAGCAGCCAGGTCGGGAGCAGCCAGGTCGGGAGCAGCTAGGCCTGGAGCAACAGCAGCCAGGCCCAGAGCAGCTGGGCCAGGAGCAGCAGCATCCAGGCCTGAAGCAGCCAGGCCCAGAGCAGCTGGGCCCGGAACAGCGGGGTCAGGAGCAGCCAGGCCTGGAGCAGCAGCATTCAGGCCTGGAGCGGCAGCAGCCGGACCCGAAGCAACAGAGGCCAGGCCTGGAGCAACAGCGGTCAGGCCCGGAGCAGCTGGGCCCGGAACAGCTCGCTCCTCGCCTGCCCATGCCCCAGGGCTGCTTCTCAGACATGGCTGGAAACTTTTGGGGGAACTTGAGGGTCTGCTGAATCAAGTAATGAAGGCTTAGATCTGGATGTGTTGAGTTGTGTTGATCTGTGAGTGCCTGGGGTGTTGATCTGTGAGTGCCTTATGTGGGGTCTGGATGAGGTTGGTTGATCTATTTGGATGTGTCTTTTATTTGAAGTGTATCCTTGGGAATGTGGAGGTATTATTGATTTGAGAAAATGCTAAGTAATTGAGTTGCTACCTGAAAAATTTAAAGTTCTGAAAGTTTAAGGTCTCTAGCCAAAAAGAGGTTTTAAAGCTAACACCTTAATTTTAATGGAGAAAGGGTAGGACATGCCCTTCCCACCCAGAACAGGTAATCCAATTCCAGCCAGCAGCTATCTTTAAACAATGTGCTCATTTACATTTGAATGGCTACGCCTTTTGATAGCCCAAGGGCAAGTTTACATGTAAACAAGTTTGCTTCTCAGTTCCCAGGGCAGAAAAAACAAGGTTTAAAATTATTAGATTTTAAAATTTATTCTTAAAAATATAGAAGTTTATTAATTAAAAAAACCAAGGAAATTAAAAAACCTGATGAACAATATTAACTGTTGATTATACTAGAATCAGAGATACGGGAGGGGAGTGGACTGACAATTCTCGGGGAAAAAGGGAATGGTGGATGTGGGAAGAGACTGAACATAAACTGTGCACCTATGGATGAGGACAATGGGGGGGTGGGGAGGGGGTGGGGGGGGGTGAGAACCTGGTGGAGGGGGGGAAAATGAGGAACTTTTTTTTTTTAATATATTTTTTTATTGATTTTTTACAGAGAGGAGGAGAGAGGGATAGAGAGCTAGAAACGTCGATGAGAGAGAAACATTGACGAGCTGCCTCTTGCACACCCCCTACCGGGAATGTGCCCGCAACCAATGTACATGCCCTTGACCGGAATCGAACCTGGGACCTTTCAGTCCGCAGACTGACGCTCTACCACTGAGCCAAACCAGTTTCGGCAAAATGAGGAACTTTTGTAACAATAAAGATTGATTTAAAAAAAAAAGTTTTCCAGGCTAATGGAAATGGAAAAAAGAAAGCTGGGGTAGCAATACTTATATCTGACAAATTAGATCTCAAAGTGATGGGCATAACAAGAGATAAGGAAGGCCACTTCATAATACTAAAGGGAGCAATCTAACAAGAAGAAATAACTCTGGTAAACATATATGCACCCAATATAGGAGCACCCAAATACATACAAAAACTCCTGGAGGATATCAAGGGAGAGATTAACAGCAATAAAATCATAGTAGGAGACTTTAATATCCCACTATCACCATTGGACAAATCCTCTAAACAAAAAATCAGCAAAGAAAAATCAATCCTAAATGACTCATTAGACCAGATGGAATTAATTGACATCTTCAGACCATTTCACCCCAATGCCACAGAATATACATTCTTTTCAAATACACATGGGTCATTTTCAAAAAAGGACCATATGTTGGGTCATAGGCAAAGTCTCTTCAAATTCAAGAAGATAGAAATCATATCAAGTATCTTCTCAGATCACAGTATCATAAACCTGGAAATCAACTACAATAAAAACAATCAAAAAAAATCAAACACATGGAGAATAAACAGCATTCTATTAAACATGACTGGATTACCAGAGAGATCAAGGAAGAAATTAAAAAAAAAAATGTAATCGCAACAAATGATAATGAAAACACAACAATCCAAAATCTGTGGGACACAGCGAAAACAGTCTTGAGAAGGAAGTTCATATCTCTACAAGCCTACTGCAAACAAACAAACAAACAAACAAAACAAACAAACAAAAAGATAACACAAGAAACAATGGTAATATACTACCTAACTCTACAACTCAAAGACTTAAAAAGAGAGCAACAAGAAAAGCCCAGTGTAAGCTGAAGGAAGGAAATAATAAAGATCAGAGCAGACATAAACAACATAGAGACCAAAGAAACGAAACCAAGAGCTGGTTCTATGAAAGGATAAACAAGATTGATGAACCTCTAGCCAGTCTCACCAAGAAGCAAAGAGAGAAGACCCAAATAAACAAAATCAGAAATGAAAGAGGTGAAATAACAACAGACTCCACAGAAATACAAAGGATTATTTAAAAAAAAAAAATACTATGAACAACTCTATTCTAACAAACTGGACAATTTGGAGGAAATGGACATATTCCTAGAAAATATAACCTTCCAAAACTCAATCAGAAAGAATCTAAACTGCTCAATATGCCAATAACTATGGAAGAAATTGAAGCCGTCATAAAAACAGCTCCCAGCAAACTAAAGCCCAGGGCCAGACAGCTTCACAAGGGAGTTTTACCAAACACTCAAGGAAAAACTAAAAACTAAAAACCTATCCTCCTTAAAAAATTCAAGAGGAAGAAACACTTCCAAGCTCCTTCTATGAAGCCAGTATCACCCTAATACCAAAACCAGATAAAGATAACACAATGAAAGAGAATAATAGGCTAATGTCCCTCATGAACACAGATGCCAAAATCCTCAACAAAATTCTAGCAAGTCGGATCCAGCAGTACATCAGAAAGATCATACACCATGACCAAATTAGATTTATCCCAGGGATGCAATGATGGTAAAATATCTGCAAATCAATAAACATGATACATCACATAAACAAATTGAGAGATGAAAATCACATACTTGCTGGAAAACAAATCAGTTTCACTAAAAAAGAGATGTTGAAGCCAGGAAGACTGGTCAACAACCTTAACTGCTCTAACCTTTAGTTGAGATATTGTTAGCTGAAGCAGAACCTACCTTGTTTGTCCCATGAAAGTTTCTGTTATTTCCTGCCTAATGGCTACATGTAAATTTCTGTTTATGTTGCCTAAGATGTTTTCCCCAAAGCCTCAATAAAAGGGGATGGCAGGGCCAGAGCAGGGAGTAGTAGTCCACTAGAGTTGGTCTATCGCCTGGCCCCCCCATATCGCCAAATTGAATTTCTTCAAGTCTCTTTTCATTTGTGTGTGGCCCTGCTCCAGAAGCTGAACCCTGAATTGGAACTCTTTCTACACGGGCCGTGAAAGAGAGTCCTATATATACTCATATCAATTGATGCAGAAAAAATATTTGACAAAATCCAGAACCCTTTCTTGATAAAAACTCTCAACAAGGTAGGAATAGAAGGATTATTCCTCAATATAACAAAAGCTATATATGATAATCCCACAGCTAACATCATATTAAATGAGCAAAAACTAAAACCATTTCCCAGAAGAATAGAAAAAAATAAAAAAAAAAGGGATGCCCACTCTCACCATTCCTGTTCAACAGAGTACTGGAAGTATTAGCCATTGCAAGTAGACAAGAAGAAATAATTAAAGGCATAAAATTGGAAAAGAAGAAGTAAAGCTGTCCTTATTTGCAGATGACATATTGTACATAAAAAACCCAAAAGACTCTATCAAAAAACTAATAGACTTAATAAATGAATTTGGCAATATAGCAGGATACAAAATTAAAGCCAAGAAATCTATGGCCTTTCTATACACCAATAGTGAACTTACAAAAATAGAGATTAAAAAAGCAATCACATTTACCATTACACCAAAAAAATTAAGATACTTAGGAATAAACTTAATTAAGGAGATAAAAGACCTATATGCAGAAAACTAAAGGACACTGAAAAAGAGATAGAGGAGGATATAAACAGATGGAAGAACATACCATGTTCATGGATTGGTAGAATCAACATCATTAAAATGTCCATACTACACATGCAATCTATAGATTCAATGCACTCCCCATTAAAATATTCATCTGGAATTAAAAAAAAAGACCCTGAATAGTCACACCAATCCTGAGAACAAAACAATAAAGTAGGAGGGATCTCAATACCAGATTTCAAGCTGTATTACAAAGCCACTGTTCTCAAAACAGCCTGCTACTGGCACAAGAACATATTTATACACCAATGGAATAGAATAAAGAATCCCAGATCAACTCTCCCCAGTGATACCAACAATGAGCAAGGCTTAACAACAGGACTGCACACACAGCTCACGAAGGGCTGCACAAAGACTGTCCACCTCAGGTAACTGGGAAGGCTGAGCTCCTGGGCCCTGCTAGGACACCTTGCACACAAAGCTACTCCATCAATTCAGGGAAGAAGCTTAAATGCAGAGAAGAGGCAGGCCACAAAGAAAGGAAATGGAGGAAAGCAAAAGAATGGACAGAGTTCAAAACCACAGTTATAGGTTTTTCAAGAATTTTGTAGAAAAGGCCGATAAAATAAACAAGACCTTTGAGGATATGAAAAGGGATCAACTAGAAATAAAGCATACAGTGACTGAAATAAAAAATATTATACAGAGGCCTAAAAACAGACTGAAAGATCGCAAGAATTAAGTCAAAGATTTGGAACATAAAGAGCCAGAGGACACTCCTCTGCAGAAGCAAGAAGAGAAGAGAATCCAGAAAGTTGAAGATAGTGTAAGGAGCCTCTGGGACAACTTCAAGCGAACCAACATCAGAATTATGGCGGTCTCAGAAGAAGAGAGAAAGCAAGATACTGAAAACCTACTGGAAGAAATATTGACAGAAAACTTCCCCCATCCGGTGAAATAAATAGATTTACAAGTCCAGGAAGCCCACAGAACCCCAAACAAAAGGAATCCAAAGAGGACCACACCAAGACACATCATAATTAAAATTCCAAGAGCAAAAGACAAAGAGAGAATATTAAAAGCAGCAAGAGAAAAGCAGTTGGTTACCTATAAAGTGTACCCATATGATTGTCAGCTGATTTCTCCAACAGAAACTATGCAGGCCAGATGGGAATGGCAAGAAATATTCAAAGTGATGAATAGCAAGAATCTACAACCAAGATTACCAGCAAAGCTATCACTCAGAATTGAAGGCCAGATAAAGAGCCTCACAAATAAAAAAAAAGCTAAAGGAGTTCATCACAACCAAACCAGAATTATATGAAATGCTGAAAAGTATTCTTTAAGAAGAGGAAGAAGATAAAGATAAAAATTATGAATAACAAATACGTAATTATCAACAAGTAAATCTAAAAACCAAGGGAATTAAAAAATCTGATGAACAATATTAACTGGTGAATATAATAGAATCAGAGGTATAGAAAGGGAGTGGAGTGACGATTCTCAGGAAAAAGGGGAGTGGGGAGTGTGGGAAGAGACTGAACAAAAATTGTACACCTATGGATGAGGACAGTGGGGAGTGGGGAAAGGGCAGAGGGTGGGGTGGGAACCTGGTGGAGGGGAGCAATGGAGGGGAAAAAGAGGAACAATTGTAATAATCTGAACAATAAAGATTTATTTTTTTAAAAATCAATAAACAACAAGGATATGGAGAAAAGAAAACTCTAGTGCATTGTTAGGAATGAATATGGGTGCAGTCACTATGAAAAATAGTACATAACTTTATGAAAAAAAAATTAAAAATGGAACTGCCTTTTGACCCCATGATCTCACTTTTAGTTATATGTCCTAAGAATTGCAAAATACCAATCAGAAAAAATATATGTACCCTAAGTTTATAGTAGCATTATTTTTAGTAGCTAATATCTGGAAACAGCCCAAATGCCCATCAGTAAGAGATTAGATTAAAAAAAAACAACAACTGTGGTACAGTTACACAATGGAATACTACATGGCTGCAAAAAAGAAGGATCTCTTACTCTTTGAGACATCATGGAGAATATTTGCTAAGAGAGATAAGCCAGTCAAAAAAAAGCAAAATATAACATGATCTCACTTACATGTGGATTCTAAAGAACAAAATAAACTGTTGAACAAAATAGGACCAGAGGCATGAATGCATGGAACAGGTTGGCAGATGGCAGAGGAGAGGAGGATGGGAAGGACAGGCAGAGATCAACCAAATAATACATAGGACATATTATAGATAATAATATGGTGAATGCTAGGAGGGGCAGGGGCAGGAGCAGGGTGGAGAGAGGCAAAATGAGGTGGGGGAGAGATATATTTAATACAGTCAACAATAACAAAATACTCTCAGCTGATTTCTTAACAGAAACTTTGCATGCCAGAAGGGATTATCATGAAATATTCAAAGTAATGAAAAGCAAGTATCTAAAACCAATATCACTCTAACCAGCACGATGTCATTTAGAATTGAAGACCAGACAGAAAGCTTCCCAGACAAGAAAAAGCTAAAGGAGCTCATCACTACCAAGCCAGTATTATAAGACATGTTAAAGGGTCTTCTTTAAGAAGAAAAATAAAAAAATAAAAATTGGCAGTAACTACATTATCTATCAACAATTACTTTAAATCGTAATGGATTAAATTATCCAATCGAAAGACATAGAGTGGCTGAATAGATAACAAGATCCATACATATGCTGTCTACAAGAGACTCACTTCAGATCAAAAGACATCCAAAGACTGAAAGTAAAGAGATGGAAAAAATATTTCATGAAAATGGAAAAAAAAAAAAAAAAAAAAAAAAGCTGGGGTAGCAAACTTATACCAAACAAAATAAACTTTAAAACAAAGTCTATAACAAGAAACAACCCCCCCCCACCCCACAGAAAATCCACATCTAGGTATTTATACAAAGAAACCCAAAACACTAATTCAAAAAGACATATGCATCCATATGTTCATTGCAGTATTATTTATAATAGCCAAGATAAGGAAGCAATCTAAGTGTTCATCAATAGACTATTGGATAGAGAAGAGGTAGTGCATAGTATATACAATGGAATATGACTTGGCCACAAAAAGAATTAAATCTCACCATTTGCAACAAAACAGATGAACCTAGAGTATTGTGCTTAGTGAAATAAGTTGAATAGAGAGGGCCAAATACCATAATATTTCATTTACTTGTGGAATCTAAAGAACAAAACAAACAAACAAAACAGGAACAGACTCATAGATATATGGAAATTTTTTATGGTTACCAGAGGGAAGGTGATTTTGGAGCTGAATGACCAAGGTGAAGGTATTAATAAGCACAAATTGATAGTTCCAAAACAGTCATGGGGATGTAAAATAAAGCATAGGGAATATAGTCAATAATATTTAAATAACTATATATGATGCCAGGTGGATACTAGATTTATTTGGATAATCACTTCATAGGTTATATAAATGTCCAATCACTGGGTTGTACAACTGAAACTAATATAATATTGTATGTTAACTTTATTTGCAAAATAAAAAAATTATTAATCATAAAAAGACCTGTACTTGAAAAACTACATGACATTGAAGAAATAAATTGAAGCAGATACAAATAAATGGAAGCACATATTGTGCTCATGAATAGAAAAAAATTGGCCTCATTAAAATGTCTATATTACCCAAAGCAACCTATAGATTCAATGTAGTTTCTATCAAAATACCAATGGCATTTTTCATAGAACTAGAACAAATAATCTAAAATTTATATGGACCCACAAAAGACCTTGAATAGCCATAGTAATCTTAAGAAGAACAAAATTGGAAATATCACACTACTTGATAGCAAACTATGCTGCAAGGCTATAGTAATCAAAACAACATGGTACTGGCATAAAAACAGGCATAGAGAACAATGGACCATAATAGAGAGACCAGGAATAAACCCATGCCTATATGGTCCATTAATACATGACAAAGAAGGCAAGAACATACAATAGGGAAAAGACATTCTATTTAATAAATGGTGTTGGAAAAATTAGACAACTACATGCAAAAAAAGAAAGATCTTCTTCACTGATACTGCCCATAGGGCAATGGAAGCTAAAGAGAAAATAAACAATGGGACTACATCAAAATAAAAAGCTTTTTTTACAGCAAAAGAAACCATCAACAAAACAACAAGAAAGCCCACTGTGTGGGAGAACATATTTGCAAATGTTATCACTGATAAAGGTTTAATCTCCAACATTTACAGACAGCTTATACAACTAAATAAAAGGAAGATGAATGATCCAATTAGAAAATGGGCAATGGACCTAAATAAATATTTTCAAAAGAAGACAGAAGGAAGGCCAAAAGGCACATGAAAACATGCTCAAAGTCACTAATTATCCGAGAGATGCAAATTAAAACAACAATGCAGTACCATCTCACACCTGTCAGAATGGCCAACATCAACAAATCAACAAATGACAAGTGTTGGTGAGGTTGCGGAGAAAAAGGAATCCTCCTGCACTACTGGTGGGAATGCAAACTGGTGCAACCACTGAGGAGAACAGTGTGGAGTTTCCTCAAAAAACTGAAAATGAAACTCCCATTTGACCCAGTAATCCCACTCCTAGGAATATATCCCAAGAAACTAGAAACACCAATCAGAAAGGATATATGCACCCCTATGTTCATAGCAGCACAATCTACAATAGCTAGAATTAGGAAACAGCCTAGGTGCCCGTCAGCAGATGATTGGATCCAAAAACTATGGTATATCTACACAATGGAATACTATGCTGCCATAAAAAAGAAGGAATTCTTATCATTTGCAGCAACCTGGATGGAATTGGAGAACATCATGCTGAGTGAAATAAGCCAGTCAATGAAAGAGAAACACCACATGACCTCACTTATTTATGGATAATAAAGAACATTATAAACTGATGAACCAAAAGATAGATATAGAGACAGTAAAGCAATAAGCAGACTGTCAAATTACAGGTAGAGTAGGGAGATCTGGGGGAGATAATATATCAACCGAAGGACTTGTATCCATGCATATAAGTACAACCAATGGACATAAAACTCTGGGGAGGGAGGGTATGTGTGGGAGGGGGGGGGGCAATGTTAAAATATGTAAAAAAAAAAAAATATATATATATATATATATATATATATATATATATATATATATATATATATAACTGGCAGTAATTAACACAGCATTTTTGGCCAAAATTGTATTGCCATCATTAATTACATTCTCATATTTACAAAATATTATCTTAAATTTGCTTTAAAATGAATCTTATTGCTGCCTAAAAAAAAAAAAAAAAAAAAAAAAAAAAAAGAAAGAAAGAAAGAAACTAGACGGCCTTCGTACAACATACACAAGAATGAACCTTAATGTATTAAAGGGTTCAGTGTAAGACCGGAAACCATAACATTCCTGTAAGAAAACACAGGCAATAATCTCTGACCTCTCCTCAGGTAAGGGAAACAAAAGAAAAAATGGAAAAATAAACAAATGGACCTATATCAATCTAAAAAGTTTTTGCAACAGTTGGTTAGAACGTCATCCTGATATTCCAAGGTTGAGAGCTCAATCGCTGGTCAGGGTACACATAAGAAACAATCAATGAATGCATAAATAAGTGAAATAACAAAGCAATCTCTCTCTCTCTCTCTCTCTCTCTCTCTCTCTCTCTCTCTCTCTCTCTTTCTCTCTCTCTCTCTATCTCTCTCTCTCTCCCAAATCAATTGAAAGATAAAATAAATTCAAAGTTTTTTCATAGTAAAAAAACAAAACAAAAAACAAACACCAACAATACAAAAAGACAATCTACTAAATGGGGAAGATATTCACCAATATTACTCTGATAAGAGGTTAATATTCAAAATTTATAAAGAACTTCTTAGCACCAAAAACAAAAGCAAATAACCCAATTAAAAATAGGCAAAGTACTTATATTTAGAGAGATCATACATGGCCAATAGACATATGAAAAGATGCTCAACATCACTAATTTCACACCAGTCAGAATGGCTATTTATATATATAAAAGCCTAAGTGACCATCAGTACAGAACGACAGGAATGACCAGAACAACCAATCACTAGGATGCACACTTACCTCCAGGGTGCAGATATTCAACACAGGAGCTGTCCCCATCCCATAGGCCCCAATCTCTGATGGGGCCTGCTGGTCAACCTCCTGGTTCCTCCCTGCAGCTGGGCCCCAGGCTGGGAAGGGGAATTGGGGGTGAGTAATGATGGATGCAGGTAGCGAGAGAAAGAAGAGGAGTGAAGCAGGGAGGTAGAGAACCATGCAGTGGTGGCGCATGGGCAGTGAGGGAAGGAGGAGGTGGGGAGGCAGGAAACCTGATTGGCTCTGATTGCTGGGCCTGTAGTTATTAATAAATCAACAAACAACAGGTGTTGGAGAGAATGTCGAGAAAGAGAACCCTGTTGCACTGTTGGTTGGACTCAAATGGGTGCCCACTATGGAAAACAATATGGAGGGTCCTCAAAAAATTAAAAAGTATAACTTTTTTGATGCAGTAATTCCACTTCTGGGTATTTATCTGAAGAAATCCCAAACACTAATTTGAAAATATATATATGTTCATTGAAGCATTATTTACAATATCCAAGATATGGAAGCAACCCAAGTGCCCATCAATAGACAATTGGATAAAGTTGTAGTACATATATACAATGGAATTTTACTCTGCCATAGAAAAAAATAAAGTCTTAACCACTTGTGACAACATAGGTGCACCTGGAGTGCTTAGTGAAATAAGTCAGACAGAGAAAAATAAGTTCCATCTGATTTCACTTAATATGGAATCTAAAGAACAAATAAAATCACAAACAAAACAGAAACAGACTTATAGATACAGAGAACAAACTAATTGTTCCCAAATGGAAAGGGGCTGAGTGAAAAAATGAAGGGATTAAGAAATACAAATTGGTAATTATAGAATAGTCACAGGAATGTAAAGTACAGCATAGGGAATATAGTCAATTATGTTGTAACTAGAGGCCCAGTGCACGAAATTCATGCATAGGAGAGAGGGGAGGGTGGTCCCTCAGTTGGCCTATACCCTCTCCAATCCAGGACCCCTCGGAGGATGTCTGACTGCTGGTTTGTCAGAGATCCATCTTGCAATCTGGGACTGCTGGCTTCTAACCACTCGACTGTCTGTCAGCCTGATTGCCCCTAACTGCTCCCCTGCTGGCCTGATCACCTCTAACTGCCCTCCCCTGTCAGCCTGATTGCCCTCAAGTGCCCTCCCTTGCCAGCCTAATCACCCCTAACTGTGCTCCCCTGCCAGCCTGATTGCCTCCTAACTGCTCCTCCTGCCAGCCTGATTGCCCCTAACTGCCCTCCCCTGCTGGCCTGATCACCCCTAAGTGCCCTCCCCTGCTGGCCTGATCACCCCCTAACTGCTCCCTCCTGCCAGCCTGATTGCCCCTTACTGCCTCTACCTCAGCCCTTGCCACTGTGGCTTTGTCGGGAAGGATGTCTGGTCTAATTAGCATATTACCCTTTTATTAGTATAGATAGCTATGTATGGTGCTAGCTGGGTACTAGAATTATTGGGGGGATCACTTCATAAATTATAGAAATGTCTAACCACTATGCTGCACACCTGAAACTAATATATCAATAAAATAATATTGGATGTCAACTTTAAAAAATAAAATAAAGCTCAGATGAGTACTTTTCCTTGGAGAGAGGGAGAGTGATGTTTGAAGACTGACACAAATGTTTAAAAGTATTTCCTACATTCAATTTCTTAAGCTGAGGGATTGACCTATGGATGCTTATCATATTTTATTTATGTACAATCCACTATCTATAATGGTTTATCTAATGATTTTTCAACTTTATGATGGTGCGAAAGTGATACACATTCAGTAGAAGCCCTACTTCAAATTTTGAATTTTGATCTTTTTATTAGTTAATGATATGCAGCATGATATTGTCCTTGATGCTTGGCCCCACAGCACCCATGTATTGTAAGTGTTCTGAGCCTTTTAAGATAGGCTAGGCAAAGCTACGATATAGGTTAGGTGGATTAAATACATTTTCCATTCACAATATTTTCAATTTACAATGGATTTATCAGACTATAACCTCATCGTAAGTTAAGGAGCATTACATATTTATTATGTATTTGTTTATATTTTCTTCTGTATATACAAAATATTCTACCTCAAGAAAAAGAAAATTGAAGAAGCAAAATCATAAGGTGTTGAGTAGTGTTGTCCAGTCCTGTGCACGTGCCTAGGGTGGAGCCAGCACAGGGTGGGAGCTTGAGATGACACAGTGTATTAGAAGCTTCAAACTCAAGAAAGAATATAAAGGCTACGGTGGATCAGAAATCACATGGCAGCAGCAGCAGGCACCTAGCCTGCACAGCGTAGGGGATGTGGAGCCTGAATCAAGGGGAAAGGTGGGAGGTCCTCTCCTCCAGGCCAGGGAAGCCATAGCAGTTTCTAGAAAGTGCGTGCTCAGTAAGATGGGGGCCAAGGTCAGAGGCCCAGGAGCACTGTCCTTTGTGAGAAATAAGAGCCCTTCAAGCTGAGGCTGAACAGAAAGGTGGTAGCTCCTTGCTGGATCAGCAGGGTCACATACTGCTGGGAGGGCACCACTACAGGAGCCACTGATGACCTGTCTAGAGCCCTTCCATGGAGATAAGACAGGAGCCAGACTGAGGTGGCAGAGCAGTGACTCTGGAGGGAAATGAGGTCAGCAGTGGACGCAACCCTCAGAAGTTTGGCTGAGATGACGAGGAACAGCAACTAAGAAAAGGCAAAGTCCAGGGAGGCATTTTATTAAACTTTTAAAATGCTCTTTTAAAGTTCCTAATCTGATTTAGCCCCACCAAAGCAGAAAAAATGGCCTCAGACCTTACCCTTATGCTGGCAGCTGAGCCCCAGAGATGGTCACTGGGGCTGAAGCATAGCTGCAGTGGCTTGAGGAAGGGAGGTGCTATCTACTGACTTGTTCAGAGCTGCTGCTAGATGTGATGGGAAAAGAGAAAGAAAACTGACATTTAGTTGTTTTTATTTTATAGAGAATACACCCTTTTTTGCCTGCCTGCACCTGACAAACTGCTCCTACCACCCACTCAGCCATCGGTAATGGGAACCAGGTTCCCTGCCCTTTCTGAGGACTTTTCTTTCTACCATGAGGGTGGGGCACCACAGCACTCCCTGAGCAGCCAGGAGCCCACAGGGACTTGGCTTTTCCAATGGCAGATCACTGTTTCTCTCTACTGGGCAAGGTCACAGGCTTACAGGGACCTTCTGCACCAGGGGTGGCAGAGGCTATCATCTGAGGGCTTTACAAGGGGTCTAGGGGCCAGGCCTAGCAGCCTCCTCGTGCAGTGGGGAGTGGGCAGAACTTTCTAACAAGGCCTAAATTCAGAGGATGCCCTCAGGTTCCCTAACCCACACAGAGTCCAAAGTCCTTGGCCACTCTGATAGGCAATCCTCTTTCCTGGTCTTGAGATCTCCAGCTCGGTAACCTTTTGTTCCCTAGCTGCCCTCCAGCTTCTGAGGGCCCAACTGACCAGGCTAAGATGGTATAGCCCTGTTTTGTAGCCATCTGGAGCTCATGTGCACATTACTACCCCCCTCCTCCTTCAGGGAGCATCAGGTAGTCCCAGGGATTTTGGCAGCTGGGGTGGGAAGGATCTCAGTCAGGGTCACTGACAAAGGATGCACACACATTCTCTCATCCTCCTCCTTACTCTCACCAGCCCACACACAGTGCTCAGCTGCCTCCAGTGTCCACAAATGCTCCAGGCAAGGCAACGGCCGCCAACCTTTTGGACTTCAAGGACCACAAGTTGGCGACCAGTGCTGTAGGAGACCTGTCCACTGTCCTCCACAGCCTTGCTCCTGAGCCTCCAGTATTCATACCCCAGCAACTTCATTCCCCCCTTAATCCCTGGCCCCTAAAAAAAGGCAGCATCTATTGGATTATTTATTTATTTATTTAAAGAAAATATACAATACGGCACATTTACCGTTTTCTGTTTTAAAAGTGGAAGATTTGAAAATTGTTTGTGGGGATAGAAGGGCTTACTGACTGGACTTGGCTTCCCCAGCCTCCAGAGTGGCTGCACTGGGTCAGAGCTTTTATAAAATGTGTATGTATGTGTGTAGAGCGTAGTGAGGCCAGCCCTGATAACAAGGGTGTGTCCTCACTCCTCATGCCACTGAACCCTCCACCCTCACTCCTGTTCCTTTCCTACCTCCAGGGCTACTGTGGGTATAGATTAAGTAAGCCTTCAGGGGTGTGTGCAGAACTCAGATTGAGGTTTCTGTTTATAATTTTCCAGCTCTGAGAACTCCCTGGGTCTGAGGGGACTTCTGCCCAGTAATGACAAAGGCCAGGTGGCTCCCTAAGACTCAGGATCCTCACCTCCTCCTGTCCTGAAAAACAGCTTCCCACTGCCTATGGCCCATCACTGGAGATATTGACCTGTCCCACAGCCCAGGACAAAGCCAGCATTTAGCTGGAGCACAGAGGAGAGCTCTTGGAGCATGGATCAGTCTTCCTTACTATTCAGGTCTTGGTAGCAAACCTGCTCCTACCCTATAGAGGCAAACCACTGAGCTTGACTCTAGAATCTTGTTGGAAAGGAGGATTATACCTAAGGAGCTTCTATAATCTGAGCTGCTTTCACAATGACTCCCACTCTGAACCTGCTTCTGGCTCCTAGTTACCTGCAAAATCAGGACCAATCTCCTTAGCCTGGCACCCATGGCCTTCCCTCTGACCACCTGGCTCCAGGATCTCCTCCCAAAGCCCCCAGCTCCGCACTGTACATCTTTCTTCATCATATCCCCACTGAGCACTCCATCCCACCCATCTTTCTAACTTCCTCCCTTCCCTTCCCCACCCTCTCTAACTTTCTAACACTTCTCACATCTCAATGCACACACATTGGCTCAAGCCTATCACTGGCCACACACCTTTCTTAGGCCCTTCAGGAAGCCCAGCCACCTCCTATGCCCTAAGGTCATAAGTCCTAGAGCCCTCAGCCAAAGCTCCCTGGGCTCTCACCATAGCTTGCTGGAGCAATGGGCTGGGTGTGAGGAGAGGCAGAAGAAACATGACCTATTGAGCACCTACTATGGAATGTACCTGGTACTAGGCTGGGCATTTCACATATTCTGCTTTTCTCATCCTATCCTCATATATACTTGTAGGACGGCACCATAATTATTCCCATTTTACATTTGAGATAACAGACTCAGAAAGGTCAGATAATTTGCCCAAGATCACACAGATAAGGCAGGGCTGGAATTCAAACCAGGTCTGGTTCCCTCCATAGTCTGGTCTCTCCCTCTGTATCGTGCTTGAACACTAACTCAGCCCCTCTCAACAGTTTTTTAATGGAAGGAACCTAGGCTTTGGCCTAAGCAGGCATAAATTAGAATCTCAAATCAGTCCCAGCTCTGTTACACCTAGCTACATGATTTGAAAAAGTACCCCAAACTCAAGTTTTCTCATCTGTGAAATAGGGAGAATCAAAGTACTTATCCCATGATCTTTGTGAAATGGAAGGAGTTAATGTGTGTAAAATGTTGAACCAGTACTTGGCACAGAGCAGACTCAACCAGAAGTACCCTCACCTCCCACTGTGCCTACAGGGAACTGAGGGCCACAGCGGGGACAGGATGTGCTTGAGGACCTACAGGAGGCACAGTTCAGAGTCCTCTGCTTCCATGTGGTGAGAGGTCAGGCTAGAAATGGATATGAAACCAGAGATGGGGAGAGAGGGGCCTGCTGAGAGTTATTGGGGTCCTCTTCCCTGAGGACTGGAAAGAATACTCCCCCCAGACCTTGCGATGCCCAGCCTGTGGGCTATGGTGGGCTGCTGGATGTAAGGTGACCTGGGTGTCCCAGCAACATTGGGTGAAATGAGATTGCACACATGTGAGTGGCTATCTACATGGCTCAACAGAGTGCTACATAGCTTATACATATACATTACATACATATACAGATCTTGCTAGGTTTGTAGTAAAAAAATGCAAAATTCTCAGGACCTTGGCCCCATTTTGTTCCAAGGACTCAGGAGACTGGGGCTCCCCAGGAAAACCACCAATGGCAGCCCCTAGAAGACTCCCAGCAGTGAGGCACCAAGTTCACTGCTAAGGGAATGGTGGTGGCAGGTGCCCTAAAACAAACACAATGACAGGTCTGCTCTAGGGACCCCAAACATGGATAGCCCTCACCCCTGCCAAGGCCCAGCAACCCACCTCCAACCTTGCTCTGGCTTTTGCATTTGAGCTTTGCCTAACTCTCCTTACTTCTGAGTATTAAAATAGTCTATAAAAGCAAGTGACCAAAAATCTATAGTTCTAAGAATACCTGGTTATTTTCTGCTGTCTTTTGTTTCTCTGGTGTGAGTTTTTTTTCTTTTCTTTTTTTTTTTTTTTTAAATTATGATTATTATTAGTGTATCTCCTAAATCACAGTTAAACCTGAAGGAAGAAAGAAGAGAGAAAAGAGAGGAAGGAGCCCCAGTTCATAGATTGGACGGCAGTTTGGATAGCACTGGCTCAGCCCTGGCCCCAGGTTCCCTCTGGGAAGCAGCAGTCAGAGGGGACTCCCCAGAATAGGCGGCTCTTGCCCCAAACAAACAAAGAGGGGGTGGCAAAGAACCTGAGGATGTCTTCTGAGGCAGATTGACATGATGGCCTGAGGAGGCACCATAGGGCCTCCCAGGGGGATCAAGGCCCCCACTGCAGCCCCCAGTTCTAGGGAAAAGTGGGAAGGCAGCCACAGACTCCCTAGAGAAGTGTGGGGAGGCTCTGTGGAGGGTCTGTGCCCCATCCTGGGGTAGGGCCGGCTGAGAGGCTGAGATGAGCTTGATGTCCTGGGTTAGGCGGCCTGGGGTGACAGGTGGTGTGCCCCAGCGCTGGGGAACCTGGAGTGGTGGGGGGCTGGTTATAGGTCGCAGGAGCAAGGAACCATGGGAGCCAGGGGCCTGGGGTGGACCATTTGGAAAAGTTCTTGGGGGGGCTGGGCTGTGGCCAGGGGGGCTGAGACGTCTTTGGGGGGTAAAGGCTATATGAGAAGCCTCCCCAGAGGCCCCTGCCATTGATGGATGCTCAGGCTGCCATGGAGGTGTCTCTGGCATACTTGGTGATCCAGCAGCCAGACCTGAAGACAACTCCCCAGGAGGCTGGTCAAGCTGCCCTGGACTAGAGGATGGGGACCTGGATGAAGGTGGGGGTGGCAGGAAATGGGCCAGGAGTCCCAGGCCTCCCTGGGCCCCTGGTAGTGAGGGTAGTGGCTGGTTAGCCTGTGGGGAGTTGGCGCCTGGCAGAAGTGGGGTGAGCAGGGGTGAGTCGGATGAGGAGAGGGAGCCACCCAGTGCTTTGTGGAAGAGGCCAAATCCGGCTATGGTGGTGGAAGCTGTGTTGGCGGATAGTGTGGGAGCCGGAGAAGAGCCACAGACCCTGGGAGGTGGAGAAGAGCTGGATGAAGACAGGAGAGGGCTCAGTCCAGCGGGTGCAGAGAATCCAGCCAACTGTTGGATGTGGAAGGAGGAGGAAGATGGTGTATCCAACTGGGATAGGCTGCTGGTGGGTGAGGCAGAGCCCAGTGCAGAAGGGATGAAAGACTGCAGCCGCTTCAGATGCCTGGGTGTCTGCCCGGGCCCGAGGCTGCTGAGCTTGGGGCCTGGGGGAGTGCGGAAGATGGCAGTGGGCAGACGTGGGTGGTGGGTGAGGGCTATGGCTACAGAAGTGGTGGCTGCGGCAGCCTGCAGCGGTGCCTGGATCAGCGGGGTCCAGATGACAGGTGTGGTGGTCGGGGTGGCGGAGGTGGCAGCCTGGATGCGGTGCGCACAGTGAGCCATCTCGCGGTCGTGCTGCACAATCTGCTGGATGATCTCATTCTCCTGGTAGTTGAAGACACCTGAGTTGAGGTCATGCTGGACTTTGTGGAGAAGAATGGAGTTCTTCTTGCCTGGGCCACAGAAGGAGAGCAGGGGCTCAGGGCAGAGGAGAGGGGGAGCCTGGTCCACCTCCCTTTTGCCCTCTCGCCCAGTCCCCTCACCAATGCGGTCCAGGCGGTCCAGTGCCACAGTCTCGAAGGCCCGCCGCATCATGGGGTACTCCTCCAGCACCTCGTTGAAGTTGTCCACACTCAGCGAGTATAGGCGGCAGTAGGTGTCAGCGCGCACACTGGCTGTGCGTCTGCCCCGTGTCAGCAGGCAGATCTCTGCTGGGACAGCAGGAGTCAGGGTGGCCTCCTAAGGGCCTCCTCCCAACCTTGTTCTGGGTCCCCACTACCTAGTACAGATGCTTGACAGATACATTCACAAGTCACCCATTCCATGCACCTTTCCCATCTCTGGGACCATCTCTCTGTGCTGGGCTCACGGACACCTACCTCTAGGCAGTGCCCATGAAGGGCCTGAAATGTTTTTCTCGGTCTCTCCAGCCCATTTCCCTGTCCCCTCAGGGTCTCCTGGCCACTCACCTCCAAAGTAGGAGCCATCTGCCAGCTTGGTCTCCTTGTTGCCCTTGGTGAGCACGCTGACCACTCCGTGCTGGATAAAGTACATCTTCTTGCCGATGGTGCCTTCTCGGATGATGTAGTCCCCCGGCTGGAAGACCTCAAAGTGCAGTTTAGTCAGCATGGATGTCACGAAGTTGGGGTCCGCGTTGGCAAACAGTGGCATGGAGGCCACCAACTTCCGGCAGTTAAAGTTGATGATCTCCTGCTCCCCAGAAAGGTGGATTGGGAAAGAGGGAGGAGATGAGCAGAGTCACCAGGCAGAAAGGCATAGATCCCTTTCTGCCTGGCCACCACCCAGCTCACCTCCCGAAGTGGCTCGCTGAGCTCGCCCAGGATGCTCTCCTCGTCGAACATCTTGCCCTGGTAGCGGTGCTCGTAGTAGTCATGGATGCGCTGCCGAGTGTCGGGCGGGAGCTTGTGGAAGGACATGTACTGCTCCACCTGCTTGTACTAAGTCCAGGGACAGAGAGAGAGGCTGTTACCTCTTAGTCGGCCAACCCCACTACCCTGGCTGGCCCCACCTGGCCTCAGCCCTGCTGGTGGCTAGAGTTGGCATTAATGCTGTGGGTGCACTTGGATGACCTTGGCTCCTTAAGCTTGAGGTCCTCAGTGTGGGTGTGGTCACACTGTGCCCCATACAATGGCCCTGACTGCCAGTAGCTGGGATGGAGGAGGAGCTCCATCCCAGTGACTGGCTTTCAATGTGCTCAATACTATGGAGATGGCCAGGGAAAGAAGGACTGTCCAAAGCCCAGTTACAAGAGGCCAACTGTCCAGGAAGTCAATGACATTTCCTCTAAACATTGGTCCCTCTGTGTTACACTGTGGACCAGAGAGGCCTTGCTGACTTGGGAAGAAGTTCTTTCCCACCAGTGGTAACAACCCGGCAGCATCAGCAGGACTGGGCTGCAATGGGTTACAAGGGCTGGAGGCTGAAGCCAGCCATCATGTGGCACGTCATGTATTCCAACATGGCCGGGACTGAGACTAAGTCACTTTGTTGGAGAGCATCTATAACGCAGGGGAGGGGCCTGGGACAGCAGGGACCTTAAACATGTTTGAAATAGAGATTGTTGAACCTGCCCATCCTGGGGTGCTGCTCCAACCCACCTGGATTGCAGGTGGGAAGTGGAGATCCTCAGGGACCACAGGCACTAATTGGGCAAGAACAGATTTTTCCCACAATGGAATGCAAGGGAAGTTCCTACCCAAGGAATAGTCATAATAGGCAGCCTACTCTCATATATCAGTGCTCCAAAGAGGTGGGGACATAGTGCTGCTGCAGAGATGCTGACGGGCACCTGGGGGCTTGGAGATGACCGTTCTTAACAGTCTTCCAGCCAAGCTGGCCCCTGTCTGCTCTAAGTTGTGCCAAGCTACAGGAAACAGTGACTCTCTGGCTGGCTATAGCTGTACTTTTTTTTTTTAGAATTCCCCATACATAGAGAAGCAATTGGGGTGGGAGGCAGGGTATGGAGGCAGGGCAAAAGTTAGAAAGTTGTTAAAGGGGTCCAGGTAAGAAAGAGTAGTGGGGACAGAGGAGGAGGTAATATGTTTAATAGATATTTTTGGGTGAATTATACATTGAAGAGCTATTAGCTAAAGGATGAAATGATGGCAACTCTCAAATGAAAAGCCATAGGCAGCTTGATTCTGTTGGACAGTAGACCCTGATGTTTTTTTTAAAAAAATTATCCCTAATGGTAGTCCCAGACTGAGCCTCTGTTCTGCTCACACATTGAGCCTCAACCCTGCTCACAGGCCGGGCCCTCATGCTGGGCTATATTAATCTCTTACCTGGCCCTTGAAGCACTGGCCTTTATACCCTGACTCCACTCTCCTTCCCCTCTCTCGTCCCCTCACTCCTAACCAGAACCCTTTGCTCTAATCGGGTTTATTTCCTTACCACCCATCCATATACCTTTGCTCATGTTCATCATGATCACTGGCCTAGCATTTTCTTCTACCTCCTCCTTCCTCTGCCTTCCCAAAATGACCTTCCCACCCTGTTCTGGTTCTTCAGGCTCTCCCCAGGCTTTCCTCTTCATGTCATGGGACCTGGGATGCCATCTCTCAGTCACCCCATCAGGAGACAGTACCTGAGGCAGACACGCAGGCAGTTCATAAATACATACTGAGCCCTACTATGTGTTGGACACTGGGGATCCATGGGGACTGGCCTACCCTCATGGAGCTATGACCTGGATAGGGAAGATGGATATTAAACAATTGGCTACATATAATTAATTAAGTAATGACAGAAGTGTGACATGTAATGAAGGAGAATTTGAGGGTGTCACAGGGTCACATGATGGGTGGAGGCTGACTGGGTCCTGGAAGGCTTCACCAAGGAGGTAAAGTTTAGGCTGAGATGTGGAGAGAGGGGTCAGGTGAAAAGAGATAGGAGGGTTCCAGCTTGAGTCTGTGTGAAGACCCCGGGGCAGAGGAGGCACATTCAGGGAGGCTGGCAAGGCTGGTGCATAGAGGGCTAAGGAGCCCATGGCGTGTTCTGAGCATGAGAAGCGGGGGAGCGCTTACATGCCAAGCTGAGAAAACACACTTACTCTGCATCTTGGAGTAAGAGAAAGCTATCAGCAGTGATATGAGCAGATTTATATGTTTTAAGTGCCAATGCCTTCTGCCATCTGGAGAATGAAGTGGAAGGGGTAGAGGGGTGTCCGCTGGCTAATAAATATTGAATAGCTTACTCTATAGGGTCACCCCTCATAAATACTATGATATAACCCTTGGTATTGTCCCCATTTTACAGACAAGCAAATGGGACTTAGAAATGTGATGCTATTGGGTCTAGTAATAATTAATGTCGTTTTTAACATTCGTTTAAAATCTTGCTTGGCGTTGACTTGTATTGACATAACCTTCAAACACGTGGTATCTACAGAACGTGTGAAGTGCAATTAATAAGTTTCGCTTGAAAAAGTTTGTGTTTGGTTTGGTTTTTGTTGCAAAACTAGGGCTAAGAAGATGGCTGATGAAGAGCATATTCGGCACTGCATGCTTTACGAGTTCCAATTAGGAAGAAAAGCAAGTGAGGCTGCAAAAAAACATCTGTAGTGCTCTTGGTCAAGATGCAGTTAGCGCCAGAAAATGCCAGCGTTGGTTTGAGAAATTTCGCGAGGGAAATTTTTCGTTAGATGACAAGAGTGGTCGAGGCCGTGTGTCCAATTTTGATCAAGAAGCTCTTCAAGCTCTTTTGGTGCAAAATCCTCAAATTACCCAACAAGAGCTGTGACAACTTTAAATTGTTCACAAAAAAAAAACAATTTCCAATCAATTGCGTGCACTTGGCAAAGTCCAAAAGTTTGGAAAATGGGTTCCTCATGAGTTGACCGACAACAACCGTAATCAGAGTCACAATTTGCAGTTCGCTCCTCTCTCGTCAAAACCGTTTGCCATTTTTAGAGCAAATTGTTACCGGAGATGAAAAATGGGTGCTGTATGTTAATTTGAAAAGGCGGCCTCAATGGTTGGACAAAAATGAGGCTCCGCAGCCCACGCCAAAACCTGACTTGCATGAGAAAAAAGTGATGTTGTGTGTTTGGTGGAATTTTAAAGAAATTCTTCATTATGAACTTTTACCATCTAACCAAACCATTACAAGTGCAGTGTATAGTGCCCAATTGGAAAGGTTAGCCCAAGCTTTAAGAGAAAAAGAACCCGCGCTGATTAATCGGAAGGGCGTAATTCTTCACCACGATAACGCACGACCGCATACTGCAAGAATCACTGCTGAAAAACTGCGCCAGTTGGAATGGGAAGTTCTCCCTCAACCTGCATATTCTCCTGATATTGCCCCTTCCGATTACCATTTGTTTCGTTCTTTGCAAAACTTTCTTCTTGGAAAAAAATTTAATAATGAAGAATGCCTCAAAAATGCATTGACCGAATTTTTTGCATCAAAATCACAAGAATTTTACAACAGAGGGATTAAAATGCTTCCTGAGCTTTGGGCACAAGTAGTAGAAAACAACGGCAACTATATTGTTGATTAAATTTTGTTGTATTGTTTAAATAAATGTGATTTTAAGAAAAGTATTAGAAAACGACATTAATTATTACTAGACCTACATGCCCATGTTCAATGGAGAGCTTGTCAATGGGGAAGCTGGGCTTAGAACCGAGGCAGCCTTTTACTCCAGCACAGCCACTTAGGAAGCTTCTGCGTGATCCAGGCAAATGTCAGCTGGATGATGGGGACGAAAGGAAGCATTAATGACTAAGAGATAACAAGGATGGCTCCTAGTTTCTAGCCTGGGCATTTGTGCTACTGTGTCCACTAACAGGATGGGCAAGAGTAGAGGTTTGAAGCAAAGAAAGCAAGGGAGACTGTTCTCATTTCAGATGCAATGAAGTAAAGGTGTCCAGGGAGGCATCAAGTAGACAGTGCGGGATGAGAAAGAGTGGGACTGATTATATCATTTGGAGCCTGCTGCATAGAGAAGGACATGGAGCATGGGGATTGGGTGGTAAACCCATAGCACCCAGGAAGACAGGAGAGACAAAACACAGAGAATTAAGCTCAAACTACCAAGGGACACAATGTATGAAGACTGAAAAGACAAGCAGTCAAGGAGAGCAAGGAGGACTAGCCTGTGAGGAGGAGAAAAGCCGAGATTGTTTGGTCACGGAAAGCAAGTGTAAACCAGGGGGCAGTGATAACTGTCAAATGGAATGAATGCCCCAGGGCTCCACACAAGATGTGGACCCAAAAGGTGCTAGCCACACAGAGGGCACTGGCACACTCACATTCACTGGGTTAAGATACAGACTCAGTGTCCATAAACAATGCGGAATTTTTGTATATTTTAGAAAAATATAAAAAAGAAAGAGATACTGCAGCAGAAAAGTCAGCAGCGGAAGCCAGATGATGGTGGCAGGCTAGACACCCACTGGGGGCCTTGTGGGGACCCACTGGCTGGAGCCTGTGCTCCCTAGGGACCAATTGGCACCCTGAAATAGCCCAAAGTGGACACAGCTTTCTGTCCTACCTTCTCCTGGTACTGGCGTCGGGAGGAGTCCAGGGACTGGATGAGGGCGGTGGCATGGCCGATGAACATGGCGTAGCAGGTGGCGCCCACAATCATGCTGAGCATGGTGAGCCACACGTCAGACATGCCCACGGGCGCCTGCCGTCCATATCCGATGCACAGCATGTGACTCATGGCCTTGAACAGCGCATAGGAATACTGCTTTCCCCAGGAGCTGTTCTGTAGGTAGGTACACAGACAGAGGGTGGAGTGGTAGTGAAGGCTCACACAACTGAGAGAGCAGGCCTTCTCACCAGCACCTAGAAAAGTCCCCACCACTTCCCATCCCTCAACTCTTTCCCAGCTGGTAAGCCCAGGGCTCCCACTTTGCCAGTGGCTGAAAGCCTTGGAGAGGGGCAGGGAGGTACATAATGGCAACCTATGTGACCAAGTGAATTCTCACTTAGGCTTTTCTCTTGCAGTGGGGGATCAGGATCAAATGGGAAGTCTAGAAAGGGATAGGAGCAGTGTAGCCCCCATCAAACCTCTCATCCCTCACAGAGCAGCCTGGGCCTCTTGAGCAACAAAAGATTTCAGGCTGAGCCACACACACTGCTGTCTTCTGCTTACTAAAATAGCTCTGTCCCCTTACCCACAACTGCTGTCAAGTAAAGCCCATTTCCCCACTGACCTCAATTATAAAAGCAGATATGTTCCCCCTAGGGGGACAGACTCTCAGATTAGGCCAAAAACACTGTCCTCATTTTGGGTGAGCAAAATCTAAAGTGCTGCTGAGCTGATTCCCTTCCTACATGAACCCTGCCTGCATCTATCCGAGGCTGTGGCCACCAGTTATCCTCTCCCAACAAAAGGTAAATTACCTGGGACATACAATGCTTGGGGTGGGAGAAGGGAGAGAGGGAGGGAGGTAACTGGCTATTTCTGTCTCCAAAGCTAGTTGTGTCTCAAGGAAGCCTCAGTGTGCGAACAAGGGTCAAAAGGGCCAGCTCCTGAATTTAGTGCATGTGTGGTCTTGTCATCCTCACATGGAGGAAACTGTCCCAGACGAGGGGGCCCCAGATGAATCTCAGTGCTGGCCACCTCCCCAAAGCCTCTCTGCTCACACAATGAATATGTTAACAATGATGTGGAACCCACCTTACTGCATAACCCACAGAACCCCTTGCCAGAGCCTCAAGCACTTCCAGGGTCACCAGGCTGTTCTCAGCACCTGAAGGCAGGCACAGGAGCTGCACGCCACGTTCAAGGTCTCTGAGACCATACTGGACAGAGCTGAGCTGGTATGGTGCTCAGTCCAAACCTGGGTGGGAGGTCTGGAGGGACTAATCTAAAAAAGTGGAGGGGGCCTGAGCACTGGGGGAATAGGAGGGACTCCCCAGCTGCCTTCAGTCAGAAATTCCAGCCTTATTGCTGGGGACTCAGAAATTCAATCCATATAGCTGATTCATTTACACTTAGCTCATCAAAAGGCTGTTTTCTAAAGGCCTATTTGATACCGAAAGATGTTTGGAATCTCTTTCACCTCTTTTGAAGTCAGCTTCCCCTACTCAGGGGCCCTGGAGATCTGCCTACAGACCAAACCAAACTGGCAAGTCCCCCTGGACCTGTAAGCATGAGGTTCCTGGACACAGAAAGAGGCTCACAGGTCCAGGGCGTCCTCCATCCCTCCTGGAGTCCACCCTGTCCATGGAGGGATGGGGCCTCTGCCCTATGGCTTCCCTAGACTCAATTTCAACTTCTCTCAACCACCCACAGGTTTGGAAGGGATCAGGCTCAATCTGATCTGTCCTCCCTACTTAGGACACCACCTATGATCAGGATGTATGTACGTATGTGGGGTGGGGGATGAGGGAATGACAGGAGTAGGAGGACAGTCAAGCTCTGAAGCTGGAGCAGAAGGTAGCCACTGTGTGTGATCTGGGAGTCTATGCCTGCTAACAACAGTGTCGTCCCTCTCATGGTTCTCTTTACTTGGGCTTGGCTTTTAAAGGTGGATCTGTGAGTAGGAAATTAGACTTGAGTGGCTGGGATGGGGCCTGCTCTGGGATCCTGATCAGGGGTCGGATCAGCATTACCTTCAGATCACCTCTCTGTGGGTGGTCCAGTAGCCAGCAGACCACCAGCAGGCAGGTTTGGAGCCAGCTAGTTCTTGGCACATGCTCAGAGGAAAACGACAGGACAATACAACCTCACTAGGGCCCTGTATTAATTATAATAAAATTTGTATTTTGGTTTTGACCTCTCCCCTATAGGTTTTTCTGTATGCATTATGGATAAGGGCATGCCCAGAAAAAAGGTAGTGTCTGTTAATGATGCCTAAATACAAATGCAAGTCTCTACCCAGAAAATCCTTCTTTTAAACCCAGGAGTTTGGGGCCATTATCTCTTGTGTTTGCGCTCTACCTTCAGGGAACACACCCATGCCATTTCCTTTCTCCTTCCCTTCCCCCACAGGCACATACCTCCCAGCCTCTAAAGGACCACACAAGACTTGCACCCAGGGGAGGAATGGGCAGCTGCAGCTCAACCAGGGCTAACACCTAAACCTGTCTCCAAGGCCCCCTTTCTCGGAGTTTCCAGTGAGTTAAAGCAGCTCAGCCATTCTCTCTTTCTCTCTTTCTCTTTCTCTGAGTGGCCCACTCCTTGTTTAGAATGTATCTTCAATAAAACCCATTTTGCTTTACTTTTGTTTTCGTTGATCTTAAAATCTTTTTTGCATCAATGAAAAGAACTGAGGTCCCAGTCAGTAATCCCAATAGGTAACAGGTCTGCCTTTGGCAAACAGGCAGGAGGGCAAGAGCCACCAGTCCAGCTCTGCCACGCCTGATAGAATCCAAGGAGCCTAGTTTTAGTTCCTTTGGGTGAAATCAGCTCCAAATAGCCAGGCTCCCAGTTGCAGTGAGGCTGTAAGAAGGCAGATGTAGCAGCTTCTGGCCATGAGCTCTGTGACAGACCTGTACTAGGTAAAGCCATGTCCCTGGCACCTCAGGGTCCTATATGTTGAAACTCAGGAGTTTTAAGTTGTGTACCTGCTCTGCCCCTCAGTGCCTCATCAGCCCCCTCTGCCCACACCAGGGCCCGGCTGGGTGCTCACCACCATGCTGTTGATGGACACCCAGCAGTCATCAGGGAAGTCCTGCAGCATGGGGACCAGGAACTGCAGACAGCCGTCCCAGTGGCACAACAGGAGCATCATGCCGATGAGGTTCACGATGCGCACCACAGCGCTGGCCAGGTCGTAGGTCATGTGGAAGATCTGTCCACAGAGGTAAGTGACCAGGTGAGTGACCAGGAGGGGGGAACACCCCCACCCAGTCAGACCCTGCAGCTTTGAGTGGCACTGCTCTGCACACACGTGGTAGTGCACCCAGCTCATTTCAGGTCAGGCTATGGCTAGAGTGGGAAGGTGTCAGGCCAGGCCCTGAAAGAAGCAGATTGCAGGTGCAAGGCCCCACAGGGATCTGTGCAGGTGTGTGTGTGTGTGTGTGTGTGTGTGTAGGGGGACTCCCATGGTAAGTCCAGCCATCCAGGATCTCTCATCTCTTACAAAGCGGCTTCTCCTACCCTGGGGATTTGCCTATAGGCCAAATTAAACAGCCTGGGAGAAGAATGAGGGGTGTCTGGGATTCCCAGACCTGGAGAGGAGAGCACCTGGAGCCCCATACAGACCTGAAGTGGGTAGAGAAATAGTTTTATCAGCTTGTCTAGATCATGAAACAACAACAAGGAGAAGAGCCAACCAGCCTGACGCTCCTCAGGGGACCACAGCCTATATTCACGACAGGGGCATGGTATTTCCCTAAATCAGTCACAAGACTCTTAGAACTCCCCCAAGGCCAGTGGGTTTTGCCTAAGGCAGCCATGGAACTGCAAGGAAATAGCTGGGATACACAGGCTCCAAGTTCACACAGACTTTGATCCCAGGCCCTCTTCCTATCCAATTTCCAGCTGTGGAACCTTCAGAAGATATCTGAACCTTTTTGATAATGTTTCCTCATCTAGAAAATGGCGACAAAAAATTCTTACCTGTGTGGGTTGTCTAAAGAATTAAAATCTATACTAATAAAAGGGTATATGCTAATTAGACCAGGTCGACATCTTCTGGATGTCCCACTTCCTTCTGGATAAAGCCACTATGGCAGGGGTTGAGGCAGAAGCAATTAGGGGTGAGATCAGGCAGGCATGGGGGAGCAAGCAGTTAGGGGGCAATCAGGCCAGTGCTGGGTGGGCAGTTGGGGGTGATCAGGCTAGGGGCACAGTTAGAGGTGATAAAGCAGGCAGGCAGAGCAGGGGGATCAGGCAGGCAGGCTAGGGGGATTGCAAGAGGGATGTCTGACTGCAAGTTTAGGGACCTGGCCTAAATCAGCAGTCAGACATCCCCAAGGGGTCTCAGATTGGAGAGGGTGTAGGCTGGGCTTAGGGACTCCAACCCCATGCACAAATTTTGTGCTCTGGGCCTCTAGTATACATATAAAATGCTTCGTATTAGGTGTAGAAGTGTTCAATAAAATGATAATGGTTATTAATAATCTTCATGATTAGTTAATAGGTATTAGTAGTAACGCTCTCCTATACAGGTTAATAAAGTACAGCCCTCTCAACTCCAGCCCCCTGCCACCCGTCCATTTCTACCGCTGTGACTTCAAATGAGAGATTGAACTATGGCTGGGCAGGGCTAAGGGTGGGCACATCCCAGTATCCACATTCCACCTCCCTTCTCCCAGTAATGCCTTTTGGTTCAGTTTCAGCAGGAAGCACCAGTGAAGGGATGGAGAGATGGACAGGAAGTCTAGAGGGAGTTCTCTAGAAGTTCTGCCTTGCCTCTAGCCTTAGAGACTTTGGAGTATGACCTCACTCTTAGTTCTGGTTCCTCCATACTATTCCCAGGCTTCCTAGAGAGGGACTTTGAGCCAAAATTACTGACTTTTCAAATGCCTATAAGTTTACAAACTAGTTTAAGCCCATTTCAAGATAGGGAAACTGAGGCCCAAATAAACAGACCCTAGATATTTCTACCCCCATCTAGTGGTCCTCTAACTGCAGCTTCATACCTGGAGGCAGTATATTCTGATACTAGTGACCTCAGCTTCTCCTTCTGAAATGTAAGTTTAACCTGGGGTCTAGATTTTGAATCACTAAAGATGAATACTATTTTTCCATCATCCACAGGGCACACCCTCCTGTGTCCCCATTATTAGTAAGACTCTGAATGCAGACATGCTGTGAAATCTTCAGGATGAAATGGACCTTGGAAAGGTTCATGGAGAATGTCAGCTCCAACTTGCCCCATCATCCTCCAGGAACAAGTGAGGGACAATAATATAACAGTCATCATCTCACTTAAACTCACAACAAACTTTGCTGAATATATTGTTGATTTACTACATTTTACACTAAGGCTCAGAGAAGCAAAGAACTTGCTCATGGTTATAGTGCCAGCACAGTAGAGGCAGAATTGAACCAGGGCTGCCTGCAGATTGTCAGATTGGCCTGGTGACAAAAAAAAGGTGGTTATTTTACAGATAAAACAATTTAAACCCAAAGTGACTGGGTTATGTGGCCAGATTTACAGCAAGCTGGGTCCAGGGCCAGGTGGGACTCCTCAGCACCTGGTCCCAATCAACCCAGTGCCCTATGCCCTGCAGCCTAGCCCCACTGGGGCACAGGAACCAGCCCCAGGGTTGTCAGTGGGCCAGGTCCTGGCTAAGCTGATACATCTTAGTGTAAGGAGTGGTGGACACTAGAGACCAGGCAGGGCAGTTTGGGATGGCAACCAGGGCTAAGTAGGGACTGGGGCCTGTGTCTGGGATGCAGAATATACCCAAGCAAGACCCTGGTGTTGCTGACCAACCCTCTGCTGCTGGCCATGCCCCAGACTTGAATCCTAAACCCCATAGGCTCCCTCTGCCGCATCTCAATCTCGCAGTAGTTCTTATGTACAAGCACCAAGCTCTGGCTCTGTGGGAAGACTACACTTTTGCCTCTTTAACACTTAGGTGAATACAATAGTTCTATGACCTTGGGCAAGTCATTAGCCTTTCAAATTCTTGGTTGACCAGGATGTCACCAGCTTCCCCAAGTGACACGGGACCAACCATGAGGAGGGCCAGTGACATGGGATCATACAGCCTCAGAGATGGCCAGCACCTGCTCTCACTTCCTACCCCACTTCAGCCTCACCTCAACTAAGAAGCTAGCTACCGTATTTTCCGGTGTATAAGACGACCCCCTAATTTTACAGTTAAAACATAGGTTTAGGCCTATATTAGCTGTATAAGACTACCCCCCACTTCTGAGGCAACACCAGTTCTTTTTTTAATAGACAGCCTCTCTAACTCAGCCAATCCAAGCAGGCTTTTTATGCATGCAAATTATACATGTTCTATACCCGAAGTTACATTGTGTTCTAGTAAAAAGCCTGCTCAGATTTGCCAGAGTCAGAGAGGCGGACTATTAAAAAAAGAACTGGTGTTGCCTCGGAAGTGGGGGGTAGTCTTATACAGCGAATATAGGCCTAAACCTGTTTTAACTGTAAAATTAAGGGGTCATCTTATACGCCGGAAAATACAGTATCTGCCCACCACTTCTCAGGGTTGCTGGAGAAATTGATGTGGCTAAAAATGTGTTCTGTCACCTGGACACATACATACATAGGATCATTATTATTAATTTCCTTCATTTCTGAGCTGGACTGAATGTCTGTCACCCCCAAATTATTTTGATGAAGCCCTAATCCCCAATCCGATAGTATTAGAAGGTGGGGCCTTTGAGAGGTGATTTGACTATGAGGTTGGAGCCCCATGAATGGAATTAGTGCCCTTCAAGGAGAATACATGACAGAAATGATCTACAAACCAGGAAGCAGGCTCTTACCAACCATGCTGGCACCCTGATCTCATTCTTCCAGCTTCTAGAACTGTGAGAAATAAATGTTTAAGACATTCCCCCCCCCCCCCCCCCCCCGCCACTCCGTGATATTTTTCTAGAAGAGCCTGACCTGGATAATAGGAACTAAAAAGCTAAAGGAAGCCTTAGATCACTTTTTGAAAGTGTCTCAGATGGCCACTGCCTACAGTAACTGTTTTTGTTTTGTTTTGTTTTGTATTGTTTTCTGTGAACCACTTAATATTTTGTGTATCAAGGGTGGCACAGTTTTATGCAATATCTTCTTTTCTTTTTGCATTACCTATGTTTTTCTTTTCTTTGTAACTAATTATCTTCTAAAATCTGGTCATTGTCTAATTTTACCTTTATTGTGATCTCAGCAATGAATATGGTAAAGCACGTGGTAGATAGGGTCTCAGGAACTGAGAAGTGCTCAGGGTGAAGGTGATTATGGGGATCAAGGCCATCCAGTATAGACAGTGACATGTGAAAAGGCCCCACTCTGTGCAGGTACAGCTCACAGGGAATCTGCCTTTGCCTTTGCGGGAAGAAAGAAGGTGCCTTTTTTCCCGGAAGTCACAGACTACTTTACCCTACAGAGGACATGTTGGGGGTAGTGCCTGGTATTGGGCTGAAGAAGGATGTATTTTCTGGGAGGTTAGTAGGGGGATGATGGGCATTTGGGTGGAGGGGAGGTGTACTGCGGATAGCTATCAGACACTAGAAAGCCAAAAACACCAACATGGAAAAGTCTGACTTTCATGCAAAGAGTTGGTGGGGGGCATCCATTCAGGCCAGGAGAGTACCCCAGATAGTGAGGATCCAGCTGTGGTTGCTGAGAGCAAGGCTGGTTGTTGCTGGGAGAGGTTGCCAAACACTGTGGGCTGGAGCCACAGGCCACCTGCAAGTCTGCTGCACTGTGCAAATATTTGTCTTGCTCTTTATTCCTTATTACAGTCCCCTTTTATGATATTGGTTCTGTCTATGGGGGTGAGTACCTTCATTTCTAGGTCTCAGCAAACCTTGCTGGATGAGCAGCCTGGGAAGCCCACTGTCTGTGCCCCAGATGGCACTTGGGGGAAGCTCCATTCCCACTCCCTCCGTAGTGTCTCGACCCAGTGCAAAGGCCAAGTGACGATTCCATTTTGGGCAGGTGATTGCTCTGCTCTGAACCTCAATTTTCTCATCTGTGTCAATAACTGCCAGCTCCTGTGCTGTCTTGGGGTCAGGGGAGAGATACTCAGTACATTTCCTTTCCTTCCCTCTTCCAACCCTCAAAACAAAGAGTTGATTTCTTAATCCAGGAGAGACCAAACACTGCAGTTTCCACCAGTCCTCCTCTTAGGGCCTGGGTGAGTTTCCTCCCAGGGGCTTGTTTTCTCCACAGGAAAGAACAAACTTCTGGTGTCTCAGGAACAAGCAGCCATATGGAGGACAGAAATCCCAAGCTTAAGGGAGTGGCTGCTCCAAGTATATCCCAGGCACAGCCTGGAGATATATGAACTGAGGTGTCATGCTGAGTCCCTTTCGGGGCCTATAGTGAGGGCCAGGACCACCCCTCTGTGTTATCCCAAACCTCGATTCTGAGAGAGATGGGAGAAATCAAGGCCCACATAGAGAGGAGGCTCATTAGGAAGTCACACAGCCACCAGGGCCTGGCCTTTTGCCTCCATCCCCCCACCCACTGATCTAAGCTGCCAAAGGAAGGAAGAGGCTTCTGAAATGGGTTACTGGGGTCCTGGGCCCTTTCAACAAACATCCAAAGGGGAAGAGACCAAAGGGTTTCTAACAATAGCCTCAGTGCTTATAACAAGCTCACACCTCAGAGGGAGGGAAAAGGGTTGGCTGTGAAGGGGGATGCTGACCTAGATCACCTAGGATGGAAGCAGAAGGTGTCATCCTACGAGATGGCAGCCTGCACCTGCCAAGACCTTCCATGTACCCTAACTCCTAACACCTGCTATTAATGTTCAGAAACTCTCTGACTGGGGCACTGGACTGGACTAGGGGAGACAACTAAAGCTGTGGGTCAGGAGTCCAACATCTCTGGAGCTTCACCAGGGGGGCCTCAGGCAAGCTTTTCCCTCACCATGGAAGGCTCACTCCTCAGTCCCCCTGAAGTCGTAACAATGTCCTCAGGATCAGCTAAGGTGATCTCACCAAGGGAGGCTGGGATAGGGACTAAGCCCCAGCTTTGAGAACACCAGATCATAACTGACAGTCAGGAAATAGGTCCAAAGAAGGAAAAAGATTCAATTAGGAAGTTGAAGGAGGTAGGGCAGGGTTTTCTCCATTAAATACCTCCCTCACCAGGTCTCATGCAAACCGGTGACTCAAAAGTAACCCTTCTATTGCTTCCAGCCAAGTGGAGACTAAGAGAAACCCAGGGGCTGGAGTAGGCCATTAAGGATTGGATATAGGTTCTTGGGGCTAGCTTAGAAGCCCCAATCCAATTCAAGGGGTCTAGTGGTTATTCTTGGATGGGCAGTGTGCCTAGCAGAAACCGCATAAAACAATTTACTCCCCAGCTGGTAGGCAAAATAGGGGTGCTGTGTGGAGGGGTGGGGAGCCAGCCATCTGGTCTCCAGGGATCTCCATTCCTGCCCATGAGACTGGGTAGTGATATACAGTTTAGAGCCCTAATCTGAGGTCTTCTAGGGCCTCTAACTATCCTAGGGAAACTCCAGAGCCAGAGCTTGCTGACCAGTTCTGGGTCACCCAGAGGGCAGCCAGGCCCAAGGGGCAATGGGGACAGAAGCCCTGCCCTGAGATCCCAAGATGTATTGTGTGGAAGACACACTTATCTCCAGTCTCAGGGCTACCCTGCCCAGCCACTGGATGCTCTGCCCACTCCCCCAAATGCTGCAGCCCCAGGCCTGGGCCTAGGCTAGCCACCAGGGACTGGGGCCTGGAGTCATGAGTTGATGCCAAAGAAGGAAAGAGCAGCCACTTCTCTGCATTCGATGACAGTCTAGCAGTGAGTTCAAGATAAACAGAGGTTGGGTTTCTCAGGGACTGAGTGAGCCAATATGGTCTTGCATTTCTACTTGGGACAGAAACCAAGACAAGCCTCTCAGGGTGTTTCAGTAACTATACCTTCATCCTTCCTCTGCAGCCTTTCAGAGTGGCCCTACGACCCTAACACCATCACCATAGCCACTGGCCCTTCTAAGCCATGTGCTCAGACCCACATGCCAACCTCCCTCTGCACCTAAATGTCCCCCAGCTATCTTAGACCCAATCTATCACATGGTAATCCTTCACCCACATCCTTCAACTTGCTCTGCTGCCCACCTTCCTAATCCCAGTTGAAAGCTGTCCCTAACAAAGGGAACAACAGAATCAAAGTCAACCTTCTTTCAAGTCACCTGAGAAAACAGGAGTCACATGGAACCTGGTCAGAAGGTCTAGGTCAACAACCCTGCCAGTGGGGCAGCTGACCCTCTGATCCTCAATTTCCTCACCTGACAAGTCAGGGTAATAAACACTGCCCTGTTTGTCTAGCCAGCTGAGAACCAGTGAAATAATGGGTAAAAAGTATTTGAGAAAAAGAAACGCCCTAGAGAAGTACTAAGATAACTGGTAGGGAAGGGCCTTTATTTTATTTTTATTTTTATTATTTTAATCCTCAGGTGAGGGTATGTTTTTATTTATTTGAAAGAGAGAAACATCAATCGGCTTCCTGCCACAGGCAATTGGATCGAAGACTGAACCTACCACCTAGGTATGTGCTCTGATCAGGAATCAAACCCACAACCTTTTTGGTGTGTGGTATTGCTCCAACCAACTGACCTATCCAACCAGGGTGAGAGCCTTTATTAAGTGATTCTTGGCACCAGACTTTACATAAAGGGTTTTACAAACATCATTTCATTTAATCCTCCCAATAATCCAAAGAGGAAGGTACTACTTATATCCACTTTGCTGGTAAGAAACTGAGACTCAAAGAGGCAAGATGGCACTAAGGTCACACAGGTAGGCAGTGTGGGGCCAGCATTTTAACTCAAATATCCACTGTGTCATTTTAGTTCCAAAGCCCTCAAACATTGCCCTACCATACAGGGACTGCAGATTGCTGGGAACCAAGAACACTAAGTGGGTTCTCATCTAGCTCTGCCAGGTATCTGCTGCATGACCGTGGGCAAGTCATTGCCACTTCTCTGTCAGTAGAAAGAATGCAAATTTTTGAAGCAAAAGAGAATTTCTGCATGGAGTAATTCCGATAGACTGGTATAGGCACTTCTGTGGCATAGGTGCTCATGACAAGTTGCCAGTGCACCAACCATCAGCATGGGTGCTCCTGGCTGGGGTAGTTGCTTCCTGTCCTGTGCCTGGGAACTTTGTATCCTGTATCTGGGAAATATCCTAGTTGAGCAGAGGTCCTGGAGAGTAAGAGAGCAATATCAGCAGTAAGCTGAGGCAGGAAACGCACATCTGCAGAAACTTTAGGACCCCCGGGTGGGATGTCTCAAGAGCACTTCTCTCCAATCTCCAGGCTGGCCTGACTATCGCTGCTGCCAAGAGATGCAACTTGGGTGGTGGCAGATACAGATGGAAACACCTGGCAAGATCATCTGTTGTTTTAAACCCCAGCTGGTAGTCCCCTCTCTTTCCCCCATCCCAAACAACTGCATTCAGCTCACAGAGTAGTAAATTTTGTTCAGAATGGTGTTGGTTTACCTGTTTTCCTTACGATTTATTATTTAGTTTCTGTAATTTGTGCTCCACCTTTTGTGCATACACAACTCTAGACTCCTGGTGCTTTCACTCTCTGGAGCAGGGGTGGGGAATAATTTTTCTGCCAAGGGCCTTGGATATTTATAGCATAATTCCCAGGCCATATAGAATTATCAACTTAAAAATTAGCTTACTTAAAAAAATTAGCCTGCTATATTTAGTCAAACATTTAATTAACTCACCGATAATGCCTTCGCAAGGCCAGATGAATTGATTTTGCGGTCCTTATAGGGCCCATGGGCCAGATGGTCCCCATTCCTGCTTCAGAACCAGGCTGCTGGAAACTACAATACTTTGCCTGCTGCTAGCACTGAGGGTGGAAAGTCCTCTGAACCAATGGTTGGCAGATAAGGGGATATAAAAATTTTAACCACCTTTCTTCGTGCATCAGCCTGCACACTGAAGGGTTGTGGGTTTGATTCCCAGTCAAGGGCACCTGCCTGGGTTGCAGGTTCGATCCTCAGCCCCTGACATTCCTGGTCAGGGCACATGCAGGAAGGCAGCCGACAGATGTGTCTCTCACTTTGATGTCTCTGTCTCCCTCCCTCCCTCCACATTCCACTTTCACTCTCTCTCTCTCTCTCTCTCTTTTTTAAAAAAAATATATTTTATTGATTTTTTTTACAGAGAGGAAGAGAGAGGAATAGAGAGTTAGAAACATCGATGAGAGAATCATCAATCAGCTGCCTCTTGCACACCCCTTATTGGGGATGTGCCCGCAACCAAGGTATATGCCCTTGACCGGAATCAAACCTGGGACCTTCAGTCCGCAGGCCGACACTCTATCCACTGAGCCAAACCAGCTTCAGCGACATTCCACTTTCTCTTAAAAAAAAAAAAAATCAATGGAGCCCCAGCTGATTAGGCTCAATGGGTAGAGTGTTAGTCCACAGACTGAAGGATCCCAGGTTCAATTCTGGTCAAGGGCATATAACTTGATTGCAGGCATGAGCAGGAGGCAACCAATCAATGTGTCTCTCTCACATCGATGTTTCTCTCTCTCCCCCTCCCTTTTACGCTCTCTAAAAGTCAATGGAAAAATATTCTCTAGTGAGGATTAACATTAACAACAAAATTAATGAAACAAATGTCCTTGGGTGAGGATTAATAACAACAATAAACTTTTAACACATCTGAGGCATGGTATATACTATCCCAAAAGGTCCCCATGGGATGGGGCCCAAGTAACCCTTCATGGTATATACCCTTGCTTAGCTTCCTTCCTTCCTTTCCCTTTCTCTCTTCCCCAGTTCCTTACTATATCTTCTTGGAAACAATTCCCACTAAAAAAATCACTTTCATGCAAATCCTTATTTCAGGGTCTGCTCCAGAAGGACCCAACCTAAAATAGTTGCCAACAAAAATCTTGATTCCTGTTTCTCATGATAAACCTGTAGATCTAGCAACCCGAGGCCATTCCCACTTGGTAACAAGTGGCTAGAGCTAGACAGAAGATGTTCTCCAGTTTTTCCCAGTCTACCTTATTCCCTAATGTTTTCCAACTGGCCCATTTCACCATTCACATTCCCTGTTTGGCCCCTATAGGATTATGAGTTTGCAACCTTTATAATATAGTGCAGTGGTTACCAGTGCATGCTCTGGAGTCTGGGTTCATGAATTACTGATTCTGTGACCTTAGTAAATCCCTTAATCTTTCTATCTCTAAGTTTCCTCATTAAAACATGGTTCCTGGGTGTACCTATATAGTATCCTTTATGGATATTAGAGACTTAAATGGGATATTGCCTATAAAGTGATTTGCCCAGTATCTAGCCCATGATATTCAAGGAATTACTAATATTTGTTCCCCTGGTGCAGGTGTGCTTGCTAAACTCTGACAGCTCACTTTCAACTATCTTGAGATTATCTTCTGGCTCCTCAGATCCTGTGGGGGAAGACAATCTTCCCCCAAGAGATCTGCGTCTAAGTACCCACCTCTTCCCACTGGTGAATGTATCTAATGAGGCGGGAGAGACGCAGGAGGCGCAGGAGACTGAGGATCTTGGTAAAGCGGACGATGCGCAGGGCCCGGGCTGTCTTGTAGACCTCTGAATCAATGCGTGTCTCCACAATGAGGAAGATGTAGTCCACAGGGATGGAAGAGATGAAATCCACCACAAACCAGCTTTTGAGGTACTTCATCTTAATCCGCTGTGGGTCCAGGATGATCTCTGTGTTATCTTCCACCACAATACCTGTGCGGAAGTTGAGGACCAAGTCGATGAGGAAGAATGTGTCTGACACCACATTGAAGACAATCCAGGGTGTGGTGTTCTCATCCTTGAAGAATGTGATGCCCACAGGGATGATGATCAGGTTCCCCACCATCAGCAGCAACATGGTCAAGTCCCAGTAGAATCTGCCCAGAGACAAAGGGGTCAGTTGCCAGAAGGATGAAGAGAATGAGTCACAAACTGAGAGAAATTCTGAGGGAGAGTAAGTGTAGAAGAGAAGTCTCGAGAGGTTCTATGACACTGCGGGAGGTAGTCTATGGGAGCCAGGGCAAGACATGGACACTGGCATGGAAAGAGGTTCTTCTTTCACTAAAGGTACCATCTGCCTGCCCCTCCAGGAGCTCCCTAACGACAGGCTTTCTACCTGTATCCCTATGCCCCCAGTAAGAGTCAGGCTGAAAAACAAAGAAAACAACGGTATCATAGAGAAGTACAGGGCTATTTTAGTGGTAGTAACAGTTCACCCAGAACTACCCTGGGCTTAGGCCAGGCTGCTCCATCCTCTCTGAGGGACAGCTGACGCTGAAGCAGGCTAGCAGACAAACATGCCCCCCAGACCATAACCAGAGAGCAGGGAAGGCCTAGGTTCTAGTCCCGGCTTTGTCACAGATGCTGTGTGACATCAGGCACATGCCCTCCCTGCTCTGGGACTCATTTTCCCCAATATGCAGTGAGGGGTAGAGCTTCAACACTCAGTCCTAAAATTATGATCTGGCTTCTGGAAGCACCCTTTAACCTATATCCTAGCATTAGAAAATGCCAGGCCATCAGAGATTTTCATTCTTTTTTGTTGTTGTTTAAATTTCTTTATTGATTAAGGTATCACATATTTGTCCTCATCCCCCCATTTCCATCTCAAACCCCTCCCCATGCATGCCCCCACTCCTCTGTTGTCCTTGACCACTGGTTAGGCTCATATGGATACAAAGAAGTTTTCATTCTAACATGAGATTGGGGTAGTTGTATCTTTAAAAACATGAAGTGTTAATGGGGCAATTTCAGATACCAATGAGTTACCACTCAATGCAACGAAGTGAGACCAGATGGGGCTTACCTGCATCATTTTTTATAAGCCCTCAAAGCAACTGCAAGTGCTTCCTGAGGGAGGGAAGCAAAGCCTCTGAGAGGTAAGCAATATGAGGAGGTAAGAACCACTCTCAAGCCTCCCACCTGGCCTGGTAGGGGCCCCTCTGGAGTGTGCAGACAGCATAGATGGGCAACGTCTGGGCAGTGGTCACCAACCTTTCTGACCTCACGGACCATCAGTGGTCCACAGACCACTGGTTGGTGACCGCTGGTCTAGAATCATCCAAGACCAGCCACCCAGGACTGGCCTTAAAACAAAGCACTTGCAATCCAACACCCTTTCTTGATAAAAACCCTCAGCAAAGTAGGAATAGAAGGACCATACCTCAATATAATAAAAGTCATATATGACAAACCCACAGCCAACATCATACTCAATGGGCAAAAACTAAGACCATTCCCTCTAAGAACAGGAACAAGACAGGGATGCCCACTCTCACCACTCCTGTTCAATATAGTGCTGGAAGTACTAGCCATCATGATCAGACAAGAAGAAGAAATAAAAGGCATCCAAATTGGAAAAGTAGTAAAACTGTCCTTATTCGCAGATGACATGATACTGTACATTGAAAACCCTAAAGACTCCATCAAAAAATTATTAGACTTAATAAATAAATTTGGCAAGGTAGCAGGATACAAAATTAACGCCAAGAAATCTATGGCATTTCTATAAACCAATAATGAACTTACAGAAACAGAGACTAAAAAAGCAATCCCATTTACCATCACACCAAAAAAATTAAAATACCTAGGAATAAACTTAACTAAGGAGGTAAAAGACCTATACACAGAAAACTACATGACACTGAGAAAAGAGATAGAGGAAGATGTAAACAGATGGAAGAACATACCATGTTCATGGATTGGTAGAATCAACATCATTAAAATGTCCATACTACCCAAAGCAATCTATAGATTTAATGCACTCCCCATTAAAATATCAACAGCATACTTCACAGACCTAGAAAGAGCACTCCAAAAATTCATCTGGAATTAAAAAAGACCCCAAATAGCCACAGCAATTCTGAGAAAGAAGAATAAAGTAGGAGGTATCTCAATACCAGATTTCCAGCTGTATTACAAAGCCACTGTTCTCAAAACAGCCTGGTACTGGCACAAGAACAGACATACAGACCAATGGAATAGAATAGAGAACCCAGATATCGACCCAAACCACTACGCTCAATTAATACCCTGTTTCCCTGAAAATAAGACAGTGTCTTATATAAATTTTTTCTCCCAAAGTTGCGCTAGTTCTTATTTTCAGGGGATGTCTTATCTTTCCATGCCCTAGGTCTTATTTTCGGAGGATGTCTTATTTTCGGGGAAACACGGTATTTGACCAAGGAGGCATGAACATACAATGGAGTCAAGACAGTCTATTCAACAAATGGTGCTGGGAAAATTGGACAAATACATGTAAAAAAATGAAACTAGACCTCCAACTTACACCATACACAAAAATAAACTCAAAGTGGATACAGGACTTAAACATAAGATGGGAAACCATAAAAATACTGGAGGAATCCACAGGTAGGAAAATCTTAGACACATGCCGAAAGAACTTCCTCACTGATACTGCTCCTAGGGCAATGGAAGCTAAAAAGAAAATAAACAAATGGGACTACATCAAAATAAAAGCTTTTTCACAGCAAAGGAAACCATCAATAAAACAACAAGAAACCCCACTACATGGGAGAACATATTTGCCAACAGTATCAATGATAAAGGTTTAATCTCAAAAATTTATAGAGAACTCATACAACTCAACAAAAAGAAGATAAACAACCCAATCAAAAAATGGGCAACTGAGCTAAAAAGACACTTTTTGAAAGAAGACAGAAGGAAGGCCAAGAGACATATGAAAACATGCTCAAAGTCATTAATCATCAGAGAGATGCAAATCAAGACAACAATGCAGTACCATCTTACACCAGTCAGAATGGCTATCATTAACAAATCAGCAAACAACAAGTGTTGGTGAGGATGTGGAGAAAAAGGAACTTTTTTACACTGCTGGTGGGAATGCAGACTGGTGCAGTCACTGTGGAGAACAGTATGGAGTTTCCTTAAAAAACTAAAAAAGGGAACTCCCATTTGACCCAATGATCCCACTTCTAGGAATATATCCCAAGAAACTAGAAACACGAATTAGAAAAGATATATGCACCCCTATGTTCATAGCAGCTCAATTTACCATAGCTAAAATTTGGAAACAGCCTAAATACCCATCAGCAGATGAATGGATTAAAAAACTGTGGTACATCTACTCAATGGAATATTATGCTGCAGTAAAAAAGAAAGAGTTCCAACCCTTTGCAGCAACATGGATGGAGATGGAGACCATTATGCTAAGTGAAATAAGCCAGGCAGAGAAAGATAAACATCACATGATCTCACTCATTCATAGAATATAGTGAATGGCATAGACTGACGAACAAGAACAGACCCAGAGACTGAGTAACATTGATCAGAATCTCAAACCTCAGGGAAGGAGGGAATCGCTGGGAGTAAGGGGGAGAAATCAACCAAGAGACTTGTGGGCATACATATGAGCCTCATCAATGGACACAGATACCATGGGGGTGGAGTATGAGTGAAGGGTAGAGGATAAGGGGGGGAGAAGAACACATAATATTATTATGAGAGAGAGAGAGAGAGAGAGAGAGAGAGAGAGAGAGAGAGAGAGAGAGAGAGAAAGAAAGAAAGAAAGAAAGAAAGAAAGAAAGAAAGAAAGAAAGAAAGAAAGAAAGAAAAGAAAGAAGTGTGAGGTAACCAGAACCTCAAGAATACCTGAGAACGCCTTTACTGCCATGCTAACAGGCATCAGCTGTACGGTAATATAACCTAGGGCTATTGGTTAAGTATTTCTGGACTTAAACTCCTAATCCTTCACTGGTGGGAGCCCTTACCTGGCTGATCCTCATGCCCAAAGTAGTCACTGATGACACCAAACACCTTGGTCATCCAGGAGGACCACAGGTGGGACAAAAAAGGATAATTATATAGGGATCACCACCCATCTCCCCTTCTGTATGACACAAAATTAAACCACTGTTCCTTTGTGTGTAAAATTAAACAGAGGTTTCTAGCTGGTAGGACACCAAAGGAAGGGATCATCACTCCTTCCTCCTGGGAGAGGTGTAGAAAATGAAACAAAGACCTTATCTATACAAAAAGAAATTGACAGCCAGTTTAAAATGGAATTTCCATGGCCTAGAGCAAAGAATATCCTTACATGATATTATTCCACAAGGTCACTATAATTTTTCCCACATCTGGGTTATCCCCATTACCTATAATAGTATAATAGTACCTCACACCATGGGGTATCAATAAAAAATCATTTACTTTATTTTATTATATATATTATATATATAATATATATATTTGTTGCTGGTGCTTGGAGAAAAGGTAACACAGCTCTAGATATTTTAGAATTACAACAGCACATTGTACAATTTTCCCAAACAAACATACATGTCTGGCAGCAATTTAAAAATGACATGAAAGGACTTCATCCTTTCCACTATGCAGAGGGCCCCCCTGGGAAGGCACCTGAGCATTCTATATTGGCCCATCTTGCCATTTTGGCCAAAAATGAACCTCTTCTTGTGGTCTAGGTGCCCACAATTGTTGCCTGACCTTTCAGTTCATGCCGAGGTTGAAGCACCATGGTGGCTGGTACCACGGATCTTTTGCCCGCCCAGTGTGGGGAGCTGGGCCCACTCTGGAAAAGAAACATGAGTTCCCAAAAATATGAGATCAATGCCTGGGCCTCGCCGGCAGGTGACGGGTTCCCGAGGCAGGTGCTGGGTATGGAGCCCATGGGGGCATAGGCTACCAAGGAGACAGAACTAAACCTCACATCACCCTGCTTGGCCCCGGAGGATGGCTGGTTAGCCAGAGACAGGTAAAATTCCTCAAGGAAAGAACAACCTAAGACAGGCACAGTCGCAGAGGGGCCATCAGGAGAGAACTTGGGGGTCAACAGAGGTGGGGCACAGACCCTTACCAACGCCCCCTGCAACATGGCAGGAGCCTGAACCTTCTCCCATTCTGAGGGAGGTCTCCTGCCCCCTTGGCTGCTTCGCTTCCCATGAGCAGCTCAAAGTGGGACCCAGGTAACAGACAGAGACTTGGCTGACAGCAGCTGCCCTCTCACTGCAACAAGACTTATTTGAGAGGTCTCATACCCATGGTGTGGGCAAGTGGGTTTTTAATATCCAAGTCCAGCCTAGTAGCAGGAATGCTCAGGCCCTTCTCAAGAAGAGAAATAATCAACTCCACTAATACACACATGGTAAATGAGATTGATGCTAGAGTGTTGAGTATGACAGATGAATGGTAGCCAATTTCTCAGAGGAAAGTAATGTGGCTAATGGAAATAAATGAATATTCTAAAAAACACACACACACACACAAAAAAACGAATGTACTGTTCAAAAAGCTGTTCCTTAAGGGTTAACAAAAATTCTTACTGGCAGAGCGTCCTGCTGTAAAATTGCACAACATGTTACGAACCTAAAGTAGTCATAGTGTAGCGCAAATAAGTTAAAATGTAAAAGCTATCAAGACTACAGTATAAAATTTCCAAACGTTTCCTATTATTTAAAGTAAAAAAGGTGGTGACAGTGGAAGAATATCATGTAAGGAAAAATATTCTGAGAATAATTTACATCTAAAAAATTTGTGCTTTAGAAAATTAACCTTCATTCAAAACGCTAATAGCAAGATATCCATGAAAATACACACATGGTGACAAAGCAAGTCAGGGGAAAATCATTTGTGGGGGAAAAAATGGAAAAGAATCCCAAATCAAATTTAAAGAAAATATCCCTTTATTAACTTTTGGTTGAGAATATGTTTGTATATTTTCAGAAAACAACTCCGAGATCATCTGGAATCCTGTAACAGAGAGAAATAGACAGAAGCACTCCAGCCATGAAAACAGAAGAGACACAATTCAGAGATGGAAGATGCTGACGACGCCTCAGCATACCAGCAGACAGCAGCTGCGGGTTGCTGAAGGATGCCCAGGACCAAACCAGAGACGGGCGGACCTGCATTACCACCATGTGTCCACCAACCAGATCTGAAATATCATGGCTGACATGTACACATAAGGAACTATCTGGCATTGAAATTGGGACTCAAAAGAACTGTTGGCCCAGAAAGGAACTCACTACAGACTGATTCATTTGCCTCTCAGCATAACCATTATGTCTTGTTGCAATTTAGGTTCTTAACAAGGGTATTTCTTGGATCACATGATCTCACACATCTAGAGGAAATAATGAACAACATAAACAGACCCAGAGAAAGAGAACCAGCGATCAGACTCTCAAACCTCAGAGGGAAAGTAAGGGAGGATGGGGGTAAGGGGAAGAGATCAACCAAAGGACTTGTGTGCATACATATGGGCCTACCCAGTGGCCATGGACAATGGGAGTTTGGGGGGGCATATCTAGGGAGGGGTTTGGGATGGGAATGGGGGAATAAGGACAATTATGTGAGACCATAATAAAAAATAAAAAAAGCACTTGCACTGCAGGGATGTTTTCTTCTGTTACTAATTTATACAGTTACACAATAATAGATAAATATATTAATATATTAATAAATATATTAATCTTTATTTAATAAATCCTAATTAATAAAGAAATAAGAGCACATATCTCAATGTGGGGTTGGGAGAACAAGAAGAGGTACCAAAGAACTTATATACAGTACTTATATGCATAGCCCATGGACATGGGCAATAGGATAGGGTAGAGAAGACCTGGGTGGGGGGAGGGAATCTAGCTGATTTGGCTCAGTATATAGAAGAGCCCTGGGTGTATTCCTGTCAAGGGCATATGCCCAGGTTGCAGACTCAATTCCCAGTAGGGGGTGTGCAGGAGACAGCTGATCAATGATTCTCTCTCATCATTGATGTTTCTATCTCACCCTCTCCCTTTCTCTCCGAAATCAATAAAAATACATTTAAAAAATTAATATTCTACTGCAGGGAAGCCAGGAAGAAGGGTGTGAGAAACAAGCACACAAGGTTTCCCTGAGTCTTCAGAGGATTCCACCACAACCCTGCATGAAGAGTTCTAGGTATGAAAAAAAAAAATTACTTCACAGCAAACTGTTTTCTTTACCAGACTCAAAACGGTGCTATGAGTCAAGGAGAGAGCAAGGCCTGCTTCACAGAGGTGGGCAGACAGTGTCCTACATCTCACAGCTCAGGGAAGGGCAGCTTCTGGAGAGACTGCCTCTGACAGTTCAGGGTCTCAAGATAGGACTTCAAGTCAGAGACTTACTCGACTCATTCTAAGACTGATGGCAAGAGGTCAACTTCAGCTCCTTTTCTGCCCCCAAATCCACCAGCCTTTTTTCTAGCCCCAATCTGCCTATCACCTGAGAACCCAACCTAAGACCTGAGAGCCTATCCCAGCCATCACACCAGCACACAAAACACAGCACACCTTGCTAATGACTCAGGGGCCCTAGGAGAATGGCTTCAGTGTCTAAGGGGTGTTTTTAGCTGTGAACACTCTCTTGCCCAGCCTCATGCACATCATCCAAAGACAGCTGCAGACACTAATTAAATGCCACACACATGTATCCCTATTTACACACAGTGTGTAAACACTCCTGCATCCTCATGACCATCACCTCTTTTCATTTAATCTCTTGTGAAAAACAAAGCAAAACAAACAAACAAAAAATACTGTGGCACAGAAAGGCCACTGAGGTTCCTGTAGTCCTCTGTACATAAAGCTAATAATACACTCAAGCTTGAGGAGTTTCTAAAATTAACAGAGCGAGCATAAGCAGCTGCGAATGCTGACTCGGTCAGGCCTACCATTCCAGTGGATTTCTACGCTCTCCCAGCTCTAGTGCTTTCAATTATAGACCTAATTTGACACAGTAAACTCAGAGTTGTGACTATTAGTCAGAATGAAAGGAAATGGGTTTTTTTTGTGTCATTTAATTTAATTTTATTTAGTGGTCTTCATAAAATTAAATTAAATGACACAAAAACACCCATTTCCTTTCATTCTGACTAATAGTCACAACTCTGAGTTTTCATATGCTAAGGGATATTTCTGGTGCCTGATCTGGGCTGGGGTTGGAATACTGGAGCACTTTTACTCACAAACTACTATGCTGGAGCATTTCAGGGCTACTCAAAAGGCAGTGTAATGTGGTGGGGGAAAAGAAGCACAGGCTCTCAAAGCCAGCCAACTTGGGTTTAATTTCTGGTTCCATCATTTACTAGCAAGCCACTTAATTTCTCAATGCCTCAGTTTCCTCATCTGCTGAATGGGGATAATAACAGAACCTTATTGACTGAATCATTATAAAAAATTAATGTTTGTAATATGCTCTGACCTATGCCTAGATATATTATTAAATAAGTAAATAAGTAACTCAAAAGTCAAAAAATTCTGAGAGAAGTGGTGAGGGAGGAGGAAGATTTAATCTTCTAGAGTAGGGGTGTCGAACTCAATCAGAGAAGGGGCCAAAATCTAAAATCCAGCCTAAATCGCGGGCCGAATGGTTTACTGAACAGTCATAAACTGACAATGTCATAAACTGACAGCAGAGTGCAGTGATGACAGCGCGGTGCGGGCCACATTGCAAGGCCTGGCGGGCTGGATTTGGCCCGCGGGCCTTGTGTTTGACACATGTGTTCTAGAGAAAAGCCAAAGCAAAGTCACCCTTCACCCTACCCCCTCCTGGGGGTAGGGTGAAGGGTGACTCAATGGTCCTATAAGAGTCAACAGTGGGAGAAACCAAGATGGCGGCATAGGTAAACACCTAAACTGCTGCCTTCCACAACAATTTCAAGACTACAACTAAAAAAATAGAACAGACATGATCCAGAACCACAGGAAAACTGGCTGAGTGGAAATTTTACAACTATAAGGAAAGAGGAAAGCACACTGAGAATCAGAGGAGCTGCAAAGGACTGAGGTACAGAGACAGGTGCACAGAAAGGAAGGGTGGCTGAGGAGAGGGAAGGAAGCCCACGACTGCATTGAACCCCAGTTCTGGGCAAAACACCTGGGCCCAGGTTCATATGGGGGGAGTCTGGACTGTCAGGTAGAGAAAGGCAAACAGACTCAGAGACTTGGGGAAGCCGCAGCAGGCAGGGGTCTGTAGGCGTGCATGCAAGGGCAAGGCTGACAAGAAGCCAATACTGTTTGCTCAGCCCTGATACTCCGCCCCATCCAAGCCGAGCACCAAGGCTTTTAGAATTTTGCAAGTCTGGTCCTATAAGACTGTCTCCAGCACAGGTCTCCTGGCATAGACACAGCTAATACCCATAGGCAATTGGCCTGGAGGTCAATTCCTCCCAGTGATACCAACAACAATCAAGACTTAACTATAGCTGAAACCTGTTTGGCTCAGTGGATAGAGCATCAGCCTGCGGACTGAAGGGTCCCGGGTTCGATACTGGTCAAGGGCATGTACTTTGGTTGCAGTTACATCCCCAATGGGGTGTGTGCAGGAGGCAGCTGATAGATGATTCTCTCTCATCGATGTTTCTAACTCTCTATCCCTCTCTCCTCCTCTCCGTAAAAAATCAATAAAATATGTTAAAAAAAAAAAAAAAGACTTAACAATAAAAAGGCTGTACACACAGACCATAAAGGGGTGCATCAAGAGTGTCCACCTCAGGTGACAGAGGAGGCTGACCCACTGGGCCATATAGGAAACCTAGCAAACAAAGCTACCCTACCAACTCAGGGAAGCAGCGAAAATGCGGAGACAAAGTAACAGATTACTAATGAAAGAAATGGGGGGAAATAAATGACTGGATATAGAATTCAAAATCATAGTTATAAGGATTTTCAAGAATTTCCTGGAAAAGGCTGATAAATTTAGCCAGACCCTCGAGGATATGAAAAAGGACTAACTAGAAATTAAACACACACTGACTGAAATAAAAATATATATATATATATTATTCAGAGACCCAACAGCAGACTAGAGGAATGCAAGAATCAAGTCAAAGATTTGAAATACAAAGAAGCAAAAAACACTCAACCAGAAAAGCAAATGGAAAAATAATCCAAAAAGATGAAAATAGTGTAAGGCCTCTGGGAAAACTTCAAGCATACCAACATCAGAATTATGGGGGTGCCAGAAGAAGAGAAAGAGCAAGACACTGAAAACCTATTTAAAGAAATAATGACTGAAAACTTCCCCCACCTGGTGAAATAAATAAACTTACAAGTACAGGAAGCACACAGAACCAAAACAAAAGGAATCCAAAGAGGACCACACCAAGACATATCATAATTAAAATGCCAAGGGCAAAAGACAAAGAGAGAATCTTACAAGCAGCAAGAAAAAAGCAGTTGGTTACCTACAAGGGAGCACCTATATGACAATCAGCTGACTTCTCAATAGAAATTATGCAGGCCAGTCGGGAGTGGCAAGAAATATTCAAAGTGATGTATAGCAAGAACCTACAATCAAGATTACTCTACCCAGCAAAGTTATCACTCAGAATTGAAAGACAAATAAAGACCTTCACAGATAAGAAGAAGGTAAAAGAGTTAATCACCACCAAACCAATATTATATGAAATGCTGAAACGTATTCTTTAAAAAGAGGAAGAAGAAGAAAAAAGTAAAGATAAAAATTATGAACAACAAATACCCTATTTCCCCCAAAATAAGACAGTGTCTTATATTAATTTTTGCTCCCAAAGATGCTCTAGGTCTTATTTTCAGGGAATGTCTTATTTTTCCATGAAGAAAAATACAGTACACATTTATTGTTAAATGAAAATGAAGGAAATTTATTACCTGTATACGGTATGGTAGTACGGTAGTTGTCAACACAAACCAGACAAACTGTGAATCCTACAGTATCAAGAATTTATTCATTTATTCAATGACAATCATGTCATCATCTTCTGGGACATCATCATAACAATCCAATTCCTGAATTTCCTGGTGAATTTCTTGTGACCCCATTTCTTTTAGAACCAATGGACCAAATCTCTCATGTTTAGCAATAGCACTGTCTTTAAATGAGTACTTCTTGTCAAGGTAGCCTGCTCGCAGTGCATTTGCAATGCAACTGTCAGTGATTTTCTCCCATGAATTCTTCACCCAAGTCACAAATTCTTGCAGTTTACTTTCCACAAAGTTTCCATGCTGATTCCTCTCCATTCTATTTTCAATGTAGTCATTAATTTCCATGCACAAATTGTCTTTGAATGGCTTGTTTATTGCAATATCAAGAGTCTGGAGATAGGCCGTCATTGCTGCGGGAATCATTATCTGATCTATTTTTCTTTCATGAAGAAATGTCTTCATGTCTTTAGCATGGTGAGTGCTGGCTGCATCCCAGACTAGCAGACCTCTTTGGCTCCCTTGCATAACAAGCGGCAGCATTAAATCAACCCAATTCCTTATAACTGCTTGTGTGGCCCAGGCTTTTTCAGTTTCAAGAATAAAAATGCCCAAAACACGTCCAATCTTTTCCTTCTTGCCCTTAGAAATGATTAAAGGTGGGATTTTAGTGCCATCCAGACAAATTGCCAAAATACAGGAAACACGTGCACTTTCGTAAGCAGTGGAGGGAATGTACACTAAGGAGGCACCCCGCTGTTCAATTGTTGTTTGAGATGATTGGCCCATAAACACTGCAGTTTCATCCAAAGCAATCATGTTGGAAAGATTGTATTTAGAGAAGTCAGCATCATCAATAAAGGACTTGAATGCAAGTACCTGCTTTATAACTTGAGCATCTTCCAACCTAAACAATGTTGTACTGGTAGATCTTCTTAAAGATAGTTCACTTCGCTGAAGGAAATTATCCAGCCAGTGTTGTAATGCTTTGAAGTCTTCGGGGGCTATGTCAAACTGTGGTGCCATTGCAAGGGCAAATTCTTGAATCTGAGCCCTATTCACAATCAAAGCCTTTGCTCTCCTGTCAACAACCCATTCACAGATCAGATCTTCCAGCTTGGAAAATAATGGTTGCCTACCTGATCCACACTTGCGCTTTTTAGCATTTCCCTGGTCCACTTGTTCAATGAGGTAACCATACTCTGCTGGCCATTTTCGGACCAATCAGATACTCAACATCTTCTCTTTGCAGAAAGCAGTAAGATTTTGGCACCAAGAGTCTTCCACGATTCCTTTCTTGTACTCCACGGAGTAGCTTTTTCTTTTTGCACTCATTTCTAGGGGTAAAAAAAAAAAAAAAAAAAGACTTGTGGTATCAAGGTGGGGGGAGGGGGATCACTTAAAATGACACGGGGGGGGGGGGGGGAATCGGAGGAGGGAATCAAAATGGCACAGGAGAATCAGAGCGGGAATTACCATTTTAGTAACCCCTTTGGATCCTCCTGTGTCATTTTGATTGCTCCCTCTGATCCTCCTGTGTCATTTTAAGTGATCCCCCTCCCCCCACCCCTGTGCCACTGAACACCTTCACCAGACATCCCCTCTACCCCTTTATCAGACACTTACCCCCTGGGGCCTGCCTGGGGACTGTCACTGGGCTTGCTGGGGCCTGGATCTGGGCTGGAGCAGGTTCTGCCACTGACTGAGGACCTTCAGTTATCATGAGGGCGGCTGCGAGCATCAGGTAGTGTCACCAGAGACAGAACAGCACTCAGCACCTTCGCCATGTCCCATCTGCTCTAATCCTCCTGTTCTTCTACATGCATCCATGAAAGTCTCCTCCTCTCTCCCGCCCCACGCTCACTGCTCACTCTGACCTCCGCTCCGCCTCCACACAGCAGTATCGTCAGGACTCCGCATAACGTCACTGGTTGCTAGACGCCAGTCCTAGTGACCAGTTTACAGTAAATTAATTTTCATGCTGAGACAGAGCCTTGGGGGGGCCTTATTTTCAGGGGGATGCCTAATATTTCACTCAGAAGGAAACCTGAAAGAAGGTCTTATTTTCGGAGGATGTTTTATTTTCGGGGAAACACGGTACGTAACTATCAACAAGTGAACCCCCAAATCAAGTGAATTAAAAAATTGAGAACAGATTAAACTAGTAAATATAATAGAATCAAGGGCTTAGAAAGGGAGTGGACTGATAATTCCCAGGGGGAAAGGAGTATGGGGGTGCAGGAAGAGACTGAACAAAAATTGTACACCTACAAATGAGGACAGTGTGAGGGAGGTAAGGGCAGTGGGTGGGGTGGAAACCAGGTTGAGGGGAGCTATGGGGGGAAAAAGGAGAAACTATTGTAATAATCTGAACAATAAAGATTTATTAAATAAATAAATAAAAGAGTCAGCAGTGGACACCAGTGATTATAATATTCCCTGAACAATAAGACGACAGCACCTATTCACCTTGGTAGACGGATGCCATATCTCAGGGAGCTCATGGTCCAGTCAGAGGATAAGGCATAGATAGAAAACAAACTGGACCATAATGTAAGAAACCATCCCACCCAACACTCCAGGCATATGAAAAGGTGGGCTCCTGGAGCCCAAGAAGGGTGAAGCCAGGAAGTGTTTATGGAAGAGGTGTGAAGTGGGGCTTTGAGAGCTGCCTTTGGCCTCACAGAGGAACCTTCCTTACTCTTTGCCAGATGGTGACACAGATTTTTTAAAGCAGAGCCAAACCAGAGCAAAAATGAAATTCAGAACCACAAACAGTTCCCAGCCCGCTTGCCAGCCCCACAGTGCTGGTCTAGCCAGGGGAAGTTGGCAACAGCTTCCCCACTGGCATCTTCCACTTCCTGGTACCTCTTATTCCACAATTCTAGAGACCAGAGGCATCTTAAGTGATGCCTAATGTTCCTGGGGATTTCCAGTAGGAACTCCTTGGTGACTGGAAAGCCTATATTCCTGAAGATCCCCAAACACTTCACACATTGAGTGCTTGCTTTGGGTTTTCCATGCATTATTTCACTGAACCCTCACACCAGCACGAAAGTGGCTGCTATTATCTGTATTTTACAGATTATAACTCTGAGGTTCAGAGAGAAGTAGCCATCTTCCCAGACAACACAGCTAGTGAGGAGCTGGGAGGTCTATGGGACTCCAGAGTCTGACCTCTTGGGATTTTAACAACCTCGGTGGGATTCAGGAAGGTGGACAAGCCTTTCTCAGACCTTTGCATCATACTGGAGAGGTGGCCACCTCAGCAGGTGAAGTCCCTGGTCCAGAGACAAGAGAGAAGAGAGGGTTGCAAAGAATTTTCAAGAAGATCCATCCTCATGATGCTAGAGCCTTATGAGGTACTTCCCAGAGTGGGCAAGGTAGCACACCTTTCTTTTTTCATTTTTGTTAATTCTCACCCAAAGAAATTTTTCCATTGATTTTTAGAGAGAGTGGAAAGGAGGGGAGAAACATAGAAACTTTGATGTGAGAGAGACACACCAATTGGTTGCCTCCTGCATGTGCCTAGCCTACAACCGAGGTTAAGTGCCCTTACAGGAATACAACATTGGATCCTTCAGTCTGAAGGCTGACCTCTATCCACTGGGACAAACTAGCTAGGACAAGTAGCACATCTTTACAGCACTAAAAGAATCTGTCATCAGCAACCAGTAAGGTCCAGTTGCAGTTGTTCTGTAGAAGGGAAAACTAAGGTCCACAAAGGAGGGAATTATAATATTTTTAAATCCTAGAGCCAGATGCCCACCCCTCCCCCTACCCCTGTGCCACTGAACACCTTCACCAGACATCCCCTCTACCCCTTTATCAGACACTTACCCCCTGGGGCCACACTGCCCCTAGCACCACACTGCCCCTAAAATCGTTCATGAATAAATCCCACAGTCCAAGGAATGCATCCATGGTGGTAGGTGGTGGACTCTGGCAGGGAAGCAGTGGACAACCACCCTCAAACATGCTGGAGTTGGCACACGTCTGAATTAGAAGCATTGATCTCTCCAAAGCCAGATGACTCTCTACTATTGTATGTAGTGTTCTCTAAGCTGGTAGGAAGTCTTGGCCAGAAAGAGGCCCTGCCTCAGGGCCCCAGGCCTATCTTCCCTCAATCCTATACTTTACTTCCTACCTGAGCCAACAAATCCACCCAGGCAAGCAGCTGGAGGGCATGGCCTACAGGCCAGCTTTGGAGGAGCAGGTTCCATGCACAGGAGGAAGGAGGGACCACAAAAAGCCAGATAGCTTTCTACACTGACACTTGAAGCACTTCATGGTTTGGTCTCAGAGGAAGGGCATGGCCTCAAGGCAACTGAGGGAAGAGAAGATAAGAGGCTCCTGACTCTAAACTCAGAGACTCAAGGACCAAAGACCCTCTCCTTCCTGGAGGTTTCCCTGGATGGGGTTAGAAGTGGAGGTCTCAGAACAAGATGAACTCTATTAGCCTCCTCTTGTCCCCATATGCCTATGCTTGCCTTTGAGCACATATGCTCATACACACACATTAATGCACATATACATGTCTACATAGCTACACACATATACATATAGGGTGGCAGACAAGCAGTTTTACACAGAGTTTATTCTTACATTATTATTTATTAGTTTTAATTAATTGTATTAATTATTAATTATTTTTTTATTTTCCAGGCAAACCAACTTGTGCCCCACCCTATATGCACAAGCATAAACATACCCAGGATTACATTTTTCTTCATATGTACTCCTATGAATTTTTGCCCTCATATATGCATCCATTTTCACAATGCATATTTTCTTTTTTTTTATTTCTTTATTAAGGTATTACATATGTGTTCTCATCCCCCTATTATACCCTCAAACTCCCCCACACACACTCATGCCCTCACCCCCAGTTGTCTGTGTCCACTCAGGCAAAGTTATATGCATGCATACAAGTCCTTTGGTTGATCTCTCCCCCTTATTCCAACCCTCCCCTACCTTCCCTCTGAAGTTTGACAGTCTGATTGATGCTTCTTTGTCTCTGTATCTGTTTTTGTTCATCAGTTTATGTTGTTCATTATATTCCACTAGAGGCCCGGTGCATAAAATTCTTACACAGGGGTGGGGTGTCCCTCAGCCCAGCCTGCAACCTCTCCAATCTGGGACTCCTCCAGGGATGTCTGAGTGCCTGTTTAGGCTTGATCCCAGCAGAGCAGTTGGACATTCAGGCCTAATCGGGCAGTTGGACATTCCTCTCACAATCCAGGACTGATGGCTCCCAACGATGCACATGCCTGTCTGCCTGACTGCCCCTAACTGCTTCTGCCTGCCAGCCTGATCACCCCCTAACTATTCCCCTGCCAGCCTAATTGACACCTAACTGCTCCCCTGACAGCCCGATTGCCCCTGCCCTCCCTTGCTGGCCTGGTCAAACCTAACTGTCCTCCCTTGCAGACTTGATCACCTCCAACTGCCCTCCCTTGCAGACCTGGACCCTCCCAACTGCCCTCCTCTACAGGCCATCTTGTGGTGGCCATCTTGTGTCTACATGGGGGAGGGCATCTTTGACCAAATGGCGATGGCCATATTGTGTGTTGGAGCGATGGTCATTTTGATTATTACTCTTCTATTAGATAGGATAAATGAGTGAGATCATGTGATATTTATCTTTCAGTTACTGGCTTATTTCACTTAGCATAATACTTTCCAGTTTCATCCGTGCAGTTGCAAATGGTAAGAATTCCTTGAACCATAGTTTTTTAATCCACTCATCTGCAGATGGGCACTTAGGCTGTTTCCAAATCTTAGCTATGGTGAATTGTGCTGCTATGAACATAGGGGTGTATATATCCTTTCTGATTGGTGTTACTAGTTTCTTGGGGTACATTCCTAGATATGGGATGACAGGGTCAAATGGGAGTTCCATTTTTAGTTTTTTGAGGAAACTCCATACTGTTCTCCATGGTGGCTGCACCAGCCTGCATTCCCAGCAGCAGTGCACAAAGGTTCCTTTTTCTCTGCATCCTCGCCAACACTTGTCATTTGCTGATTTGTTGATGATAGCCATTCTGACAGATGTGAGATGATATCGCATTGTCATTTTGATTTGCATCTTTCAGATAATTAGTGACTTTGAGAATGTTTTCATATGTTTCTTGGCCTTCCTTCTGTCATTTTTAGAAAATTATCGACTTACATCCATTACTCGCTTTTTGATTGGATTGTTTCTCTTCCTTTTGTTAAGTTGTATGAGTTCCCTATAAATGTTGGAGATTAAACCCATATTGGTGATAACATTGGCAAATATGTTCTCCCACACAGTGAGCTTTCTTGTTGTTTTGTTGATCGTTTCTTTTGCTGTGCAGAAGCTTTTTATTTTGATGTAGTCCCATTTGTTTATTTTCTCTTTAGTTTCTATTGCCCTAGGAGCATTATTAGTGAAGAAACTGCTTCAGCATATGTTTGAGATTTCGCTGCCTGTGTATTCCTCTAGTATTTTTATAGTTTCCTGTCTTATGTTTAAGTCCTGTATCCATTTTGAGTTTATTTTTGTGTATGGTGTAAGTTGGTGGTCTAGCTTCACTTTTTTTTTTTTTTTTTTTTTTTTTTTGCATGTATCTGTCCAATTTTCACAACACCGCTTACTGAAGAGACTGTCTTAACTCCATTGTATGTTCATGCCTCCTGTCAAATATTAATTTGGTATAGTGGTTTGGGTGGATTTCTATGTTCTCTATTCTATTCCATTGATCTATATGTCTATTCTTGTGCCAGTACTAGGTTACTTTAAGAACAGTGGCTTTGCAAAATAGCCTGATATCTGTTATTGAGATCCCACCTACTTTGTTCTTCTTTCTCAGGATTGCTGCAGCTATTTGGGGTCTTTTTTATTCCAGATGAATTTTTGGAGAGTTTGTTTTAGGTCTGAGAAATATGCCATTGGTATTTTAATGGGGATTGCATTGAATCTATAGATTGTTGTGGGTAGTATGGAAATTTTGATGATATTGATTCTATCAATCTATGAACATGATATGTTCTTCCATCTGTTTACGTCTTCCTCTATCTCTTTTTTCAGTGTCCTATAGTTTTTCATATATAGGTCTTTTATCTCCTTAGTTAAGTTTATTCCTAGGTATCTTAATTTTTTTGATGTAATGGTAAATGGGATTGCTTTTTTAGTCTCTCTTTCTGTAAGTTCATTATTGGTATAAAGAAATGCCATAGTATACATGCATATAAGTGCAACCAATGGACACAAAACTCTGGGGAGGGAGGGGATGTGTGGGAGGGAGGGAGGGGGTAAAAAAAAAATCAATAAAATATATTAAAAAAAAATAAAAAAATAAAAAAATAAAAAAATAAAAAAAAATAAAAATACAAAAAAAAAAAAAAAGAAAAGAAAAGAAATGCCATAGATTTCTTGGCATTGATTTTGTATCCTGCTACATTGCTGAGTTCATTTATTTAGTATAATAATTTTTTCATGGAGTTTTTAGGGTTTTCAATGTACAGTATCATGTCATCTGCGAATAAGGACAGTTTTATGTCTTCTTCTCCAATTTTATGCCTTTTATTTCTTCTTCTTGTCTGATTGCAATGGCTAGTACTTCCAGTACTATGTTGAACAGGAGTGGTGAGAGTGGGCATCCCTTTCTTGTTGCTGTTCTTAGTGGAAATGGTTTTAGTTTTTATGCATTGAGTATGATGTTGGCTTTGGGTTTATCATATGTAGCTTTTATTGTGTTGAGGTATAATCCTTCTATTCCCACCTTGCTGAGGAGTTGTTGTTGTTGTTGTTGTTTTTTTTTTTTTTATCAAGAAAGGGTGTTGGAGTTTGTCAAATGCTTTTTCTGCATCAATAAATATAACTGTGTGATTTTTATCTCTCAATTTGTTTATGTGATGTATCACATTTATTGATTTATGGATATTGTACCATTCTTGAATCCCTGGGATAAATCCAACATGGTCATGGTGTATGATCTTTCTAATGTTCTGCTGGATCTGACTTGCTAGAATTTTGTTGAGGATTTTAGCATCTATGTTCATGAGGGATATTGGCTTATAATTTTCTTTCATTGTGTTGTCTTTATCTGGTTTTGGTATTAGAGTGATGCTGGCTTCATAGAATGAGCTTGGAAGTGTTTCTTCCTCTTGAATTTTTTGGAATATTTTAAGGAGGATAGGTTTTAGTTCTTCCTTGAATGTTTGGTAAAACTCCCTATGAAGCTTGGCCAGGTTTTTGTTTGCTGGGAACTTTTTTATGACTGCTTCAATTTCTTCCATAGGTATTGGCCTATTGAGATTTTTAGAATCTTCCTGATTGAGTTTTGGAAGGTTGTATTTTTTCTACGAATATGTCCATTTCCTCCAGGTTGTCTAGTTTGTTGGAGTACAGTTGTTCATAGTATTTTTTAACAATCATTTGTATTTCGGTGGGGTCTGTTGTTATTTCTCCTCTTTCATTTCTGATTTTATTTATTTGGGTCATCTCTCTTTGCTTCTTGGTGAGCCTGGCTAGAAGTTCATCAATCTTGTTCATCTTTTCAAAGAATCAGCTCTTGGTTTCATTGATTTTTTGTATTGTTTTTTTTTCTCTATGTTATTAATTTATGTTCTGATCTTTATTATCTCTCTTTTTTTTTCTCACTCTGGGCTTTTCTGATTGCTCTCTAATTCTTTGAGTTGTAGAGTTAGATGATTTGCTAACATTTTTACTTGTTTTCTGAGGTAGGCCTCTAGAGCTATAAACATCCCCCTCAGGACTGCTTTCATTGTGTTCCATAGATTTTGTGTATTTATTGTCTTTAGTTTTCAGCATGTTTTTAATTTCTTATTTGATCCCATTGGTAACCCAATCATTATTTAATAGCATGATATTCAGCTTCCAAGTATTTGAGTTTTTTGGATTTTTTTTTTTTTTACTGTACGTAGTTTATTTCCAATATTATGCCATTGTGGTCTGAGAAGATGCTTGGTATGATTTCAATCTTCTTGAATTTGGGGAGATTTTGCTTGTAACCCAGTATGAGGTCTATTTTTGAAAATGTCTAATGTGCACTTGAGAAGAACATATATTCCATGGCTTTGGGGTGGAATGTTCTGAAGATGACAATTAAGTCCATCTGATTTAATGAGTCATTTAGGATTGCTGATTTTTTAATTAATTAATTTTTTTAATTTTTTTTTTTTTGGTCTGGAGCAGTGGTCGGCAAACTCATTAGTCAACAGAGCCAAATATCAACAGTACAACAATTGAAATTTCTTTTGAGAGCCAAATTTTTTAAACTTAAACTTCTTTTAACACTACTTCTTTAAAATAGACTCACCCAGGCTGTGGTATTTTGTGGAAGAGCCACACTCAAGGTACCAAAGAGCCACATGTGGTTCGTGAGCCACAGTTTGCTGACCACTGGTCTAAAGGATTTATCCAGATTCTCTCTAAAGGACTTTATTAAAGTCCCTTGCTATGATCGTATTGTTGTCAATATCTCCCTTGATATATTTCAGGATTTTGTGTGTGTGTGTGTGTGTGTGTGTGTGTGTGTGTGTGTGTTTATGTATGTATTTGGGTGCTCCTTCATTGGGTGTATGTTTATCAGGGTTATACCCTCTTGTTGTATTATGAAGTGGCTTTCCTTATCTTTTATTATGACCTTCAATTTGAGGTCTATTTTGTCAGATATAAGTATTGCTATCCTAGATTTTTTTCCTTTCTATTTGCCTGAAAAATATTTTTCCATCCCTCACTTTCAGTCTGTGTGAGTCCCTTGTTATGAGGTGGATCTCTTGTATACAGCATATATATGGGTCATGCTTTTTAATCCATTTAGCCATTCGATGTCTTTTGATTGGAGTATTTAGTCTGTTTCCATATGAAGTTATTATTGAAAGGTGCTTTTTTGTAGTCATTTTTATTTTTGTGCCGGTGTTCCTTCTTACCTTTTTATTTCTTCTTTTTACAGCATTCCCTTTAGCATTTTTTGCATTGCTGGCTTAGTAGTGATAAACTCCCTTAGCCTTTTTTTTGTGTGTGTCTATGAAGATCCTGATTTCCCCTTCAATTTTGATTAATTGTCTTGCTGGATAGAGTATTCTTGGATTCAGTCCTTTGTAATACTTGTATACCTCCTTGCATTCTCTTCTAGCTTAATGTGTTTCTGTTGAAAATTTACTTGATAATCTGATGGGGGATCCTTTGTAGGTAACTCTCTGTTTCTCTCTTTCAGCCTTTAAGATTGTCTCCTTGTAGTTAACATTTGCCATTGTAATTATGATGAGTTTGGTCTTTTGGAATTCATCTTGCTTGGGACTCTCTGTATTTTTGTATCTTTTTTCTTCCCCATATCCGGGAAGTTTGCTGTTGTTATTTCTTCAAATAGATTTTCTAATCCTTGCTGCTCTTACTGTCCTTCTGGCAGCCCTATTATATGTATGTTACTTCATTTTATGTTGTCCCAAAGCTCCCTTAGCCTCTCCTCCTGCTTTTTAATTTTTTTTTTCTCCAGTTGCTTTTCAGAGTGCTTGTTTCTCTATCTCATCTTCTAATTCACTAATTCAGTCCTCTACTTCTTCAAGTCTACTGTTGAAACCTTCTATGGTGTTTTTGATTGTAGCTATATCACTTTTGATTTCTTGCTGATTCTTGCATAGATTGTTGATTTTCTCATCCATCTGGTGTATGAATTGTACGACCATTACTCTGAATCCTTTTTCTGTCATGCTGCATGCTTCAATTTCACTAATTTCCTTTCTTGGCAACTCCTCATTTTCTTTCCTGTGGGGATTGTGTTGTCTCCCCATTCTGACTATCACCAGAAAGTTCAAACATTGAGTTGCATGGGCCTGGGCCATGTGCAGTGGAAGCTTCATACAACCCAAGTGTCACTGAAGAGCTCCTACACTAAGACATGTGGCTGCCATGGGTTGGGGGGAACCAGGTTTGCTCAGGGACAGTATTACCAGTGCTCAGTGTGGCCTCGTGTGTGCACCTAGAATCAGGGATCCTACCTGCGACATACTGAAACAGAGACCCTGCTGCCATGTGCCAAAGAATCAGAGTCCCCTTGCATGTGCCAGTACCAAGAGTCGAGTATCAGAGTCTCTGTTGCTTCATGTGGCCTCATGCTGAGAATTAGGGTCCCTGTGTGCAAATGCACCAAGAAGTGGAGTCATTGGCTCTTAGTGCGAATGCACTGGGAGTCAGGGATCCCAGGCACACACGTTAAGAAACAGACTCAAGTCACTAGTGTTCAGTGCTGCCTCCTGCCTGGAGAATCGGAGTCCTGGTCAACTTTGGGGACTGGATTGCACAGTAGCATTGTGTCAGCAGGAAATCCACTCCTGTGCTGTGGGAAACCAACTTCATTGTGCGCTTGCCCAGAATCAAAGTCAGGTGGCACTACCGCCCTGAGTGGGCTTCAGGTATGGTCACCCAATTGTGTTGTGGGGAACAGATTCCCAGTGTCCACGCACTCCCAGGCTCAAATACCTGTAGTGATGCTGTGGCCTGTATGAGGGTGGGTCTATCAGTTAGTATGGTGCTGCCGGGGAGCCTGCAGGGAAGTGGATAAGCTCTGTGATTCACAGAAATCTGCGACCGGAATGTCTGGATTCTTGGTATCTGTTGGTCTGCAGCTGTGGTCTCAGGTCTCTATCCCCAGTGGCTACAGGGTCCTGGTTTTTTGTGTGTTGTTTTTGTTTGTTTGTTTGTTTGTTTGTTTCTTTTGAGAGCCAAGTTTTTTGGTTTTTTTTAAAATTTTTTTTAAATAAATAAATCTTTTTCACCCTCCATAGCACCCCTTCAGCTGGTCCCCATCCCACCCTCTGCCCTTACCTCCCCCCACCACCACTGTCCTCATCCATATGTGTATGATTTTTGTCCAGTCTCTTTCCATATCCCCAACTCAGACATCCCTTTCCCCCTGATAATTATCAATCCCCTCCCATTTTATGCCCCTAATTCTATTATATTCACCAGTTTATTCTGTTCCTAAGATTTTTAATTCACTTGACTTTTTAGATTCACTTGTTGATAGATATATATTTGTTGTTCGTAATTTTTATCTTTACTTATTTCTTCCCCCCCGCCTCTTTTTAAAGAACACCTTTTAGCATTTCATATAATACTGGTTTGGTGGTGATGAACTCCTTTAGCTTTTTCTGATCTGTGAAGCTCTTTATCTGCCCATCAATTCTGAATGATAACTTTGCTGGGTAGAGTAATTTTGGTTGTAGGTTCTTGCTATTCATCACTTTGAATATTTCTAGGCACTCTCGTCTGGCCTGCATAGTTTCTGTTGAGAAATCAGCTGATAGTCATATGGGTGCTCCCTTATAGGTAACCAACTGCTTTTCTCTTGCTGCTTGTAAGATTCTCTCTTTGTCTTTTGCCCTTGGCATTTTAATTATGATATGTCTTGGTGTGGTCCTCTTTGGATTCCTTTTGTTTTGGGTTCTGTGTGCTTCCTGTACTTGTAAATCTATTTATTTCACCAGGTGGGAGAAGTGTTCAGTCATTATTTCTTCAAATAGCTTTTCAGTGTCTTGCGCTCTCTCTTCTTCTGGCACCCCCATAATTCTGATGTTGGTATGCTTGAAGTTGTCCCAGAGGCTTCTTACACTATCTTCAACTTTCTGGATTCTCTTCTCTTTTTGCTTCTCCAGAGGAGTATCCTTTGCCTCTTTTTATTCCAAATCTGTGACTTGATTCTTGCATTCCTCTAATCTGCTATTGCGTCTCTGTATAATATTTTTATTTCAGTCAGTGTATGTTTAATTTCTAGTTGGTCCTTTTTAATATCCTCAAAGGTCTCATTAAACTTATTTGCCTTTTCTAGGCAATTTTTCACAAACCTTATAACTGTGGTTTTGAACTCTATGTCCAGTCATTTGTTCTCCTCCATTTCTTTTGTTTGTGTTCTGTTTCCCTGTATCCTCATTTTCGCTGCTTCCCTGAGTTGGTAGGGTAGCTTTGTGGGACTGGGTGTCCTATATGGTTCAATGGGTCAGCCTCCCAGTTACCTGAAGTGGACACTCTTGGTTCCCCCGTTTGTGGACTGTGTGTACAGCCTTTTTGTAGTTAAGTCTTTTTTTTTTTTTAATTACCAAAGTTCCTGAAAAAAGAGGACTAGTTTATTTTTAGTATTAAAGAGGTTAACATTAATTCTCATTATTCGGATTCATCCATAATGAAAGTCACCAGTTTACAAAGTTGCAAACCTATACAGTGTCTAACAACTCCCACTAATTGTTAAGGACTTACACCCAAAAAAGGTTATGTGCATAGGAAAGATCAAAGAGTAGAAAGTGCCAATCAGAGGTATCCAGAGAGAAAGAAGGTTTTCTGTGACTGAAATAACATTTCCTGTCCATGGTTCTGGAATAAGGCACTTCTATTAGGAGCTGAGAAATTGCTGGTATCCCAACTGGATGCCTTAGCTCTCTGCCATTCCAGTTTTGGCCAGCCTAATGCAATCAGTTGGAGAAAGGCCTGGAGAAGAGCAGGAAGAAATGCTCAACTTCTGATCAATCTCCAGCCCCAAGGGTAGGGCTGAAGACTGAATACAAATATACTCAAAGCTTGACCCTGAATGGCTGTAGGCCAACTTAGAAAATGAACCACCTCGAATTTGAGTCAAACCTTCTCTGAACAACCAGTTTGCTTCTATTCCAGGGCCCTTGTCCTGGAAATTCTTGGAAAAATGGGCATCAGAGGCGAGAGGCTGACATAGCTAGCGTTATGTGATTTAAAAGGTCATCACTCACACAGATGGAAGCAACAGCCCTTAACACTATCCTTTAGATGATCAACATGATTCTACCTTTAGGGCAGCAGGGCTGAGTAAACCTTAATGATTTCAGGTTAGGCAGGCTCTTGCATCATAACCATAGTAGAAGCTATCGGTTCTACTCTATAAAATCTATGTGCAGTAGAGATCCAGGAGGCTGGGTCACTTAAAGACTGTGGCAGAACACATGGTCTTCAAAGATTTGCTCTTCGTCTAGTGAGAAGCTCTTGTCACAAATCGGACAATTCAAAGACAGAGTCTCAACGGGCTGCTGCTAGATGTGATCAAAAACGTCACCAGCGATGTTTGATTTGCAGGTGGGACACTTACTGATGGAGGGCACCGCTTTATTGGATGTCAGAATAGGGGTTTCCAAAGATAAGTCCTGGGTGTTGTCCTGCTCCTCCTTGATCCGAAGGCACTTGGTACTGCATAGTGTCAAAATCCAGATCCATGTAACTCATCAGCCTGACGTTATCCCTCTTCAAAAGATCATTTTCTCCTTCCAATCTCTCTTTCTCTTTCAGTAGAACATTATATATCATCTTGTCATCACTCAGCCTTTTGACAGGTCCAAGTTTTCGTCTGTTAACTCCTGCTGTTTCTTCGTTGCAATAGCTTCTTGCTGCTTCAGCTCCTCCACTGTCTTCTCTAGCTTCTGCTGGTGCTTCCTCTGTTCCATTAAACTGAGAAAGAGCTAGCCATTTTCCTTTTTCAGACATTCCAACTGCTCTGTCTTATCTTGAGTTTCCTGAACAAGCTTCTCTATTTCTTTCTCTTGAGTAGACAGCTGTGCCTGAAGCTGATCCACTCTGACTCCCATCTTCTCATTCTCTGAGGACATCTTCTGGTTTTGTTCTTTCAGTTGTAGCAGCTCTGTCTCCTAACTGTCCTTCTGCTCCTTGACTTTCTGTTCCAACTTCTTGTTGATGCTCTGTAAGGTTTCTAGCTCCTCCTGCTTTTTTTGAGCTCAGCCTGCATGTCTGAGTTCTGCTTCTGGAGGCTGACACAGCTGTCCTTCAGCTCCTGGTTTTCCTTGCGAAGCTCATTGCTGTGTTGCTCAATCTCTTCCACCTCATCCTGAGTGGTAACAACCAGGATGTCCTCCTCACTTTCTGGACGGAACTGGAAAGGGATACTTGCTCCCCAGACCACACCATCCTGATAAACATAGCAAAACTGGTAATACTCATCATCCTTTGGCAGGTAATAAGCTTTGAACTGGACTTCCTGCTATTTGGTTGATAAGTTGTTTGGGTCAACAGGCAAAGTAATCCACATGAAGGTATAATATTCACAAGTTGTCTTCCATCCCACTCTAAAAATTCCAATCCAATCCTTTTGAAGGGGAGTGAATTGCTGGGTGAGGGTGTAATAGCACGTGACATCCCCTCCAGGAACACAGAACTTCTCCACACTGTTAAAGATGACCTGAGAGAAGTGACAGTGGTCCCGAAAGACAGCTGACGTGGGCGGGTTTCCTACCGACTTCTCCATGGCAGGGTCCAGGGGTAGCAGCCGGCCACGATGCCACAGGTCTGGGTCTGTAGTTAAGTCTTGATTGTTGTTGGTGTCACTGGAAGGAACTGACCTCCAGGCCAATTGGCTGTGAGGACCCGCTGTGTCTATAATGGAAGAATTGCTGTGCTGGAGACATGTTTATGGGGCAGGACTTGTTCCAGTAGGGTTTTGATATTCACTGAGTCTGCCTCTTGAATGTGTCCCTTATGAGAGTAGTTGAAATATTGTGTCATCTCACACAGACCACTAAATACACTGGATCTTCAATGGGGTGCAGGTCAGCTACTGTCTGAGGCCACCCAGCAGGAGCTACAGCAAGAACTACAGTTTTCTTCTCTTTGCTTGGGATTTGGCAGTTTTGCAGCAGTCTGACTGGAGCTGAAGTTTATTTGGTTAAGCTGCCACAGGGCAGGCCATTTATATGCAAAAGCTGCTGTGCAGAGCCTGGTTGGATTTGTAGAATGTGTGGGGTTGGGGCCTCAGGGATGGGTGGTAACAACCAGGATGTCCTCCTCACTTTCTGGACGGAACTGGAAAGGGATACTTGCTCCCCGGACTGTCACTAGGCTGGGGCCTGGCAAACAGCGATGGCATCAGTCAGCCCTCTCTGCCTTTCCACATTTCCAAGTCAATCCTCAGCTACTTACTCTTTTCTCCCACCTACCTCTGAAAGCCCACGAAGCTATTACCAAGTCCTATTTGGCATCCTCTATATTGAGTCCTGAACCTGTCCCCAGCTGCTCTATTCTAGATAAGTTCCTCACCACTCCTCACCCAGACCCTTTCCCCTGCCCACCTGGTTCCAGCCCCACTCTCTTTTCTCCACCTCACATGTTCTCTGGGTTACATTTCTAATCAGCAAGTGATATGATCATATCACTCCTGCTTGGACTCTTTGGGTGAATCTCAATAACTACAGAAAATAGTTTGAGCTCCTTGATCTAGCATCTCCTAACCCTCTTCCCTCTTTGCTTTCCTGCTCCCTTTATAGTAGCCAGCTGGACACTTGACCTCTGGCCCTATCTCCATCCTGGTCCCTTCTGAGAACCATTCCATCCCTCTGGGGCCCCATCTTTTGAGGTCATTTCCCACCTTCATGACCCAGATCAATTGCTTCCTCCTCCACCATCTGCCTAGCCCTGCTGGTCTATGTTAGCGGTTGTCACACCCTGTCCCTTTCACCAGGTACCACTTAACTCTCCTTCCAGCCTCCCCAAAATCATAGAACCTAAGGATCCAGGAGTCTTTGTGTCACAAAAAGAAATTGGAGCTGGGAGATTTCCCCTCCATTTCTGATCTATCCCTTGCTTTTCCAGGCCCCGCAAAGGGAATTGCCCAAGTTAATCATGGAGATGATGAGAATGAAGGAGGTAGTGTCGACACTTGTTGGGTATTTATTTGTCAGACACTAATCTCAGTGCCTTACATGGATTATCTCATTTAATCCTCAAAAAACCTCTATGAGGTAGATACTATGATTATGCCCACAAAACAGATGAGGAGACTAAGGCATAAGAAATTGAGACATTTTCTATATATGATGGATCAAGAACTCAAACCCAAACAGCCTGACTCCAGAGACTCACCTCTAACCACTCTACAGAAATATAAATCCAACCAGAAGTATTTTCTCTCTCCCAAATGCTATGCTTCTTTCTACTCTTCTTCCTCCCAAACCCATCTCCTGCACTATCTTCAATGGACCACATCCTCAACTTCATTCACTGACCCCTCTGCTTCTTCCCTTAAATGAATCTCAATTATCACTCTCCCCAACCCCATAGACCTCAGGGTCAGGGTGGGGTCAGCATCCTCCCACCTCCATCTCTAATCTCAAAAGAGCAATGTTTTTTCTCACCCAATCCTCCTTTCCTTCCCAATCCCTTATCCCCGTGGTTGGCAAACTGAGGCTTGCGAGCCACATGCGGCTCTTTGGCTCCTTGAGTGTGGCTCTTCCACAAAATACCATGGCCTGGGTGAGTCTATTTTAAAAAAGTGGTGTTAGAATAAGTTTAAATTAAAAAAAATTTGGCTCTCAAAGGAAATTTCAATCGTTGTACTGTTGACATTTGGATCTGTTGACTAATGAGTTTGCCGATCACTGTCTTATCCAATCATGCCAAGTCTATTCTTTGGTGTCCCATGAACTTCCAGTTGGCTAGCCCTCTGATTCTCCCATCAGAACCCTCCTTCCTCCCCCCCAGCCCTACTAGACATAAAAGTCCACCTCAACTACCTTTCCTGTACAATCTTTCTGGCACCCTCTTCACAAGATCATAACCCATCAACCCTTGTTAAGTTTCCATGTGCAGGAAATCCCACAATCTCAGAGCAGTCCTATTAAATATTCAAATGCCTTAACTCCTGTGCTTAATTTTCTCATCAAGGTTCCATACTCAGCTGGGCCTTCACCTCTGCCAGCCCATTCTCCCAGGAGACCCTAGAAAACTTCCCTTCCCATTCTCCTATGACACCTATTCTGAATTATACCCTCTCTCTTCAAAGCTCACTCTCAGCAGATAATACTACCTTCTACCTCCTGCCACTGGACTTGCTTAATCCTATCTTGCTTAATTCTCCCTCAACCCTTTCCCCTCCTTCAGTCACAAGGGAATCAGAGACATTTTCACCTGCCATCATGACACCATTTCTTCCCCAGGGACCTTAATCTATAGATTACCCCTTTTCATCTATATCTTCAATCTCCCTCTCTACTAATCCTTTTCTGTAGGCTTTTTTTTTCCCACTCTCTATACTTAAAATAAAATCACTTCCTTATCCCTACTGTCATATCTCTTCTCCCATCAGAACCAAGCTACCTGAAAGAGGTGTCACTATCCAGACTTTCTCCCTTCCTTTCCATCCCCAATATTCCTTCAGCAACATCTCCATGTTTGCCCTGCTGCAAAATTCAGTGGGCACTTTCCAGTCCATTTCCTTGTGGACCCTCAGCCTCATCTGACACTGTGCACCATTCTGGGGAGACACCCATCCCGGTTGGCTTTTCTCTGTTCTCTCTGCCTCTCCTTTACCTCTCTTGGATGGACTCCTATTCTCCTGCAAGACCTTTAAATGTTTTGTTCCTTTAGGCCCTTGCCTCTTAGCCCTCTTACATTATCCCTGTGTGACCTCACAAACTCCCATGGCTTCTTTATTCTGCTGGATTTCCAGCTAGACCTCTCTCTCAAGCTCCACTTGCTGCCTATATATCTACACCTGGATGCCCATGGGAACGTCACTCTGGATATCTACCAATATAATCTTCCTCACCTTTGGCACTCAGTCATGTGGTCTTATGCTCTGTTGCAGACATATCCAACAACTTTCAGTACCCCAAACACACCATGCTTTCGTTGGCCAGTGGGTTTTCCTACACTGTCAACTGCCTGGAACTCTCTCCCCAACTATGGTTCAAAGGAAGCATTACTTCTCCTGGGAATCCTTCTTTGCACCCTCAGAAATCTGGTTAGGCGCTTCTCATGTGTGCTGCCCTAGCACGGTATTAATCACACTGTGATGAAATTTGATTGTCTATGTTGTGATCTTGACTCTCTGAACTTGGCACATTGCCTTTTATATAGCAGATCCTTAAAATATGTGAATGTGTAGAAATATGTGAATGGTGAGTGAAAGAGGAGCTCCTTGGAGCCATAGGTTGAGTGGCATGGAGCCCAGCAGAAGCTCTATGAAATGGGAAGCCCTCTGAAACCCTGACTCCTTTCCATGAGGCTTTCACAGGCCTCCAATGATCAGGGAGGAACTTTTTCTATCCAAACCCCCAAGACTCAGGCTCCCAGCAACATTCATCAGCAAATGGCCCCCACCTGGTGCCGAAGATAATGGTGGAGATATCACAGAGCAGAAGGGAAGGTGCTGGAATGGGGAGGAGGCAGATGAACAAGAGATGGGCCTTAACGGTTCTGACAGAGTGGGATGAGAGGGAGGTTTGTGTGTTAAGGGTGGGGAGATTGTGGCCAAAGCCTTCAGTTAAGGCCATGACTGTGTTTCTAGCTTGACCACCACAGGCTCAGGTGGCAGAACACACCATGCCCCTCATTACAGGCATGCCCCTCAGTAGGCATCTTCAGGATTCTCTCTTCTTCCAAATAGGCCTAGCACAAAGACCCAGGAAGTGGGGGTAGTGGGGAGAGGTGAAGGGCAAGGCAGGAAGCAGTTTGATCTCCTGGATTCATTCTCTGTTCCCTACTTTGCAGACCCAGGATGTGTGTATGCTCCTCAAAAGCAGAATGAAGTTCCCTTCCTTGTCTGAGATGTGAACACATAGCTGGGCCCAATAAATTTATTAAATGGATGGGTGGGTGGATTAAAGACTGTTTCCAGTGGGGAAAGGAGACTGCCAAAAGTAAAAATAAAAAAGAATGTGCTAAAATGTTAACACTGATTATTGCTAAATGGTGGAATTATGAGTGATTTGTGTTTTCTCCATCATACCTTTCTATAATCTCTAAACTCTATATTTTCAAAAATATGGGCAAATATTATCTTTATAGTTAAAAAATAAATCCATATTTAAGCAATGACCAGTGTCCCATTCTGTGAAGAGTGCCGTAATGGCTGTGCAGACATGAGAAGGTGTGGGTGACACGAAGATCTGGAGAGCAGAGCTTTCAGGGGAGGCCAGTGATGGAGGAGAGAGGAGGCCACTTGAAGGGCAGATGTGACAGGCAAAGGACACCATGTGAGGACACACACATGTGGGCACTTTTCTCACCTTCCCTCCCTCAAAACATAAAAACTGTTTAGAAGCATGGACTTCCCTGGCTGAAGTTGCTAAGTGGTTAGAGCGTTGGCACTAAAGGGTTTGATTCTTGGTCAAGGACAGGCATCTCAGTTATTGGTTCATTCCCAGCCCTGATCCTGGACATGTGCAGGAGGCAACCAGTCAACGTGTCTCTCTCACATGAATGTTCCCTCTCTTCCCTCTCTTCCCTCTCTCCCTCCCTCCTCCTCTCTCTCTGAAAAGCAATGGGAAAAAATATCCTCAGGTTAGGACTAAAAAAAAAAAAAAAAAAAAAAAAAGTATGGATCTTGTTTGCTGCCCACCTCCCTCCCACCTACCCAAAGGAGCTGCTGGCTGCCTGGGGGTGGGGGGAAGTAGGGTACTCAGGAATTCTTCTTACCTGGGCCCCTGGGGCTGGCATTTTAGCCTTCTCCCCAACCTGACTAGAAACCTGCCTTTCACAATCTTACCAGGCTGGACCCTCAGCTCTGGCCTCTGAGAAGAAAATACCCTCTACCCCGCAGCTCTAGCCCAACTTCCCCACTGCTTCTCCCTGACCCTGGGGTCTCCCCCACTACAGTAGATGAATTGCTCTCTTCCTCTCACCCTCTCCTGGCCACTGGGGTTCTATTTTTAACCCACCTCAAAATCTCTGACTCAGAGTCACAGGGCTTCCAGATAGCTGCTCCCTGGGCCTGGCACTCCTTCCAAAACAGATTCAGAGTCAAGGGCACCTAATGCTTGGTTTATGGGTGGGCTGTTTGTTTTGGTATCTTTATTTTATAATTTTTCTAGGATTATCAATTGTGATAGGAACACAATTTGTTTTTGTAAACCCAAACAAAGATGTCCCTTTACTTCTACCTCTTCACGTTCCTCTCCACCCTGAGCTGAGGTCACAGCCCCTCATCATAGTGTGAGGGCTAGTCTTGGACATTCCGTGAAGACAGGTGAACTGTGTGAGGTCTATAAGGGACTGAACCTCCCTTTCCTCTTTGGTGAGCCTTCAATGACAGACATCACTTGGGCTCTTACTGAGCTGCACTAGGTGTGGGGTGACTGCCAATAGGCTCCCAGGTGACGGAGATGCTGTGTTCCAGAGACCACACTGAGTAGCCAGGCTAAAACAAATGGTATGTATGGTTGTTAGGCATTCTGGTGTTTAAATACCTGGCTGTGTGGCCTTGGATAAATCGCTTAACCTCCTGAGTCTGTTTTCTCATGCAAAATAAGAACATTAATCCCACCTCTTAGGATTCAATTAGATAATGTTTAAAATATGCTACACAGTGTAAATACTCAGTGCATGCTGGCTGTCATTATCATCATCATTCTTGTGACCTGGCCTGAGGGCTATGAGGATCCTGAAGTGTGTGGACTGGTTCCATCTATAGGAGTTCTTGGTCTGGAGGACAGACAGACCCAGCCACTCCACAGGGGATCTGAAAATCGAGGTCAGCTCTGTGGGTAGATGGGGCCATAAACCAACTTGAGGGATGGGAGTGAGGAGTTGTCTGGTTCTGGAGCTCCATAGGCTGGGAGAGCAGATGAGAAATTAAGCTAGGCTTGAGAATGTGGACAGAGAGGAACTGTCCTGCTCCATCACCTGCTGGATACTCAAGACCCAAAGAGGAGGGGCCTGAGTGTGTCCCATGGGCAGGAAAGTCAGTGTTTGTGATTACAGGAAGAGGCCTATGCTACAAAGCAGAGGAATCCAGGTGAGGGAGTGGTATGAGAATCTTGGATTCTACTCCCATCCCCATTCCTAATTTGCTGTGTGCTCTCAAACAAATCCCTGCTTCTCACAATACCTTCCTCAGTTTTCCCATTGGTTTAGCAATGTTCAGTTTCCCATGAACATCTGCAGTGTGGAGGCTGAAGAGGCCAGACAAGGGTAGCTGGCCAGATGAAAGCCTTCCGAGAGAGGAGTGTACATCTCAGAGAATTGTGATGCCCCTGCCCCAACCTAACACAGTTGTGAAGAAAAGACAGGGACATCTTGAATGCCAGACTTAGTAGTCAGGACTCTTCTAGGGATATGGGGAGCCATGAACTTTGCAAAGGAAGGGCTCCTTAAGGAAGGGATTGTCACTGCATTTTCTCAATGGCACAGCTGAATGCAAGCCTGGGCATAGGAATGCTAAGGTATGAACTCATTGCTTCTCTAATAGTCCGGACTGAGATCCCCTCTGGAAACCGTAAATATGTGCCAGATAGACACACTAATCGGTACAGCAGAGTTATCTGTTCTACAGCATCCCAAGCTGCCCAGATGCATCTTAACCTCTCTGAGCTTCACTCAGCTGACGAGAACCTCTGGGGGAAAAGGGGGAAGGGACTAGCAACTGGAGAACTTCCCATCTCTGTTTATAGGAAACAAAGAAGGCTCAATATGGCTCTCCTCACTCAGGAGAATGGGATAAAAATAGGATACTGCTTTGAAGGAGCACATGAGAGCAACCTCAGGGGAAACTAGGTAAGAGAGCTCACCTGCTGCTACAGGCAGAAGCACCAGTGTGAAGGAGAAAGGAGATGGATTAGGGTCAGAACTTCCTAAAACCAAGTAACAATAGGGGCAAGGGTAATGATGACATTGTTTCTTTTTGGGGGGAGGGGCTGCCCCATAGAAGGCAGCTAAATATTGACATTGGGAGGATGTATATGGCCACCTTCTTGCTGGGATGGAGGTCTCTTGGGATGCCTGGGCTTTGAGAATGTGAGCCGGTCAGGACTCCGCTGCCTTTTCTCCAGAAAACATAGTCTGACAAAGGATATGTTTCCTGGGGTCCCACCAGCCCCAGAGTTTCCTGATTTTGATTGCTAACAACCTGCAAGGAGGCAGGGGACCGATTTTCTAGAGACAGGCCCAACATGAATGGGGTTAGGTGACAGTGTCACCCCAGACTCCTGGGAACACTGCAGGGCTACAGCAAACATGGTGCCATCAGGGAATTGCAGACTGTACATGTGGAAAGCACTTTGTGGGTGACAGAGGAAGAATCACCTCGGTGCTCCCAAAATCATACCTTCCTGGGCCTCACCCAAAGAGGCACAGGTATCTGTAATTGTATGAAGGGACTGGTAACTTTGTGATTGCCCACTGAAGCTTTGAGGGTCTTGCTCAAACTAAAATCCAACCCATCTCTGGTCCTATTTTAGATGAGAAAATCAAGGCCCTGGGAAGTGAGGCATCAGTTCAGCCCACAGAACTGGACAGGTCAAGTTTTCACCAGGCCTCTCTATTCACACCCTTGGACTCTATCTCCAGAAGGTGCAGAGCAAGGCAGCTGGATGATAACTGCCCAGAGCCTGTGGGACAGGATAAAAGGCTTGTTGAGTTTCTTCCCTTGCCAATTCCAAAGTTGATTGTTCTGCTGGCCTGTCCCTTGGGACTCCTCAATCATAGTTTGTCCAGTGTGACTTGAATTATTCGAGGCCAGGTCTGAGCTTCCAGGAAGAGATGTTGCCCCATGAGGAGACATGGCTAGGAAGAGGTGGTTTGGGACCTTTGCCCAGGTAACAAATAAAAAACCTGATCTCTATTCCAAAAGGGGAGAGGGAGGACTCAACAGAGCATACCAATACCACACAGCATGCCAGGGAGACCCTGGCTCCATCCCCCAGGACAAGGGCAGAGCCTCAGCAGAAAGAGGCCTTTAGGTAAGGAATCGCCACCTACCCTAGGAGCACGTCTGGCTGGCCTGGCTGCATTTCTGTAAAAGGGGGAGATTCTCATCAGTTCTGCTTGTGGGTAGCTGTCCCTGCCTCACTGGCTCAATTTGTACTAATGGGGTCAGGATTATGGGTTCAACACTTATTTAGCCAATTAGCTTTGCTCTCCACTGAATACAGAGGGAAAGGACTTTGCTGAGGTCACACAGCAGAACAGGATCAGGGTCTGGAGGGTAAACTCAGTGTGAAAGGAGTGGACAGTCACAAGTAGGGAAAGGTAAGAACAAGAGGACCCAGGGCTCCAGGATGGATCAGACCTGGTGCTGTACCAAGACAGGCCCAATCTGCACAGTCCCTCCTGCTGGATCAAGTTTCTTCTAAAAGGTGCAAATGGCATGAACTAGAACTTTGGGTCTGAGGGTCTTTCCTGTTCCTGGGGAAGGGAATGGTAACCATACCCTCTGGCAAACTATAAGTGGGAGAGCTTTGGTAATGAAAGGGGATGGGGAGTGAAAGGGCCTGTGATGGGGAACTTCAGGGTAATTACTTCTGGGCTCCAGGCTACATGTTCAGTAATGTTATTACAGCAGCAACCCTGCCTTCTGGGCCCTAATACATCAGAAGAAGGGGATCTCCTCAGGTTGTGCAGCTGGGGATCTTAGGATCCTGAGGAGCTCCCTTAGGGAACACAAACACACATGCAAACACACACACACACACACACACACACACACACACACACACACACAGCATCAGAGCATTATCTGGGGCAGTGGGGTCAAAGTCCTCACAGGTGAAGGGTAGAATTTAAGAAGAACAGGTCCAAAGAGGCAGATTCTAAGTAGCCTGCCCTCAGGGCCTGCCAACACCCACCCCAGCCAGGCAACCCCTTACCTCAAGCTTCCAGATACCAGCTGCCAAGAAATTGTACAGAATGCTTCTCTCTTCAGATCCAGTTCCAATCTGCTTCCGCCAGGAAGTCTTCCCTGACCATCAATCCATACAGGTTTACATTTTCTCTGCCCTCCCCTAAACCAGATCCAGGGACCTTAAGAGGAGCTGAATCTTTTATCCTCTTAGCTAGGTGGATAGTGACCCCTACCCTCCACAATGGGTGAAAACAGTCTTATAATGAAACATCTGGTCTCTGAGGGCACACACCCCACCTTGGCTTGCCCCACCCCAAGCACAGAAGACAATATATTAGCCAACCCCATGTTATATTTTAAAGCCTTGTTCATGCAGACATAACATGTCTACCCACATAGGTAAATGCTTAGACAGACACAAAATCAGCAGCAGCTAATTATCAGGCCCCACCTGAAGGTCCTGCTGCTTGTTCTGCAATTTGTGGGAGCCCAGAGGCGGGGGTGCAATGAGGTGCAGGGCATCTCTTTATCAAGCCAGCACACCTATCTTCCCAACCCTGAGCACTGCTCTGCAGAAGTCACAAGCTGGCTGCCTGGCTGAGAAGACAGACACTAGTCCCCAACAATGAGAAAGCAAAGCAGGGTAGGAGTGGTCACATGTGAGACTTGGTTCTGGCGTCCAGCAGAGGTGGTACTGTTCTTTACTTATAATTTATATGTTACCTCCCAGAAAGGACAGATTAGCTATTTGACCAATTAGCTGGCTCAGATTGGCCAAAGAGGTGTAGGAGCTCAGGGAGCTTAAAGGAAGGGAGGACTTCCTAAAGGTGAGAGCACAAAGAAGGGGTTGGCAACATGCCCATACTGCCCCAAGACGTAGTGTCTCAGGGACAAACTGGGTTGGCTTAGAGGCTTTGTTCCTGACCTCAGACCAAGGTCTTATCTTGGTCCAAGGCTGAACTTTGACCCTGAAAATAGACTCAGCTCTAATCCTGATCAGTTTGGGCCCAAACTGTGGCCTCATATTGAGCCTTAGCCCTGTTTACACACTGAACCCTCATTTGCTCACACACTGTGCCCCAACATGCTCACATGCTGAGCCCCGACCCTGCTCACACACTGAACTCAGAACCTATTCACACACTGAGCCCCAACTGTGGACAGAAATTGAGAACTAAACCACATACTGACTCCACTTCCTCACTTCTCTGAAGGATGTGATAAATAGATCATGTGAACACCTGTTTCTCTGGTGTAGAGAACATAGATACTTACCATTGTCTACTTGACCCCTTCCGTTTTGAACCCCAGTCACTCATATCATGGAATAGGTGCATCAATGTCACTGTTTGTGGTTTCAAAATCTCAAATGTCTCCACTCCTGTCAGAACCTGCCAGGGGAGGAGCAGGTGGGCAAGCATCCTACTCCAGCATCCCTGAGAACCTCAGCTCCAGAGTGTGGGGTTAGGACAGGCATGTCTCAGCCTCCAGATGCTGCATCTTCGGATAAAGAAAGACTCCCTTCTCATTGGATGAACTTAAATTAAGAAGAGATCCTGAAAATACCTCTAACCCCAAACTTTAGGCATGGAGCTAGGAAAATGATTTTAAAAAACTCCAATGACAAGAGCATTAAGTAAAAGCCTTCCCTGGCTGAGGACGCCATCAGGAGAGACTGTGGGGCTATAAGACCCTTGCAGCCATTTGTTATATAACCCACTTGAGTTTTGGTGTCATCTCTGACACAGTCTTATCAGTGACCTTAGGCTAGTTACTTGCCCTCTCTAGTTCTGTGCTCCCAATATATATATATATATATATATATATATATATATATATATATATATATATATATATATATATATATATAAAGCTAATATGCTAAGTGTCCCTCCACCCATCTGACCAGTCACCATAATGCATACTACCACCAGGGGGCAGATGCTCAACACAGAAGTTGTTATGACTTGCGTTGGCCATTTACAGAGAAACAGCAGCGTGGACCTAGCGCCCACCAAGCAATACTCAGCTTCCCCCAAGTGGGACACAGGCCCCCTACCATCCCAGAGTGACAGCCCACCAAATCACCGCTCTCACTGCCATGGCATAAAATGCAATCCACAGCCCAGCCCAGCCCAGAAATGATGGCTGTAGGCATCAGGTAATTACATCATACAGCAATGCCCACCTTCCTCTCCCTAGTGACAGGCCATCTATAATAATAAAAGCATAATATGATAATTAGACCAAACGTCCTTCTGAATGACCTTCCGGAAAAAGCTGGGGCTGGAAGGGAAGCCCGGGTCCTAGGTACCAGAGGGAAGCCGGTGCCAGCAGCTGGGGGAAGGAAGGCCTACTCTTTTTTTCTTTTTTTTTTTTTTTAAATAAATCTTTATTGCTCAGATTATTACAATTGTTTCTCCTCCCACCCTCCCCCCATAGCTCCCTTCCAACCGGTCCCACCCCCCCACACCCTCTGCCCTTACCTCCTCCTCTGTCCTCATCCATAGGTTATACGATTTTAATCCAGTCTCTTTCTGCATCCCTACACCTCTTTCTCACTGATAATTATCAATCCACTCCCTTTCTTTGCCCCGATTCTATTATATTCACCAGTTTATTCTGTTTCTCAGATTTTTAATTCACTTTTTCTTCTTCCTCTTCTTAAATAATACCTTTCAGTATTTCATATAATACTGGTTTGGTGGTGATGAACTCCTTTAACTTTTTCTTATCTGTGAAGCTCTTTATCTGCCCTTCAATTCTGAGTGATAGCTTTGCTGGTAATCTTGGTTGTAGATTCTTGCTATTCATCACTTTGAATATTTCTTGCCATGCCCATCTGGCCTGCATAGTTTCTGTTGAGAAATCAGCTGACAATCATATGGGTGCGCCTTTATAGGTAACCAACTGCTTTTCTCTTGCTGTTTGTAAGATCCTCTTTTTGTCTTTGCCCGTGGCATTTTAATTATGATGTGTCTTGGAGCGTTCCTCTTTGGATTCCTCTTGTTTAGGGTCTGTGTGCTTCCTGTACTTGTAAGTCTATTTATTTCACCAGGTGGGGGAAGTTTTCTGATATTATTTCTTCAAATATGTTTTCAGTATTTTGCACTTTCTCTTCTTCTGGCACCCCCATAATTCTGATGTTGGCCTGAAGTTGTCCCAGAGGCTCCTTACACTATCTTCAACTTTCTGGATTCTCTTTTCTTCTTATTTTTCCAGAGGATTGTCTTTTGGCTCTTTGACCTGATTCTTGTGTGCCTCCATTTCTGCTGTTGGATTTCTGCATAATATTTTCCAATTTAGTCAGTTTATGTTTAATTTTTAGTTGGGTCTCATGAAATTTATCGGCTTTTTCTAGGATATTCTTGCATAACCTTATAACCGTGGTTTTGAATTCTATATCCTCCCTCCTTTCGTTTGAGATCTATTTCCTTGTTTCGGCATTTTTGCTACTTCCCAGAGATGGTAAGATGGCTTTGTGTGTTTGGTGTCCTATATGGCCCAGTGGGTCAGCCTCCTCAGTTACCTGAGGTAGACACTCTTGGTGCTCCCCTTTGTGGACTGCATGTACAGCCTTGTTGTAGCTAAGTCTTTATTGTTGTTGGTATCCTTGGGAGGAATTGACTTTCAGGCCAATTGGATGTGGATATCAGCTGTGTCTACACCAGGATACCTTCTGTATTGGAGACAGTCTTATAGGATCAGACTTGCAAAATTGCAGAAGCCTCTGTGCTCAGCTTGGATGGGGCAGAGTCTCAGGGCTGAGCTGACAGTATTGGTTTCTCGTCAGCCCTGCCCTTGTGTGCTTGCCTGAGTTTTTGCCTGACCTCTGCCTTCCATGGCTCCCCTGAGTTTCCGCCTGACCATCCCAGATTCCCCATGCAAGAGCATGGGCGCCCCAGGGGCTCGCCCAGAATTGGATTGCATCTCTGTAGTCTCCTTCTAATTCCTTCCGCTACAAAGAGGCCACGGCAACCTCACTCACACACAACTATAGACCCTGCCCACTGCGGCTCCTGACTCCCCCCGTCTCCCAGTCTCTGAGTCTCTGGGTGCCTTTCTCTACAGTCCAGACTCCAAGGAAGGCCTCCTCTTGCATGAATTTCGTGCATTGGGCCTCTAGTGTACATATTTACAAAAGGCTAATAAGCTAAGTGTCTGTCTGGGTAATTATGTCACATAGCAGCACCTGGCTTTCTCTCCCTAGTGACTTCAGCCCAGGAACATGACTTACTTTATTTCTTTAGCCCAGGAACATGACTTACTTTATTGCCAGGTGGAAACATTTAACATTGTAACCAAATGTCTGTGAAGCATTTTCACGTGCCTCATCTCATTTGATCCTCACAGAAGTCCTGGAGTAGGTAGATGGGAGACTCAGTGGAATCCTATTTTCTTTTCATTAGCCGGAAAATGGAAATTTAGAAAGCTTAGAAACCTGACCCAACTGAAATGAAGGAAGAAATGGAGGACCTTGAAAATGATGTTAGGTTTTCTCATTGCACAGAATATAGTCAAACACTGCTGCAGTTAAATATTTTATCTTTATTCTTCCTGTGTGATCTACAATAATAATCTGCTTCATGTTGATATTTACTGCTGTGTTGTCGACAATTACCTGAAAGAGAAGTTGGGGTGCTTCACTGGGCTGAAAAAAATTTAGCTAAATCAGAAAGCAGGTCAAATTAAACAAGTTTATTCCATATCTACACTAATAAAAGAGAAAAATGTTAATTTTCCTTCGCTATGCCCACAGCCCATCAGGAGTAATATGCAAATTAACCCAGCAAAGATGGCGGGTAAATTTGCATATGCAGACAGCAGAGGCAGAGGCCCTATGCAGCCATTGGAGTTGGGGACATGGGCAGGCGGTGGGAGGCAGCACTCGAAGCCACCAGTGGATCCAACCTGAGATGGGGACTCGGGCTTGCTGCCTGCCTGGGTCCAAGCTGCCACACCACCTGCCCGGGTCCAAGCTGCCCTGTGATCACAGGATTAAAGAGCCCGGGTCCAAGCCGCCCTGCTATCATGGGGCAAAGAGCCTGGGTTCAAGCCACCCCACGATCACGGGGCAAGCAGGCCAGACCGAGCTGCCCCACGATCATGGGGTGAAGAGCCCAGGTCCAAGCCGCCCGTGATCATGGGGCGAGCAGGCCAGGTCGAGCTGATCCACGAACATGGAGAGAACAGAACAGGCGAGGCCGAGTTGACTTGTGATCATGGGGTGAACAGGCCAGGCAGAGCAAGGTCAAGCTGCTCTGCAATCCCAGGCAAAGAAGCCACTCTGCTGAACAACCTGCGCTATGAACCTATTCCCCTCTAGCCTGCAGCCATGGGAAGTCTCCCTCTCCCCAGAGTTAGGAGCACCAGCCCAGGTCTACCCAGCAGCCTGGTCTGACTGCAGGGGTAAGTTCCTGCAGGCTGGGGTTTGATCCTTATACATTAGCATTGGTAGACCAGTGCCTTTGTTATTGCTTTGTGTCCCCGTTTTAATTGGACAAATGCCGGGCGGTCCCAGTGGCCAGCTTAGCAAAATCTTTTAGGAGGAGAATTCTGTCTGGGTTTCCTCAAATCCCCTCAGCCCCTACTCACCCCTCTGTAAAAGTACAGAACAAGTGAGGCCACTAAAATAAAAATCAGCTGTTTCATGAGTATGGCATCCCTTCCTATTTTAAAGGAAGCTGAGTTCCATGTGTACTATGCTATGATATCTGAGGCACAGGGCAAGGGAGGCCCTAAGTGTACTATGTTTTGATATTTCAGTCATTCTTTATTGTTAAATGTAATTTATTTATATATGCCTTAGTTTTGTAATAGTTAAGTTGCTAGAATAATACATCTTGCTATAAAATATTACTAGAAGATCAAATAATTCGGTGACATTTACTGTTACTTTCTATAAATGAACACAATCTCTGGTATGCTAAAGTGATAGGTATTACAGAAATATTCAGATAGAGAGACCTACAGGCTTGATTACAAGTGAGGCTTACTATCACAATCCAAATCTATTGCTTGAAAAAAAGCAGAGAACCAACTGGAAAGTGAACCAAGTATAATCCAGGAGCAAGAAGAAAAAATTCAGATGCAAGAATGAAAACCACATTGCATCCACTCTAAGTAGCTGTTAAAGAAAAAGAATGGTATACTATGAAAATACTTAATATAGATTGTAAAGACATTTGTTCAAAGAGGATTTCCTAGAGTAGGTGATATTTCAGTTAATTTTTTTTAAATGTGAAGAGGTTAGCTAGATAAGAAAAAGGTGTAGGGGTCCCAAATTGCAGAGGGTGCAGGCAGAGCTGGGGGAATCTCCCCCTCCATGCACAAATTTCGTGCACCAGGTCTCTAGTATGTGTGTGTGTGTGTGTGTGTGTGTGTGTGTATAATCTGTGGCTAAGTTGACTTGTGCATGTGCAATACATATAAAGCTCTCACTAGCACTAATCACACACATGTTTCCATATGTCATTGTTGATTGTGAATTTGGTTGACACTTCTATTATAGAGAAAGGGCGAATAGCAATATTAAAATATTTCTTCTAACTAATTTCCTTTCAATGTGCATGAATTTGTTCACTGGGCCACTAGTTTATAAGATAAAGGCTTTAGGCCAGGAGCTTGTTAAGGCCTGTAGTTGGTATTCTGAGACCTGATATATTTCCCATGCCAGCTGAACCCCAGCTCCTCACAGCCCTTCCACACAGATGGATGTGGTCAAACATTAACTGCAATGTTTTTAGTCTCAGTGGAATGTTTTATTGAACTACTTTAGTGATTTAACTTTGTAAAGTTAACAAAAAAAAAAAAAAAAAAAAAAAAAAAAAAAGAAGAGAAAAGAGGCATAAATATGATTTTAGAGTCCTAGCGGCCAGGTTCAAGTGCCAGTTCTGGTTCTTTCTGGCTACATGATTTGGGGCAAATATTCCCCCACCCCCACCCCCATCAAAGCTTGTTTTCTTACCTGTAAATTGGAGACAATAGAACCTATTTTTCTGGATGCTATGGAAAGTAAATGAAATATAAGGTATAAAACTATTAGCACAGTCTGGCACATGGTAGATGGTTCGTAAATGGTGGTTACTGATCTGTGAATCTCCCTGCTCTTAGTCTCTATTGATTTGAGTCTAGGATTATAAACTCAGATAGCTTAATGGGCATGAGTTACATTATTGGGGACAGGTAGGCTGTGGGCAACCAGAGAGCAAAAGCCACTTTAAAGAGGGCAGTCTGTAGTCTGCTCCAGCTCCCTACTGTGGGGTGACAATGTGGGCCCAAAGTTGCTAGGGTTTCCAATTTTTCAAGAGAAACCCAAAAGCAAAATTTTTATGTTACATCTTTTCATTTTAAAACATTATCTCAGATTTGTTATGACACATTATGCTAGCCAAATATCTAGGCACTGTAATTGGTCAATGGGATAAATGCTGCTTAGTAATCTCTGGCCTCAGTACTTCTATCTCATCTTGAGCACCCACAGTGGTAAAGAGCTCAGTGTTGCCTCTCTGTGCTGCCTCTCTCCTCCATTCTGGACAGGAGCTGATGGTAGGGAGTGATTCTGAGTAGCCTCCTAGGCTTTGGGATCACAGATTTCCAGGTCCCTGACAATGCTTTCTCAGTAAAGCCTGGCTGGCAGAAAACATCCTCTCTAAAGCCAAAACAATGTCCCTGCCCTCCCCATGGCCTGCTCTGGCTGGGAAATGTGGATTATTCATCATCCCCTGGGCTCAAGCAAGATGGCCTGGCCAGCCTCAGTAGCCTTTCTATTAATTAGGAACTGGCAGTAGCAGCTTTGTAAGAGCCCTTGAGCCAAGATGTGTGTATGCTGGATCTGGCTACTTCCTTAGTTTTATAACAAACCCCCCAGGGAATGGGGCTGAATTTTCTGCTGCAGAGAGAATGGCAATTGCACAGGCCATTTAGATTATGACACTTGTCAGCCCCATCATCTGTTTGTGGACTGGGTAGACTTTCTTCCAGGATAGGAGAGGTCAAAGAGAAGTAACCGGTGAGCCCAGCCCACAGGGGAGTCTGCTAGGCATGTATGGGGCAGGGGTGGGTGGCATTAAGATTCAGACAATCCCTCACCACACCTTAAGGTGCCAAGGCAACTACTCTTAGAGAATGCCTCTGTCCTCCAGTCATCCAGTTGGAGCCATCTCACACTAGCTCTCCTCTCCCAGAACCTCTGGCCTCTCACTAACAACATCTGTTCCTTTCAGGGAATCTCACTGCAGCACAGTAGTCACTGCCCCTCCTCCTCCTTAGCATGGGAAAGAAGCTGCCAAAGCAATGGATGAATGAGGGCCCTCTGGCTACCTGGCCTCCCCTTGTTCACTCCATCCCAACAGCCAGCATCCAGGGTCATCCAGGGTCCAAGCAGCCATGCAGGAATGGAAGAAGGTTGTGAATCCGACACCCCAGGTTTGTAGCCTACCTCTGTGGCTGAGGTCTGCTCAGAGAGTTCACAGAATTTACCCTGCTGTATTGGGCACTGGAGGTCAAAGGGAGAAGACAGAGTGTCATCAGGGAACTTAGTTAGGGAGCCCAGGCTAAGCACAAAACAAATACAGGTTCTGAACTTCAGTACTATAAACATGTGCTGGGCACCAGCAGCATCGCATCACCTGGGCATTTATCAGAAATGCAGAATCTTAGTCCCCGCTTCAAACCTAATGAGTCAGAATCTGTATTGGTGAATTGGATGACATGACAGTGTGAGAAGCACGGCATTATAGTAAACACAAAGCTCCATTCAAATGCCATGGAGAGAGAGGAATGATGGTGGCTGCAATGACCTGAGAGGGCATTCCAGAAGACCTGGGGTCCTAAAGCATGAGAGAGGAGAGAAGATAGACAGGCAGACATCCCAGAATTGTGTGTGTGTGTGTGTGTGTGTGTGTGTGTGTGTGTGTGTGTGTGTGTGTAAGGCGGTATTAGGCCACCTGCAGTGGCTGGCAATGGCTAAGGGAGCAAATGGGGCATGGCTGGACAGGGGAGAGGCCCCTGCCTAATTATGTAGAAACCAGACCAGGGCCTGAAGTCTTGCAACAGGGAGAACATGGAGTCCAGGCCTCCCACCCAGCAATGTAAGGTTCCTGACCCATGGGGTTTCTGTACATTACTAGCATCCAGAGAGACCACAGCCTGAGCATACCCACCACTAGCCATAGTCTTATCAGGTTGAGCACACCCTCATCATGAGAGAATCCTGCTGCCCACTGTGCCAGCCAACACAGGCAGCTCACCTTGGAATACCACTCTGAACCAAGGTGCCTTTCCCCTTCCACTTGCACCACGCCTGCAGGACTTTCAGGATTTCTACACTAATAGCAGAAGCTGCATTTCTGGGCAATGGCCCTGGAAGGTCTACTCTAGGAGGGACCACAGAATCCCCCAGCCCCAGAGTCAAAGCTGCTGCCTTCTGCCTCACTAACTCCTACCTGAACAGTCCTTCCCATGGTGGAAAGGGAGAGGTATAGGTGTGGGACTGAGGAAACAGAAACTAGTCCCCAGGCAGAGTATCTTTTCATCTTTAGGCATCGAACTGTGTTTTCATTTCCTTCCATTGCTGGCAATGGGATGCCCAAGCCTCAGATTACAAAGGGCACCAGGAATGCCAGGTTTAGAAGGCTAGCACCTGCTCCTACCAGGCCAGAACTCTCTTCTGGGATGGCCTAGACTGGAGTGAGGTTCACAACCTAGATGGTCTTCAACTTAGAAGGGCCAACAGATCCCAGAAACTGAGTGTGATATTGTGTGTCTGGATGCACATTTATCTTTCTGGATAGAGATTTCCAACAGGTTCTCAGGTTCTCTGATTCAGGTTCAGAACAACTCGCTTGAGCCAAGGACAGAGGCCTATCTAGTCTTCCCAGGAGTAAGGAAAGGCTCAGTGGATAGAGTGTCAGCCTGCAGACTAAAGGGTCCCAGGTTTGATTCCAGTCAAGGGCAAGTATCTTGGTTGCGGGCACATCACCAATGAGGGGTGTGCAAGAGGAAGCTGATTGATGTTTCTCTCTCATGGATGTTTCTAACTCTCTATCTCTCTCTCCTCCTCTCTGTAAAAAGAAAATCAATAAAAATATATATATATATATTTTTTTTAAAAAGGAAGCAGTGTGGACAGGGGCTGTATGGCTCACCACAGCATCACTGTTCTCTGACAGGGAGCTGAGCTTCTCACCTCTACGGGTGATCACAGTTGTACAATTCATGTCTGACATAATAACAGGCAATGGGATTCCCATTTTCCTAGGTGAAATCTGAGGCTCAGACAAGGCTCATAACCTGGGCAGGGCCCCATAGCAGGCAGGGATGAGGAGCTGATGTGAGGTGAGCAATGGCGGTGTGTAGGGCCAGTTATCAGCACAGGAGGCCATTGGCCTAGCTTCCATGATTTGGGGGCCCAGATGTTCTGCCTCAAGAAAAGGACCCTGTCTTCCCTTTCTTTCTTTTCCCTTTCCTTCCATTCCCTTCCTCGTGGCTCAGGCTAGTAGATGGAAGGGGTAGAGGGATGAGAAGGGCCAAGCATCCCATTCTCAAGGCCAAGATAGAGCTAGGAGCACAGGAGTGGCCCCAGAACTGACATCCCACATAAGGACTTCCCTGCCAGTCCCATGTCTACCCACAAATCCCCAGACACCTGCTCAGACATCTAGATATACAAAGCCCCCCTCCCCAGGCCTACAATCCCCATCCCTCCCTCCATCCCCCCAAAGCCTCACCCTTCAAAGCCTGATCAACTTCTGGGAATAAAACCAGGTACATCTTCACATGGGGTTCCCAATCCTTTTCTCTCCTCTTGGAAAAACAAGATCATGGAGATGCTATTTTTATTTCTTCTAGGTTTCCACTGCCAAGCAACTTCCAGGACATGGCTCATGTGGAAGGAAGGACCTGCCCAGGACCCAAGAGCCCAACCTACCTTGGGACAATGCCCTGAGGGGCTGTGTGTCCTGGCCTCTTCCCTTACCAAACCTTATATACAAATTTCAAAAGGCAAGTGAGTACCGTAGTAGAAGAGGAGGGAAGGGGAGGCTAGACAAGCCTTAGGATCCTGGAAGTGTCATGGGAGTAGCCAGGGCATGATGTGTGGAGGTGGGGGTAAAGGGTGAGCAGAAGCAGAGGTAGCCAAGAAAAGCCTGTCATTGAACATGGCCAATAAATATGTGGGTCCCTCAGAGCACAGCCCACTCTCCAGCCCTTAGAAAAGGCACCAGCCTTCTTCCCCCAGGAATAGATGTGGGAAGCAGCCCATGACAGCAAGCTCTGAACTCCAAACCACACATTCAATCTATTATGGTTTGCTAGCAATTCTTTATTAAACCAATGCTGCTGGATCAATGCATCCTGCCCATCAAAATGATGAATAAATCCTCAACTGGCCCAAGCAATGCTTGCAGAAGTTCTTGTAAAGCCTGAGCTAGCAATGGGATTAGCGCCATATGGAGGCCCAAGGCTAGTGGCTGAAACTTGAGGGCTGAGGCTTGGGGTGCTGGGTTAGGCGCACTGAGTGAGGTTGGGTTGGGTGTGGCAGTTTCTAAGCTTAAAGATTTAGCTAGGTCTTTGCCTCTTGGACCTGCTGAAAATGACATCAGCTGCTCTGGCTTAGTGACAGGAGAGGCCTGACCACTGCTCCTCCAGAAGCTCACACAGATGGTCTTTCTTAGATTTCTGTCCTCATACCCAGCCCAGCAGCAAACAACTACCAGGCTGCACACAGAGGATGTGTTCTTCCAGCTACTGGTCCCTGTTGCAAATCCAAATTCAAAGCCCAGTCTGACTTTTTACTGTTTTACTGTTGTTTTCAATCTTGCTGCATACACCCCTTCCTAACATATCAACCTCCCCCTCCACCAGCTGGCCTGCAGATAATGGAAGATTCTACAGCAATGGACTGCAGATAGACATGCTAAGGTAGGTAGAGGAAGATCAGGAAGGCTCCCATTGATGAAGTCAACCCAATCCTACTTCTACACCATCCAAGAAAAGGAGATCTTGGGAAGGCACAGCCCAGTGCCCAAATGTTCAATCAAAGTCTATTGTGGATGAAGGACAGGTGTGCCTGGTGTTGGTCCCTCACAGTCCCCAACTCCTGGATGGTGATGAGAACCCTGAACAGAGGTTTTCAGACAACAAAGAGGTTGGAGAGCTGAGCAAGGGAAGGGAGGGCCTCCTCAACAATCTCAACTGGTTGATACTGGCACAGCTTATCTCCCACCAGGGAGTTCAGAAGGAAGAAACCCAGGACAGCCAAAGGATTGCCTACTCCTCCCTAGCTCAGGCTGCAGTCCTCAAGTTCCAGTACTGATCAGAAGGGAGGCCACACTTTAGAGAGCTGGCACTGGGAACCAACCGCAATTCCTGACGGGAGGGCTCATATTTGTTCACGCAATGTGAAGAACTTCTGGAAACAGGAACTTTGGACAATAAGGTTTGGAAGACTAGTCCTTCAAAAAATAAATAAATAAATGTTTAAAAGAAAAAAGAGGGGAGAGGCCTTCTGGTCACCTATTTTAAGTGTTACCTGACTGGTCATTCCCAGCATGAGAAATCTCTCTCATTGGATGGAAATGGCTTTGTTCTCATAACAAATCTACCTTCCCTGAAGTTTGCAAAGATGACTCTGAGTTGACAAAATGCTCATTGATAGTGGTAGACAAGCAGGATAGGCCAGTAAGAGAGCTCAATATGGGGCAGGGCTCAGAGAATAAATTAAACCCAGCTCAAAAGGTGGGCTGTTTTTTAAGACCCTCACTTTAATCCTGTGTATCAATAAAGCCCAAAGGAGCACTGGGGACCCAAGACCTTGGTTGAGGTAGGGGAATCCCTGACTTCAACTTCAGAGGCAATCACCAATTTCTCTTTTTGCACAGGCCCAGGGTGGTATCTGCTGTGCAGTGGCATCTGACTCAGGTAATGGAGGAGGGGGCAGGGTCCCTCTACTTGACTGGCAGTCACACCGTTTGTTTGGGGCCCCACAGCTGACCCATGAAAGACCTAGCAGTTGCTAGAACTTGGGCCACTGGAGTGAGGACAGTACCCTGTATAAACTTGGGGTCACATGACAGCTGCTCATCAGTCAGGGTATAGGGCATCTTCACTGACCACTGTGAGCAAGGTCATCCTGTCCTGCCAGTCTGGATACCAGCTACCGAGGATATCTACTCCTGGCCTACCACTTGGCATGAGGGACTGGGCCCAGAGTTAATGTGGATACAGATGACTTTCATCCTGGGCATGAGGTCCCAGTGACCTCAGTCCTCCAGAGGTTCAGCTCTCCCTCCCCAGCTACAGCTTCCCAGGGCACCAGAGGCAGATATTAACAGCATGGGGGTCAGCACCCAAGGAACTGGCCCAACTGCCAAGAGGTCTGTCTCTTTTCATGGCCCTGTTCTTCAGGCTGAATGGACTGTCTCTAGGATGACAACTCTGACTCTGTGGCCCAGAGGAGATATATGGCTTAAGATGGCAGGGCTAGGCCAGGACTGGAACACCTTTTCAGCCAGCATTTAATATGGCCAAGATCTGCAGCCCAGAATACAGAGGAAAGTTCCCTGCACTCTGCAGGAAGGAGGTCTGGGGATGTCTTGGAGCTTCCACTGTGAGAAAGGAAAGTATTATAAGTTAACTCTGGCTGAGAGACAGGGCTGAGAAGGAGCATCCCTGCGACAGACAGCCCTGAGCACATGGGCTTCCTTACCTGAAGTCGCTGTAGGGGTGGATAATCCAAAACCCAGCTGACTTTACTCTCTCCTGCTCCCGCTCCACGGCTTTCTGGCTGCCAAACATCCTCAGGGAGAATTTGTTGACCCCCGGCTGGAGCATGGCCCCAAACTGGCGCTGCATGAAGCCAGCCTGGTCCAGGTGCACCTCGGCCTCGGGGAGGATCTGGTCGCCAGTGGCCGTGCCTCCATCCACTTTGATAGCAGTGTCCACGGAAGGCTGTTCGCAGGAAATGGAGGCTGACTGCGGCGACAGCGACTGCTGGAGTGGCGGTGGAGAGGCTGAGGGCTTCGCCGAGGAGCAGGGGCGCTCAGGCTCTCCCGCCAGGCCCGGAGGCGTCCTGTCCTCGCCAGCGGACGCGTCGCCCTCAGCAATGAGCCGCCTCTCCTCCGCGGAGTCATGCAGGTGCCCGTGACTGCTGCTGCCACCCGCTACGCCGCCGCCCCTGCTGCCCAGCGAGGCCAGGCTCCCGCAGAGGCGCCGACAGTCTCCGTTCGTACTGGACTTGCCCGTACCACGGGCGGGCCCCTCGCCGTCCACCGCCCCGAGGACCGCGCCTCGAGACTCCGGACCGCCTCCGGCTACCGAGGGCGAGGGCAGCGGCCGCAGCTGGATGCTCCTGCGGCTGGGATCCTGGAGATCCCCAGCACCTTCCTCCTCTGCGTCCTCTTCCTCGTCCATAATCCACGCCTTGGCCCCCACCTGCTGCGGAAGGCTGTAAAGTCGCTTGCGCATGGACGGCGGTAGCTTGTCCATGGTGCCAGGGCCGGGGATCCGACTGGGGGCACCGGCGCAGGGGACAGTCCAGGTCTGTCTGCCGGTCAGTCTGCCCACGGGGACGCGTCCTTCGCCTCCGGCTCCGGACTGCCTTAGGCGCCCATGCTCCGGCAGGCTGCCGCCGCGGGGAGGTTCCCAGTCGGGCTCCTGGTCCCTGGGCTCGCCGCGCCGCGTCTCCGCCCGGGCCGGACGCGGGAACCCCGAACTCCCTCCCCTCCTCTTGCCTTCTGGGGCGCGGTGCGCGGCAGGGCTCCAGACGCCCCGCCCCCCGGGGAACAATGGGCGCGGGGAGAAGCTCCTCAGGAGCGCAGAGCGCACGACCCGCGCGCCTCCCGGGCGTGTGACCCCCGGGCAGACGGGCTATTCGTCTGCCCGGCTGCCCGGGTTTTATGGCCAGACCCGCGCGAGCTTGCCTCGCCTCCTCTGGATGAGCCCGGCCGGCCCATCCCAGGGCTTCTGCCGCAACCAAGCGGAGCCCAGCTGTCCACCTAGCTTACATCGGCGGCCGCCTTTCCCTGAGCGCTTTCCAGCATCGCTCAGCTCCCGGGCCCCAGAATATTCATGAAGCCGCCGCAGCTCTCGGGTTGCTATAGGAGCGGCTCCCTCGGCCCAGAGGGCCTACCTGGGCTCCTTAAAGGGGCAGCGACGGAGGCAGGGGGCTGGGAGGTGGGCGGGGACCAGGGGCGGGCCTGGCTGGGGGCACTAGGTGCACTCTCGCCAAACCTTAGGACCTGGGGTGAGAGCCGTCCTTAATTCTAAACCCTTAATATATTTCCTCGGCCGAGGGCTGGGAGCGCACCCCAAGTCTAGGGTTGAGATAGGAGTTGCCAATCTCCCCACACCAGCGTTGAGTGGCAGGGTTTCCGCGGTCTTTCCTCCGAGCTTTGGGTTCACCTTTTCAGGGCGGCTTTGCTTCTCAGTTGAGTCTGAGATCCTCCTGGGTGAGGCGGGCCTGTGGTCTGGATTCTGAAACGCGCCTGGAGAGGATTTTCTGGGAAATGCGCTGCTTGGAGGCTTATTCTTGTGACAGGCAGGAGGGGGGCAGGAAGAGAGGGGGGGGGGGCGGGAGTGGGTAAATCCGCCGGCCTCTCCCCTGCGGAGATTTGCAGCATCCGGGCAAGGAGCTCCTGAGGGAAACTCCGGGACCCCACCAGGGCGCGCATGCGGGTAAGACCCAGCTCTTTGAGGTAAGACTTTGAGGAAATGCACCTGCAAGTAACCACGGCTTTCGGAGTCTATATGCAGGCACCTCTCCCGGAGTGGTTCCCATTGCGGGTTTCTGAGGCCAGAGGCTGCTAGCGCTCTGGAACTAGCTTTGCACCTCCTTCTCCCTGGATTCTCATCCAGACAATGACATCCCTCTGTGAAACAAAGCTAGGGGTATTCCTGCTCCTACCCACAAGCAGCAGAACACAGCCCCACTCCCTTTGAGTCTGCTCTCCTCCCCCAGCCTCAAGCCAGCTGGTGGTCCTCTCTGTCCATGTACAGTCTCCAGGTGATGGACCAATTCCACCAGCTCAGCCAGAGATACAACGCAGCTCTGCTCTCCAACACCCTGATAAAGCCCGGCCCCTCCCGTCCACACCAGTTGGGCTGCCAGACGCCCTTTCCTGACCTGACCTGGGGTCACCAACCTCTCAGGGCAACATTCTAGAATTAGCTCAGAAGTGGAGATGGAGCATTAGAAGGAAGAGACTTGGCCAGGGAAGATTGAAATTTAGGTTAATGCTAAAGTGGACCCTCACCAAGAATAACATGAAGTTTTTCTTCAAAGGATTTTTTTATTCTCACTCATAGCCCATTTGTGACCATCTCTCCTACCCCATTCAAAGAAGAAAATTTGGAAGCAAGATGGAGGGGAGTGGGTAGCCTGACAGGGGCTTTTCTGTTCTACCCACTGGATTACAGGACTTCCCATAGAGGGAGGGAGTGACTAGGGTGATGATATCACCATTAGCTGGCATTTCAACTTTTGAGCAGCTCTGAACTGATGCTGGGAGGCCTAATCCCTACACATCCTTGGATCTCCTTGAGAAGGATGTTCTTAATCAGCTGTGATCCCTGCCTGCCCTTGTATGCCAGGCACATGGGGATACTTCCATTTAACTCACTTCTGTGGGCTTCTGTGTCCAGCAGGGAACTAGTCTGCCCTACCCCAACTTCAGAAAGTCAGCCCAAACAGGCTTCCCAGTGGCCCATTGTAGGAAAAGCCCATTCTCGAAGAACTTTCTTCTGGACCCCAAAGTGTTGGTCATGTCCTCACTTTGGGTCCCCATGGCCCATGAGCTCCTGTCAACCCGAGCACTTATTATACAGTACACTCTGTGTCCCCTTCATGACTGAGCTCCCTAAGGATGGATAGTTCCAACTCATTTCAGGGATCTCAGCACTAATACAAGGGTGGCAGAGAGCAGGATCAATAAATGTCAACTCTATGCATAAGTAGAGGGACCCTGGAAGTTAGCTAATGCCATTGAAGGGGATCCTCGAAGGAGATAGAGGATATGATCAAGGTTCTGCTGCCACAGGTTGACCAACGGTCAGAGCCCATTAACTCCTCCTTTTCTAGCACCTCACCTGCCCTCAGTTTGGTCAGCACTACCCATTCTGGGTCACCCTTGGGTACAGAAATGACCACTGGATAAAACAGGCACGCAGTATCCCCTGATGAAACCTGGCCTCTCCTTGTCTCTGTGTGAAAACCCTAAAAGAGGACAGCATTCCAGCAGTCTGGGAACAGGGAAGGAGATCTTACTCTGACAGATTCTAAATTGTGGGGAATCTAGACTATCTACACTCAGGAAAGAGGAGAAATTCAGGACAGGAAAGAAGTGGGTACTAAATCACGTCTCGCCCTGTAAGAAATTTGAAAATGTGGGGTGGCTATGGAAGCTTCTTAGAAGAAGAGGCCATATTTGGGGAGACATGTGTCCAGCACTTCATTTGTTAAACTACATGGAATTGTGTGGGCCAAATATGGCCACACTTTTATAATTTCTCATGGCTCTAGCTAACATTCTTTTTAAAAAATAAGAATTCTTTACTGTTGAAAGTATTACATTTGTCCCCCTTTTTTCCCCATTGACCCCCTCCAGCCCACCCTAACTCTACCTCCCGCCCCCCCCCCCCCAGGCCTTCAGCACCCTATTGTCTGTGTCCACGGGCCATGCATATATACATGCAACGTTTTGTTGATTAAACCCCACCCACCCACCATCCCCCGCCTTCCCTCTGAGATTACACACTCTGATCCATACTTCCACGTCTCTGGCTCCACTCTGTTCATCAGTTTATTTTGTTACATAGATTCCAAATATGAGTGTGATCATGTGATATTTGTTTCTCTGACTGACTTATTTCACTTAACATGATACTCTCTAGGTCCCTCTATGCTGTCTCGAAGAGTAGACATTCTTTTACTGCTGCCTAGTGGGCTTCTGTACCACAGGTTTTTTTTTTTTTTATCCACTCATCTACTGATGGGCACTTGGGCTGTTTCAGGTCTTAGCTTTAGAAATTGTTGTCATGAACATAGGGGTGCATAGATGTTTTCTGTCAGGTGTTATGGGGTTTTTTTTGTTTGTTTGTTTGTTTTTAGGATATATTCTTGGAAGTGGGATCACTGGGTCAAATGGCAGTTACATATTTAATTTTTTGAGGAAACTCCATACTGTTTTCCATAATGGCTGCACCAGTCTGCATTCCCACCAGCAGTGTACCAGGGTTCCTTTTTCTCCTCATCCTCGCTAGCACTTATCATTTGTTGATTTGTTGATGGTAGCCATTATGACAATGGTACCTCATTGTCATTTTGACTAGCATGTCTCAGATGATTAGTGACTTTGAGCATTTTTTCATATGTCTCTTATCCATCTGTATGTCCTCTTTGGAGAAGTTTCTATTTAGGTCCTTTTACCCATTTTTAAATTGAATTGTTTATCTTCCTTTTGTTAAGTTGTATTAGTTCCTTATATATTTTGGATATTAACCCTTTATCAGATGTATCATTGCCAAATATATTCTCCCATATATTTCATTTTGTTGATTTATTTATTTATTTATTTATTTATTTATTTATTTTGCTGTGCAGAAGCTTTTTATTTTGATATAGGCTCATTTGTTTATTTTCTCCTTAGTTTCCTTTGCCCTAGGAGATGTCTATAAACATATTGCTACAAGACATATCTGAGATTTTGCTGCCTATGGTTTCTACTAGGATTTTTATGGTTTCAGGACTTACATTTAAGTAAAACTAGTATCCATTTTGAATCTATTTTTGTGTATGGTGTAAGTTGGTCATCTAGTTTCATTTTTTTGCATGTATCTGTCCAGTTTTCCCAATACAGTTTATTGAAGATACTCTCTTGACTCCATTGTATGCCCTTGTCTCCTTTGACAAATATTATTTGAGCATAATTTCTTGGATTAATTTCTGGGTTCTCTGCTTTGTTCCAGTAATCTATATGCCTGTTCTTATGCCAGTAGAAAAAGGCTGTTTTTGTTTTGGTGGCTTTGTAGTATAACTTGATATCTGGTACTGTGATTCCTCTAACTTCGTTTTTCTTTCTCAAGATTGCTGCAGCTATTTGGAGATTTTGTTGTTTGTTTGTTTGTTTGTTTTGTTTTTGATTCTGTATAATATTTTGGATTATTTGTTATAGCTCTGTGAAATATTCTGTTTGTATTTTAATAGGGATTGCATTGAATCTGTAGATTGCCTTGGGTAATATGGACATTTTAATGATGTTGATTCTACCAATCTATGAATATAGTATATTCTTCCACTTGTTTATATCTTCTTCTATTTATTTTTTCAACATCCTGTAGCTTTCCAAGTACAGGTCTTTTTCCCTCTTGGTTAAGTTTATTCCTAAGTATATTACTTTTTTGTTGCAATAGTAAGTGGGATTGTTTGTTTACTTTCTCTTTCTGTGAATTCATTATTGGTGTATAAAAAAGCCATTGATTTTTGGATGTTGATTTTGTATCCTGCTATATTGCCATATTCATTTATTATATCTAGTAGTTTTTTTATGGAGTTTTTAGGGTTTTCTATGTACAATATCATGCCATCTGCAAATAATGAGAGGTGTATTCCTCCTTTCCAATTTAGATGCTGTTTATTTTTTCTTCTTGTCTGTTCACTGTGGCTCAGATTTCCAGTGCTATGTTGAATAAGAGTGGTGAAAGTGGACAACCCTGTCCTGTTTCTGTTTTTAGGAGAAATGGTTTTAGTTTTTGCCCATTTAGTATGATGTTGGCTGTAGGTTTGTCATATATGGCCTTTATCAAGTTGAGATATGCTCCCTGTATTCTGACTTTGCTGAGAGTTTTTATCAAAAATGGGTGTTGATTTTTGGTGAATGCTTTTTCTGCATTTATTGATATGATCATGTGATTTTTGTCTTGCAATTTGTTTATGTTATGTGCCACATTGTTGTTTTGCGAATATTGTACCAGCCTTTCATCCCTGGAATAAATCCCATTTGGTCATGAAGTATGATCTTTTTAATATATTGCTGGCTGCGATTTACTAATATTTTTTGGAGGATTTTAGAACCTATGTACAGGGATATTGGCCTGTAATTCTCTTTATTTATAGTGTCTTTATCTGATTTTTATCATTAGGTTAATGCTGGCTTCATAAAAAGAATTTGGAAATGTTCCTTCCTCTTGGATTTTCTGAAATAGTTTGAGGAGTATAGATGTTAGTTTTTCTTTGAATGTTTGATAAAACTCCCATATGAAGCCATCTGGACCTGAGCTTTTGTTTGCTGGGAGTTGTTTTATTTATTTATTTTTTATTACTGCTTCTATTTCATCAGTTGTTATTGGCCTATTCAGGTTTTCTGATTCCTTCTGATTCAGTTTTGGGAGATTATATTTTTCTTTTCTTTTTTTCATTTTTTTATTAAGGTATTATGTGTGCATATCTTACCATTGCCCCTTCCACTCCTATACATGCCCTCCTTCCCCAGAGTTTTGCGTCCATTGGTTATGCTTATATGCATGCATACAAGTCCTTCGGTTGATCTCTTATCTCCCCCATATCTCCCTACCCTACCTGCTATAATTTGACAGTCTGTTAGTTGTTTTACTGTCTCTTTATCTATCTTTTTGTTCATTAGTTTATTATGCTCTTTATTATCCATAAGTGAGTGAGATCATGTGGTGTTTTTCTTTCATTGACCGGCTTATTTCACTCAGCGTAATGTTCTCCAATTCCATCTAGGTTGCTGCAAATGATAAGAATTCCTTCTTTTTTATGGCAACATAGTATTCCATTGTGTAGATGTACCATAGTTTTCTAATCCAATAATCTGCTGATGGGCACCTAGGCTGTTTCCAAATCCTAGCTATTGTAACTTGTTCTGCTATGAACATAGGGGTGCATATATCCTTTCTGATTGGTGTTTCTAGTTTCTTAGGATATAGCTGGTGGGATTACTGGGTCAAATGGGAGTTCCATTTTTTTTTTTTTTTTTTTTTTTGAGGAAACTCCATACTGTTCTCCACAGTGGTTGCACCAGTCTGAATTCCCACCAGCAGTGCACGAGGGTTCCTTTTTCTCTGCATCCTCACCAGCACTTGCTTGTTGATTTGTTGATGATAGCCATTCTGACAGGTGTGAGATGGTACCGCATTGTCTTTTTGATTTGCATCTCTCAAATAATTAGTGACTTTGAGCATGTTATCGTGTGCTTCTTGGCCTTCCTTCTGTCTTTTTTTTTGAAAAGATTCTATTTAGGTTCATTGCCCATTTTTTAAGTTGTATAAGCTGTCTGTAGATGTTGGAGATTAAGCCTTTATCAGTGATAACATTTGCAAATATGTTCTCCCACATAGTGGGCTTTTTGTTGTTTTGTTGATGGTTTCTTTTGCTGTGCAAAGCTTTTTATTTTGATGTAGTCCCATTTGTTTATTTTCTCTTTAGCTTCCATTGCCCGAGGGGCAGTATCAGCGAAGAAGTTCTTTCGGCATATGTCTGAGATTTTGCTGCCTGTGGATGCCTCTAGTATTTTTATGGTTTCCCTTCTTATGTTTAAGTCCTGTATCCATTTTGAGTTTATTTTTGTGTATGGTGTAAGATGGTGATCTAGTTTCATTTTTTTTTTTTTTTTTTGCATGTATCTGTCCAATTTTCCCAACACCATTTATTGAAGAGACTGTCTTGACTCCATTGTTTGTTCATGCCTCCTTTGTCAAATATTGATTGAGCATAGAGGTTGGGGTTGATATCCAGATTCTATATTCTATTCCATTGATCTATATGTCTGTTCTTGTGCCAGTATCAAGCTGTTTTGAGAACAGTGGCTTTGTAATACAGCTTGAAATCTGGTATTGAGATCCCTCCTAATTTATTCTTCTTTCTCAGGATTGCTGTGGCTATTCAGAGTCTTTTTTTTTTATTCCAGAGGAATTTTTGGAGAGTTCTTTCTAGGTCTGTGAAGTATGCCATTGGTATTTTAATGGGGAGTGCATTGAACCTATAGATTGCTTTGGGAAGTATGGAAATTTTGATGATGTTGATTCTACCAATCCATGAACATGGTATGTTCTTCCATCTGTTTACATCTTCCTCTATCTCTTTTTTCAGTGTCGTGTAATTTTCTGCATATAGGTCTTTTACCTCCTTAGTTAAATTTATTCCTAGGTATCTTAATTTTTTTGGTGTGATGGTAAATGGGATTGCTTTTTTAGTCTCTGTTTCTGTAAGTTCACCATTGGTGTAGGGAGATTGTATTTTTCTAGGAATTTGTCCATTTCATTCACATTGTCCAGCTTGCTGGCATGTAGTTGTTCATAATATTTTCTTACAATTCTTTATATTTCTGTGATGTCATTGGTTACTTCTCCACTTTTGTTTCATTCTTACTCCCATCTGTAAGCAAGAGAACCAAAGCACAGAGAGATTAAGTAACTTGCCAAATGTCCCACTGTAAGAAAATAATGGAGCTGGAACTTCATCCAAAAGTTCTTCAGGCCAGGCTCTCCTCTGTTGCCCAGCTAACTCACCCAGGTGGGATGGGAGTAGGCACTGGAGAGGGAGGGAGAAGTAGTTCAAAGTATGGCATGGCTAAAGCAGAAAGAAGATAGAAAATGGAGCCTCCCTGGTCTGTGTTCTCCCCGTTGCCCCATGCAGGTCTCATGTCCTCTCCTTTCTAGTGCTGCTGAAAAAGCCTGGGGTCTGGTAACACAATAGACAGGACTTGGGGACCCCAGCAAAGGAAAGCCCTGCCTCTGGTTTCCAGTTGGTCTTGCCACCTGCTTTTTTTTTTTTTTTTTCTCATTTTTGCCTGAAGATCTGTGGCTCTCAGCTTTGGTGGGGAACTGAGTACCTCCAGGAGACAGAGGTGCTTCCTGAAGAGCTGCAGAGAGTCTGCATATTCTTGGAATGCAAACCCAGAAAAGATCTGAATCTAAGAGAGAAATTCTGAAGAGGATGGGCTTTCTTCCCTGGGAGTGAGGTTCAGAAGACCTTGTTCTTACTTAAAGGTGCAGCTCGAGTATAGGGCTGTGGCTCCCACACCACGTAATGCCAAGATTTGGACTAGTTCTCCTTGAAATTTAACAAGGGGTAAGAACAGTGTAGGATATTTTAGGGTAAGATTGTCAACTGTCCTTTCTTAGAAGGCTGTCTTTTTCCTAGCATTATAACCTTGCTGCATTTTCTGTGTTAAAGCATTTTTTAATGAAATCATAATGCTAGGAGATGGCATTCTTTAGACCCTTGGCTAAATAAGAACTTTGCATAGGGTTCTGTGTTTGTTCCCCAATTATTTATTTACTTAAGAGAGAGAGAGAGGCATTGATATGTTGTTCTACTTATTTATGCATTCATTGGTTATTTCTTGTATGTGTTCTGACCATGGATTTTGGGGTGTATCCCAAAAATCATTTTGAGATGTTATTGGTCTGTGAATTCCAAAAGTCTGGGAGCCCCTGTTGTAAACAATAGAACATGAGACAGGCAAACAGAAGCTCTACAATTAAATATGTATCTGTTATGTACATCTGTGTATGCCTCAGTCTTCCTCGGGTATAAACTTGGCTCGATGATGTGTACTTCATAATTTATTGTGAAGGCTAAATGAGAAAAGGAATGCACCAAGCCGGGTATCTCACTTGCAGTAAGTTCTCAACAAACACTGGATGATGGAGGATTGAGTGAAACTTTCATTGGCCAGTGGAGGGGGAGATGTTTCAAAACTGATTTAGGTCATATGTTCATCTTAAAAATTGATATTGGGACAAAAGTTGTGTCTTGCTATACAGAATTGCTTTCTGTGAATTCTCTACTCTGGCCAGGTCTCCAGATGGCAGACTATTTTCTCTCTGGGATGAGCACTTGCCTAGATGGGATCAGAGAGACATGACTCAGAGGTCTTACTCATTACCTTGTGTTTAAACCCCCACCAAACACAAGTGCAACTTTTTCCTTCTGTTTTGTGTAGATATGGTCTTCCTAGAGCATCTTCTGCTCTACTCAGAGGCAGGTTTACTCTGTGGAGTCCTGACCTGGGTACTAGGCCCCTGAGAAGGAACACTGTCAGCTGCTACATTCCCTTGTTTTATTTTGTTTTATTTTGTTTTTGTTTTGTTTTGCTTTGTTTTGTTCCAAGGTTTTCTGGTGGAGAAACTAGAGGAGGAAGGAAGAGGTGCACAGAAGCAGCCCTATTGGGTATGGATGTATGGAGAGGACAAATCAACCACTCAGTCTTAACCAAAGCCCTTGAATGTCCTTCCTTGAACCCAGCCACACATGGATGGAGGCAGAGAGGTGCCCTTGTTTAGGGATTTCTCAACCTGATTAAAACAGCACAAGTTCATTTCAGAGAGTTATAATCAAGAGACAAAGTAAGCTTCAGAAGCTCAGAGCAATGGTGTGCCTGAGTATGATCAAGGTAGGCTTCCTGGTGGATGTGTAAAGTGAACCAGGTTTTCTAAGCAGTAGTGTGTGTGTGTGTGTGTGTGTGTGTGTGTGTGTGTGTGTGTGTGTTTCTTATGGGGGGAAAGTGAGAGTAACTGGCAGGAGTGAGGCCTGTTGAATTCTCTCAGTGGGGTAAATAAGATACTGCCAGAGATAGGGCTAGGGTAAGGGTCCACCTTAGAGACCCACTAAGTTGTTGCTCTAAGCTGGCACTAGAATAAAGTCTGCTGTCTCTATGAAAGGAGTGTATTGAGTCCTTCTGATCCCCTTTTTTCAACACCCTGATCCCAAAACTGGCTGTAAAAACCATATGCCCACCCTCTCCGAATGGCATTAGGGCACCAGTGAAAGAAAGCCTGATTATCAGTTGGGCTTGCCACCTGCTTTTTTTTTTTTTTTTCAATTCTGCCTGGTTTCTTTAGGATCTGGGAGTCTCCACCACCTGCCTCTTTTCAGGACCCCACCTGTGAGTGCTGGGAGCCCAGCAGAACCCAAAGCTCTTTCATCTCCAGGCCTGCCCTGGCTCCATTGCCCTTGATCTCTTCACACTCCCCATTCTGCACTCCTGGCTGTTCTCTCAGGATTCTGCAAAGGCAATGACTGGGACATCATGCCCTTCTCCTCCCGGGGAGGCAGAAGAAAGATGTGCTGACAGCTCAGCACAGTCTGGATTATGTCTCTGTGTCCTGCTGGCTCCTGGATGTCTGGGCCACCTGGACTTGGAGCCAGGCTAGAGAGTGAGGCATTTGGGGTAGAGGGAGGCCCCCGAGGTGCTGTCTGAGCAGTGCTGCCAAGGAGTATGTACCAAAGACTCCTCTGTTCCAGTCTGGAATTTACCATATATGAGAGCTGATGGGAGTTTAGACAGGGGCCCCAAGGGTGGTTTCTACAGCCTAGGCTGGAGGTGTTAGTGAGGGAAAGGGAGAGATAGGATGGCCTGAGAGAGGGGAGGAGGCTTGGCAAATGGACAAGGGCAGCGGAGTGGAGGGAGCCTAGTGAGGAGAGCAGGGCAAATGGGCTTTCCCAGGAAGTGGCCCAGGAGGTGGATTTGGCTCACAACCTCCCTCACACACACCGTGGGCCTCTCCTGAGCTTGGCTCATGTGTGCTATTCTCCCTGCTGTGCCCTCGTCCTCTTTCCCCTTTCTCTACATTTTCTTCTTCCCCCAATTTCACATCATTCCTCTTATTTATCCAATCACTCACCCATTTATTTATTTAGTATACTTACATAGTATTTACTAGATGATGGCATAAAATCCAGCCCCTAATCTCTGGGCATCTCAGACTGCAGCAAGAATAAGAAACAGAAACTCACATAAGGAAGCCAGGAACAAGTGTCATGTGATATGGACAAGTGGCTGGAGAGCAAAGGAGCGGGGGAGGGGGGGGACATAGAAGAGAGAAGCAGGGGAGATGATTATGTTTGAATTGGCCTTTGAAGAAGGCAAGTGTGATTTGGAAAACTGGAGTCAGAGAGGTGGGATACAGTGCGCACAGTGGGCACAGTGTAGCCAAAGACAGGCAGAGGGGAGTGTGTGCACTGGGGTGGGTGAGCTGGCTAAGAAATTGCAGCCCTGGTGAATTGGTTCTGGAAGCAAAGGGGAGCGACTGGAACTGATTAAGGACAAGCCAGGACTTTGAGGACAACCATCAGGTTGTACTCTGGGAGCTCAGCCCTGTGCTCAGCTCTGCAGTGAGTAAACAACAAAATAAGACACAGTTCCTGCTCTTGGAAGCTCACAGTGGGGTCAAGGAGATCAAAGTAATGCCCCCAAACCATTCAGTCATCCTGTCAGAGTCAGGGATCTGGACCACTGACCTTAGGGTGCATAGGGAATGAGCACAGCCAGGGTCCATTGGCTGGTTTCTTTTGTAAAGTCCCATGGTACAGCCTCCCTCTCACAAGCCCTGCACATCAGGATAACCTGCTATTACATGAGCCTTCCACTGGGTGCCTTCCAGAGAGAGACAGTTCCACTGTGTAATGAGAGCTGTGCCCCACAGGCCACTCTGCAGAATCCAGAGCAGAGGCAGTGGCAGAGAGAGGCTATGACAGACACTGTGACAGAGTCTACAAAAGGAGGCTCTGACAGGGTCTGTGACAGAGACTGTGATGGGGGCTATGACAGGGACTGTGATAGAAGCTGTGACAAGGGCTGCGACAGGGGCTGTGATAGAGGCTGGAATAGAGGCTGATAGAGAAGGATGGAACTGTGACATATTGTGTTAGGGCTATGATAGGGAAAATGAAGGGACTGTACCGGGGTTGTCAGAGGTGTGACAGAGATTGGGACAGAAATATGACTAAGTTTGGAACCACAATCAGAGTTGGGACAACAGCTTCTGAGCCCAGGCCCGCACTCCCACAGTCCATAGAACAGTTGGTAGTAATAGCAGCAACACAGAAAACATAGGCCTAGCCAGGCCCAGGCATTTGTGGAACTGCCAACAGGCTGAAGCTGCCACAGGAAGAGAGTGAGAGAAAGGTTAGTGAGGCTGTTTCCCAACCACTCTGCCATGAGTTCCTGTCTGTCCATGGCGAGTTCCTGAGTCTCAGTTTCCTTGATAATACCTGCATTGGGGAGAGTTCAGGTGGCAGACTGAGGAAAATGCAAACGTGGACTGATCTGTCAGACTCCTAGGTATTGCAAAGGGTCCCTCAATCTCCAGTCTCCCCAAGCACAGCCTGTTGATGGAATAAGGAATGCACCTTCCAAATAAACAAACAACCATTTTCCTCTGTGTGGGTGCTAGGGAGCTGAATAAAACACCAGTTTGTTTTGAAGTATAACTGAATTCATAGTCATGATAGTTAAAATTTGTGGAAAGCTACCTCTGTAACCATGCCAAGTGCCTAACATAGATTAGCTCACATAATCCTTGCTGACCCTGACAGGTAAGTGGTATTATCCCCATTTTACAGATGACTAAATTGAGGCTAAAGAAGTTGACTAACTTTCCCAAGCTCCCACAGTTTGTAGGCAGTTACGTTTGACGCAGTCTCTGACCTTCATGCACCACTGGCAGCTTTCTCAATCACAGTAGTTATCATGTCAGATATATTTCGAAGTCTCAGAATATTTTCCATTAAAAAATAGGTTCTTATACTGGAACTTACTGGGAAGTATCCCTTCATTTCACTGGAATTTTTGGAACTCATCTGCTCTCTGTTCCCTATCCCGGGCACCAAGCTGGGCATTGGGGGTGAGCAGGGCATGATTTTCTGCCCCAGGAGAGCACAGAATAACTATAACGATTTCAATGGCCGTGGTTGTCATTGTGTCTTTTGGTCAGGCTCTCACTGATCAATGAGGATTATAAACAGTTCTGGCCAGGCAGTCCTGTCCTCCTCTCTCACTGAGCCTATTCTTATGGCTTTACTGCCTTGTCTTATCACCCTTCTTGAGTCACATTCAGAAGAAAAATTCTCTGCCAGGCTCCTTGAGAAGACAGGGCCCCTTGGCCTCTTCACAGAAGACCCCCTCTTTTGCTGTTCTTGAGGGATGGCTCCTCAT